>NW_024067669.1:2030901-2707869 GCF_009389715.1 Phoenix dactylifera | reverse complement strand
GAAATCCAAAGATTTGATCTAAATACACAGGGTTGAAAACCTGCTTTATGGCTCTGCTGGAATGTTTATGGCGACTGATATATCTATTGATCTTGCTGAGCATTACTTTTTACATATTTTAAAATAAACATGTTATATTGCTTTTTAAAGCAATTTCATTGGATCATACAACATACTACTAATTATATTTCACGATGTGGCTGTACTGTTGGTTCCATCCTCACACCGAACAAATTTAATTTCAAAGAAGTACCCTGAGTTTTGCTCCTGTAACTTCTGTGGCATTTTCCTTGTCGCAATAAACCTTTCTTTGACAATTCCATAATATCATAAATATTAATCAAAAATCTTTTGATGTCTTCACCTCTCCATATTTTCTTTGACCTTTTCATCCATATAGCCAATGGCTGTTTTTCTCTGGCCCTCTCCAACTAAAAGTCGCTTTTAATATTGATTTGGATGATCAATAAGAAACATGCACCATTAGCTGCTGTATGTTTTGTCCTGTGTCAATAAATATCTTAAATATTTCAATTAGAAACGGCATTGAATCCTTTTTTGTCTTTTCAAATTTGGCAGCCTGGCATGTGTGGTGGCATACCCACCAGCGCTGGCACTTAAATCCTTGTATATAAGAAGTGCATCTTTTGGGAACTGAATGCATCTCTTTGTGCATCATTTATCTGCATAGCTTCCACTCTTTTAGGTTTGTTAATCATACATTATATTTTTACAGCACATGCAGCTCTTAATTTCATCAAAAGGCATGGCTCTTTGCTTTATATCTTTTGCTTAGGGCTTACTTTTTGGCTACACATTCCGGTAGTCATGAAATGCCCAATGTGTCAGTCTGTTTGCCAGTTCAATTCAGTTAAAGCTGTTGAAACTATGGGTCTGAAATTTTCAATGCTGTCTTATTTTGAATATCAACAAAATTGTGGTTTTTTTTTTTGCTTTATGCACACAAAGTCAAGTTTCCAAATTAAATTAGTAATCTAGATGTTTCAATTATCTTCTATTGTTTATGTGAAAGGATGGGTTTTCTTTTCTTTCTTTCTTTCTTTCTTTCTTGTTTTTTTAGGATGCCCAGGGGCAACAGAAGTGAACCACGAAGTTCCAGACT
Organism: Phoenix dactylifera; assembly: GCF_009389715.1. Lineage (NCBI taxonomy): Eukaryota > Viridiplantae > Streptophyta > Magnoliopsida > Arecales > Arecaceae > Phoenix > Phoenix dactylifera. Next base: position 2,706,746 of record NW_024067669.1, on the reverse strand, counting down.
GAAGGATAAAATGAAAGGAGAAGGAGAAGAGATGGTGAAAAACATATTTGTTCAGAGTGTGATTCAAAATAATCACCTACTTAGTGTTCTTCTTGATAAAGGATCTTCCTGTGTAGTACTTCCACAAAATGGACCTGACAGTCCTTTGTGTTCAAATTCACTTGTCAGATCTCAAGTAAAGGTAAAACCAAGATTATCACTTGGTTTATGCAGTCACCAGGAAGCACTGGAAGCATCAAGACTTTTACCTTCCAATGATATGCTAGGATGGAATGCAGGGCGATCAGAGACTTAAGTGGTTTCCAGTTCACTTAAAGGAAATTCTGTACCTGTCTGCCAAGGAAAGATAATTTCGTCAGCAACTTGCAGATTTGGTACTGCTGATTTCTACACTTCTTCTTAGACTCACAGAACGGGGAAGGTGAAAAAGAAGGTACGTTCCAAGGTGACGGGCTGCTAGATCAAGGAACTATTGTCATGTGTGACATGTGGAATTTTGAGTTTTGCTTGTGTGGCTGTTTGTTCAACCAAGAGAAGCAGCAGCTAAATGCCTCATGTCCACTGATTGTGGTTCCTTGGTGATCATATTGATGATTCTGGAGAAGTAAGAGACATCAACAAAAAACCAAATAGGAGGACAGGCAATTATAATTTGGTTTCAGATTTGGGTAAGCTCAGCATATGAATGTCTTATGCTCTCTCTCTATTTCATTTCCCTCTTTTATATTTCATACTTGTGGATATGTTTAATAGATATCTATCTCTTAATAGCATTTTTCATGATTGATGATATCTGTTATTCTATTTAATAATTTATATCTGTCAATATTTGTAAGAAGTATTTCTGTGCTTACCTAATCTTGATTTCTTTTGTACAATGCCAAAGAATATAAAGTAATATGTAATACAACCACATTAGATTAATGGTTCAAATTTACTGATACATGTCTCCTATAATCCTAGTGTGCTTCACCAATGGCCTCTTTCTATCTTTGTCAGCCAGCCATATATTAACAAAAAACAGGCATTTGGGACATCTGGGTTGTCTTTATTTGTCAGATGAATAGTTTTTTTCCTTTTTTTGTATTCCTCCGTTTCTTAGAACTTAAAAAAAGCATAGATTCCTGCATTGAATTTTGTGGTGTGACAGGAAATAATCCTCTCCAAGTTATTTAAAAGGTTTTGTGTTTATAAAACAACTTACATTACGATTTGTATGCTCCTATACGAATGATTCCATTTTAGAAGTGGAGTTAATTGGTATATATGTTATTTTTACATCTTAGGTTGTATCTTGAATAAGATTTAGAAAGAATATCTCCAAGATTGACAGGCCAAGTAGGTCAACTGATGGTTTAAGGTGATCAAGGGGGTTGGTGCAGACCCCTGGTCACTTAGGGAACCACCTAATGCCAAAGTCTTGTTTTCTTGTTGCTAATTTGTATTAAAAAGAAAGATTTAGAGAAAAAAGATAGACAATTGTTGCTAGGGAGCACTATGAAATCCATTCTTCTGTTCAATGAACATTTCTCATTTTTCTGGCCCTAGCTGAGACAACAAAATGTTTCTGTGGACCACACTTCTTCAAAGAAATTCCCTGTTGAGCTAAGTCTGAATCCTCCATTCTAAAATCCATCGAATGTGATTTCTTAGAGCATATGAAGCTAGACAAAATCCAGTGATATAAAATGGTTTTATGCCCTAGGATGTCTTTTGTGGGCTTATGGATCTGTGGGGCCTCAGTATGGTGTTTTCCCCTGATTGATGAGACATTAATTTATACAAGAGTATGTTGTATCTTGTCAAAGGACTTTAAACAGCCCATAAGTAGATGATCTAGCATTGGACAAATGCGGAAATTTAATGGGAGTCAACAGCCACTCTTTGGTGTTACGATAAAGATTACCATCACCTTTTTTGACTGATTTGGGATTTGCCAACAATCTTTGTTCATAATTTTTTAGTTAAATAAATTCTAATGGATTTCATTGGTGTTACTGTGAGCATTTTGAAATTCTTTCTCGTGATTTGCAATCATGTGAGACCTTCCCCTCCTTTTCCAACTTTAGAGATTGAAAATTAAAAAACATCTGAAGTGGATGACTTGCTTATGTGGTATGAGTTGAAGTACTCTAGTTGGCTCGCACTATAATAAGATTTAGCAGCTAAGAACTACAAATTAATGTTTTAATCCAATATATAATAGCTTAGTACATGTTTTCAGTAAACCCTAGATCGATAACAATTCTTGGATTAGACTCGAGAGTGCTCTTGTCTGATGAGTTGGTTCTGGAATAGTGTGAAGCCGTCTATCTGTAATAATGCTTGTTTGCTGACATTGCTAAGCAGATTTGTGGAGTCACATGCTCATTGAAAAGTATATAGCAAGGGTCGGTAAGGTCTGCCAGGGGATTTTTTAGCATCATCAAGTTACTAAAAGCCATGATGTACATTGAGAGGCTCACGGGAGTTGACTGTCTGCAAGCCTCTAACAAACTACCTCAATAAGCAAAAGTAGTGAAAAAAGAGTTCCAATTGGCAAAGTTTCTTTCTGACCAGACTTCAATTACGAAAATTTGCAAGGAAAATTTCCTCACAATGTATCTCAAAATGCTCGTCCATCAACGTGCCTCGTCATGCACCTCATCTTTGATGTTGGAGACAGTCTACTTTTGCCATCTCTGCTGGGTGAGGCAGAGGTCATAGTGATAGCATAAGAAGACGTGTTGGTCATGGTGGACAAGAGTTAGGGAAGGCCATGTTTTTTGAAACTTGGAACATGGATGTGCTATTGTTATGGTCTAAGAAATCATAATGCAAAGATGTTCTTTCTTCATGGAAAACCAACAAATGTAGAACCAAATCAGTCTACATTTACTGAAGAAATAACATCAGGGGACCTGCCATAAACTAGTATAACAAGAATCCTCAAGTCCTCAGGTTGGTCTTTGATTCTATTTTATCACTTAAAAAGGTATTCCTGCACAATCTCAGATCCAAGAAATTTCTTCTTTCTGTTAGCATCATATTCTTTAACAGTGCTTCATATATTTCCAGGTAAGGCACATAGTTGGTATTTCATATCCAATGGACTGAATGGAACAATTTTGTTTCTTGTCCTACATCGTCAATTCCATATTTGCCTATACTACAGGCACCTTAGGTCTAGAACAAGCCCACTAAAATATATTTGCAATGAAAACTTAAAGACAGTGTACCATTGCTGCAATGGGGGTAGCACAATTGTTGCTGCAGTATACAGTGCAGTGCTTAATTCAAAGATTGTTCATGCCCTCGATATTAGAGGGTGAGATACAAGTAGCATAAAGCTTGCACTTGACCTATCCTTATCCATGGATGTAAAAACTATGATTTATTAGCTATCTTGTTAGAAGAATCAGGAGGTAAATGGGATACTTAAGTGTTATTTTTATCTAATGTAGCTGTTGCCCAGATAGACAACCCAAGAGGGGGGGTGAATTGGGTTTTAAAATAATTTTAACTATTAAAGCGTTTGTGGGTGACTAATTAATGCTTTTTACAAGATGATTAATTAGTTGCTGTGATGTGTATGAAATGAGAGTAATGGTAAGAGACAAGCAATCACAAACACAAAGCTTTTATAGTGGTTCGGAGCTAACCCTTGCTCCTACGTCCACTCCCCAAGTCTCTCTTGGGAATTCACTATAACCCCTTGGATTACAGCCGGTTGTTTTCCAAGCTCACAACCAAACTTGTTGTTTTACGAGCTCACAACGAACTCGGTCGGTTTTTCCAGGCTCACCGACTAGAACCAACTCCGATTGTTTTTCCCGGGATCACAATCGAACCCTTACACGTTGGTTTTACACTCGGCTCACCAACCAACCTCAATACTCTTGATTCAATGCCCCGATTGAACCAAGCAAAGACAAAGGTGTAGATAAAAGAGACAAACAGAAAAAATACAGCTTCTCAAAAGCAGATAAATGGCAATATGAACAATAACGAAGTTAAGAGCCCTCAAACGCTTTTAAGTTGGAGAAGAGGAAGGGCTTCTTAAACTTCTGGTCTCCTCTTGAGTGAGTAGTCGACTTGAATGCAGGAGGAGAAGGCTTTTAATTGCTGGGAAGATGTAGGTGGATGCAGTAAATGCAGATCTTCCTCTTTTTGTTGAAGAACACGTTGCAGAGCTTGAATGCTTGATTAGTTGGAGTGGAATGGTTCTTCTCTGCCTTGCTACAGTCTTCTGTGGCTATTTAAACCAACCCCCACGGAAACTAGCCGTTAGAGAGCTTTTTCTGCCCGTTCTGTACACTCTGCGCAGCCTGACAATGTGTCCGTTGGTGGGTTAGAGTCGACTCGCGCGATCAGGAGTCGACTCGGCTGTAGCGGGAGTCGACTCAAGCTTTTCCGGAGTCGACTCGGCAACTGTTCCAAATTTGAATTAAAGTTGCCTTCACGACTGGGAGTCGACTCGTCTTGACCTGGAGTCGACTCGCCAACTTCTGGAGCTGACTTGGCAATTTCGGAGTCAGCTCATCCACTGAAGTCCGTGGATCCAATTTTGAATTTGATCCACTCGAGTCGATTCGACTATCCTGGGAGTCGACTCGAATCTCAGAGCCCGAACTTCCCGATTCTCTGTCTTTTGGCTCGTCTAGTCTTGGAGTCGACTCGAACTTCCTCGGAGTCGACTCGGCTCTCAGTTTCCGAAACTTGGTCTTCTGCCTTTTTGATGTGAAGCTGTCTTGGAGTCGACTCGAGCTGTCTGGGAGTCGACTCGAATCTCAGAGGCAGTAACTTGGTCTTCTGTTTGTTGATGGTCGCGGAGTCTTGGAGTCGACTCGCATATTGCGGGAGTCGACTCGAATCTCAGAGTCCGAAAATTGCTCTCTGACTTTTTCTTGTGTTCCTCTGAGAGTCGACTCTCACCTTCTTTGGAGTCGACTTGCCATCCATCGGAGTTGACTCGCGTTTCACTGGAGTCGACTCGAATCTCAGACCCGAAAACTGCTCTCTGACTTTTTCTTTGTGTTCCTCTTGGAGTCGACTCTTATTATCCTGGAGTCGACTCGGTGAACATCGGAGTCGACTCGCGCACTTTGGGAGTCGACTCGTTGACAGGTTCTGAGTTGAAGCTTTCTGTTCTTCTGTCTGTTCTCAGTCGGAGTCGACTCGTACAGATCTGGAGTCGACTCGAGCCCGTGCCAGTGAACTTGATACGCTTGGAGTCGACTCGTGATACTCTGGAGTCGACTCGAGTCTCAGACTTTGGTTCAAGCTGACTTCTTAACTTATCCAAAAATTATGAACCAAGTCTTGAGACACTTAGACAAGATTTTCACTGAAACACTTAATTGAATTCATTAGTAAACAAGAAATATACTCAATTGCTTTGATCTCATCAAAATCAAATAGGGTTTTAATCAATCACTCCACAATCTCCCCCTTTTTGATGATGACAAAACACTGAGTATATGTAAAGTGAATTGCACAATAAACAATGAAATAAAATCCATAAATGAATTCAAATGTCTGGTAATTCAATTTATCCAAGCTTGAAAGGAGTGAAACAATAAATTTCGGAGTTAAAGCTCCCCCTTTCATTTGGAATTATATAAGCCTTCATATTATACAATCAATTGTTTGGCTTATATGTCATTAATGATTTTGCTTGATTAAAATTCAGATTCTCCCCCTCAACATATGTATTCTACTATGTTTTGATTCTTTGAATTTCCTTTTAATGCTTTGAAGTTTTTGAACTGAATTTTTTTTGGTTTTTAGAGGGAAAATCTGTCAATTTGTTCTTGAGTAGGATTCAGCTAATCTCCGAATATCCCTTGAATAGATTCTGGAGATTACTCCATTAGGAGCCCCAAAAGAGAGATAATGAGCCTCGGGGTACCGAATCCACTTAGAACAAATTTGTGTGTTTTTAAGAGTTTATCTTTTTATTGATTTCCATTGATTCCTTTTACATATTTTATACATATTTTTCTTCCTTTTACATATTTCTCCCCCTTTTTGTCATCATATCAAAAAGGAGGTAAACAGAACACACAATCAAACATAGATCAAAAGGCACATTATTGAAGAAAAATGCGGCTACTCATTGTATTAATTTGTATGTAAGTACATTTCAGAATACAATAAGTAACGTAAAGCAATACATGTCAAAGCAAAATACAAAAAGTAGCTACGGTCTCCTCGAGGATGTAGGTCCTCCTCTCGAGGATGTATCTCCTCCTCTCGAGGATGTGACTCCTCCTCTCGAGGATGTATCTCCTCGAGGCATGCGCTCCACGAGTGATTGGACCGCATTGGTCACGTTCTCTAGCTGGCGAATGATGGCCTAGATGGCCCTGCTCTGTGTCGTATCCAGCTCGAGTACTGACTTCTGCAGTCCGTCCAGCTTGTCGATGAGCACATTCGACAAGCGCTCGGCCCCTGCGGTGGTGGTGGACATGTCACGGCCGATGTCATCCCGCATCTGTCGAGTGGTGCTCGTGACCTCACTCATGCTGTGGAACTGGGCCTGTATCAAGGTCCTCATGTTGTATATCTCTTGCCGCACCTCAGCCGTCATGTCTGTCACGGCTGTCAGGGAAGGGACCAATGCGGAAGATGTGGGCGCAGGAGAGGGAGTAGGCACCGCACCCCGGAGCTCCTGGAGCAGATCTCGGACTATCTCCTGCCGCAGCTCCCGGAGCTGCTCAGACGAGATCCGGACCTCCATAGGCTGAGTGGCTGAGGAGGAGGGTCCGGCTGAGGTGGTAGGAGCAGGAGTGGATGGAAGATCTGGATGGTCTGGAAGGTCTGGGTAGTCTGAATCGGGCTCAGGACTGGGGGAAGGTCTGGTGGTCTGTGAGGTGAGGGACGACTTCCTAACCCAGATCCCCTCTCTCTTTCGAAACCCCATCCTGTGTAGGGTCCCTGCACGCGTGCGATCAGTCCATCGCAATGCGCGAAAGGGCTCCCCCTCAGGAATGGGAATCTCGTACTCCCTAAACAGAAGGGTGAATATCATGCCGTATGGGAGGGTGAGCCTAGGTCTATCTAGGGGCTCACACATATACCTATAGATGAGTTTGGGGAAGTTGATCGGGGTGTCCTGAAGAATATAAAACATAAGAGCTAGGTCTCTCTCATTTACAAAATCAAATCTCCCTGTCTTAGGGAAGATGGACCTAGACAGTATACTCAAAAGGATTCTCACCTCAATCGGAAGTGAGCTAGCAGAAACCTCGTCTAGAGGTGACTGGGGTGGATGCCCTAGAACGGCCGTAAGGGCCTCAACCCTGTCCTCAGGGTGTGTGGGAGCCACCCCTACTAATGGAAGGTGGAGGATGTGGGCAATAAGATCCTCCGTAACAAACAGAGGGACACCGGCTACTGTGCCCTCGATACCCCCATCTCCCCGATGGACGGTACCATAGAACTCTCTAACAAGGCCAGGGTAAGTGGGGAGATCTAAAGTGAGGAAGTACTCTAATCCCTGTGCCCTAAGCCTATCACCTATGGTGAACCCTTCCCGGGAGAGATAGTCGAAATCGACATATCTCCCGGTGGTGACGGCCTTCCCGGCCAATGGCCTCGCGGGAACCGCCCTAGGCGGAGAACGAGCCGGAGGTGGTTGCCTCGCGGGATCGTGCCGCGCCTTGGAGCGCCGCTCGGGACCGGCCTCGGGTCGGGACCTCTTCCGGACAACGGTCTTACGCGGCATTATGACCTAGACGGAATGAAAAACCTAAAGGACGGAGAAAGGTCGACGGAGGAGGCTTGGGACCGACCGGGGGCGACCTAGGAAGGGATGAAAAAAAAAAAAAATCGAAGAACCGGTGAAAGATCGACGGAAAAGGGGTTGGAGACGATCGGGGACGACCTAGGAGTCGGCTCTAGGGCTTTTGAACAGTGGCGGCTTGAGAGAAAAGTGTTTTCGAAACGACAAATCTAGGGTTAAAAAGTCGGATCCCGACTGCGAGTCGACTCCACTGAGTCGCGAGTCGACTCGACCTCGAGTCGACTCCAGAATATGCGCGAGTCGACTCTCCTTATGCGCCTGTAGACTTCGAGTCGACTCCCGACTATATGCGAGTCGTCTCCCCCTCTGCTGCCATCTTTGCGAGTCGACTCCCGCAAATGCGCGAGTCGACTCCCCTTTAGGAGCCGACTCTGAAACTTACTCGAGTCGTCTCTAACTTTGGCACGCACCTAAAAATCATGCTTCGTTTGTGCCAAACGAGGGAAAATCACTAAATTAGGATCTGATTTGATGATCATTGAAGAGAAACTCTATTTTAACCACAAACTAATCATCAAAATCAATGAATCTAGTGGAAACTACCACTAGGATGGATCAATCACTCCTAATTCCCTCCTAAGCACACTAAACCTCTCTTCACTTAGGAGTTTTGTAAAAATGTCTGCTAATTGATCATCAGTACAAACAAATTGGAGTGTCACATCACCATTCAATACATGATCTCTTATGAAGTGATGTCTTATCTCAATATGTTTAGTTCTTGAATGCTGAATTGGATTTTTAGTTAGATTAATGGCACTTGTATTATCACAATTAATGGGAATTTTATCTTGTTTAATGCCATAATCTTCTAGTTGTTGTTTAATCCACAAGATTTGAGCACAACAACTCCCGGCTGCAACATATTCAGCTTCAGCAGTAGATAATGCAACCGAGTTTTGTTTCTTGCTAAACCATGAGATAAGGTTTTCTCCTAGAAATTGACACGACCCGCTGGTACTTTTTCTATCAAGCTTACATCCAGCGAAGTCTGAATCTGTGTATCCTATTAAGTTTAGGCTAGATTCTTTAGAGTACCATAGCCCTATATTCTTAGTTCCTATTAAATATTTAAAAATTCTCTTAACTGCAACTAGATGTGATTCTTTAGGATTAGCCTGATATCTAGCACACATGCAAACACTAAACATAATATCAGGTCTACTTGCAGTAAGATACAATAAGGATCCTATCATACCTCGATACAGTTTCTGATCTACAGATTTACCTGATTCATCTTGGTCTAATTTGCATGATGAACTCATGGGGGTGCTGATTGATTTGTTTCCCTCCATATCAAACTTCTTGAGCATCTCCTTGATATATTTGGCTTGATTGATGAAGATGCCTCCTTCAGATTGTTTGATTTGGAGTCCAAGGAAGTAAGTCAGCTTTCCCATCATGCTCATCTCAAATTCACTCTGCATCAAGTTAGCAAATTCTTCGCAGAGACGATTGTTAGTAGCACCGAAAATAATATCATCAACATAAATCTGTACTAACAGCATATCTTGGTTTTTCTTTTTCAGAAAAAGAGTTGTATCTACATTACCCCTAGAGAACTCATGTTCTAATAGGAATTTGCTAAGTCTCTCATACCATGCTCTAGGTGCTTGTTTCAAACCATAAAGTGCTTTGTTCAATTTATAAACATGATTAGGGTATTGATGATTTTCAAAACCAGGAGGTTGTTCTACATATACCTCCTCATTAATATACCCATTTAAAAATGCACTTTTTACATCCATTTGAAATAGTTTGAAGTTCTTAGAGCATGCATATGCTAATAATAATCTAATAGCCTCAAGTCTAGCTACAGGAGCAAAGGTTTCATCAAAATCTATACCTTCTTCTTGATTATACTCCTTTGCTACTAGTCTAGCCTTATTCCTTATTACGATTCCATTTTCATCTAGTTTATTTTTATAAATCCATTTTGTACCTATAATTGGATATTCAGAAGGTCTCTCAACTAGATTCCACACTTTATTTCTAGTAAATTGGTTTAATTCTTCTTGCATTGCATTTATCCAATTTACATCATTTTCGGCTTCTTCTATATGTTTGGGCTCAAAGTGTGAGACAAACGCTAGATGGTTATTTAAATTCCTAAGGGATGCTCTAGTCCTAACCGGTTGAGATGGGTCATCTAGAATTAGTTCCTTAGGATGCCCGTGAGCATACCTCCAAGCTTTAGTTAGCCCATGATCCACAATAGCCTCTTGGCTTGATGATGCTCCTTCAATCAATTTTTGATTATCATCTTGTAATGTCATTTCATCTATCTTTTCTTCAAAAATTTCAGCATCATCATCAAGATTAACTTTCTTACTAGAGGAGATGTCACTAGAATCATCAAATACCACATGTATAGATTCTTCTATAACTAGGGTTCTTTTATTAAAGACTCTATAGGCTTTACTAGTCGTAGAGTAACCTAAGAATATGCCCTCATCAGATTTAGAGTCAAATTTACCTAGATTATCTTTTCCATTATTATGAACAAAACACCTACATCCAAAAACATGAAAGTAGTTTACCTTTGGTTTTCTGTTTTTCCAAAGTTCATAAGGTGTTTTCTTTATAATGGGTCTTAATAAAACTCTATTTAATATATGACAAGAAGTATTAATGGCTTCTCCCCAAAAGTACTTAGGGAGGTTACTTTCACATAACATAGTTCTAGCCATTTTCTCTAGAGTTCTATTTTTTCTCTCCACAACTCCATTTTGTTGTGGTGTCCTAGGTGCAGAAAAATTATGAGTTATTCCCTTTTTACTACAAAACTCATTGAATAACTGATTTTCAAATTCGGTACCATGGTCACTTCTAATGGCTATTACTGAAGTATCTCTAGCATTGGTTACTTCCTTATGAAACTTTTTAAATACTGAAAAAGCTTGATCTTTATGTGCTAAGAACATAACCCAAGTGTACCTAGAATAATCATCTACAATAACTAGACCATATTTATTTCCACCTAGGCTTGTTGTTCTAGTTGGTCCGAATAGGTCCATGTGTAATAATTCTAGAGGTCTAGAGGTAGAGACACATTTTATGGATTTAAATGAGTTCCTAGATTGTTTGCCAAATTGACATGCTTCACATATTTTGTTCTTTTCAAATTTTAATTTTGGCAAACCTATCACGGAATCTCTTTTAACTAGTTTAGTTATTGTGTCCATGCTTGCATGACCTAACTTACGGTGCCATAACCAACTAGCATCATTATCTTTAGTTTCATTAACAACTAAACATTGGTTATGTTTTGCAAGATCTTCAAGGTCTACAACATACACATTTCCACGTCTAATTCCTTTAAAGACTAAACTATTGTCATTAGGGTTTGTTATAATGCATAGTGATGGTTTAAACATAACATCATACCCTTTATCACATAATTGACTAATGCTTAACAAGTTATGCTTAAGACCATCAACATATCTAACATTATCAATAAAAGTAGAAGGGGTGATTTGAACTTTACCAATACCAATGATGTGACCTTGGTTGTTGTCTCCAAAAGTCACAGCACCTCCCTTCTTAGCTTCAAGGGTGAAAAATTGATCCTTATCACCCGTCATGTGTCTTGAGCAGCCACTATCCAAATACCAGCAGTTTTTGTTGACCTTGGCTGCAAGACACTCCTACACAAGCAAATCATGTCATCTTAGGTACCCAAGTTTTCTTGGATTCTTCATGGTTAGTCAAGTTGGTTCCTTTTGGAACCCATACCCTTTTAATTTTTCTTTTTGTTTTACCTTTCCTAAAATTACACACATTTGCTTTATGACCTATAGTTCCACAATAAAAGCAGGTTATTTTCTTAGTTTTACTTTTCCCAGCTTTAACAAAGAAGTTACTAAGAAGTTTTTGTTTATTTCTTGGTTGATATCCTAAACCCGCTTTATTAAATACTGCTCGTTGACTATTTAGTATCATATTCAATTTTTCTGAGCTATATGTAAATTTTTCAACTAAGGGTTTGTATTTGTTAAGTTCTTTGGTTAGTGTTTGATTTTCTGCCTTTAGATCATTTAGTTCTTTTGTGAGATCCTTGTTTAAGATTTGTTTATGGTTTTTAAGTTCTGAGAGTTCCTTAGTTAGTTTTTCATTATCCTTAGTTAAGGTATTAGTCTTTTGAGTTAAAAGTTGGTTGCTTGTCTTAAGGTCTATATTTTCTTTGGTGATTAAATCCTTATCCTTAACTAATTTATCGTATTTATGTAGGTATGATTGATTAGTTATTTTTAGTTCTTTATTCTTAAGATTTATTGCCTTATATTCTATCATTAATTCATTAAAAGCATCATAAAGTTCATCAAATGTAAAATCAAGCTGTGTTTCGGAAGTTACCTCATTTTCATTGGCCATGAAGCAGAAATTGGCCTTCTCTTCTTGTTCTTCATCCGATGATGAAGATGATGTGTCGGAGTCTGATAGGGTGGTGACAAGGGCTTTCTTCTTCTTGTACTTGCTGCCCTTCTTTAGTAAGGGACACTCAGCTCTGATGTGTCCCGGCTTTTTGCACTCATAGCACCCAATCCCCTCATTTTTCCTTTCCTTACCTTTGTCCTTGCGGTAGGAATTTGAGGGGCCTCTCCTTTGATGATAAGCCTTCTTGTGGTTGATGAATTTTTTGAACTTGCGCACAAGAAGTGCCTCACCATCATCTTCCTCATGTTCTTCTCCTTCACTGCTGCTACTGCAAGATAATTCCTTGTTAGATGAAGTAGATTTCAGAGCTATTACCTTTTTCTTGTGGGAGGACTCTTCCTCGTTGTGTTGCTTCATGGTTAGCTCGTGCGTCATTAAGGATCCAAGAAGCTCCTCGAGTGGTAATTTGTTCAAGTCCTTGGCTTCTTGGATTGCCGTCACTTTAGCTTCCCACGACCTTGGTAGACACCGAAGGATTTTCCTGACAAGCTCACTGTTAGTATAGTTCTTGCCAAGGCTTTTTAGGCCATTGACAATGTCAGTAAACCTAGTGAACATGCTAGTGATTGTCTCATTAGAATCCATTTTAAATAGTTCATACTTATGAACCAATATATTAATTTTGGATTCTTTAACTTGATTTGTGCCCTCATGGGTCACTTCAAGTCTATCCCAGATCTCTTTTGCAGAGTTGCAAGTAGAGACCCTATTGAATTCATTTCTGTCTAAGGCACAGTAAAACACATTCATAGCTTTAGAATTTAGTTGTGCCTTTCTCATGTCATGTTCATCTCAATCCTTTTCTAATTTGGGTACCGTGATACTCTCTACATATGTGGATGGGATGTATGGGCCATTTACTACAATGGTCCACATCTCATAGTCTTGGGCTTGGATGAATATTCTCATCCTAGCCTTCCAGTATGAGTAGTCGGATCCATTAAAGAAAGGGGGTCTTTGGGTGGACTGACCCTCAATGTGGGAAGATCCAAATGGGGTTGTCATTTTGATCTTTTAACTCTTGGGTGGAAGAGTTTAGGCTCTCATACCACTTGTTGCCCAGATGGACAACCCAAGAGGGGGGGTGAATTGGGTTTTAAAATAATTTTAACTATTAAAGCGTTTGTGGGTGACTAATTAATGCTTTTTACAAGATGATTAATTAGTTGCTGTGATGTGTATGAAATGAGAGTAATGGTAAGAGACAAGCAATCACAAACACAAAGCTTTTATAGTGGTTCGGAGCTAACCCTTGCTCCTACGTCCACTCCCCAAGTCTCTCTTGGGAATTCACTATAACCCCTTGGATTACAGCCGGTTGTTTTCCAAGCTCACAACCAAACTTGTTGTTTTACGAGCTCACAACGAACTCGGTCGGTTTTTCCAGGCTCACCGACTAGAACCAACTCCGATTGTTTTTCCGGGATCACAATCGAACCCTTACACGTTGGTTTTACACTCGGCTCACCAACCAACCTCAATACTCTTGATTCAATGCCCCGATTGAACCAAGCAAAGACAAAGGTGTAGATAAAAGAGACAAACAGAAAAATACAGCTTCTCAAAAGCAGATAAATGGCAATATGAACAATAACGAAGTTAAGAGCCCTCAAACGCTTTTAAGTTGGAGAAGAGGAAGGGCTTCTTAAACTTCTGGTCTCCTCTTGAGTGAGTAGTCGACTTGAATGCAGGAGGAGAAGGCTTTTAATTGCTGGGAAGATGTAGGTGGATGCAGTAAATGCAGATCTTCCTCTTTTTCGTTGAAGAACACGTTGCAGAGCTTGAATGCTTGATTAGTTGGAGTGGAATGGTTCTTCTCTGCCTTGCTACAGTCTTCTGTGGCTATTTAAACCAACCCCCACGGAAACTAGCCGTTAGAGAGCTTTTTCTGCCCGTTCTGTACACTCTGCGTAGCCTGACAATGTGTCCGTTGGTGGGTTAGAGTCGACTCGCGCGATCAGGAGTCGACTCGGCTGTAGCGGGAGTCGACTCAAGCTTTTCCGGAGTCGACTCGGCAACTGTTCCAAATTTGAATTAAAATTGCCTTCACGACTGGGAGTCGACTCGTCTTGACCTGGAGTCGACTCGCCAACTTCTGGAGCTGACTTGGCAATTTCGGAGTCAGCTCATCCACTGAAGTCCGTGGATCCAATTTTGAATTTGATCCACTCGAGTCGACTCGACTATCCTGGGAGTCGACTCGAATCTCAGAGCCCGAACTCCCGATTCTCTGTCTTTTGGCTCGTCCAGTCTTGGAGTCGACTCGAACTTCCTCGGAGTCGACTCGGCTCTCAGTTTCCGAAACTTGGTCTTCTGCCTTTTTGATGTGAAGCTGTCTTGGAGTCGACTCGAGCTGTCTGGGAGTCGACCCGAATCTCAGAGGCAGTAACTTGGTCTTCTGTCTGTTGATAGTCGCGGAGTCTTGGAGTCGACTCGCATATTGCGGGAGTCGACTCGAATCTCAGAGTCCGAAAATTGCTCTCTGACTTTTTCTTGTGTTCCTCTGAGAGTCGACTCTCACCTTCTTTGGAGTCGACTTGCCATCCATCGGAGTCGACTCGCGTTTTACTGGAGTCGACTCGAATCTCAGACCCGAAAACTGCTCTCTGACTTTTTCTTTGTGTTCCTCTTGGAGTCGACTCTTACTATCCTGGAGTCGACTCGGTGAACATCGGAGTCGACTCGCGCACTTTGGGAGTCGACTCGTTGACAGGTTCTGAGTTGAAGCTTTCTGTTCTTCTGTCTGTTCTCAGTCGGAGTCGACTCGTACAGATCTGGAGTCGACTCGAGCCCGTGCCAGTGAACTTGATACGCTTGGAGTCGACTCGTGATACTCTGGAGTCGACTCGAGTCTCAGACTTTGGTTCAAGCTGACTTCTTAACTTATCCAAAAATTATGAACCAAGTCTTGAGACACTTAGACAAGATTTTCACTGAAACACTTAATTGAATTCATTAGTAAACAAGAAATATACTCAATTGCTTTGATCTCATCAAAATCAAATAGGGTTTTAATCAATCACTCCACAGTAGCAAAGATGTGTCCTTTGATGTTGTGATGGCATGCTTGTGAGCACATCAAGAATGGTGTTCCATGGAAACCTCATAAAATCGGATGGACTTGAGATTACTAAAGTGGATGGTTCATGCACAAAAATGTATGATTAAAATGTTTAAGTCCATTTGCGACAAAAACTACATTAGCCTTAACAAAGATGATATTAAAGATTTTAATCAAAAGAAACTTAAAATAAGAGGGCAAGAGAGTTTAGGTCTGCTAAACTGGTACTGGGTGCTGTGCTAATCGGTGACCAATATGGTACAGTATCAGTTCAGTACTATACTGACACATGATATGGTATAGCATATCAATCATCTGATTGGTACACTATATTCTTTTTCTTATTTTTTTTTTTTTTTGTTTTTAGTTACTACTTTAATCATTGTGATTGTTTAATTTGTGATTTTGATATTGTCTTTTTTGTCATCAAATGGATTTGAAGTATAATTAATGCAATTGTCATATAACTGAATGAATGAATACATACATTTAAATGTACATATAATATATCAATGGACGTCGAGCATAAAGTGTGTACTGACATCTAAAAATTTATGGAGTGTTTATTTCCTTTGTAGATGTTAGGATCACACTCGTAGTTTAAGCCTTGGATGTTACTCCACCTTTCTACATAATCTGCTTGATATCCCTGCATCCCGTTACCTACGCATGCTAGACAGCCACCTTGATGTTGATCCTTTGTCTGATACCGGACTGGCCATCCGAAGATCGCAACAACAAAATTTGACTCGTAAGCTGCATGAGACGATGGAGGGTAATAACCGCTTGAATATGACATCTCAAACAAAGGATATTCTTGTGAGTCACAGCCTGGCTATGTGAAATAGGATCTGGTGTTTGATTCGGATCTAGAAGCAACAAAATTTGACCAGTAAGCTGCCTAAGACAGTGGCCACTTGAATATGACGCCTCAAATGAAGGATATCCATGCAACTCATAGCCTGGCTATGTAGAATAGAATCTAATGTCCAAGTTGGATCCAGAGACGTCTAGGGATTCTACTTCATGTGCGAGGTTATCTGCAATAGCAGCATCGTGTTCTGAACGATCTCGAGAGGCCGGCTTTACTAGGTTATACATTGTGGTCCCTATCCTGTGGCATGACTGAACTAGAATTCACTAATAAATCAAAGATCTTGAGGCCGAGTCATGCAATTGTACCATGTCCACCACTACATCCCTAGCCATGAAATGCATCATTGCTCGAACTATCATTATCCTCATCGCTGGTATCATGAGGCGATCTGGACAACCGGCCACTCGAGGACTCACTGGTCTCTAAATCAGAGTGAATAGACGAGTTATCCACTCTCTGCAATGGAACTGCAGTTTCTTTTCCTTGTTCTTTCTTGCTGACTTGAGGAATTTTCTTTTCCTGGATGCCTCTGTTTGCCTAGCTCTGTTGGGTGGTTTGACTCCACCTACCACCCAGACTAGCCCTATTTGCTCGATTAGAGCAGGTATTGTGGTAGTCTTTTCTCAACAAGTCGGTCAAAATTCTAGAAGGATGTCCCAGACATGGAGTTTTGCAATGATGATCGGCTTTCTTTCCAGTCTCCGTGGCTGTTCGACTAGATGTGAGTGTGGCATGTGTAGTTGTCTATTGTTTTGCATCCAACCCAATCTTCCTTGCTATGAAATTGGTCAGTCCAAGGAGGCGATCCAGGCTCATCAAGTTTTGGTTGCTATTGGTTCTCAAGCCAACCAATTATCGGATCCTCATTGTATATGAAATCATTGTGGAGTGGATCATTGTACTTCAACTCCATTTCCTTTTCGCTACACTTCAATCCAAGCCTCAGATTGTAATGAACATATACCAAGTCATTCAAAGTTGAAACGCTTATGTGTGAGGCAATTTCTCTGTCTGCTATGGATCATGGCAAAGGTAGACCAGTTGCACTTGTAGCCACTGGAGGAGACCGTCTGCGAGAGAATTTGGATCGCCAACCTCCTTAGGATTTCGATGATTGCCTAAAATGAAACTACCATCCAGTTATAAATTCAATCAAGCAAATTGCATATCAGGCACAACTTATCATAAAACTTAGTTATAGTCGATGTCTGAAAATGGATATTTGCTAATCACTACTTATTTTTAAAATTTATTTCGGTTTAGGTTGATACTTATATGATTATGCCCAAATTTAAATAAATTGCTATCAATTGAGATAGCAAGTATTATGCATACCACCAAGCATGATACTAATTTTTAGAAAATTTTTGGTCATTATTTTATTTATTCTTATTTTTAACCCAAAAATATTTTTCAATCTAAAAGTTCATATATTTAACAAAAAATTGTGATTTTGGCTTGCGTAGACCATTTGTAGATCTGCAGCTTGTTATAAAATCATGCTAAAATTCAAAATTTTGGCACAATCTCCCTTGGATTTCCCCATTTTTGGCTGATTTATGGCATGAAGAAAGAAAAGAAAAATGGGGACAAGAGGGAAGGGGAGAGGGCTCTTTAATCATTAAAATCTCCTCTTTTCACAATTTTTGAGTGGAGAAAAAATAGAGAGAGAGAGAGAGAGAGAGACAAGGCATGGGAGACCTTTGCCTGCCTCTCAATCATTTGAGAGGGAGTGGGGCCTGACTCGCTTTCAACCATCTAGTTTGGGTCGAAATTGCCCGATTTGGTCCCTGTTCTGTGCCAAAACGCCAAACCACCCTGGTTTAGGGGCAATAGAACTCGGTATGCTTAGAACTAGGCCATTGGGGGCGGTACGACATACCATGAAGACAACTGAGGATCTTGAAGATGCTAAATTACTGGAGTTGCATAAGCTGGTGCTAGAGCAGCAACGGTAACTCTTGAGTGTCAATAAATGCCTTCATCTATGAACTGCTATGACTAAATCTAGGATTGTTCAAGTCTGTAGACCAAGCTGCACAACTTGAGCTTTAAACTGGAGTTCTATGCGAATTTGCGCCTAGAACAAAACAAGCACTGGAATTGCACCAAATTGCAGGCAGTCATTTATTTGCAATCAGGCACACCCCAAGATGGAGAGATGACCATAGATCAGAGCAAAAAAATAAAAAGCAAGACACCTGAAAGATGCCTCTTACATCTATTACTAAGATGTGGTATATATATTAGTGGGATGTGAGTTTTGCTATACTTGGAGACTCAGCCATGGTTTAAAGAACGTATTCTAATTAGTCACTCTCTGGAACCATTCTGACACATGGGAACGAGAATCACATTACCAATTTTCAAAATGCAGTTATGCTTCTAGGGAGCCATTAGATTTTTTTTCAATGATGTACTTAATTTTCTTCTCATCTACTAACAGGAACATCCTGTAGGATATTATGGTAGTCATGAAATGGTAGAAGCAGGTAATTGATAAAGAAAATATAGCAGGTCATGCCATACACCATACTCTTGTGATAGCATAATTATGAAATTCTGGGTCATTCAAGATTAATTACATATATTAGTGGTTTGCTAATTGGTATATGAGGATGCATGGGAAATTGTTATATATAAAGTCCTATCAGCTGTCAGTACCTTCTCACTGTACTGTTTCTATTGAATATACAATCTCTCTATGACGTAGCCATCTCATGCTATAGGAATTACCTTTTATTCTGTTCCTATAATCATCTCCTTGTTTGATCTGGGAGACAACTTGCAAATTTGATTTGTTGAATATAAATTTAGTACTTTATGAAGTTATGATTACACTTTGTTGCTTTATATGAAAACTCCTGGAAGAAATCTTGATGAGAAACTTGATAGTTCTTTCAGTGAAGGGAGGAGTTTGCTAAGTTTAAATTTTTGAGCTTTCAGACTGTTTTTACTTGTGAATCTGAGAAATGGTCATACAGTATTTTCTTAGTAGTGAATCAAGCATGTGTTTCGAACTACTATATATTTGTGTCCTTGTGTTTTTCAGTGGTTTCATATGTTTCTTAGACAAAAAGTTGCCTAATGCTTCTTTGGTTTCATATCATTTTTCCCTTCTTTGCTAATTACTTAATTCCGTGCAGGACAAATTGAGAGGCATGTTGAAGATACGGTGGATGATTACTGGGTTCATTGTAGCAGATATTCGGTACAAGTTTCAGAACAGAGTGTCGAAGTCCTATCTGGTGATACAGGTCAGAGAGGCATCTCTGCACTTGATCTTCTAGCTTCTGCATATGGGGATACATCAGACGCTGAGGAGGAAGAAATTCTGCATGAGAAGTCTGCTTGTACTGATGAAAATGATATCAAGGACTCCCCATCATCATGCAAACCAGATGAACATCCAAACTTCGGTTCAAGAAAGGATCTGAATAAGGAGATAGATTTGTCCTTAGTTGGAGCAGATTGCCAAAATGGGACTGCTCAAAATTCTCATTGTACTGTTGGTTCAGATGATTCAAGTAGACTAACAAATGTTGGTGCTGGAGAGAAATGCCAGCTGAAATTGGAGTTCCATGGCAGTAATCAGCCAGAAAATGCAAAATCTGCTGGAGCAGATAGTTTAGATGATAATAGGGAAATCACAACTTCTAATAGTTCAATAAAATTCATGGAGGAAACAGCAGATTTTAGTGACAGGGAAGCAGAAGGTGGTTGCCATGCCATTGGAACTGCTGACAACCATCCGAGCAGCATGAAGATGGGGAACCCAGATTCTGGTTCTGAAAATCTCTCCATTCAACCTGATGTCTGCTGTGACTCATCTGAACCAACAAAAGGTACTGCTGTAACAACTCTATCAAGGAATGCTGATAATACTAAAATGACGGATTCAGCCTTACCGGTCATGCAAGCATGCGACAAAGATTCTTCTAGAATGCATGTTTTTTGTCTTGAACATGCTGTGGAGGTTGAAAAGCTACTTCAGCCAATAGGTGGTGTGCATATTATGCTTTTGTGTCATCCAGGTGAGTTTGGGAACTTTTTATGCATCTATTTCTGCGATCAGTGGTACCAGGTTAATTATTTTTAATTTTTCTGTCATTTTTAGTTCTGTTTTATTTTTTATGTGTCTATATTCATATATTTGCATCACCACTTCTATATCATTTTTATTGTTATGTTATTACTTTACAGTCTCTATGTTTTCTTGTTATGTTTATGCATTTATCTGCATAAATTGGCAAAATAGTTGGTTTTCACAAATGAATCTGAACTCTGAAGTTATGATCCGCTGTACTGTCCAAAAACCTTTTGTGATCTTATGTTCAATAATAATGAGTTCTTTATATTTATTTTGGCTATAATTCAGTCTTATGTAAGATATGGTAAGAGGCCTAGCAAGCATTTGACATGATATATTGATATTTTGTGAAGCAGTCCAACTCATTTTTGATGCATGATGGAGTTCGTATTTCACTTATGATTGCCTGAAAGTGGTGCTAGGAGAAACTTGAAGGCTGTGACTCTAAATTAAGTTCCTGCTAGATATCAGATATAAGATTATTTTATTTAGTTCCTTTTTGTGATAAATTCATGCCGTATATTATTAACACAGGTCAACATAATTCTTAAGGAAACCCTGAAAAATGTATACATTCCCAGTTCTTTTATTCCTGTCACCTTTACATAGGAGCTACTTTGGTGGTTACACCTGTAAGCAACAGAGCTTTGCTCCAAATGTTTGCCTGGATAATTTTTGCCTTTGGCTATGGTTTCTGTCATAACAAACTAACTTTTTTCTTTTGTATATTTATTTCTAAGTCATCTTCCATACCTTCATGACTTTTTTGCACTTCATAAAGTCCTTCCAAATAGGATTTGTAACTGCAATCCATAGGAAATCTAATTTTCTCAAGTTTCTGGTTGGTAGAACAGGAATCTGAAAATTACAGGTTCGGAAGATTTCCATCTCCGTGAACTAAGGGCCAACTCCATGACTCAGTCTTCAAGAACAAATTACGTGAAAGATGAAGATCGGAGTAAACTTCTATTTTATGAATTGGGGTTTGCCTTAGTGGTCATATGCCTCTACCTAGCAACCGGAGGTTGTGGATTCAAGTCTTGTATGGTGCATCATCTCCAAGAATATAGACCTAGGTACTATAATACGGGTGGGACTCCCTTTCTCTCTTCCTCAAAAAAAAAAAAATCACATAGAATTACGTAAATTACATACTCCAAAGGTTTTGTATTTATTTTTAAAAACCCCTAATATTCGTCCTTTCTCAGTAGGAGTCTTGTCTAAATTTATTTTAAAGGAACAAACTCAAAAGGGAATCAAAAGAAAAGAAAAATAATCTGCGCCCCATGACCCAATTTAATGAGTGAAGGGGGGAAAGGTGTTCAATCATTTATTGAACCTGTAGATAGCTGAATAACCCATAGGATGTAGTTGCAGTCCTTTTTCATCTTTCCTTCTCAAATTGTTCCTGTGAACCTCTTCTTATCTATGGCATGCATCAGGTACTTACTATGTCAATTTATCCCTTCTAGAAATTTGAAGACGCTTCATTAGTATTGTCCATTGAATGACCTAGAGTGAGAAGTAGATATGTCCCTTCCCTTTTCGTTGCCTTTGCTTCCTTTGCTCTAATTCTACATGTTTCTTTTCCTGAATAAAATAAGTTCCTTTTGGCTGGTGCTTTAATTGAATGTTGATGTAACTGCCACTTCTGTGGTTGAGAAAATGTCATGCTAGGTATCTTTCTGAAGTCACTGACTTGCAGTAATCAAGTTATTCCAAAATGCTTAGATACCTATGCATTTTTCTTGGTAGGCTTTACCGCTTTAGCATATTTTGTATATCTCACTAGAAATGTTCACCGTATGGATGTCTGTTTTTCATTGAGCATTGGTTGTATGCAAAAATAGTCTTGAATTTGATAGAATTACGGAAAGAGTGGTCTTGATGTTAATGCTTATAGTTTTTGTAAACTTTGAAGTCTAATTATAGCAAGAGCGGTCATGATGATAAGACTAAAATGCTATGCATGTATCATTTAGTCAGGTTGCAGATTTAATATCTTCATTTTCTCTTGCAAAATCTTATCCTTCCATTTTCACTTGCGAAATGTCATCCTTCCAAGTTTTTAGACCTTATATGTGACTTGCCAAAAACTTTGTCCAGACTATCCTAAAATAGAAGCAGAGGCGAAACTATTGGCAGAAGAGTTGGGAATTGATTATGCTTGGAAGGATGTTCATTTCAAAGAGGCCACTAAGGAAGACCAAGAGAGAATCCGAGCAGCCTTGGAAGATGAGGAAGCCATACCTATGAACAGTGACTGGGCTGTGAAATTGGGCATCAACCTGTATTACAGTGCTAATCTCAGCAAGTTCCCCCTCTACAGCAAGCAGATGCCATACAATGCAGTCATATACAAGGCATTTGGCTGCAATTCCCCAGGCAACTCCCCAGCAAAGCCGAAGGCATCTGGGAGGAGAACAGGCAGGGAGAAGAAAATAGTTGTTGCCGGTAGGTGGTGCGGGAAGGTTTGGATGTCAAATCAGGTTCATCCATATTTAGCTCATGGAAATGAAGCTCAAGAGCATGATCATGTGGAAAAACTATACTCTCAAAGCACCAGTCGAAAGTCTAAGGCTGAGACAGATTCTGAGGATGCGCCTTCCAAAAGCATCCCATCAACTAGCAATGCAGCCGCCGCAAGAAAATCTGGAAAGAAGAGGAAGAAGCCTCCAAGGAAGACGAGCAACAAGAAAGCCAGACGCACCCAAATAGAGAACCCAGAGAATATGGAGGATGCGGCCGGGACTCCCTCGTCACCATGTGGAAGGGTTCTAAGAAGCAGCCGCTCGAAGCATGCCGAGATGGCTAGCCGGAAAAAATTGAATCTGAAAGATGAAGCTGAAGGGGGGCCGAGCACACGCCTCCGAAAACGGCCATCGAAGTCCATTGAAGAGGTCAAGACTAAATCGGCAGGCAGGAAGCAGAATATGAAGAGGAAAGCAAAGAAAGCACAGGCTACAAATCCTGTAACCAAGGACGAGGATGGGGAGTATACGTGCGACATCGAGGGGTGCTCGATGAGCTTTAGCACAAAACAAGATCTGACATTGCACAAGCGCGACATCTGCCCTGTCAAAGGATGTGGTAAGAAGTTCTTCTCGCACAAGTATCTGGTGCAGCATCGGAAGGTGCACATGGATGATCGCCCACTCGAGTGCCCGTGGAAGGGGTGCAGCATGACGTTCAAGTGGGCGTGGGCAAGAACAGAGCATATAAGGGTCCACACTGGTGACCGGCCCTATGTGTGCCAAGAGCCAGGGTGCGGTCAGACGTTCCGTTTTGTGTCAGATTTCAGCCGTCATAAGCGCAAGACAGGCCATTCCATAAGAAAGGGCAGGAGATGATGACTGGTGGGGACTCAGATGTTATTGTAGGCCGCCTTCTGATCTTGGGGGAAAGAAAAAAAAAGAGGAAAAAAAGTTGGAAGCTTTGCAAGCTGTCTTATGCAAATGCCACTGGTAGGGCGATTAGGATAGGGTAGGAGCGTCGCTGTATTCTTCTTTTCATGTTAAGACACTAATCTGCTTATTGCCGGGGCTCCATTGGGCCCACTTAATTTACTTTAATTCTTAGGTATTTGCTTTGTGAAACAAACTGAAATTGTCCAAGATAAAAAAAGGCTGTACTGAATGCATATTTTTGTGGCGTGGCATGCTGAGCCTGAAGTGTCGGTGGAGATGCCCTGGATTCTTATCTATCAGCTGTAACAGAAGGGTGACTGATCCAGGATATTGTCATCATCTCTTCTGCTTGGAGTTGTACGTAGTAAGTTGTGCATCTGGGTCCACCCGATGCCAGAAAATTGCTCGATACGATGATAGGTTGGATGCACTCAGCGTGCCTTGGTGTGCTTGGCCTGTGAATGGAAACTTCTCTCTCTCTCTCTCTCTCTCTCTCTCTCTCTCTCTCTTTTTTGTTTTGTTTTTGGAGGTGTTCTGAACATACTGTAGCAACATTTCGGTCTCCCCGGCTGAATTTTGTCTTTTTCGGATGTTGGGACGGCAAGAATAACCAAAAGGCGGCGAACATTGGTCCCAACTCGCGGTGTGGACCTACACATGAGGGAGGAGGCGGCCGTTATGCCTCGAGCGGTGCCGCGATTCCGAGGCTGCTTCCAGGTCTGGGAAACATTTGGCCTCGCTCAATATAGCAGCAGGTCTGATTTGATGGGCTCTGCCCTCTGCCCTGTAGAGCGTCATGCAACAATGGTGCTCGAATCTTGATCAGACGACCAGTTTCGAGAGTTCCCACTTCATATGTAGAAACAATGGTCATCCATCCTAAAATCAAATCTTTGTGCAGTAACAAGAGAGACACTAAAATTTACAGCGTCTGCTATAAAAATGACGGTTCCCCCATTTTGGGGACATTAACAGGGATTGCCCACATATGAATCAAAACTAGGCTTTGTACAACCTCTATTATCCATCTCAAAAGACTACCCAAATCCAATCAGTAACACCCACAACCGTATGCCTCGAATTCTTCGTGTGGCAAGATTATTTTTTTTTTAAAAAAAAAAGAAATTAGCGTAAAAATATTTCTATTTCACCTTAACTATAGAAATGAAAACATCAAATCCCGGAAGCATAGAAAGGTTGGCAGAATAGTGGTTTCAATATGCAAGTTCGGTCAGGTATTTCATAGAATCTGCTAGTTCTGGATGCTGAAACTCCTCATTGCATCTTCCCTGGCAGAGCAGTGGTACCTAAAATGAGCAGAACCGTTCACATAAATGAACGTAGACTAGACCGAGCTAGTTAATAAGCGATCACCTGGACAAGGAGAATGAAGAGAACTCTAGCTTGCCATTGTTACCACTGCCAGACACACGGGAAATATGGAAGCTCATGATTTACTAGCATTCTTGAGAGAAGACGGCCAAAGTTGGAGTTATCATAAACGGATACATCGACATTCAAAGAAAGGCAAACACTGACCATGATTTAGGGTTCTGATAGTGGATGGAACATATCCATTTTTGATGGTTCCAATGATGATTCCTAGACACTGGGGGGAGCCCATCATCAATAGGAAGCATGAAGGCCTGCAAAATTCATGCATAACCCAATTCAATCTGCTCTCAAGGCCATCAAAATTCATGCATAGCCCGACCTAGAAGGTCTCAATAAAAGGATTAAAGGTGGAGAATGGTCTGATCATCGTTGAAGTTGATTGATCCATCGCCACTTTTCTTTCCGGACCAAGTGTTTGCTCCACTTACATCCAAAACATTATGTATAATATTTCCTAGGCTGTTGTTTTGAGAAGGTCAATCTCTCTCCTTAATTCAGAGGGATTGCAACTTTGGTGTGGACTGGCTTGCTAAAATGGCAAGAACAAAACATAGCGAAAGAAATGGGCTCGAGGAATATATTACACTGAATTGGGTAAATCTTTTTTGATCATTGATAGGGAAACTTTTGTAATTTGACCCATCCTTATATTGTTGGTTATATGATTCTCTGTTTTGAACAAAGGAGGCACATGTCAAAGAGTACAAGCCACTGGTTATACCACCAGGGCGCAGGCTTGAAGTTTAAGTCCAGAGATTATATAGTTGACATCATGTAGAGACACACTTGTTTAATGACATAAATTGACCCAATAGCCCATCGCAAGTTTCTTACTTGACTAAGCATGGGACTGTTAGAGATGGTCAGTATATTACTTTTCCGTCATCTTTTCAGGAAAACAGCCAATGATGATATATTTGTGGTAACTTAGAAATCCAGACCAACATTTGAGGTACGTGCATGGGACCCATATCAACCAAGTGTGGGTATTGTACCAAAAAAGAAAAACCAAGTGGGGGTACGGCACATGCTGTATCGCACCAATCATATCAATAATAGTATGGTCTGAGAGGGCCAGTGACCCTAGCATAGCCCATTTTGGTCTCCAAAATTGTTTGCATGCTGTAACTTATGCTTTGTTATCTTAATGTTATGTTCCTTTTGCAAGAATAATCCAAGAGTATTGGTTTAAGTGCCATAGTCATGGTTGTTGATGTTAAATATGCATTTCACATACCATGTTTATGGAATGACATCACATAACTTGGAATTAAAAAAATGCATTTAAAACATATTTGTTAAGACTAACAATCTGCATGTACATGCAGTTAGGTAACTAGAGATCAATGAATTAATTGTACCAAAGACTACCAAGATTCAAAATAAATAGCTTACAATAATAAGGAGAGAATACATTTATAATATTATTAAATAACCATGGTGATGTTTTTGTTAGACAAATATAGGCCCTCACCTCAATGCCACATTGAATACCCAGAGGGCTCGCAGACATTGTTGTTAAGCACCAACCATTTTTTTTAAAATAATGCTGATTTACTTCTCGGATTTTTTAAGAAATGAGGGAGGTGGGGGGAGGTCGTTTAGCTAGCTGGACGTTGCTCCAGGCCAACAATGGATTTCAATACATTTCAATCCATCTTGGCTCCTTCCTCAGCTCATTCCCACCTTGAAATGGTGGAGAATAAGCTAATTAATACCCAATTGCAAAGTCATCAGGAGCAATGTCGCACTGTTCAGTCTGGTTTGGGGGCAATACAAGCCCGATCTGCCTTGATTCTGGCCAATGTAGGAGGTCTGGATCCGGTTTGGGCTGATCCCAAGGCAAACAAACCTTAGGCTGGTAGGGGTCAGTATGCTCAGGGTCTCAGTCCTTGATTCAAACAAATTACAAGCATAATAAATGAAATAGCCAGGTTTGTTTTATGTAGATAATATTAGTCATACTACATATCAAGGGTTTTAATCTCAGTACTGAGTTCTATCTTGGTTTGCTCCTGCAATGGTAGTGGAAGGTCGTGACAGACCGAAACAGCCATTGACAACAAGAATAGAAAGAAAAATAATTGGAAAATTACATCCTACTCCATTCAGACCATCTTGGTGCATTCCTAATGTTAGGATGCAATCAAGATAGCTAGCTTCCTGCATCTGTCGTAGTTTTTTAATATTTTAAAAAATTAATTAAAAATTAGAAAACAATCAGCATAATTTTTTTCAACTGTACAATATGCATTAATATTATTATACAGGCTTTGTTTGATTTCAATATCATGCTAGTAATAAATTTTCATTTCCTTTTTTTGGTTCAAGAGATTGGAAAATAGATAAAATTTTCAATCATGGGTTTCAAGAAATAAGACATAATCATGTTCTTGCGATAAGCATATGTATTGAAAAATAATCTGCTCAAACAAAATTTGTCTAGTTTTCACACAAAAGTGGTTGCACTGGAAGAAGTGCCTAATGAAGTCCAATAGAAGGTTAGAGCATCAAATCTTAGTAGACCAACAAGTGGTATTTGACACCATCATTACCATCATACCATAACAATACTTTTGCTTCCAATGTCATCCAAGCTACTCAATTTTCTTTCTTTACTCATGCTTCTATGGTTGAAGATTATGAGATATAAATGGTTATATAATGATGCTAGACCTATAGTATAGTGTCTGAACCATAAGAATGAACAGGTACAGTAACATAAATGAGGAGGAAGCAGAAGAAGGGATTAGAAACAAAACTCAAACAAGCACTACTAATCTCTTCCACTTAGCATACTAGTGAGGAGGTAAAAGAGGAGTTGTCTATGATGGCATGATGTAACATATCATGCTAATCTTCCACCTCCAACTTAAAATGAGAGGCATAATAACAATGATGACAACATATTGCCCACTTGCAAAACCTTCTATTTGATCAGGTATAGCATTTGAGCAAAGGGTGTAATTGAAAGAATTAATTTCATTATGTTTTTGGCTTTAAACATGCATCCATGTAAGGAGTATGAAATAAAAGTAGTCCTTCAGTGATGTTGACAACTGTTGGTGTTACATTAGAAGAAAAGGCAGTACAATAAAACCTTCCCAAAACTGTGTCGTAATTCTTAATCAAATCTTCATTCTAATTGTATAACACTAAATAAAGCATCAAAAACTTAAAAAAATCAAAAGTGCCTCACTATTCATCATTCATGCTACCTGCCTCTAGTATCCTCTTCAACTTTATTACAATATATCGTAAACACATCAAACAAATGCAAAATAATATTAAAATGCATCAAGTTGGGCCGAAAAAATCACGATTCCAATAGCGGGAGTGAGTTTTGTGAAACATTGCCTAAAACCATTCTAGCAGTGTTGCACCAAGTTCTTCTCTTAGAAGAAGACAATGAATGTAGATGTCGACAAGCCCAGAGTTTGATCAGCTTGAGGTTTCCAAAAATCAGTTGATGTGATCTTGACATCAAAAAATATTTTACTCTTATCATCTTGGTCTGGATCTGTGGACTTGTCATAGAAGTTCAAAAATGTAACCAGGAGTTTGAAGGGAAAAAATAATTGACTCTATGGTTTGAAAATCCCAACATCTTGTCCAAATAAGCATTCCACCAAAGCTTTCTTTCTAAAAGTTGCATAAATATTTTAAATCCTTTTAAACTTGGAGCATGATGAATCTCCTCATCCTCTAATTTGTTTCATGCAAACTACGTGGACATGTATAAGAACAGTAAATAAAACATTTACCAAAGGCTTTGAAGCATCAATCAAAGAGAAAACAACTCAGGAATCTAATTGAATAATTAAAAAAGGAAGAACTCAACAGAAATCTCATTTGTGTATATGGTTAATAGCAATTATTGCCCTATTAATGTCCCACTAATTCGATCTTGGACAGCTTAAATGTTACCTTTGAAGGAACACTAGTTAAATATCATCTAAAAAGTTTAAAATACTAAAATTGGAATCCTATGCAGGGATTCAACTGTCTTTGTACCATTTAAAAGTCTTATTAATGATCAACACCTAGGACACATTGGTTGGCAGTAGCTGCCTACTCTGTCAAAACTAAAGAATGGTAATCTGCATCTTGCCATTAAGCAATCTACTCTAAAGGTTACACGGGCAAAAAAACCTTACTATATTCTGATATTTAATAGGTTTAATACTTTTATTTCATTAACTTGATATAATATCATTATAATTATTTTTATAATTTTTATAGGTTTAAAATGTACTTTAATCATTTAAAAAAGATTTTATTTGTTTTACTCTATATTGGTACACCTGACCACTATTATGGATTTGGTTGAATTGGTTTTGGGCTAGCTTAAATAATTGCAAAAACAAGATATAAAAAACTAAAGATATAATCCTTCTGGGTTTCACCTTCAGCTATTGCAAACTGATTGGTCTTAGAATACTATAACCTTTCTAAAGATCGTTCATCCTGCCTTATTCCTGCACATAGAAAACCCAACTCCCAATACTTTATAAAAGAGTACTTCCATGGCTCCATAATAGAGCAAGAAGGATGCTTCATCACAAGCATGATAAATTGGGTGTTTTGAGTATTGGTTTTCACTAAAAGGATCCTGAAAGTTATTGAATACTGAATTCTATACAAAAATTTGTATTCAAAAGTGTAACAAGTCATAACTCTATGATAGTTCACTCACAAGGCTAGTGCATTGAATCTGAAACAGAATGTTACAGGAAATAAGTAACTGAATTTTTTTTAGGTCCTCAAAAAATTGTCTCAAAAAAATCACATTAGTGAAGTCTTGGAAAGGTTTTGAGATTATATTGATTATAAAGTCTTTCTAGATGGTAAGGTATTTGTTGTGAAGAAAGTTAAACAGATAATAGTTATTGGAAAACAGCACAATAAAGTAGCATGGGCTTAAATATATACCTAATTGTTGTCCAATGACCATTATAAGCATAACCAAAAATCTAAAGTCTATATAGTATTCTTTAAAGTTTTGGAGCATTCTGAGAGTAAAGACAAAGGATAATGTTCCTGGAAATGGTGGAAAGATCAATTTTTAAGAAGAAGAAGCAAATGTTTTTTGGGGAGACTCTCAACTATCTTGGAAGAGCAAAAAGCAAGAGACAGTTTTCCTGTGCCGAATATGTGGTAACCTATAGACACATGAGGAAATTGTTGCTTTTGTATTGTCCCAGGAAAATTTACCTTTCCTTTTTTGCAGAAAAAATGGTCAAAAAAAGGCAGTCTAATCAGATAGAACTCTAGGAGCCTAGGGTTTTACCTGGATACATATACCCTTTTTTTTATAGATGAGCCACTTCATATTATAAAAGCTGGTAAAGGAGTTTCATTATCATTGTCAGCATTTCAATTCAATTGCAACTAGTGATTCATTGTAGACACCAACAACAGTAGGAACTCCAAACAGAAGAGTAAGTATAGTAACACAAAATAATATTTGAAGGCATGCATCATGGAGGCGGATTTCAGGGAAAAGGAAAAGCAGATGTGGAAGATGTAGCTTCAACTATATGTCCTTTCCCTCCTCCTTGAACCAGGGTAGAGACAACAGCAACACCAACTTATAATAATACATAATAGTTATATTCATGGTGAATTAGCTCTCAAATTTTATTTGAATGCATTGTTGAGTTAGAGGTTTTGAAAAGTCTGGAGGATCAGGCTATGAGTTTCACGTACTATAATAGATAATAATAACTTCAACACCAGCAAGGTGGTAGATGAAACTTAACAAAAAAAATCAAATATGACAGTTTCTATAATTTTAGATGATACCTCCAATGCCTACAGAGGGAACAGGGTTATTCCATTCATTTTAGATGAAATATGACCGTTTCGCCTGATACAAGAAATCATGGTAAAACAAATAAGATTCAAGTTTCTATCAGAAGGTCCATCTTAAACTAACATCTCTTCACACTGGTCATCAATTAATTTCATATAGATAATTAAGAGGAAGTTTCATGTTGCATGTATACACTATAGCTTTGATTGGCATTACAGTATGCAAATCTGAAAAAACAGAGGAAATAATTACCAAGTCAGCGATCTAAGTTTTTTTTTAAAAAAAAATGGTCAAATTTTAGTGAAAAGATAAATGATGGCTCAACCTTCTAAGAATTGATGACCAAGAGAAGCCATTTATGATTGTTTTTGTTATCATGAATCGCACAGAAATACATTAAAGAGAAAAGAAAACCTATGATTTATAATGTTGCATGATTGTCATGCCCTTGAATATTATAATTAGGTGAAAAAATACAGCCACCAATGTCTTGTAAACTTAGCAACAAAGATTCTTTTAGAATGCCAGTAAGCATAATAGAGGCAATATTAGAGGTGATAAAATGGTGGCAGACAGAAAAATGAGTATGCCAAAGGATGTAATGAGTTAGACCAGTCGAATATAAAATGGTGGCAGACATGCATGAGGTTGGATCTATACGTGCACGTTGAGGGGCCAATAAAGGAATCGAGATAAAATCAAGGGAAATCGTGAGAACAAATTGAAAAATCTAGCAAATAGAGAAGACGCAACCCTAATCAATTAAATGGTGGAGAAGCATTCATCAAGCCAGCTACATATAGCTGGACAAATCTTGATGGTTATATATACAATTTAGTTTAAATTCTATTAACTATAAACAAACTACGGAAGCAGCAAAAAGCTGGTCTCTTCAGCCGGATAGGGCATCTCTTTGGGGTTAGATGTCTCAGAGACTATGCCAATGGAACTAGAGATACGATTCCAAGGCATGGCTTCATCTCTTTGACATATCCCAAGACAGAGGTAGCCGGAATGGCTACTTTCTTGGTTGCATGATATTCAAATGATGGTCACTTTCACATCATCCGATTATTGGGTCATATTTTCTTTTCTTTTCCTTCCTTTTTGATGTAATTCTTGGATTGTAATTTTGTTCTTTGTAGAAACCTAAAAGCGAAAGAATAGCTCAACAAAGAACTCAAGAACCAGTGCCCTACCAAAACTAATCATCTCTCGCATCAAGAAGCAAGAAAAACAAAGAAATCCACACGGCGCATGAGATCAAGAAACCAATCAATCAACAAAAAGAGCTGATAAAGAGAATATTATCGTCAACAGATTGAGGGATAGGATAGAATAGTATAGGATGGGATCATCGGAGGTACCCGGTTCCGTCGTCAGTAATGACGGCGGGTCGAGAAGCAGCGTCCAATCGGGAGGAAGAGAGGGGTGGATGCACCGCCGAGATCCGAGAGGGGCTCGGGGCATGCGGTCATGGTAATCGGGAGCGGTCTCGCAAAAGGACGCGGGACTCCATCCGCCGACACCTCGACGGAGCTCCACCTCGCCGGAAGAGCTTGCGGCGGGACGATTGAATCGTCGGTTTCCGGCGGCGGCGGCGTTTCCTTTGCCGGTGGTCTCGGTCGGCGAAGGACGGGACTCTCCGACTCGGTCTCGCTTTCTCCCGCGAGGTAAAGAAAGAGAAATGAATACCGGTTCTCGGGCGACTTATGGAAACAAATAGTGCCGGTTGGCAAGCGGGAAGGGGAAGGAAAGCGAGAGAAACTACAGCATCGCAAGCCTTCGGCACGTGCCATGGACGATGAAGGAAAGCACGGCTATGATTTTTTCTTCTTTTTTTTTTCTTTCTGATATTCATCAACCTGGACTGGCGAAATTATATCCTACATCATCGCACACCATACCAATCATTGTATCTTCTCCTTACGGCTCTATTCAGGTGCTCGTCTCAATGATTATTTTTTTTTTTTTTACTGAAAACAAATTTTTATACAATACATGTATGAATACATATAATAAAGTCAAAAAACACTAACTCACGGAGTGCCAATGGCAGCTCCCCCTCTTCCGCACAGAGGATGTACCCTGAATGATGTCACCTAGTCGGCCGCCCTATTGGCTTCTAAATACATGTTTGGCCTCGACGGCCACCCCATCCCTTCTCATCATCTCTATATTCCGAACCAAGGGGTGGTATGTACTCTCACCTCTCAGTTCCTCCTGGATCCATCCGATAACTGTGGCCGAATCATCTCGATGATTAGTTCACAAAGAAAAGATGCGGAGATTGGCATGCTGCATAGCTATATTAGTGCATGCGGTATAAGAAATAATTTCTCTCCACACACACACACACACTATATATATATATATATATATATATATATATATATATATATATATATATAGCTTTTCTTTCATAAAATTACATGAATATGTTACTCATGTTAAAAATACAACTTCAACTCCTGCATTGCGATTGAAGAACGTACTACATAATCTCAGAACTTCTCGTAGGCATACGATCATGCTCAAGTGTTTAACGCATGCTCGAGCTTGGCTCATATTATAATTGGGTGGAGCTCAAGCCAGTGCGGAGAAAAACTCCAGTTGTTTGCGAAGAATTTACTGAAGGCTTCTCGAAAATCAGAGGTCTTCTAAGACCTTCAAATAGAAATATTTTTTAATTATTTTTTTTACTACGACGATTATAAAATTAGAATATATATATATATATATATATATATATATATATATATATATATATATATATATATATATATATATATATATATATATATATATATATATATATATATATATATATATATATAACCTTTGATGCCATTTCAATTACAAGTGCCTCAACTTTCGTTCTGATGTGAACTATCTAATTTTTCTGTCATATAAATATTTATACTAATTTCTCATCGTGATCACTTTACATGACAAAACTTATAACACAAGGGAAAGAGTTGAGAAATTTTTCAACAATTTCCTTTTTCTAAGACCATAATGAATGACTTCGGCAATTGAATTTTAAAAAGTTTAAAACCAAATCCATGATTTTATTGATGGTTTCTTAAAATATTTATTATGTTTTCTCTATTTTAATATTACTAATTCAGAAACCATCATTTTTCTTGATTTAAACACCTTCAATACAACTAGATTAATCGACCGAATAAAACTACAAATCCAATGAGAATTAATTCAAAGCAGGTCATGTGAAAAAAGACGTCAAATTTGGATTGGCATGGCCTGCCTTGCACAGGTGCAGGCTGCCCCGGAGCCGTGCTAGATCCATGCAATGTCGGACGCGCAGGTGAATCAGGTTCTACTTCTTTCTAATACAAAAATTTGACCTGGATCACACTCTAATCAACTAACCATTAGGGCTGCAAATGAGTCGGATCGACCCGTGACCCGACCCGACCCGAATTTTAGGACCCGCGAAGCTGGGCCAGGTCCTAAATTTGGACCCGTTCTATTTTTCAGGTCGGGTCGGATCCACCCAATTTCGACCCAGACCCGGATCTGATCCGATCTATTTTTTTTTTTGCTTGATGTTATTTACTATTATATAGTGGAATTTTGAATATAAAAATATATAGATTCAGACCCGAACCCAATCCGAACCCAATTCGATCCGAATGACCAGTCGGATCAAAATTTGTAGGCATGGACCCGACCCGATTTTCAACCGGGTCGAGCCTGGGTCCAAAATTAGAACTCGAACAAAAAATCAGGTCAGATCGGGGTCACTCAGGATCCAACCCATTTGCAGCTAGCCCTCTTTGTTGGCTTTACGAATACGTATTTACCTTCATTAATAATGAAGTGCATATGAACTTAATTATGTATAAAACTACTCATGTTCCAATGGCCACCCGTGTGGCCTCAATCAACTAAAACAAAGATCAGAATGGTCGGCCTCGTGCACCACAATAGAGACCTCGGTGAGAGGGAACTCCTCTGACCAAAGACCAGCTTTAAGACGTAAAAGAAAGGCTCGTTACTGGATCGCTGAAGTTCACTGGAAAGAGAATAAGAAGAGAGAGAGAATTTATTCGGGCTGTGATTACAGGTGAAGGTTATGGGTTTGATCTATTATTCTTCTATTAGGGCCCACAAGAAAAGGTCATGGTACAGCTAAACTGCCCATAAACAAGGTTGACAAGTCCGTAATCTACTATTTTTTTTATTAGGGCCCATTAGTTGGGGGGTAATTTGGAGTTGGAAAAAAAATCTCATGTCAGGTTATCATATTTGGTATGAAAAGTAGATCCGAAAAATGGTAAAATAAATAGTGAATCTTATATCTATTTTTTTGAGAGTAGGTAAAATAATTACCACCAAGGGTGGTATTTGTTTCCCCATACTAGATTACCGAGTGGAGATAATCTGAAAATATTATTTTTTAATAAAATACCCTCACTTATTTTGTATTAATATTATAATAATTATATTATTAATATTAATTATGTTAATATATTGATTAATAATATTTATAAATAATATATTTAATATATTGATATATTTATTGATAAATATTAATTATTAATAAATAATTATTAATTATCAATAAATCCAACATAGGATCTATTAATAATTAATATATTTATTTATATACCAAAACATACTAAAATTTATTTATAATAAGGAATATATTTTTTAATATATGTATAATATTAAATTAAACAATGTTTATGTAACTATATATTTATGTAAATGTATTTCAATATTTAAAATAATCAATATTGTTAGTGTTTATGTAAGTGGGCAATAAATAGACATCGAATGGACTGAAAAAAATATTATTACTTGAATTGTTTATTCAAGAGTATTGTATAAGATTACCCCCAATTAAGCATAGTAATCCTTTTCTAATACTATCTTCTATAGTAATTTTTTTACCAACAAAATATGACAAAGTTTATTTTTTTCGTAATTATTTTTGTAGATAAATAATTTTAAGGAATCGTCGGATTATTTCATAAGCGGACATATTCCAACCAAACAAACCTTTAGACACAATTGCTTCACCTATAGAGCTAGCTTTACAGGATATCATCATAAGTTTCAAAATACCATGCATGGATTCCTATGTGGCATTTAATTGAGAAATGCATGGTCAATACTTCTCAAATGCTTTCACATGATAAATACAACTACGTAAATGCAGTACTTATACATGCTATCATACTTGGTAAGATGTGTGAGACCGGATGGTCTCAAAACACATCAAGAGTGGGCTTCTGAAGTTCCTTGTTCAGCCAGTTAAATGGAAATATGAAAATATGTCATCTTTGTTTCTCATCAAATAACCCTAATGTTCTACTATTACAATCTCAAATATAGCATACAAGATAAAATAATTTGTTTTGGAGACATTCTTCCAGAATTTAGTGAGCAAGTATCTCTCTCTCTCTCTCTCTCTCTCTCTCTCTCTTTCTCTTTTTAGTAGATTTTCTTTTTCTAGTGAACAAGTATCTCATGTTGTACAAGCATACAACCCTAAGGTAATAGAACAAAAAGTAATAGATGAAACGAAAGAGAAAAAAAATCACAAACTAAGATGAGGATTTACATGGTTTAGCTAAATTAATCCGTGACCTATATATCAAGAGAGATCTATTCATTTAGTTCATATTCGCCACAATTTAAGAGCAAACTATGCAAGGGAAAAATCACCTTAAAAATGAAGACAAGTATTTATTTAGAATTTCCTGAAAAACAAACAGGAGGGTAAGTTGTCAAGTATGACAGAATCTCTTTCTTGTAGAGGCTTCAAAAAATTCTAAAAGAAAAGCATCACCATCCTGCAACTCTCTCTCTCTCTCTCTCTCTCTCTCTCTCACGCGCACACAGACACATTTCAACTCTTGTAAGTGAACACCAATAACATGTCAGATCTCCTAGATCTGACATAGAGTTAAGAGAGGTAAGAGATTTGGCTTCAACACTGCTATATGAAATAACCAAACAAAATATCTTTGTTTTACAAGGGTGAATGACTCTTGTTGAGATTCTAATTATGCAATTATCAGATTAACCAAACAAGCTTTGAACTCATGATAGTT
This sequence comes from Phoenix dactylifera, assembly GCF_009389715.1. Lineage (NCBI taxonomy): Eukaryota > Viridiplantae > Streptophyta > Magnoliopsida > Arecales > Arecaceae > Phoenix > Phoenix dactylifera. Next base: position 2,669,792 of record NW_024067669.1, on the reverse strand, counting down.
AGCAAATGATCAAGATTGATTCATTGCATAATTAAGCAAACATATTATCAAATCAAGACTGAGTTTCTATCTATTTTGTAAAGCCGAAGTATTTGTTTCCTAATTGAATGAGCCTATTAACCGAGCCAAGCCCAAGCTTTTATCTATGTTTATAAGAGCAGTTAGAGTTGCCTTGTTTATGAATCAAGCTTTAACTGGTCCATGAGCTTGTCATGTATCTCAATTGGACGATGCCTGCAAGCAAGACATCCTAGTGGAAATTATTTGTTCTCCTCCAGAATCTATGGCTGAAACTGTTCTGCTAGATGAGATGTCATCCTCCAAAACTAGATTTCTTGAAGGCAATGATCTTGTGGAGGCTCCTTTCTCTCTTCGAATATTTGTTACGTACCCTAGTGATAGGATGACAGCACGATTTTGTCCATATGGATCCAAGAACTTTTCAATCATATATATAGAACTGATGGTCAAATCGATGAGGTTTATGCAGTCTTTCTACAGCAATCTCATGCTTGATAGAGCCAATGCTCATCTGCATACCCAGTACTGTAGACTGTAGTAAGCATATCAGATTCAACAGCCATTATGTAACGTTTGAAAACGATCAGATCAGAGATCAGAGATCAGAGAGAGAGAGAGAGAGAGAGAGAGAGAGAGAGAGAGAAGTAATAAATCAAACGGAAGCTGTCATCACATTGATTCAAAACCCCACTTCTTCCCGTTGCTCGCATATACGAGGTCGAGGTTGAGGTTAATTACCGAGCCGGCAACCTCAACGCCCAGGGCCAGGAGGGGACGGTGAAATGCTCCCCCTCCCGCACGTCCCATCAACCAAATTATATTTACGGTCACACACGGATTGGGTGTGAGTTTGGGTGCGTTTTCCGGGGAGTGGGGCGGGGTACGAAAAGGCCGTCAACGGCGACGACCGCAGTGCGGAGCGGGCCACGTCAACGGACATCGTCCAACGTGGTCGGGTCGCTTACCTGTCAGGCACTTAGACGCTGACAGTCGCCTCGATACCCGAGCTCGGACACCTACCCATTTCCCTCCTTCTCACTCCTGTTTTATTTATTAATACTTTACCCCACTTCCCTCCTTTTGCATGGAGAACATCCCAATACCCGGATATTTCACTACACCCTAGTCCTCCCCTCATCTCTCTCTCCTCCCCCTCCCCCAAATAAAAGAAGACGAATTATTGCGGAAGTAGCTGGAGAATTATTCTGGTGTTCAGATTGATTCACACGCTAAATGAAGGAGAAAACAAAAAGAAAGAACGTGATAGGGATGGCATCATATCGTTCTAAATATTAGCCATGAAGCTAATAAATGGTTTCTCACGAGACATTTAGTGATCCAGGCACCTCTCTCCGTGAAGGAGTGATATTTCGCGAATGCAATAGCCAGAGGGCATGCACAAAGAGAATGAGAATGTTCTAGCTACGTTCATGCGTACATTTAAACAGAGAGCTTAAAACGGTAGTGTGACTTATATTGTTAGATTTAATTACATTATGTTGTTCTTCTCATTGACAGGTGCTATTGCTGTTTCAAGTCACTTCCAAGGTGCATAGATCCTCGCAAGCATACCGTAGCCAACAAGAGACTTGTTTCGGGTGTAATCTGCTGAGCACCAAGTTTTGTTACACATAAAATATTGAACATTATGTATTGCTACTGCAATATAAACATAAAGCAGTGGGAGTTGCCCTTCCTCATACTATCTGTCGCATAAAATTACGCAGACATCGTCTCGTAATTTGGAGTCGTTTGGTCCAAAGCGCATTAGGCTTCGGACGGGTCATTCTTTAATGGGTGGACGCACGAGGACTCGGATTTTTTTAATTTTACGGCGAGTCGACAGACAGTTTAATTCCAAAGTTTGTAGCATATCTAGTGAATCAATCCATTGTCGATATTTGTATTCAGTTTAATTCCATAGTAATGTCTGTTTTCAACAGTAGCAGTCAAAGCAACCCCATCGACCCGAGGATATGCTGAGTCCACGCGCATGCTAGCAGGACAGTGGGAGCGCTGCTAACGTGCACCATCCAGAGGAGGAGCAACCGTCAACAGAGTTGACCAGACGGCTTCCCTCAGCCGCAGACTTTGGCCATCTGCGCGCAGCGAATCGGCGTTTGATGGAAGCTTTGTCGCTTCTACTTCGAGATTACGCTTAACATAAAATTAATTACTACGAGGGAGGGAGGGAGGGAGAGAGAGAGGAAGAGTAAAGGATGAATACACCAGTTGGGAAGAGATGCTGGAATTCATTCTACCACTCCATTTGAACTTGGGAAGTGTAATTAAGAAGAATCACATCATCATCGTCTTCGAATACTGGATACAATCAAGCGCATCATTCTTGCCCTTCCATAAAAGCTTTGAATTCTCAATACGAGGAGGGAAGCCACGCAGAGAGAGAGGGAGAGAGCTGAAGCTGAGCGAACGTCTGGGAGTTGAGATGCGTCCACTTAGTGGACAACGACTGGCCGGGTCTAGTCTTGGCTATATGATAGGCCGTGGAAGGCTTCGGAAAGGAGGCAGCAACCGGTCTCGTCGCTGCCGCACTCCTCTTCGCCGCCTGCTCCCACGTCGACGTCGTCGTCGTCGTCGTCCTGTTCGGCGTGGTCAGACGGCGCGTGGGTCGAGGTGGTGGTGGATGACGCTCCACCGCCGTCAGACGGTGGCGGCGCCCCCGTCGCCGCTGTCTCGGAGGAGGCGAGCTGCTCGCTGGCGCGGCGGATCCGGTCGACGACCCGCTTGGTGAGCGTGACGGGGCCGCGGCCGCCGATGGGAACGGGGTCGGTCAGCTGCTTGCCGTCGCGGGGCGGGGAGAAGATCACCGGCATGTACTCGTCGTTGTCGCAGGCGAACTTGGAGTTCTTGAAGTGCTCCTTCAGCGCCTCCAAGCCCTTTGACCCCAACCACCCATCAGTCCAAAAAAAAGAAAAATCCGAAGTTCCAAGATTAACGAGATATAAAGGAAAAAAAATGAAGTAATTCATTTTCCATATTCCTTCTACCGTCCAGTATTACAAAGAAATAATTTTATGTTACAATTAGTAGAAATTACCTGCAACCGAGCGTAGGTAACCTGGCAAATCTTTCGGGAGTTGAAGACCTCCCAAGGCTGCTTGTGGAAGGCTTTGTAGAGTCTGAATGCGGCCTCCGGAGATGTGAGGTTTACGAAACCATACCCAACATTGCATTTGTTGCTGAATTACATAAAAGAAAGGAATTTAGAGATCTTTTCAACCAAGGAGAAGAAAAGAATTCAAGCCATATTTTCTTCTCCAACGATGCTATAGTTTCTTTTTCCTATTAAAAAAAGAAAAAAGACAGATTTTCTGACTATTTTGACCATTTTTTTAACAATTTCTGATCTGAAAGCTGCTTTTCAGTTTCCATTGTGATGTGAGAGAAGAAAAGGGATGCGACGCAGCTTATTTTAGATGCATAAAATATTATTGCTGATTAATTTTCGACGTCTTCTGCTGTCATTCGGGCTTCGATGGGTCTTTTCCCACTAGTGTTTCTTTCTCCATGCCAATCCTCCAAAGTCTGCGACCATTAGGGTTTGCTATTCTCCATCTCCACTGTTCCTATCCGGTAGCTTATGATTTCCCACTTTGCTCCTTTTGTGTTTGCTAGGCCACTCCATTTCCATTTGGGTTACCCCCTCTTTACCTTGCTATTTTCGGCTTATTTCTGCATCTACCAGGCTTCATCCCAGCATCCTGCTGCCCTTCCTTTTTCTCTGATTTGGGCGTAGCCTTTTGGTCGGTCTTTTCTTTTTTTTAATAATAAAAAACAAAACCTTTAATCTAAGCAACGCAGAAAAAAAGAAAAAAAAAGAAGGAAAGAAGCCACCTTTACTAAGTAGCATCATAAAATAACTCGCTCTACTCACTTGAAATCTATGGGAAGGTAGACGAAGTCGTAGGCGGAGTAGGGCTCAATCTCTTTCCCCTCGCCAATCTCCTCGTTGCAGTGAATGCAGTGGTTGTCAAGCATGTTCAACAGCAGCTTCTGACTGCACCACCGGCCCCCCAATTATAACCCATCACCCAAATGTATTGAAACAGCGTAATAAAGGAGTACTAAGAGAGAAAGAGAGAGAGTGAGAGAGGATGCTTGTGGGGAGGCAAGTGGAGACCTGTACTTGTTGGGGATGTTTCTAATCATGACGGTGGTCCTGGAATCTCTACAAGAGGATGCGGATTCCTCCTCCTCCTCCTCCGTCTCCTCCACTTCCTTGAACAGAAACCTCGACTCCCCGCCGCCGTTCTTCCCATGACGATTCTTCCACCCCTTCCTGCTCGACTGCTGCTGCTGCTGCTGCTGCTTTGAAGATGGTGATGACGACGACGACGACGATTGGTAGCTGCTGCCGCTGCCACCTTGGTTCCTCCTCCCACCGCCGCTGCTACCGTCGCCGCCATTACTGTTTCTTGCGATGTTGGTGCCGGGCCTCTTCAGCAACACCACTCCCTTCCCGCTCCCTCCACTTGGCGATGGAGCGCCTCCACTGCCTTCAACCCATCTGGTCCCTCTCAGAAGCCTCGGGGGTAGAGGATAGTCCTGGTGACCGGAGCTCCTCATCGGGTAATTGCTGCCGGCGCGATAACTGGAAGAGTTAATACAAGAAGCAACTTACAAGGATTGGAAGGAATCAGAGAAAGAAGACGATCGACCGGACCTTCTTGTCTGGCCACCTGGTCTGAAGAATTCAAGCACGAGTCGCCTCCCGAGGATGTGCTTGCCGTTGAGCTTGGAGAGCGCACGAGCGGCGTCGCGTGTGTCGAAGAACTCCGCTACCTTGTGATGTGGTCTTGAGCCCATCTCCTTCACCTCTTTCACAGCTCCTGCAAATAAAACGAATTTATCTTGAAAGGGAAAACTCGGAGGCTCTTTCCCATAAAGAACAAAGAAAACATAATGAGAGATGAAGGCGACAGAGACCATTCCGAAGAAAGATCTCTCTCGTAGTATGCATATGTATAATCCCAAAAAAAACACAACAAAACAAGACATAGAGAGGGAGCTCAGAAATAATACAAACAAAAAAAATTAAACAAAAATAACTGAGTCGAAAAGCTGAACCCAAGAAGAAAGTGAAAGAGACGAGCCGACGAGAGGTTGATAAAGTAGGATTTTTTCCGCAATAAGAAAGATATATGGATGTTATTCAAAAGGATGGATGTAACATTAAAGGTGGTTATCGATTTAGTCGATGCTATTATTGGAAAGTTCTTCTCTTTCATACCGAAAGGCTCAAAGATTTCTCGAAGAGCAAGCGAGGAGACGTTGGGATCCAAATTGAAGACGACGATGGAACCCTGGTTGGGATCGTCGATTCCCCTTGCGGCAAACTGGGCCCAGACCGCCTGCCCGGCGATCAGCCCCCGGCCGCCCATCGGCGGGTGCATCAGGACCATCTCGCCGCCGGCGAGCACGCCGTACTGCTGCCCGAGCAGGCTCTGCTGCCGCACGTGCTGCTCCCGGATCTCCGCCACCGCCAACTGCGCGCTCCGCAGATCGAAGAAGTGGACGGTCACGATCCCGTCGACGGCCAGCGACCTCATCTCCACCGCCCGCACCCCGCCGAAGGCCTCCATCTCCGCACGCACCGCCGCCTCCCCCACGTACCGCGGCACCATGCTCAGAACCACCGCCCTCGTCGCCGCGCCGTCCCCCGCCACCCACGCCGGGCTCACGTACTCTTCCAGTGACGCCTGCGGGTACACCGGCACCGCCGGTGGAGGTGGGTAGGGGTAGTAAATTTGGGGCTGACCGAGGGCAAACTGGCTCGTCGGGTAGAACTCCGCCGCCCCCGGATCTAGAATATTCGCCCGCATCCCTTCCATCTCGCCGTCCACCACCACCTTCTCGAGCTCAGACAACCCAAAATCTCTCCCGACTCCTCTTCGCGAGAGAGAGAGAGAGAGAGAGAGAGAGAGAGAGAGAGACCCGGGGATTTATTCGGCGGTACGGAGAGAGCGGTATTCCGGCGTGCGAGAAGGGGTTCCTTCCGTCCAAGGATGTGGAGGCTCAAGAGAGAGAACGGCAGGGAGGGGGGCGGCCGGGAAGCGGAGGAGTGGGCAATTAATGCGGGGCGCCGTGCCGGCGCACGTTATAAACACGCCCTGCGACCCGCGATGTAACGGTCCCGGACTTTCTCCCCCGCGGTATATATATAACGGAGTACGTAACACTGTTATCTAGCTAAATGTACACCTATTTTCTCATATCGCACTCGCGGTGTCTCCCACTGCTTCGACAGAATGTTCTAGAAAGGGTTGTAAGACCTGTACCCAAAAAAAAAAAGGATAACGGGTGGTGTTTATTTATGAAGCGGCAGGGAATTTGAACGGGGATTACCATAATAGGTAGGGGGCCCGCCAACGTTTGCCACTGGCTTTGTGGATTATTTACGAGAATGCCTCTGGCAGCCGTCCTCGCGCCTCCTTTTTGATGAGGAGATGTGGAAAGGTATCTTGTCTTGCACCGAAATGGGGCAGGCCTTGGAATTCGCCTGCCTGCCGCGCCTGCTTCTTTCCCGGGGAATGAACACGCAACCGGAAGAGGTGGAGTCGGAGGAGCAAATGGCTTGGAATTTTTAAGAAAAAAGAATGGTGGATCGAGAGAGAGAGAGAGAGAGAGAGGATCAGAGAGGATCGAAGTGGTCATATCTGGAGTTTAATGAGAACGAGATCAGGTGCTTTCGAGTCATCACCACCATTTGCAGCGTTTGTAGCCGCTGAGGATGCAACGAGGGTGGTCCATGGCCTTTTAGACGTCGGCAAAGATGGCAACGGGCATGAGAAGGCAGCTTTGCTTTTGCCTTTGCATGACACTTGTTGGGATAAGAAGGAAAAAAAAAAAGGCAACGAGACCGGGAAAGGAAAGAGCAGGAGCTAGGACTGGTGATAGTGATGAGGCTGTGGAAAACTGGCGTGCAGAACTGTGAACTTGCTGGGTCGAAGTTGTGAAATGGATCGTTGGACTGTAGAAGCTTGTTTATATACAGAGGGGAAAAAAAAGGTTACATTGCTTTCTTTACTTTCCATGATACAGTATTATTTCTATTGAACTTGGAAGTTTATAGTGGTTAATTAGTTTGCTAGATTGGATTGCTGCATTGTAATATTATAAAGTTCACACTCAATGCATGGGTAAAACCATGAAATTATGTTGCTAGATTAAGACATTGAATTGCCTTAAAGTCTCCTGTGGCTGACCTGGTTTCAGATTTGTGACTTAACCATTGAAGGGGATAAGTGTTTTAGAATTTTCTTCCTTCTGCTAGTGTTTTCAGTTATGAATCATTAAATTCATTGTTATAGCATCCAGAGTGAAGGTCAAGGATTCAAGGTAAAATTACAATTCACTTGTGAATATGATTGTATTTCTACTCATGCATATGTATCTCATGTGCTCTTAAGATGCTTGATAGATCAACGTACCAATCTAAACCCCATATACAATCATCATGATCACATTGAGAACTCAAAAATCTCTAAAAGCAACAGAGAACTCAAAAAAAAAAAAATCTCTAAAAGCAGCAAAGAACTCAAAAACAGAAAAAAAAAATCTAAAAGTAACAGAGAACTCAAAAAATTGCATCCGCATTTGCTGACTAGATGGAGAGCAAACAGAAAGACTTGTGTACTTTTCCTCCTAACCAGTATCCGAATAGTCCAACACTGATTGCCCAACTTTTCAACAGCATTGGAAATTCAATTTTAAATCAGCCACTGTATGCTTTGTTTCGTTACGTTCTTCATCCATCGCATTAAAAGGATGCTCATGGTTCTGGCATGGTTGGTGCAACTTGCAGATAGAAAAATCATAACAAAAAGATGAGAAAGTGAGGCTTCAGGCCGAGAAGGTGCAGATGGAGCGAATGATATAAGGCATTAGTATTGCACCTTTATTCATTCCTCACCCTGCTACAACATCGCATGCAGCAATTTTTTTAGAATTTTTCTACTAGGTTAGGTTTGGGTCTAAAATCAGGACCTAAACACGAAACCGGATTGGATCGGAGTCATTCATGACCCAGTTCGACCTGACCCATTTGCACCTCCAGTTGGCACACATGTGGACAATATTCGGTTATTATGGTATAGGTTTCACATAGGAAAGCACGTGAAACATGATTTTATCTCTATGATTCGATGCTTCATAACTAAATAGTTAGCTTTCGAGGTAAAGAATATAGTTTTATCTACATGATCCATTGCTTCATAGCTGATTAGTCCATTTTCAAAGATAACAAATAGAGGTTTGTCTATGTGATTTAATGCTTCATTAGCGTCTTTCCCATCCTGACCAACAGCAAAAGTTTGTAGGCTAAGTAAATGCCATATAACACTACATATCCAAGGTAGGCCAAGTGATTACAACTAATAAACATCTTACTAGCCAATGTAGAGCATGCCAAGTAAGAGGGAAATGATTTAAGAGTAGGCCGAATATATAAGAAATACCTTGCTCATCAATGGAGAATAGGTCGAGTGACGGAGTAATTCAAGAGCAGACCAATAGTCTCTTAGTTACCATTTTTCTATGAGTGAGCAGCATTCTAGTAATGAAAGTTTTTGATAATTCAAGATAATAGGATCCACTATCACTACTCAATCTTTTTGGGTCCGGTGGCATGCTCTTGAATTTATCTGACCGGTAACATGGTTGATTTCTCCCATCCAACAAAGGCACCAACAATAGGTCAAGCTGCAATTTCAAAAGCTAAACGTGATGAACACATGATATTGTATATATAATATAATTAGCTTGATGAATACATGATTATATAATACAATTAGTTTTATTTTTTTCATGCAAGATTGCTTGGAAATTAAAAAAAGGGAATGAGGAAAAACTAACACAAAAATAATCATTAAATTTTCAGAGGCAACTGCAGAAATTACTTGATATTCTTAGTTATAGCCTCACTTCAAAATATATGGAAGATTTTAAAAAAATGGTTTATTGTATATAGTAATTCATAAATAGAAAGTTCACCATCACTGATGTAGACCAAGTTGGCCTTCTTAGGCCAATATATCAACATAAATGGACACATATAACTTTATGTAATTCTCACTGCGAAGCGTAGATACAAGGTTAAAACTTACAATACCGAGTCACCGGTTATTTGAGTTTCTAAGAGTCACTGGTTAAATTTCATATTCATCTTTTTATGAACATACATTACACTTGTCCTGTTGTCCACTTGCTACTACTTGTTAATAAGAAACCAATATTAAATCAGGCAGAACATGAGTACGCATAATATCATTACAGCTCCCTTATGTCCGCTTAAGTGGGATTGTCAATCCCGTAATAACGCACACTCTCTCTCACTCTCTTGATGGTACAAGAGTTGTTAATGCTGCTCTAGTGTGAGTACAATCCATAAAATCGAGAAAAAAAAAAAAAAAAAAGCATAAGGGTGGAGGGGCGGCTTCAAAATATGTCCAAATGACTTCTTTCAAGTGGTAAGTAGTGAAGAAAGCAATATAGTCTGCAGCACTATTTGTCTTCCGATACACATGAGCAACTTGAAATGAATCTTAATCTCTCGCTATTATATGGATATCTCCGAGTATTAGATGGCCATTGCCGCTCCGCTCTTCATTTTAGATGGAAGTTGTTGTTAGAATATGCCTCCCAAGCTGCCTTGAGCTCCCCCCAATGACTGGGCATGTCACAGGTACGCTGCCTTTTTCCAGCAACCAACTCGGGGGGAGAGAGAGAGAGAGAGAGAGAGAGGAGTGTGCTTTGGAGTGCATCCATGAAGAAAGCGGGGGTGTCTTTATCAACTCTCATAAGATAATGGCGGATAAATGCGAGGAAGCAGGAAGGACGTGTACGGCCGGGCCCTGCCCCTGCCCGGCCCAGCCCGGCCCATGTGCCCCGGTTCTTCTCGTCAGACCGCCGCGCCCCGACACGTGATTCCCAAAGCCCCTTAATCCACGTGCGTCTCTTCGTTACTTGCACGCCCCTGTCCCCTCTCTCTCTCTCTCTACTTTTAAGTATATACTATAAGAAATCTCCATACATTCCTTCTTTTTGTTTATACGCGATTTCCAATCCCACTGCTTGTTTAATCCCCCAAACATGAAACTTGTTTATATCATGCATCATTCATAGGCATCATCACTTTATGGGCTGTAGGTTCTACGTCCATGCTGTTGCGAACCCACCACCCCACAACCCCACAACCCCACACACTCAGTGGCTTAGGAGCTTACTAAATTAGTCCTGGTTCTTCCCCATAACAAACATTCCATCCGTGTGTTCTTTTAAAGCGGGGACTAAGCCCAGGCGAGTTCCCCCCTCCCTGGATGCATGCTTCTTTGGCTTCTGTCGTTGAAGAAGCGCACACGGAAGCATATTATTACAGTGCGTGCACGAGGCGGCACTGCGTTTTCTTTATCTCTCTTCGCTTTTGTCATTCGGGAGGCACCTCAATGCTGTCATCGCCCGGGGCCTCGCCCATCATTATTTGGTTGGAGGCTTTTGTGGGTGGGTCCTCCTGTGGGATGCCGCTGCTCCCTTTGATGGTTACCGCCCGATGGCTGCCTCCCCTAGTCACGGACTGCGCTGCCATCTGCTTGGCTTTGCATGCCCTGCAGGAGGCCGTCCCGGCTGCTGACCGGGGCCTGTAGCCCTTCATTTGGGGATTGAGTAGGCAATCAGGGAGGACGTAGGGTTTTTGCCCTTTCAAGGTCAAAAAACGTTTTCGCTGCTGCAAGGGCTTCCCATCCGTTCCATATCTTCAATTTTCTTCTCTTTTTTTTTTTCTTTCTTTCTCCACCTTGGTTGAGAAGAGCTCGAGGATTGAGGTGCAATTAAATGAGTTGGATTGGACCGAGTCATGGGCGACTCCCACCTAACTCGGTTTCTTGTTTGAATTCTAATGTTGGACCTAGGCTCAAATCTAATGGAAGATTGGATCGAGTCCATTGCTAAAATCCAGTCCCAACCTAAAAAATTTCGAGCCTGAGTTAGGTCCAGATGAGAATGACTGGCTGCAAAAATAATATGCAGTACTCATCAAACTAGATTATCTGGGGAATAGCCCATGCCTTCATGTTTAGGCATTTTCGAGGCTCAATTGTTACTTTGTTGTTACAAATGCTTATTATTCTTTAATAAGCCTTCAAAACCAAACAATGAAACTGTATGAATCATTCTATGTTTTGAATCGGAATGATAAACTCAAGCTGCAAAATACTCCTCGCATACAGGACATGCACATTGGTCATAAGGCATAACTTATAAAACAATCTGGGGGCGGGCTTTTTCGGGCCCAAATTGTTTACCGGATTTGGTTCGAGTCGAGTTGTAGAGTTGGAAACCCAAAATTCAAACAGATCAGGTTGGGTTGGGTCTGAATTCTGTAAACCCAAACCCGACCCAAAAAATGGAATGGATTCAATTTTAGAATTTGACCCGGCCTCATAGATCCTCCAAAATGAGTTAGATCTAGTCTAAGCGGATCAGATCAGGTCACGATTAACCCGACTTATGTCCAACCTTACTTGAGAAGGACTTGTTTGCATCATTTTTATCTTGAACTCTGCAAAAGTTAAGAGATTCAAAGACCATTATTAGTTGGGTTGCTCGGTTAGTCGGTATCCATAGAGATATGTGAAGTAAAAACACATCTTCAAGGAAGCTAGTAGTGCAGCAGATTGGATGGCATCTTTTGTAGCTAGCTTTGTGATTTGGAATTTTTTCTACGTCAAACTATTTCAGCACTTTTCCGTAATATCCTCTCTTTTTTTTATTCTCTAGTTGTATCTATCATCGGGCGGTATAATTTTGCCATGTCAACCCCTAAAAAAAGGACACAGATGTTTTATTTTTCTTAATTGTGTTTAGTTTAAATTGTATGAAAAGGTGATGGATGCCTGGCTAGCTAAAATTTGATGAAGGCGATCTCTGGTTCTTTTTATCTCCTCTTTCCTTCTTTTGTTCACTTTCTTTCCATATCATCGGAGGGTTATATCATTAGCACTCGCTAAGGCTACGTCAGTCTACACATCCGTTAAACAAAATCATTGGCTTAGGGCGCAAAGTTAGATTGATATGGTCACTTCATGACATCCAAGCTCGCTCCGTTGCTTCGTTGATTTCAGACATGGTGCCGAGAATTCGGGAAACTTGCTACTACAAGAAGTCGCTTCATAGGCCACCGCAAAAAAAGTAGATTAGGAGTTCATCATGTTGAAGGACCACAAGAAGGTTGAAAGTCCCATCAAAGGCATGTTCGGCTATTTTTATAGAATTAGGTTAAAAATTCTGTAGGATTCGTAGATTAAACTATTTATTTAAGCATGGCTCTGTATCGATCAAACTTCATCCAATCCAAATCTTGTGGGAAAAAAAAAACTCCTCCATAGTTTTTTTTTTTTTTTTTATGCAACCCAAAGACTAGGATCTGAGCTGAATTTAGATAAACTTTCAAAGAATGCAAGCTATATGGGCCAACAAGCCATACTCCTACAGAGTTTTCAGCCTAATTCTGTAGGAATATACAAATAGGCTCTAAGGTGTTACGGCATCATTTAAATTTGTTACTCCAAGTAAGCCAAGTAAGTCACATTGGCAACATCATAATTAAGGTTCCACCAAGCTGTATCCGAAAAGGATTCACCTTCTATCACACAATGATTGCTTCGAGATTTATACAGGCGGATGATAAGGGAGTTCGGGGTGTTTTGAGATATCGACATCATGAGACCGATCATTCTTTAGTGCAGAAGATACAACCCGAGCCCTCCACCACATATTCTGCCTGCATGGTGTCAAGGCCCATTCCTGGAGACAGCATGTAATCTTTGCTTGGTAGATATGTGGATGGTTATCCAACGAATATAACGGTCAGGATGTCTCATACAAGAAGAAGCACATAAGTCTGCTGATTGGGTTGCAATCTATGAGGCATCTCATCCTAGAGCACATTACTGAGATTCCATAATTCCAGCAGCACAAATTGTTCTTTGCTTCAATTTGATCGAGACCAACTTGTTCCTTGGAAACATTAGAGAATTTATAGGCCAACTAACTCTATTTGCTGCGCTACTCCTGCTTTTGAAGTGCCCTATTTGACATGTCCCATTTTGATTGAATTATTTAATTTGTCATTTTGTCTTTTTGCATTGGTAAATCTATAAATATCAGCCCACAATATGGTAAACTAATGAGATGCATAAAGCTAATGAATTAAGATTTTGAGTAGCTTCAATCTTGGAAAACTCAGAAGAATATCTTATAGGATCAAGATAAAATATTGAAAGAGAACAAGTATAGAAGTTTTGTTGTCATCGAGCCTAGAACAACCCAATAAAGGCTAGAACTTTAAGATTCAGATTAAGCAGTATAATGGATATGACATGTAGCCATAAAGGATGACATATACATCCTGAAGTTACAGCTGCATGTAATGGGTCCAATAATAGTTACCAGGGTGGAAGTCAAAAGTTGGTTAGGGGTGATAAAAGGGCTAAACCACATCCGACGACCTAGTGAAACCTAGTTCGTAAAAAGGTATTTCAAATTTAAAATCTATATAAATTTTACAATATTTTGAACAATTTTCTTCAAGATTTTAAATTTTTCGAAGCAATTTCTTCTTGACTGGTTGTTCGAGAGACCTATTGATGCATCTATCGAAAGCTTACGTACGAACAGTATCTTTAAGATCATGGCAGAAGAGCCATACATACACACAAATACACACACACACATACATACATACATGCATGTGCACACGGATATGCATACATATATGCATAAACATATTATGTCAGATTGTTTGTCTATGGATAACATTTGGCTGGTTATTTCAATTTCTTCATATAGTAACCAAATAAGGCTACTTTACCTCTCCAATGCAGCCTAGGCTAATATAACATCACCTAAGCTCTATGTCTTCATAAATCCCAAAGGACCCCTAAACCACCTCATGGAGAAATCAGTACATGGATTTGATGCTTCTTTCTTCTCCCATCTACTTTGCAAATGTCCACATTACTGAGATTAACAGAACTACCTTTAAGCCTTCCAATTAAAACAAGATGAATATAAACAGAGTTCTAAAGTTAGAATCAGAAATTTATTATTGCCTTCAAACTACTACAAAACATATATGACATAGATGATAAAGAAAAATAAATCCCGAAATGGTTTCTGGCTTTCCAATGTGCATTCCTTAGGTCACCATCATCTTAGAGTTCATCCTTGGAAATTTCCCTCTTGGAAGGATTAGGGGATGTCTTGATGGGGTATGAAGCCTCCATTGCAATGCCACATTTCCCATGTTTGGCCCTGATGCCACGCTCCATTCTGATGTAGCCTTTCTCTCCCCACTCAGGTCCCCATGAGTTCTTCACAATCCAGTATTTAGTTCCATCCTCGGTCGTCCCATATCCAACGATCGCGACGCCATGGTCTAAATCTGTGCCGCAGGCGCCGGTGAAAACACCCTGCCATCAAATTAGAGGAGATTGCTTAGAAGCATAGAAATCTCCAGTCAAAACAAAGCATACATCCTTAAAAGCCAAAAACTAAATGAAGTTGCAATAATATTATGAGTCTCAGATATGGGCTTCCTCTAGTTCATAAGCCCAAGTTAAATTAGGTCCAGTTGGGTGTATACAAACTTGGTGGTAACATTACGGACGTAGATTTATGTTTGAAAGTTCACTGCAAAATTAATGATTTGGAACACGAACCTCGGAGTAGAACTGGAAAGCTGTACCACTTGCTTCAATGGCAGCAGATACTGGCTGATGAGCCACAGCTTTCATGAGAGCTGCCTCATTGTTGGCAGGAACATTCTCGTATCCATCAATCGTCACCACTGCTGAATTCTCCTGCAAAAAAAAAAAAACTCTTCTTCCTAAGAATCGCAATGAATAATCTTACAACAAATGCATGGATCAATCCAAGAAGTCGCATTGGATTTTTTTTTTCCTTGGATTTTAATCATAAATTCTTGAAACGGAAGCAGGAAAACGTATTGAGTGTGTTATTTTGGAATGCTGTACTTTGTCAAAGATTAACGTCCGTGTATATTTATTATATCATAGTAAGTATTTATGTAGCTTTCAATTAATATTAGAAGTTTTTGTCTTGGTCTTCATTCTTTTGCAAAATAGATCTAAAAGAATTCTCTATTCAGCTTTTGAAGACTAGTTGTTGTTCATTACCTTGGAAGCGTCGCACCTTCCATCTTTGGCCCTGTAGGGATACTCAGCCTCTGTTGTTATACCTCCATTTCTCACAATGAATTCGAATGCATGCTCCATTAGACCTCCATTGCAGCCATTGTTGTCGCGGTCATCGCAGTCGACGAGCTCTTGCTCCGACAAGGAGATTAACTCCCTCGTCTTGATCTGATTTATGCCCTCGACAGCAACCACCGTCGAGAATGCCCAGCAGCTCCCTAAATCATCAACAAGAACAGTCACATAGCTATTAAAATGAGAACTTTTTGGTCGAAGAATTTATAAATAAAATACGATTGAATTGTCTAATACTCATAAGAGTAGTATTCATTAGATACATACCGATATACCTATCTATATATCACATCTTTTATCATAATTTTACTTATGGCAAGAGATCATAATTCCTATTTTCCATCCAAAATACACGATGAAAAATTTAAGCACGATAATTCTCTATAGGGATGTATAACAATTTATGATACAGAGTTTAGATATAGATATATTTTGTCATAATTGAAACTGATCATATTATTCTTAACTATATATATTTGTTAAAGGTGGAGCTCGCTTACCACATTGGCCTTGGTCCTTGATGCTTGTGACGGCGCCTTTCTGCCTCCAATCAACCAAAGCAGGGAGATCACGAGCATTTTCATGCATGAAGCTTCCGGTGCCATGCGGGCGGCCGCGGCGCAGCCTGCGGTGCTGCACCTTGGAGCCGGCATACCAGCTTCGAAACTCTTGGTTGGTCATGTCGCCAAACTTGTTGAGAGCGAGCTTGAATGTTGCACCCTCCTTGTTGAACTCATGGATGAACTTGACGTTCTCCTTGAACACATTGAATCGCTCATGCTCGAGGTCTCGAGAGACCGTGTGGTGGCTCCGCCACCTCTCATACAAGTTCCATAGGCTCTCCTCGGTTGCGAGGTCCCTGTCGTCGAAGGGCACGCCATGAACAAATGCAAAAGCTAGAGCAACTAGAACCCCAGACAACAAAACCTTCCCCATATTTGTCGATAGCTGAAGAAGAGGGAAGAGAGAGAAACAAGGAGGATTTGGAGTAATGGATATCAAGAAGAATGGTGAGAGGTTTATATAGGGGGTGAGAAGTGATGAGGTTAAAGCAGGGATTAAGGTTACTTGAGGGGAACCACCACCAAAACCAGAATAAGGTGGTATAATGTGAAGACTGAGGTTGGAAGGAATGGCATTAAGGGATGGATATTCTAATTAACTTGTTCTCCTGTGGTGCAAGGAATAGTTGTTCCACATGACAAGCACGCTATGTGGGGATCGAAGGTGGTGAAAAGTGAGGGCTTAAAGTGGGTCGCTCTTTAGGCTTTATAAAGCTCTTATAAAACGGTCATTCTGTCCTCCATCGTTAGAAACCAGAAGCCACCATCACACGAGTAGTTCATGTTCTAATTAGAGAGAGAGAGAGAGAAGATTGTACGTAATAGTTGGTAACGTACACTAGTTAAGCTATTCCTGCATTTGATAACCATAAAATAATGGTTGGGTTTGATAGCTGAACTACGGCTGGGATGAGTGAAACACACAGGGAAAAGCATGAATAGATGCGATCGAGTGAGTAGAAATAGCCATGGCTGTAATTCTCTAATTGAAGGTGTTATATGACCAAGCTAGCATGGTGTTTGGTAGTTGTACCAAAAGATCTGAGATTAATCATGTTTGCCTAGGAATTTGCTGGGGATAGAGATATTTGAGGGAGGCTTCTGCTATTGAACAACTATTTATTAATGGGCCTCTTTTTATTTCTTAAAAGATCATTGTATCTGCACCTTTTGCTTCTTGTTAGAAAAAGGCAAGAAACTAGAGTAACCAATGAAAGTCTATAGTGCTCCTAAAAAATAAATAGTAGGAGTTTTGGACTTTTCATGGACCCATTGAAACTGATTAAAATATCCTAGACTAATAAAATTTTATAAATATTCTAATTATGATTTTTAATGGTATTTGTCTTTCATATCATCTTTTCTGTAAAACGGCAAAATCATAATCAGTAATCGTTATGTATTTGGTAATGCTTGGGGTTGGTTTAGAATTTATAGTTGTTGGGGGGGGGGGGGTAGGGGGCCTTGAATTTAGTCCCACATCGGCTAGAGCGGAAAGATTCCGTGCCTTATAATGAGGAGGGCGAAGCCTTTTCCTCACGAGGGCCCTTTTGTGGGACAAAACCGTGAGGGCAATCCCCCCGTCAGCGCTGGACGCGCGGGCCGGAAACGTCTCCCTCCGTCAGCGCTGGACGCGCGGACCAGAGCGCCCAAAGCGGACAATACCTCGTGGGGGACGCGGTCTCTTTCTGCTCGGCTCGGTTGGGACTAAGGCTGTTGCCGGGGTGAAAAATCCCGCAACAGATGGCGCTAGAGGAAGGGCCAGCCTCCTCTCTCCATTGACTACCCTCCAGGACTGTGGGGGCCCGTTGGGGTAAAACCTGGCCGGAACCTTCCCGCTGGGGGGCTATGTTGTGGGGGGGAGGGGGCCTTGAATTTAGTCCCACATCGGCTAGAGCGGAAAGGTTCCATGCCTTATAATGAGGAGGGCGAAGCCTTTTCCTCACGAGGGCCCTTTTGTGGGACAAAACCGTGAAGGCAATCCCCCCGTCAGCGCTGGACGCGCGGGCCGGAAACGTCTCCCTCCGTCAGCGCTGGACGCGCGGACCGGAGCGCCCAAAGCGGACAATACCTCGTGGGGGACGCGGTCTCTTTCTGCTCGGCTCGGTTGGGACTAAGGCTGTTGCCGGGGTGAAAATCCCGCAACAATAGTCATTATTAAAAATTTATTATCCATTGAATTGACTAAAAATTTAGAACTTATAGTTATTATTAAAACTTTGTAGTCATTAATACTTTTTTTAGTATTTTTTATTCCCAAGGCTTAATTAGAATAGCCAAAGCAGACCTTTTCCTCTGCAAGCAGAACAACCATTCCAAGAACTTCTTGTAGTACAGAAAAAGAAAAATAAAGCAACATGATCATGAATTTCATGCTCACCTTCCTGTAATAGAACTTCATACTAAAGTTTTCCAAGAACTCCCTCCATGTGCTATCATTAGCTCAGTAAAAGTTTAAAGATAAAAATTTAAGCATATAAGTTTTGCGCAACATGAGAAGGCAAATTAAATTTTGGTCCACCTACACCAATGCTATACCTCGCACCTTCATACTTTACATCAGCCATTATTTTAGTGCTCACTAAGTATTCATTCGGAAACTTGATGCAGTCCTTCATGCGGAAGGAAATTCTAGAGATTTATTTTCTAGATCTTCAACCTAGATAGTTCTAATTAGGGGTGTTTTCATTTTTTTTGTTCTTGATAAATATCATGGTATGTTGTTAATAACTAATCATTAGATTCCAAAAAATTAAGTTGTCATCAGACCTTAATAGCTATCACAAGTATTTTGAAACATGAAACTATAACATAGGAATGGATGCCAACCATCTAAGCTGAGGCTGCCCCATGATCACTTCCTTGCATTTGAATTGATGCTTCTTAGTCACTCATTTGAGAAAAAACCCAGTAGTTATGGACGATATCTCACAATTACAAAGCCACTGTCGGTTGTGGTGGAAGGGTTTTGCTAAACTATTTCAGGCCTATTTGGAAAAAGAATTGGACTGAATTTTCTATTGGATTCATAGAGTAGATAGTTTGCTTAGAACCACAATAAACAGAACCACAAAAACAGACACAGTGGGCCAACCCTAGCTGTTAATGATAAGCTCAATTTGTTTTCCACCATTCGCATTTTTCTTCGTCTCCTTGAGGAGATGATGCCCAGATATGCTAAATATGACTGTCCTGTGCTTTTCAAATATAGATTTGCTTTCACTTGTAGATGCTGCAAACTTCATTTGTCAAATTATATGCTCTCATTGTCTGATGCAGCTTCTACCCAAGCTGCTTAATTCTTGTCAGGTGTATAAAAAGTTCGGCTGCCTCAAAAACCCAAAGGAGCAATGCTGAAATAACAAGCAAACATCACATACAGCCCCTATGAAACAGGGATATCCCATCTAAAATTTCTGCTGCTGGATTGGAAGCTGTCCAGGAGAGTTTTTTCCCTGTACATCATCAATCACCCTGAAAGTTTTCTGCCTGTCCATTGCAGATCCTCCCACCATTCCACTGATTCTTCCTTCCTTTATCCTCGGTCTATGCATCACATGCATCCCACCACCACCCTTACCAATGCCCTCTCTCCTCGATTCAAACCAATACAATTGTTATGACTGGTGGTGGTTCAATGATGTCCTTACAAAGTCTGAGTTGAGTTGATATCAAATTGTTGTTTGTAGAATCAAGAATTAATAGAGCTCAGACATGGGTCAGAGAGTGGGAGCATCTACCAGATAAATGCAGGATGAAGGAAAAATTATGTGGACCCAGATTCAACAACTGAAATATCATATTTGTAGGTTTTCTTAAGCTAATAAGAATGCATGTTTAACCTCGAGGGTCAAAGCGGTGCGAGGTGGACCTTCTATCTTACTGGAAAAGTGAGGAAAAAATAGCTGTGTTAGCCACCGAGCATCCACCAGAGTGTTATCATCTTGCTAAAGATGGTATATGGTATGCATGTGTGTGTGCATATACATATATACGTGCACTTGAATATCTAGGAAATCAAATACAGAAATGAGATCAAACAATGAGCAATATATACCAATGGTGCAGTGATCCTGGAATGGAACAAGGACCAAAAGCATCTAACCAAGCTTTTTGCAGAGAGTAACAACCACAAACTTACATATGAGCTATGATGTATATATAATAGAAGATTAAAATAATCGTCTCACAACAACTGAAGAAAGACTTTAAATGAATCCTTTATAACAGCTTACAGCTAATCAGCCAGCCAAAATGCTTCTCCCAACGCTGAATTAGGAAAAAAAAAATACACGTAGTGATACCCGAAGTAGAAGGTACATCACCTCGAATCAACAAGAATACAAATTATATGCTCATCATTTTAATATCTAGACAGATCGGATAACAAAATATGAACTAAGAATATATTCCTAGCTTTGTACATAAGTTAAACCATACACTAGTTCAAATTAAATTGCCAGGTCTTACATGCACCCAAGCACGAATGTACAGATATGCATATGTACATATATACTACACATACAGTATTTCGGATTAAACTGTAATGTAATATATGCACGCACACATCCATGTATATAGACATACATGTGCACATTCGCACATGTTACATGTGCTCAGCCACATTATTTTCATTTCTAGACAGATCTTGACATATTACTGAATCCATAAACTAATTCAATGTTATCTGTGGCTGATTCTGTTTCAGGGCTAAAGTGGAGCAATACTAACCTGCTTATGCCTGCCAAACACTTTCACAAGCCACTTTATTCCAAAAATAAAATAAGCATTTAAAAATAAATTACCTTTCGAAGATAATCCAGAGTAAACTATTCTAGCATGCAGGATGGAGTGGTTTACTCCAGAGTACCAGTGGATCACTAGTACGCTAACCCTCCTACTCCAGGTTAGCTTACTCCACAATCAGACAAATATCACTTCACCCATTTTTTATAGATTAACATGAGGCCAATTATTTACCTATCAATTCGGGTTTGCACATTTTAAAAACATTAGCTGCCTAGAACAAATTATTTATCTTAACCACGAATAAGTACCAGTTATATTATTTATTTTGATTATAAGAAGTCCTTCAATAAATGGTGGCAATACATAATATGACATTTAGTATTCTTTCTTCCAAGGTATTCAGTGTTATTCCCCGAAAAAACAATCTATGTCCATAGACGGTAATTGTCAGGTTATAACAATATCATGCAAAACCAATCACATGAACAAAGCAAATGTTATTAGCAATATTAAATTGTTATTTTAAGTATTATACTCTGAGAACTGAAAGAAGGCAACAACATCACAACCCTGAGCTTGAAGCATTTGATAGCAACCAGCTCAGAAATCCAGCATTGCAACAAAATGATAGTGAAAATAAAGATATTTGAGACTCGAGTTCCCAGTATGAAAAGATTATGCATAGTTCACAATACGAAAAGATTATGCAAGTGAATCCCTTTGTTTCGCTTCAGCCAGTAGTTCATCTCTGACCCGCTTGATTGCCATTTCTCTCTCCAGCCTCTCTTTCTGATAGGAACAAATTTAGAAGCACTAATTAGAAAAGCAAGAAACTTTGTTCTTGAGACCCATTTTCCAAAAGGAATCACACAAAACATTGAAGAAAACAATGGATTTGCTTCAAGTATATCGCCATGACCAGTGTTTCAGAATTCCATACAATAAACAAAAAAAGAAAGTAATTACGTCTTCAAGGCACAAATGCACATATATCTCATTAAATCATGAAAGAAAAGTAGTTGTATAATCATTGATTCTAAAGTATTATAAAAAATAAATTTAAGACGTGGGTGATCTTAATTTTTGGAATATGTTCCCTTGTTATCAGAAACATGATCCATAATTGTATCAGCTTCTAAAGCACACACCATGTCCCTTTTGCAGATGGTCAGGCGCATTTGCCACACACAAACAACCAAGAAAGGGAATTTACCCACACTAATTGTTTCTCCATATGACATAGAATAGCCTTTCAATCAAAAAAAAAAGACATAAAATAACCAAGATGTACAGATGCAAATATAACAATCTGAAGTTCTTAGGTAACAGTCTGATTTGATATCGATAAGAAAACTATGATGTTTCATATTTATTCAATTGTTCCCTAAAATTTCCTTCTTGTTAATAGGTATGCAACATATCTTAATATAGATGATTGTTGGAACTTTAAACCTTCATTATTTTCTATCCGGATGCCAAATGTAGTTATTTGGTAGCAATAGACACAGCTAAAGAGGTTAACCTAAGAGACAAGTTTAAGGTCTGTTTGGCATCCTTTTTTTCTGTTTTCTATTTTTAAAAATTTTTAAATCACAGAAACCGAGAAAAAAATTTGGTGTTATTATTTAAATTTTCCATTTCCAAAAGCCAGTTTTATTATTTCTAGAAAAATGAAAGAAATCTTTACTTTCTAGACAAAAACCAGAGTCGCCTCCATTGTTGCAGCCACACTGCCGCCGCCTTCACTACACAACCAATGCCCCCTGCCACCACCATCTCCACTAAATCACAGCTTTCATTATTGCCTCTGCTGCATCACCGATGTCCCTGCCACCACCTCTGCCTCCACAGTCAACGTCACCTTCGCCATACCGTCGTCACACCCGCCACCAACACCACCGACACCTTCATTGCCTCCATCGCTACTACCATCACCTCCCCCACCATGGCCATGTTTATGTTTTAAAAATAATTAACTAGACCAAGCATGTTTACATTTTTAAAAATTTAGAAGAACAAATTTTCGATTTTTCTATTTCTGAAAATAGAAAAAAATAATAGTGATGACAGACAACACCTTTATTTTATACTTAAATTTTACTTCATAATTTATAAAAGTAAAATAACTAAAGGACATGGAGCAAGAAAGTTTCAAAAGTATGCATCCAAGCATGCATACACACAGACAGTAGATGCATGGTCCTAAAATTTTATATCAAGATAATCTAGATTTGTGTAAACAACATTGTCCTAATTAAACAGAGTGAAAGAACTTGTTATCATATCAAGCAATGCCCTCTGCAGCTAAAAGAGAAAAGGGTCACAATATTTAAGGTTTATAAGAATTAATTGATCCTCTATGAAACTATAATCAAACAACCAAAGTTTTGATTTGAACATTTCTTTTATGAGTTTAGGAATTAAGAAGTGGCTATCAGAATTAAAATAGTTTCTTAATAATGTTTATAATGTATTCCACATAACGTTTTAAGGGCCTATTTGGACACCAAAAAATCTTAGCATCCCATGAAGTCTTCTTGGTGTGGCTTTGGTTCCAACTGTTTCCTTTATAAGTATGTTGGAAAGGAGTTGGTTCAAAGAGATGGGAACAGCCGACAACAACTAATCCTTATTTTTCAGGAACAAGTAATCTCTTTTCCAAGGTGATATTTCTTATCCCTAGAAAAGTAGATTAGCTATGGCCCACTTGCCCAATCTCTTTGAACCACCTGGCTTCCACCATATTTGTAAAGGAAATGGTTGAACAGAAGTCCCACCGAGAAGAATATACCAAACACGAGATCTTATAGCATGCAAACAAGCCATAACATAAACTGCGATCTAATATGATCCTTTGAATTTTTTAAGCAACACTAAATTATGGATCTGCAAATTTAATAGCTCTAGAGTTATTTGCGATCAATTTTGCAACTTTACCATAAAATATAGTATTTATTTTTCTTTAACACCATCCTTTACATTTTTGACAATGAACAAAATCAAATATCATCACATTTATCTGATCACACTGCTTCATATTTCCTTCAAGACATGCTGCATAAACTATGGCACCTAATTTCATTGATCAGCTGTTCCCTTTTTCATTACTTCTTTCCCTTTCAATTATAATCCTATCATCCCATGCATGTCGCGAACATTTATTTGACTAATATTTGAACATGTTATGGCTAATATTTGCTAAACTACATGAAAAGGGTTCGGACAAATTTGTGTTTGAACCAAACTCCAGACAGAAGGGGGGGGATTAATATAGCACAAATGTAGAAGCAATGCAACTTCATGGAGAATCAAGTTCATGGAGTTAAAAAAGGGTGATTTAGAATTCAAGCATTTTTCTTTTATTTTGGTTTGTATAGAGTTGACTTTAAATTTTTAATTGTTTAGCGGTCTGTAATTTTTAAATTTAAGAAACATTTATGTCAGTTTCAATATATTTTTTTTGTTTAAAATTTCATTTTATGTTTTCCAAAAATAAGTTCAGGTACTATTCCAGGAAAACATTTTTTGGGGCCATAATATGAGTCTTAGATCCATTTTGGTTAAAATTATTTGTAATTTTAGGTTTCAAGATAAGATACATTTTTTTTGATGTGTTGGTGTGTTTAAAGGATGTTACTTCAACAAATTTACCACAAACTAAAAGAGACAAACAAGATTAGAGATATAAAATGTCTTTTACATTACCTTCAGTTTGAACTAATGTTCTTTACTAGTTTTGTCAAACTAAATAAAAAATAGACTAGATAAAGTATAGGAATATAAAAACATCGAGCTAATGTATACAAAAAGTGTATGAAACAAAATGAATCATTCTTCTTCTACCATCTTCCTCTATTTTCCTTAACTTTTGGTTGATCTTTTTCAACCCATCACCGATCTATTGCCTCTAGGCCATGGCTGCATTCCTTATGACCAGAGACTTTAGCAGCATATTAAGAAAATGAGAACTGAAATATTTTCTTGAATCTAGGTTTTGCATGGTAGGCTCAATTAGGATAGCATTACATCATATAAGAATTTAAAGATAAAACCCTTGGTAGAGTCCTTGCCATTAGCCCTAGGGTCTTTACAGAAGCTTCATTACTAACAGTTACTTCTCCCTCTTAGGCGACTTTGGCTTTGTCCATATATATGCCATTCGCAATGCTTCCCACCAAATTACTCCTTTGAATTTCCAATCATAAGATTTGTGCAAATCTATCAAATCCATGTGCAACCTAATTCGTTAAAGATTTAAATTTTCCTATAATTTCTCAGTGGAAAAGGAAAAATTCAATGGTTGACTTTCCTAGCAAAGAAGAAATTAGGGTTTCAGTTAGTCCTCATTGCTCATCTCAACCTTGAGTACCCTCTCCTAAATCTTCTCCCTGTATAAGATGGAATCACCATAGTAATTGGATTACTCAATAAAATCGCCTCGCTTTCCTTCCAAATTAGCATCATTTCCCTTCCCCACATCTAGCCAAAACAAACCCAATTAATCTCACAATTCTCCATGCTCCTATAACTTCAAAGTTACCAATACCCATGCTGGCTTAAACCACCTCCAAATTCGAATCCAACTGATCTCTATTTACCATTTCCCCGACACACCATCCAATATCTGGATCCTGCCAGATTCATCACTTCACAAAGACAAAAAAAGCGTCATCGTCATGCATCTTCACTAGTCTGCAGGCAAATCACACACAATGTTTTTCCTGAGCGCTTCAACGCTCTACAACTTAACAATCACACGAACGAGGACAAAAAAATTAGCAATACATCGATTTGCAAAGAATAAATCGACAGTGATTCGAAAGGAATAACAATCTACAACTTTGTTAAACAACTAAACCTTAATAAATTAGGGGAAAAAAACAAGGGAAAGAAAAGGAGAAAGAAAAAATGCAGAAAGGGGGAGGGAGAAGGGGAGACTCACCTTCTCGTCTTGGTGGAGGGCGATCCAGACGTGAACTTTGTCCATGGACTGCCAGAAGAGGAAGGCCCCGAAGGTCATCGCGAAATACGTCGCCACCTTCACCATCGTCGGAATCGGTCGGCTCGCTCTCTACCTCCTCCTCGCCCGATTCGCTTCGTCCCCCGTTTTTATTTCTCTGGAATGGCCGCGAAGGCGTCTTATTAGATCGCGTCGCCCTATCGAAGGCCTCGTGACGGCATCTTAAATCTTACGGAAACCAGCCAAGCGCTTCGAGGTCCGACCCGAAACCGCGGTTAAGATTCGGAAAGCCTGATCCAACAGGCACTGGGGGGTCCGAATGTTATATCAATCATCAAATCCAATGTTGCTAGCTGAAGTTTTGCGTTTATATCTTATATCAGCTATATAATCTAATGTTACTAACTATAGTTTTGCATATATATTTTGTATTTATTATCGAATCAAATGTTACTAACTGCAGTCTTGTGTTTATATTTTATATCAAGGTCGGCGGAACCGTTCCGAACCGAATTATTCTGGCCGATTCGAATCGTACCGGTAGGTCACCGGTACAATTCCGGCGACGGAAACAAAACTTGTTATCAGAGCCAGAGAAGAAGAAGAAAAGAAAGAGCAAGCAGAGGAGAGAGGGCTAGAGGAGGGTGGTAGGTCACCGGTACAATTTCAGCAACGGAAACAAAGCTTGTTATCAGAGCCAGAGAAGAAGAAGAAAAGAAAGAGCGAGCAGAGGAGAGAGGGCCGGAGGAGGGTGGTGGGGGTCGGCATAATACATTAATATAGGTGCTATTAATATCGTTGTTTGCATGGCAAATGGAGACACTTCACAAATTAAACATTCATTTTAGATATATATATTAGTGTATAACATGCTTGACGTGCATTTAGTTTGTTAAAAGTTTGTTTAATCTTACTTGACCTATTTAATAAATAAACTTTGTAGGTTGGGTCAGATTACCTGCTTGATAAACACATTGGGTTCAGATTTAAAATTTGATCTATTTAATAAACATGTTGGATTTGGATCGACGAATTTTTGATCTAACTCATATTCGACCCAGCCCGCATCAAAACCAACCTAACCCGATTGCCACCCTACCTTGAAAGTCATCATGAAATTTGTCGCCACTCTCACCGTCGCTAGAATTATCATAGGTCCAACGATGGCATATTGCAACAACAGACAACCTCTTTTAGGTCAGTCCTTTGAGATTTGGAAAGTCTAATCTAATGGGTACCAAGTGGGATCTAAATATTAAATGGATCAAGTCATAATCTAATTTAATTATTAAACGGCTCATAAATGAGTTAAAGATTTAAATTTGAACCTAACCCATTTAATAAATAGATTTAGATGGGTTTATCCATTAACACCTAAACTGTTATGCTTAAAGTGGATCATTGGTGGATTAGATTAGACGGATTGGATCATAGATGATCACTTCTAATCAGAGCGTCCAAGCCACTGTGGGAAGGGTAGTTCTAAATACACCCCCCCGATTGCTCAGGACACCCCCCAAAAACCAAAAAACAAATACCCAAACTAACCTTTAGTGTAATTACCATATTGCCCTTGAAATTTTTTCAGTACACCCCCCTTCCTCCTCCTCCGTCTCCTCCTCCGTTTCGTTTTGAAAAGGAAAAAAAAAACCACCCCTCAAACCCCCCTTAAACCCCTCGATCCATTTACATCGTTTAGGCGATCTTTGAAGGAGATTTAAGCCCCATTCGAAGCATGGACAAGCAACTAGTGATTTGGGACGAAGAATCGGCCGCAAAGGTATGTGTTCCACCTTGTTTCGAAAGTTTTTTTTTTTCACGGTTCGTGTTCCGTTCGGCACTGGATCGCCGAACAAAAGGCTTCTGTTCGGCTGCACAGTGCCGAACAGAAGCCTTCTGTTCGGCAACGCTCTACCGAACAGAAGGCTTCTGTTCGGCTGCACAGTGCCGAACATAAGGCTTCTGTCCGGCACACTGCAGCCGAACAGAAGGCTTCTGTTCGGCACTCTGCAGCCGAACAGAAGCCTTCTCGTGCCAAATCGCGTGCCGTGCTGAATTTTGTGCCGAACAGATCCTCTGATTCATTAATTCTTGGTGATAAATTATTTTATATGTAGGGCTATGCTACAACCGAATCGAGTATAATTGGATCAGAATTTGTACTGGATTACACAAGCGAATTTACAACTTACGAGGTATTATAATATATTGTGCAATTTTGTATTAGTTTAGCGAGCTATTTTTACAACTGTGTACTTACATAAATTGTTTAATGTATAGATCTTCAAGAGTAGAGAGGACTTGTGTAATTGGTGTCGTGAAGCTGGGAGGCGAAATGGTTTTGTTGTTGTAATCAAATCATCCGATGCAGGTACCATTTCTAAGAAACCCAGAATTACGTTAGGTTGTGAGAGGGGTGGGACGTACCGAACCACAAAAGAAAAGCGAATAAAGACTGCCTGTGGGACAAAGAAGTGTGGATGCCCTTTTGCATTAAGAGGAAAGAAATTGGATACTGCGGATGATTGGATATTACTGGTCGTATGTGGAGTGCACAATCATCCCGCTGCAGAGAATCTGGAGGGGCACTCATATGCAGGGAGATTATCTGAGCAGGAGACGGAATTGTTAGTGGATATGTCGAAGAGTTTGGTTCGTCCAAAGGACATATTATCCACATTGAAGGAAAGAGATGCCCTCAATGTTACGACTATCAAGACTATCTACAATGTACGTCAACGGTTTAAGGTTGCAGAGAAAGCCGGGAGGTCTGAAATGCAACATCTATTAGGTAAATTATCAGAGGCTAAATATATTGAGTGGCATAGGAATTGTACTAATACGGATGTTGTGCATGACTTATTTTGGGCACACCCTGGCAGCATTGATTTGTTCCGTGCATTTCCCCGTGTGTTGATAATGGATTGCACGTACAAGACGAATAGGTATCGTCTTCCGCTCTTAGAGATTGTGGGGGTGACATCTACTGACATGACATTTTCAGTTGCTTTTGTATACTTAAATTCTGAGGGGGAAGAAAGCTATACTTGGGCATTAGAGAGATTGCGCAGTGTCATAGCTGATGATGTTTTGCCTGAGTTGATTGTTACAGATAGAGACTTGGCTTTGATGAATGCAATTCATAGAGTATTTCCTACTGCTAGACATTTATTATGTAGATGGCATATTAGTAGGAATGTTTTGGCCAAGTGCAAAAAATTTTTCGAATTGAAGGAGAAATGGGATAAATTTATTATGAGTTGGAATGTACTAGTGCTGTCCTCCACGGAAGACGAGTATAATGATCGCTGGAGTGCACTGCAGAGAGAGTTCGGTACCTATCCAGATGCACTACAGTATGTGTCAGATACTTGGCTGAGCAAATACAAGGAAAGATTTGTTGCGGCGTGGACTGATACATGCAGGCACTACGGAAATGTGACGACAAATAGGTATCACAAATAAAGACTCATTTAAATTTAATTTGCCTCAATTCTTATATCTAACTTTCATTTGTTTACTAGGGTCGAGAGTGCACATGCAAAGCTCAAAAAGCAGCTTGGATCAAGCCAAGGAAGTTTCGAGTCATCTTGGACTAGAATACATGGATTGATTGAGTTGCAGCACAGCTCCGTTAAAGCCTCATTGGAGAAGAGTTTATTGGTAGTGCAGCACAACTTCAAGCCAGCTGAATTCAAAGAGTTGCGAGGTTTCATATCTATAAGTGCGTTAAATCATGTCCTCGCCCAATCGAAACGAGCCAATTCAGTTGGGTTTGATGATTCAAATTGTGGGTGCGCTATTCGACGCACACATGGTATACCATGTGCTCACCAGATTGCGCGGTACAGGGTGGAAGGTCGGCCCATTCCTCTCGACTGCATAGATCCTCATTGGAGGAAACTTGATATTCTGCCTACCCCCCCCGTGCAGCCAATTCAGTTGAGTTGTGATGCAGAGTTAGATTTGATTGCACTACGATTCAAGAAGTTAGATGGGGCTTCTCAATTGCAGATGATCAAGAAGTTACGAGAGATTGCAAGTCCAGATAGTACACCTCTTTTAGAGCCTGCAAAACGGAAGACCGGTTCACGTGGGCGCGCTTCACTGAAGGTTGATACGTCTACTCGACGTGACCCGTCTGCGTTTGAGTTGGTTCTATCTGGACAGGATAGTTATTCACCTGGTGTTGAGAAAGTTACCATCCGCAATCCATCTACTCAGATTCAAAAGAGACGGCCCAAGCAAAAGGTAAGTACCAAATATTTATTTCCTTACAATAGGTATCACAACGTCTACGGGACGGTCCGTGCCGTGCCGGTATGTCATGTGCCGATACGGGACATGTCGGGACGTGCCGTGCCGAGATGTGCCGATACGGGACATGTCGGGACGTGCCGTGCCGAGATGCGCCGATACGGGATGTGCCGTGCCGAGATGTGCCGATACGGGATGTGCCGTGCCGAGATGTGCCGATACGGGACATGTTCTGCCATTGTTACATATTTTCTATCATTTGATATTATTTGCAGATTTTTCGTACTAGAGCCCAGTCACATACGCCCATTATCTATATTGATGCTATTCCTTCTGCCTTGAGACCATACATCCAGCATATCAAGGATGTAAAAGCTGATGGGAATTGCGGATTTAGGGCAATAGCTGACTTACTGGGATTTGGAGAAGATGACTGGGTGCGTGTTAGGAAGGATTTATTGCAAGAGTTGCAATGTCATTCGGACCACTATCGCACATTATATGGTGTGGAAGGGACGATTGCTGAGATCACTCATGCATTATCATATTATGATGATTGTCCACCATATGACAGATGGATGACTATGCCGGACATGGGTCATCTTATAGCATCCTGCTATAATGTTGTCCTATACCATCTCTCGTTGCAACAATGTCTGACCTTCCTACCTCTCCGTTCTGTGCCAGTACCTCTTCTATCCCGCAAAGATATCGCTATCGGATTCGTAAATGGAAATCATTTTGTTGAGGTACTACGTTCACAACACTTGCGAATATTTAATTTTGCTTATTTAATTTTGCTTATTTATAATTTTGTAGCTATTAATATTTTCTTATTTCTAATTTTGAAGGTGTTCTTGTTGCCGGGACATCCCGTTCCGCCAGTAGCGACCAACTGGCGAAAATATCATCTTCCTTGTGCTACCGGATGGGAAAATTCATATGAAGCACGGATTCAACAGTTCAAAGAGAGCATCTCACCTAATGTTATAATTAGCGAGACAGTAGAGTTAGATTGATTATTTATATATGTACAATTTTTGAAAGTTGTAAATTTTTTGGGGCTCTTAGAGTCATGTACTGTGAAACTCCATCATCAGCTGGGAATACATATGACGACTGTTGTTTCCGTTGAGATTTCAGATGTAAACAGAAACATACTTAAGAGCTGGTGGGAGCAAACAAATCAAACAGGGGAACTAATAGACCTTTCTGATGTACAAGAACTTAACGGTGACAAGCTTGAGCAGATGATTAACACATTTGTTGGAAAAGAGGGCTCTGTGATGTTCTTGGTTAAGAGGTTAATCGGCTGCCCTCTCCTTGCAAGGCCAGGTCTTGCCACTGGCACCCTCTTAGGCTTTGCTGCCTTTTTTGGAGGGGAACTTTGTCCAGGGTCAGCTTTGATTGGAACAACATTTGGAAGTACCTCAGGGGGAGGTGGAGGCAGAACATCAGTCGTATCAGATTCAGGGTCAAACCCCCCACGGGACTCCATCTCCTCAGGGGGAGGTGGAGGCAAGACAGTAGAGTTAGATTGATTGTTTATATATGTACAATTTTTGAAACTCCATCATCAATATAAATCAAAAAATATCTGTCTTCGCATTGTTAGATTGATTGTTATGTGCACTGTTATATTTGTGTAAAATAGAACGGGCCAGGCTTTACAAAGATTACACGTAAATGTACCAAAAATATATATTTTTCATTAATATCAAAGGCTTTACAAAGATTACAAAGGCTCCATCATCAATCCCTATGACGCCATCGTCGACGCGTGTACTGCTGTACGTCCGAATGAGAGGGTCCTGGATCCGAATGAGAGGGTGCTGTACTCGGGCCAGGCTCATCACCCAGAAGTACCTGATGCATCTGAGAAATAGCATCATATAGGTGCCCGGCACCTAGTGACGTAGCCTCTGAGGGACCCATCCGTACAATGTCGGTACTGATACCGAGTGCAGCTGCATTATGCCGCCGGTGCATGTCAGCATCATCATGACCTCCCCTAGCTCCAGAATGAGTACTCGAGCGCAGATGAGGAGGCTGAACTGCAACGTGCGTGATACGGAGATACCACTCCATGTATCCCGGTACGCTGTCTGATGGCCGGGTAACTGGGTGGCTCCTGCTCGCCTGGCTCAGCACGTGGTCCTCCCACCGCTCCCAAAGCTGATCCATATAGGAGTAATGTATCCGGTACGAGCCTGCTGTGGAACCTCTGTTGGCTCGCGTAGGGGCTAGTGGCGCTCGAGGGATGGTCTGAATACGACCAAACTGTCTAAGAACCCTTTCTGGATGATAGGGTTCTACGATATCAAGGCACTTGATGGAGCCACTAAAAAATGCGACGGGTATATATGGGCGATCTCCCCGAAGCCGATGATGGGGATCCC
The DNA here is from genome assembly GCF_009389715.1 of Phoenix dactylifera. Lineage (NCBI taxonomy): Eukaryota > Viridiplantae > Streptophyta > Magnoliopsida > Arecales > Arecaceae > Phoenix > Phoenix dactylifera. Next base: position 2,637,538 of record NW_024067669.1, on the reverse strand, counting down.
AAATAACCTGTAAAACAAAAGGTCCATTTCAGTTTTATACTATATCGCATATTAAATGTACTGACAAACATAAGCAAATGGTAATATGATACGTACCTCATCGATGCTCAAAAGGTCCAATGACTCACGTAGAACCACTAAATGGTCCATCGTGGTACGGGATGGAGTACCGGGCATCCAGCGGTGCACGCGGGGACTGGCATCAGTATACTCGAGCGACGGGTGAGGACTGAGTGCTGGAAAATGCTCATAAATCCATGCCTGCAGAAGCGTCATATAACCACTGATCTATCTCACTGATGACCTCGACGCAATCCCCAACTGCCGATACAAATATGCTAAGGCAGCTGTACCCCAGGCATATGTGCTCACCCTATCCAGATCCCGCAGTAAACACAGATACGCTATAGGCACCCTGGTCCCACTCTTATCAGCAAAGAGTGTGCAGCCTAACAAAAATAACAAATAGGCTCGTGCTGCACACTCTATCCTCTGCTGCCTGTCTCTATCAGATACAGAGTGAAACTGAGTCCTCAGCCACTCCATCCTCACAGACTGACCGCGCGATGACAGTACCTCCTGACGCGCGTCTCCAGCTGACACCCCCAACAACTCCACAAGTAGCTCCTCAGCATCCCGATCACTCATCCTCTCAGGAGAAACTGATACTGAGGAACCTGCGACAGGAATCCCTAAAATGGCGAATACATCATCCAACGTGATAGTGATCTCGCCAAATGGTATATGGAAGGTGTTCGTCTCGGGCTGCCATCTCTCTACGAAGCCCGAAATCAGAATCTTATCGATGAATCGATAAGAGCACTGTACTAACTCTACGAGGCCCGACTGCCTCAATAGTGCTCTGAACCTGGTATTTGGTTGGTTTGAAGACCACCACTTCCATTCACCAGCCTTGGCAGTATGGTTCATGCACTTTAGTGGAGCTCGTTCCTGTAATATAAATGTATAATTACTACTACTTTATAAAACATCAATAAACAAAATATAATGCTATAACAAATAAACAATACCTGTTGCCTCCAGATGGAAGCTGCTATATGCGTCCTGAAACTGATCAGGACGGACTCATCCTCTGGACCTCCTGGACATGGTCCAACGGACTCATCGTCTTCGCCCCTAGCGGGCATATCATCATGCTCTGACTCAGGAGAGTCCGATGGCATATGAGCAGGCTCGGGAGAAGCAATCCTAGCACGACGTCTCCTAGCTGACGCCGTAGGTCTAACTCTGGCGGGACGGGGATCCATGTCTGAAAATATAGAAATTCAATGTTAGGCTATATCAAAGAAAATAATTCAATTGCATACATAAATGTTCGGCACAAAATTCAGCACGGCACGCACCAGAAGCCTTCTGTTCGGCTGCACAGTGCCGAACAGAAGGCTTCTGTTCGGCTGCACAGAGCCGAACAGAAGGGTTCTGTTCGGCTGCTCAGAGCCGGACAGAACCATTCTGTTCGGCACTGTGCAGCCGAACAGAAGGCTTCTGTTCGGCACCGTGCAGCCGAACAGAAGGCTTCTGTTCGGTTGAGTGTTGCCGAACAGAGGGCTTCTGTTCGGCACTGTTCAGCCGAACAGAACCCTTCTGTTCGGCGATCCAGTGCCGAACGGAGCACTGGAGGCGGGGGGGCGGGGAGCTACCTCGACGTGGTCGTGGAGGCGCCGGCGAGGTGCTCGTTGCTCGGGAGATGGCCGGGGAGGTGGTTCCGGGAGAATGCCGGCGACGAGAGGGAGAAGGGGAGAATGCCGGCGACGAGAGGGAGAAGGGGGAACGGGGGGGTTTTGGGCGAGGGAGAAGGGGGAGACGGAGGGGGTTTGGCCGCCGGCGAGGTGCTTGAGGTGCTTGAGGCGAAGTTTTTTGGGCGGAAGGAAGAAGCCGGCTGGAGTGGAGTTTTGGAGGGGAAGAGCGGGGTTGGGGGGGGGGGTTTGGGGGGTGTAGAGAGCAATTTAGGTGAGGGGGTGGGGAGGGTGAAGGGTAATTTAGGATTTTTTATTTTTTTAGGGGTGTCCTTAGCAAATGGGGGGGTGTAGAGAGTATTTAATTTTTTTTTAATTTTTGGGGGGTGTCCTGAGCAATCGGGGGGGTGCATTTAGAACTACCCCTGTGGGAAGGCATCCAAGAAAAAGGCGAAGTGGCGGCAGCGATGGAGGTATAAAGAAACGCACGCCGACTTTAGCAAAAAGAAAAAAGAAGAGAAAAGAAACGCACGCCGTCGCGTACGCCGGACGCTGCTGCTGTGCCTGTGCTCTGCTGAGGAATCCGGTGCTGCTCTCCACTCTTCCTCTTATCCGCGATCTCCCATCCTTTCTCGCCCCACTCCCTCTCTTCTTCTTCGGAACATCTCTGGTCCTTCTCCGGGATCCATCAATTTTTTCGAATGGAGGTACTTCGCTTGCTCTTTAATCGATTCTTCGGCGTAAGTGGACTTTTTCGTCCCCGATTTCTATTTCTTGTTAGGGTTTCTTTTTCTCCTGTTTCTTGAGTGCTTTTTTTCTCCTTGATTTCTCTGGATCTATCGTGTTTTCACGGTAGAATTTTGAGACGCAGGAACACACACCTATAGCATATCTGAAATTTATGAGTTTGTTTGCGAAAATCTTGTTTGTTCTTAAACTTGATTTCTTGCAAGCGATATGAGGGGTTCTCGCATTTAAGAGGGAAAAAGAAAAGAGTACCAGATGATGAATTAAAACGGGCCTAAGTAGGCTCACATAAAATTTCCTAGCGAGCACGTACAATAACTTATTAAATTTTAGAGTGAGGTTAACATACATAGCATGATTGCAAAGATAAGGAATCAGTAATCGAATTTTCAAATCTTGTAACTTTAATGTATTGATTATTTCATTTCATGGTCAGCGTGTTTTTGGTGGTATATTATAGCCAACTTAATTGCCGAACTAGCATCTGGACTGCTTAGCTCAGAATTTTTTCTTGTGAAAGATCTCGGCAATGCGAATGATATTGTCTGTGTTCATAATTTTCAAAAACTCTCATAACTGAAGATGAGTTGGGATGAGTTTTAGATTAAGAACTTTGAGCTTGGAATATCCTGCAATCTCCATTCAATTTCATGTTTTTCAAAATCTAAATGATTGTGAAATTGCACGCTGCCTAATTTGCTTCCTAATGCCAAATGATCTAATATAAATCACGAACTCATGATGGTAGGAATATTGCATAGTGGGGCTCTTTTGTTTAAAGGAGTTGAAACCTAGGATCAAGTAGGGGTATCTACCAAAGTTCACTATGTCGGTACTGGACGCCATACCGATACTATCCTATTATAATATCGATACACCCAATAGTGGGGCCGATTCGGTGTATCGAGTGTCGGTGTGGCCACCGGCCCTCCATACTGTGTACCGATTTAGTCGGTACGCATTGGTATTGATTGGTACGACAAACCTTGGTGTCTATTGTTGTGAAGGTTAGGATCCTCTGGGATTGATTGGAGCTAGTCAAGATGATTTGCAACAACAAATGCACAATGAATTACAAGATTACAAGATAAACTTGTAAAAGTTTTGTCAGCACTTAAAATTTCTAAGGCCTTCTTATGGTAAAGCATATCTCAAAGGAGAAGAATAATTTTACAGAATAGCTGGCATCTATGAGCTACCAATCCTGATAAACTACTTCTATGAATGATTATAATCCTTTCGAGTCAAAGTTTTGTTTCACTTACACCCTACAGACGTAAACATTTTGTAATTTGTAATATATTGTCCTCAGTCTCTCACAAGGGAAAAATCAAAGAAAAGAAAATGTAAAGAAACAAGAGGATATTTTTAAAGAATTGAAAGGAACAAAAAATATCAAGTGCTTCTTTGGTTAAATATGATTGGCATGGTATTAGTGATTATGATGTTGGAAGAGAAAACACTATCTCTTCATGCAGCCTGAAAAATCACCTTCTTGAATTACAAGACCAGCAATTTAGAGGTTAAGTGGATTAGGTCATGGAGCTTGCAGGTCAATTTGCAACATATATACAAAATCACCTTCTTGAATTGCAGGACCAGCAATTTAGAGGTTAAGTGGATTAGGTCATAGAGCTTGCAGGTCAATGTGCAACATCTATTTGTCATGAACTGGTGAGGTTATGATATTGTTTTGAGGTTATAGACTAATAGAGGTATCGAATAAAAATTAGAGAATAATACATTCCACAACATCTACACCTTACTCTTCAATAACAAACTCTTGACTCCACAAATATTGCCTCCTGAAGCATCTATTCGGATGTATTATTCTTAAAAGTAATTCTTACGCCATCCTATAAGTGCCATGATTGTTAATTTGTGGTCCAAACAAGGATTCTAGAGTCACATCTATTCTTAAAAAATGGTAAATTTTGACATTGTGAAGTTTAGGAACATAGAAATCCATTTTTGCCTCTAATTGTGTTCCCTATAAGTCCCAGAGTAATTATATGTAATCTAGGAGTCCTTTTTTGGTGTTAAATCATTACTTTAGAGTTCTTTTGCTGTACGAAAATAGGGGTATAAGTAAAATGACGAAATTACGAGGACTTATTGGTTGCCTTTAACATAGTATTTTCTTTTGTAGTGGACTTTTTCTTCTTTCTCCCACCAAGGGACATCTTTTTTCTTCTCTTCACATCTCACCCTGTGCCACATGCTATACAGCTCAACAGTTTTATATTACGATGGATATCCAACTTTAGCAAGCTACTTTTTATGTTTGAAAGAACTAGCAAATGGACATGATATCCATTTTAAAATAAGAGTACTTTGGTTCAATGATACTTTAAATCAAACTGTTAACTTATTTAACTTAAGAAGTTATGTTGATCTGTTGATTATCCTTCTCATATTTATAAATTTTTTTAGTTGTAAAGAGATATTGTTATTGGTGAGAAAGTTCTTATATGAGTGCTAGTGCACACCATACCTATTTGATGCTGCCTAAGCTCTGTCCATTTTGGTTTTTTTATGCTCTTGTTTTGCATAGTTTAATTATTAATTTGTAAATCATGAGATTGTTCTCTTTTGCTCTTTTTTTTTTTGTCAATAGTCTCTTGCTAATGATAAGAGAGCAGGTATGCATTGATATTTTTGGAGGATCATCTGCCTTAATGCTCTTCTCCTTTTTTAATATAGCATTTTTGGACTAGTGGACCAAGCGATAAAAATAAAGCAATGGTGGAGTATTTGCAGCAATATGGAATAATCAAATCAAAGAAAGTGGCAGAAGTAATGGAGGCAATTGATAGGGGTTTATTTGTACCTGCTGGAAACCCACCCTATGTTGATAGCCCTATGCAAATAGGTTATAATGCAACTATATCAGCACCTCATATGCACGCAACTTGTCTAGAACTGTTAAAAGAACATCTGCAGCCAGGAATGCATGCTTTGGATGTTGGTTCAGGTGCTCTACTCAGACATGATATGTTATTATGCTGTATGATACCTGCATTGTCGGTTTAATGTTGTCATAGGGCATAGAAACAAACATGGCTTTTTTTTTATCTTTGCAATTTCTTACATTCTATTTACTCTGCGTGATGATGTTTTTAGATATTATATTTGCTATCCAAGCTTTCTCAAAATCTGCAGACTGCAGGCTTCATTTACATTGCTAAACTGTCATATGTATACATGCTGAGCCAACGTTACTTCATAGTGAGATTTGATATTCAGTTGAAATGGAGAAGTCAATTCCCTATGTATATTAATTACATTATTGTTGCATCTGCTGCTACATATTTTACATTAACTGAAATGGTTCCACACCAGTATTCTTGTCTGTCTTATATTCTGTAAAAGCTTTATTAACCTTATTTTTTGTAGATGGATAATTGGGGAGAATCCCAAACTTCATGTTTTATGCTTGCATCATTTTATTCGGCAATGCGTTGAGGCTACTTAAATTTTCTTCTTCCATACTTTTTAAAGGGTGGCCATTCATGGGAGGAAAATATATTATTATTTGGTTGAAAATCGACTGTTGTCTCCTAGCATGAACCTTGCATGAGTAAAGTTTCATCCAACCTGACCCAATTTTTTTTTTTTTGCACTGGAATGGGTCAGTGTAGCATGAGTGGCAGCGTAAAGGCATATTATAATTGTAGCTTCTGACAGTTGCTGACGCAGCTATTTTGCTTAGCAGTCATATTAATGGGGTGCTTTTAATCAACTATCATATTTCTTCTGTCAGGACTAGAAATGAATAGTTTAACTAAAACGATATATTTTTGTTAACTTGTTCCTTTTAAGCTATGAAAAGTGTTTTTTTCTCTATAGAAGTGTTAAAAAGTCATTATAATGAATATACACAGCATATAACTTTTTTGGAAATCACCCATTTAGCATATAGTTTGTATGAAAATTAACAAACAGGAGTGGTAGCTACACTTGTTTGTTTGAAACTTTGTACTCGAAATGTGTGCTATATACTAATATCTGCCTTGAGAATTGGCTTTATTGTTTAGAAACTCAACTAGAGCAGAGCAAAGCAATTTATCAAGCTTGTTTTTGAACATTTCTGATTGAAACATAGACCAAAATGAGCTTATTTTTCAGTGATGATTTTGACTATTGCCAAGAGGGATCCACTTTTGATTTGTCTGAGATGCAGAATTTACCTTGAATACTGATCACTTTTCATTATCTGCCTTTTTTTACCATTCTCAATAGCAGATCCTCCACTGTAGGCTGTGTAATATTTCCTTTTTCCTTTAGTTCATTTGGTGAAATTTGTTTGCCTTGTAGCATCTTTATTACTTACTTTCCCTGTAACTTTTTTTTTGAATATTTTATTTTTAAAATAAACTCTTAATCCGATTTTACTATTTTGTTCTATTTGGCCAAAACCATCTGCAATGGAAAAAATACTTGAACTTTGAATCTTAAGACTACGTCAAATGTGCTTTAGAACTGATTTTTTTTATATCGTGCTCATTCTACTTTAGGATATGTATAATTTAACTTATATTGACCTTATGATTTTTGCAATAAAAATGTTTTACATCGTGGTCCATTGGCTTTAAGACTTATGATTTATCTTGTTTTGGCATTATGTTAGTTTGTTCCAGTAAGATTCAATTCGATTCTATTTATGGATTATGCTCATCCATTAGTGGATATTAGAGTTGAGTGATGAGGATATCCTCCACGGAGAAGATTTAAACCTGCTTTCTGATGTCATGAAAGAAAAACAACTTTTGGGAGTAGTTTTGGAGGCACTTGAGATGTTAACTTGCAGAAAGAAATATATATGTTGCCAATGCTTGTGCCCTGCCATGGGAAAAAGGGAAACAAGGTTGACATCAGCTGGAAACTTGCATGTATGAAAATCTGCAATAACAATCCCTGAGGACATTTCAGACTTCTGATTTCACTTTCCACTGATGTGCAACATTTCCAGTGTTGTTTTTATGCATGAAAAGTGGAGGTTGACTTCTAGATTTTTTTTCAATTGAAAAGAAAAATTAAGTCCAAAGTATGAGCTATTATCTAATTTGGCATGTTAGGGTGTCCCTGAGAGTGTCCAAGCAGTGAAGCTTGGTTGCAAAAAAGTGCAAAGGTGTTCAGGGCTAGGGAGGGCACCTCAATCCGAGTAGGGTGTAAACGAGCTAAACATGAGCAAGTTGAGGCCATCTCAGTCTTGGCTTGGAATTCTAGATGAGCAACTCGAGCGCAGCTCAGGCTCAAGTCCAGCTGGAAATATTAAGCTTGAGCTTGCTTCATTGTGATGTCAAGCCATCTCAAGCGTCGCAGGTCGGGCTTCATATGGAATCTGACTACACCATCATCTTCCAACAAAAGGTAAAAAAAATAAAACCTCCTCCCATCTCTTTCGACATCTACAGCTCTTCCTCTACGAACAACCTTACCACCTTAGGCATTGAAGTTGTGATGAAAGAGGAGTTGGTCCTTCATTAGATTGATGCCCCGCCAAGGGGATCGCCACCCTCATGACTTGGGTTTTGGAGATAGGAGAAGGCCAGAGCCTTCACCATAGAGTCGGGACTGGAGAGTGAGAGGAATAGCCATCATGAGACTAGGAGGGAGGCGATCTTGTGGGGAAGTCTGAGGTGGAGGTGGTTGTGTTGATTTGGAGTTTGGAGAGAGGACAGTAAAACTGATTGGGGTGAATGGTCTGGAGCAGTCGAGAAAGAGATGGAACAGAAAGGGCCAAAGGCATTTTCTTTTGGGGTTCTATAATTTCCTTCCATTGATAGGGGCTGCTAGATCTTAATCTAATGCTTCTACTGTTAGATCTCTATTTTTTGTCTAAATAGTGGAGCCATTGGATTAAGATCTAACGGCTGAGTTAATTCCTTCTTCAAATAATTTATAGAAAGACACTAATAAATATAAAACAATATTTTTTATTAAATTATAATTATTTATTATTTTTAATATTTTGAGATATATCAAACTCAATACAAGTGAGCTCGGTCTGACTTTTATTCATCTCATTTAAATTTAGAGCTCAAAATTGTAGTTCATATTCAACTCATTTGTTAAAACAAGCAAGCCAGTGGTGACCTAATTTCTGAGCCAAACATGAGCTGCTCACGAACAGCTCATTTATTTGATAGCCCTATGTCCAACATAGATTTAGTGAAGAAGCAGCATGACATGGCTAGGGTATACCTTGGACAGCAACAAATGATGAAAGACTCATAAAGCTGGACTCAACTACTACAGATTGGATAAGATTTGTTGACTATGGCTATGGTATGTACATAAGCATCCGTTTGCACATAGTACATACATATGTTCTTATATGCATGTACATAAACATGTATGTATGTATGCATGCTCTCGTGCCTACATGTATGAATTGTATGCAAATGTGCGGGCATGCATGTGCATATGTGCGCTCATGTGCTTCTGAATGTGTTATCTGTGTTCATGATTTGGTTCTTGCATTGGTCATTAGTACATTTTGCTGGTTCATTTGACCGTTATTTACTCTAAAAAGCAAAGCATTATATCAGGGGAAAATGTTTGTCCATAAGTAAATCTGCCAGGCATTCCTTATGCTTATATTACATATATATTGGCTAATAATTTTGTTTGAGCTCGTTATTCATAAAATTTTAAAAGTAATGATTGGAGTTATAATAGTAGAATAATTAAAGATTGTCCCCTGTTTCATTGGGTTTTATGACTTCAATAATTATTTTTCCATTTTGTGTTATTTTGCAGGGACTGGGTACCTAACAGCATGCTTTGCAATGATGGTCGGACCTGAAGGTCGTGCCGTAGGTGTTGAACACATTCCTGAGCTGGTTACTTCTTCCATTGAGAATATCAAGAAAAGTGCAGCAGCATCATTGTTGAAAGAAGGTTCTCTTTCTGTACATGTTACTGGTATGTTCTTCTAAATCAGACTACAATTGAGGGGGTTACCTTGTTTCTGGCATGCTATTTATGAGGTTTCCTTGTCATATAATTACGAACTATTCAAAAAACTGAAGGAAATGCAGGAAGATAACAGTTTGACATGTAGGAAATAGTTTTAATTTTTAATCATATATAGGATTTATTTTTAAGGTGAATTTTGGATCGCCCTGAAAGGCTTCAGATTGTTTAATTTAAGTCAAAAGAGTCTGAATACATGCATTTATGGATGGGAGTAGTCTTTAATATGGCCGAGTTTCTGTTTGATTAGGATTTCTTTTAGGAGTGAAGTTATATATTAGTTAGAAACTTAGAATCCTAGGTTCTGGGTCAGTGAGGTGGGAATCCTTGTAGATTCTAAATAAATTGCTTTAGGATTTTTAGGTAAATAGGTGCCTATAAGTAGTGGTCTATGAAGAGCGGCAAATCTGTTATGGTTAATGGTTTTTTCTGATAAAGAAATTAAAGATCTGGATGTTTCTTTTCCTCTTTATGTGCCTTTGCTGCTCTTTTCCTCCTCCCCCTTTAGATAAATCACTCCATATTCTTTATTTTGTCCCATCTTCTATGGCGATAATTCTTCTTTTTTTCTGGCTGTTTATCATTGCAATCTACAACCAACAGTTCTTATCTGATCTGAAAGTTAATTTAGTAATAAAACCCTTCCAGAAAAAAGTGCAAGCAAACTCCGAACCTAAACTAGATAATCCTACTAGCTCTTGATGTGGTTTTTGGTGTGGATACACTAAATCACAAGCGAAATAACCAAATAACATGGGTTTTGCTTCTAGAATTCATGATCTTCTTGTGTCTGTTACGCAATGTGATCCTATTTATATTGAATTTCGGTTCAACCCTTTCCTGAAATTTTAGCTTTGGTCTTACTGTTGCATGAGCTCCCAGGTTTGTTGCAGTTTTTTATATTTTTCTTCTTTAAATGGCTAATATGCATCGCTGCTGAATGATGCAGTAAAAGACATTTAAGCCCAAATTTAAGTGAACTTGCTAGGAAAGATGTTGAAATGCTTGTGACAGCAGAAGGTGTGGTCCTTTTTTATCAAGGAATGGTCACAAAAAAAAGACCTGTATAAAGACAACAGATGGGGCGAGGTTTGTATGTTAAAGTTATTTTTATGGTATCAAAGTTGGTTTATATTTTCACTCTGATCCTCTTTTTCGCAGTTGGTCTCTTACTGGATAATATCTGCACCTTATAGGTTTTCTTTCACACAATCCACTTTACCAGTTTTGTGTTTGCATCACTATGTACTACCTTAAGAGATGGTATTCTTGTATGGGCAAGGTTGACAAATAGAGCTACAATCAACTTTGACATTTGAAGAATAGCAAGTTAGCTTAATGCTATTAAAAAACTTGGTGGAATCCAGACTATGTTGAATTGATGAAGTTTGATAATGAACTGGCGGATTTTCTAGTCCTACAACAGATTATAAGAAGTTGATGTATATTTGGAATCTTCTCTCCAGCTCGGAATTTTTTGCTGCTATGCACTATTTAGATCTGCTTCTTTATTTAATATTATCTTTGTTTTATTTTGACTTACCCACTGGCTGCAGATGGAAGGTTGGGTTGGCCAGAACTGGCACCATATGATGCCATCCATGTTGGTGCTGCAGCACCTGAGATACCTCAACCACTTGTTGAGCAGTTGAAGCCTGGTGGCAGGATGGTGATCCCTGTTGGCACCCTTTTCCAGGATCTGAAGGTAGTTGATAAGAAGCTGGATGGTTCTATCAATGTTAGAAGCGAAACATCTGTACGATATGTTCCACTCACAAGTCGAGCAGCCCAGCTACATAATTACTGAGGGTAATTACTTCTGTGAATTTTATGATATGCCAATGCTAGCAACGATATCATCTTTGTTTGAATGTCATGTCAAGTCTACGAGACATAGTGAAACTGAAACCAGGGACCATGACGCCTCTGGTCACCTAGAGTATGGTTGAAAGCAACTATGGCCATCATCCAACGAAAAGAGATGCTTGTACAGCTTAATAAGATTGTACAATATACTATAGTGTTTGCAGGTTGTGGTTTATTATCACATGCAAGTCGGTCAATCTTATCTGGTTGCTCTGTACATTGTGATGACCAAGTTAAATTGCACGTACTTGTAAATATTGCTTGTCGTATCCAATGATAAAGATGTGCTTTGCTGCTATATTCTTGTTTAGTAAGGCAGAAAAGGTATCTGAGGGCTTTCCTAAAATCGTAGTGTGAGTACATGCAATCATTGTGTACCATGAGATCTCCTTGCTCTAGGTGGATAGCTGGTTTGCTTCTTAGTTGACCTCATCTAAGATGCAATTGACATTCATAGACCTAAGAAATTCATAATCTTTGCAAGCCCCTGATCTCTTGTAATGCAAGGTTTGCAAGCCTCTGATATCTTGTAACGCAAGGTTTGTATCCGTAATTTTCCTTCCTTCCTTGATTTTCAGTAGAGAAAAAAAAAAGAACTAATTCTCCTGGCTTTAATTGCCTTCCAGGCTTCTGTGAAAGCTCTGAAGCTATAATTGGCTGCTTCAAATTGGTAACATGCTGTATTATGTGTTTTATCTTGGCTGCTTCAAATTGGCAGCATGCTGTATTATGTGTTTTATCTCTCTGCTTGTCGTGGTGCTCTTTGGTTTGTCAACATATGAACTGTTCGTCAAATTTTCTGGTGTTGATGGTGTTCAGAACATGCAGCGGCCGGTGACGATGATCAGTTCCAGCTAAATACCTAGTAGGCATTTGAAAGGCCTAACATCAACATTCAATGCATCTCAACTTTCATTTTCCTGGTGCAAAATTAGGCATTGGATTCGAAGCATTCGGGCAAGGGGATCAAGCAATTTAAGTACCTTGGACACTGTTTCAGATTACAAATAGTTCTTTGGTTGGTCAAGGAGGCATTTTATGCTCTCAGTGTACTCATGGTTTGAGATACATTAGAAGATGGAGTTTGATCTGAATAGGAGCTTCTTCCAGTGATCTAATCCCTGGTCGAGTGGTGGATAAGGGAAGGTTACCAACCAGCCACACACCATCAAAAAATAAAATAAAAGAAATAAAAAAGGATAACTTTTGTTTGGCCAAAGGGAAAAAAATTGGGTAACTTTGATTGGTCTCTTCTGTGCCCCATCTTGCCTCTGCTGGTTCTTGGTTTTGCATCTTCTTTGATCTTGGACTAATGGATGTCTCTACTCAATTATGCAGCAATTGCCTCCTTAGCCAGCTCTGACATTGTCTCCCGTTGTCATTGAGCTCTCTGGAAATCTACTCCTCTCTTTTGTTTTATTTTTTCCTGCTATTCTAATTGGTGATCTATTTTTGTTTCAAGGACTTTGATCTTCCCATCCCATGGTTGTCCCCAGCCATCACAGGCATCCACCGGCATTCATCCCCAATTTCCCTACCTCTCTCAGCCTCCAAGGAGGAGAGGTATTTTAAGGTCCCTTACCATCTCTTTTGCCATCCATCGGTGCTGGCCAAAATGGATCCCCTTTTGCATGGCTGCTCTTCCTGGTGATCAATATATCGGAAATTTCACTTTGATTCCATTTTTGTTATATGCTATTGTCGCAAACATTGTTGTCCCTCGTGGTTAAATAACGATGTTGACTTAAACCATGCCTAACTTTAGACTTTGGGGTGTCCGAGGAAAAACTCTCTTCAAGTTGAAATTTTTAAAACTCTATGCATAATAAGAGTTTCGTGTACTTCAAAATCTAAATTTATACTAGATTTTGGTCATAAAAAAAAATATAAAAAAAATGCTTAGATTAAGAATGCAATATAACGGATAAATTTTAAACAGCTTTATGAAGAAGGCATATTAGTGTTTTGCCCATGCTTTCATCATCTCATATCTCTTTAGCAATCACATACTTTTGCATGTGCTATAACTAGCTTTAACAAAAACATGATATGAACCCTTTTTTTAATAATGTAAGAACACTGCCTCCCCTATAAGTGTGTGTTCCAAGATTGATGAGATTAGGAGAAGACATGCCATGATTCAGCTAAAATATATTAGTCGATGGGACCAAAAACATGTAGCTGCCAAAAGAAGAGATCGCTTTTCTACAATAGGGGTTTTGGAAAAGTTAATAATGTCGAGAAATCCGTTTCTCTCCTGGATTGATTTTTTTATAGATGAGATGCGGTCAACCGAAAAGGGAAAGGGACTCTAGATTCAAAAATGTCCCAATAGACGTCATAGTTGAACTCTTTTAAATTGGTTGGACTAAAGCAGCTAAATTATAACTGGTTCAATTTCCATCAATAGCAATAGTTGAATTATCAAAACCTCTTTCCATTTGGACTTCAAATTAAATAGCCAATGCTGCTTTATCTTTTCCACCTCACAAAGTGATGTTTCTCGCCGCATACCAAAGTCCCCTTCAACTATCTCCTGCGGATATGATTGGGTATGCACGATAAGCATGATCTAAAACTGTTGCTGGAAATTGGACCCGGGGGCGGCCGCGAACCGAAGAGGAGGAGCTCCGGCGAACACTGGCGGGCGGCGATCCATCGGCGAGCGGCGTCCTCCGTGGGGGGCCTGCAAAAAGCCGGTGGCCGGGGTTTCCGGCGCCGGCCCTCCGATGCTTAAGTCAGAGGGGGGCTTAATTGTGGAGAAGGAGAGGGACTGTATTTCCAAGTCCGAAGCCTCCCTTGGGAGGAAGAAGCCTCCTGCCCCCTTTTTAGAGGGAGAAGCTCCCCTTTTATAGGGAGAGTGGCAGGGTTACCTGTGATGTGACTGGGCGAATTAATGGGTTACCGTCACGATTGGACGTGGGCGTGTGAAGTAATGAGTTGCCGTGGATGGCCCGTTCCCATCATGGGAGGAGATGGCGTGTTGCCAGAGCTTGCTTGTGGCGCGCAGTGCAGTACATTCTTGGGAATGGTGAGGTGTTGACAGTCGTAGCAGGGTATGGTCCCTGATTAATATGTCGTGGCGTGGCCGGCAAGTAAAGCATGGTGCGGTGAGGCTGCTGCAGGGGATGGCCGCAGCATATAGACGACGAGGTCGGCCTTCTGAGGTCAGCTCAGCCTTTTGGTCTCGGCCTGCTGTGCTCGGCCTTCTATGATTAGCCTTCTGTGCTTGGCAGCCTTCTGGATGAGCTCGGCAGCCTTCTGTGCTCGGCGGCCTGGATGAGCTCGGCCTGGATGAGCTCGGCAGCCTTCTGTGCTCGGCGGCCTAGATGAGCTCGGCCTGGATGAGCTTGGCAGCTTCTGTGCTCGGCCTTCTGGGCCTTAGCCTTCTGAGCTCGGCCTGGATGAGCTCGGCAGCTTCTGAGCTCGGCCTGCATGATGAGCTCGGCTCGGCTCTCTGAGCTTGGCCTGCATGATGAGCTCGGCCTGTATGGTGAGCTCAGGTTTGTTGTCAGATTTGGGTGCTTTAATTGTACGTGTGGGGTGGTCTATTTTTCCCCCCAACACTACCCCCCGACTTCCGAGTTCGAGCTGCTTTTTGGCTCGGACGAAGGAAGTAGTCCAGTCGTTGATCATCCTGTGATATAGCCAAATATATATGGAGATGTGCGTGCCAAGTAGGGTGTACCTCTCATGCAGTTGGAGTCAAGTGCTTCAGGTCGACTCAGCAGCCTTCTTTGGCTTGTGGTCGACTCAGCTCTCGAGAACGTCGAGACGACGCGGCAGATCTTCCGCGTCGCACTTCTCCCAGCATTGGAGATCTGTGTGGGCGTTGCTTTGTTGTTATCCACGAACATTTTGAGGGTGCTTTGTTGTCAATCACGAACGTTTCGGGGGGCCACGGAGGTACTACCCCGTCATCCCGAGGTCGAGGGAGCTCGGGCTCACTGTCGACTCGTCGGGGCATCTCGACCTTAGTCGAGGAGGCGCTACGGGAGGCCGCGAAAGTACTATCCCGTTGTTGGTGTTGAGCGCCACGGAGGGCCGCGAAGGTACTACCCCGTCTTCCCGAAGTGTCGAGGGATCTGGGCACGCACTGTCGACACTCGGGGCATCTCGACCTTAGTCGATGAGGCGCTATGGGGGGCCGCGAAGGTACTACCCCGTTGTTGGTGTTGAGCGCCACGGAGGGCCGCGAAGGTACTACCCCGTCTTCCCAAAGTCTCGAGGGGTCTGGGCACGCACTGTCGACACTCGGGGCATCTCGACATTAGTCGAGGAGGCGCTACGGGGGGCCGCGAAGGTACTACCCCATTGTTGGTGTTGAGCGCCACGGAGGGCCGCGAAGGTACTACCCCGTCTTCCCGAAGTGTCGAGGGGTCTGGGCACGCACTGTCGACACTCGGGGCATCTCGACCTTAGTCGAGGAGGCGCTACGGGGGGCCGCGAAGGTACTACCCCGTTGTTGGTGTTGAGCGCCACGGAGGGCCGCGAAGGTACTACCCCGTCTTCCCGAAGTGTCGAGGGGTCTGGGCACGCACTGTCGACACTCGGGGCATCCCGAACCTAGTCGGGGCATCATTGGAGATACATACAGGAGATGGATTTCGTTGGCGATCGTGCGCCCTTATTCGGAGCAGGGCGACGTTGGAGATAAGGATACCCGTAGGTCGTTTTTTGGATTCTCCGACCTGAAAATAGATGAAATATTGAAATTATTTGAAGCCAAAGTGGCATCCTGTATCTTTTGGAGATATTTTGATGGCTCTCGAGCTTCGAAGTCCCTCAGGACTTGGCTCAGCACCGGCCTTCTTTGGCTCGATTTTCTGGGAGGGGTGTTCTGCACTCAGGCTTCTGAGCTCGGGCTTATGAGCTCAGCAGCCTTCTGGTCTCGGCCTTCTGAGCTCGGCCTGCATGAGCTCGGCCTGGATGAGACTGCTGCAGGTCGTGGCTGCAGCATGTGGATGACGAGCTCGGCCTTCTGAGCTTGGCTCGGCCTGCATGAGCTCGGCCTGGATGAGACTGCTGCAGGTCGTGGCTGCAGCATGTGGATGACGAGCTCGGCCTTCTGAGCTCGGCTCGGCCTGCATGAGCTCGGCCTGGATGAGACTGCTGCAGGTCGTGGCTGCAGCATGTGGATGACGAGCTCGGCCTTCTGAGCTCGGCTCGGCCTGCATGAGCTCGGCCTGGATGAGCTCGGCAGCCGTCTGTGCACGGCCGGGGCTTCGGTGATGGCGACGCTCTGAAGGAGAGCAACGTCACGAGCGCCGTCGTAAGGACTTACACCCATGAGGAGGGAGTACATAACTCTCCTTCTCCAGACCTCAGCTTTTATTTCTCTTTCCCTCCAATTCGTTGATGTGAGACTTTGGCTACTACTTCTCACTAGTTGCCCCCACGTACGTCGTTGTAGCGGGAGCCATGCCTGATTCGAGATAGCTCGGGAGAAAGTTTCTTCCTCTGCTTAACATGAACCCGTGGAGGCGGCACAGGAGGAGCCTCCACTTGTTGCAGGCTTTGGGCTGCAATGGCTAGCGCTTGGACTTGCTGCACTAGCGCGTCGAAGTGCTCGGGTTGGACTTGTGGAGCTTGATCTGCCGGAGGTCTTAGTGGTGGATTCTGGACTGAGCGCCCGGGGCTTGGAGCATGATGCCGGGAGGTATCAGAGACTCCTCTGCTCCTTAGTTTCATGGCCACAACTCGGGCCCTTCCTCTAGCGCCAACTGTTGCTGGAAATTGGACCCGGGGGCGGCCGCAAACCGAAGAGGAGGAGCTCCGGCGAACACTGGCGGGCGGCGATCCGTCGGCGAGCAGCGTCCTCCGTGGGGGGCCTGCAAAAAGCCGGTGGCCGGGGTTTCCGGCGCCGGCCCTCCGATGCTTAAGTCAGAGGGGGGCTTAATTGTGGAGAAGGAGAGGGACTGTATTTCTAAGTCCGAAGCCTCCCTTGGGAGGAAGAAGCCTCCTGCCCCCTTTTTAGAGGGAGAAGCTCTCCTTTTATAGGAAGAGTGGCAGGGTTACCTGTGATGTGACTGGGCGAATTAATGGGTTACCGTCACGATTGGACGTGGGCGTGTGAAGTAATGAGTTGCCGTGGATGGCCCGTTCCCATCATGGGAGGAGATGGCGTGTTGCCAGAGCTTGCTTGTGGCGCGCAGTGCAGTACATTCTTGGGAATGGTGAGGTGTTGACAGTCGTAGCAGGGTATGGTCCCTGATTAATATGTCGTGGCGTGGCCGGCAAGTAAAGCATGGTGTGGTGAGGCTGCTGCAGGGGATGGCCGCAGCATATAGACGACGAGGTCGGCCTTCTGAGGTCAGCTCAGCCTTTTGGTCTCGGCCTGCTGTGCTCGGCCTTCTATGATTAGCCTTTTGTGCTTGGCAGCCTTCTGGATGAGCTCGGCAGCCTTCTGTGCTCGGCGGCCTGGATGAGCTCAGCAGCCTTCTGTGCTCGGCGGCCTGGATGAGCTCGGCCTGGATGAGCTCGGCAGCCTTCTGTGCTCGGCGGCCTAGATGAGCTCGGCCTGGATGAGCTTGGCAGCTTCTGTGCTCGGCCTTCTGGGCCTTAGCCTTCTGAGCTCGGCCGCCTGGATGAGCTCGGCCTGGATGAGCTCGGCAGCTTCTGAGCTCGGCCTGCATGATGAGCTCGGCTCGGCTCTCTGAGCTCGGCCTGCATGATGAGCTCGGCCTGTATGGTGAGCTCAGGCTTATTGTCAGATTTGGGTGCTTTAATTGTACGTGTGGGGTGGTCTATTTTTCCCCCCAACAAAAACGATTCACAATTAGGAGTATTTTTTCCTCGTACGCCTTGAATCGCTCAGCCTTCTTTTATAAAACTGGGTTCCAGCACCTGCTTCTTCATCCTTTGCATCTTATTTGTCAATACAACCATGAAGCCTGAGTCTCCATCGTCCGGACCAATGGCCGAAAGGGTTGGGGAAAGGAGGGAACGTCTAGAAAAGTCCGGTATTCCTCTGGTCGCTTAATGTTAGGACTCATTTATGTAAATAGCCGGATCTTTGAGGGTAAAGAGCAGCACCCAAGGTCAGTGTCTGAGACGGCTGGGAACATTTGAGACTTCCATCTAGCTTTTACGGTGGCCAGATTGACTCTTGTTTTCTGGCAGCCCCCATCATTTAGTTTTCTCAAGGTAAACTTCGACAAGAGTATCTCAGATGGTAGTAATAGAGAAGGAGTGAACTTTATGATCAGAGATCATAAATCCAAGTTCATTATAGCCGGCAGTCGGCGCACAGCCGAGGAGTCAGTCCTGGGAGTCTCTTCCCCTTTTCCTTTCATATTTCCTCTTCATTACAAAGAGATCTTTCTATACCAATGGTCAAATTTTAGGACTTATGCGTGGGACAATCTCAATGCTCACTGTCGTTGGTCCTCCAGTTCGCTTGTGTAGGACCACTAGGTTGACTACATCACAATCTATAAAAATTCTATGTAGGAGAGGAACAGATTTCTCGACATTATCAACTTTTCCAAAACCCCTCTTGTAGAAAACCGATCTCTTCTTTTGGCTGCTACGTGTTTTTGGTCCCGATCAATCTATACATTTTAGTTGATTCATGGCATGTCTTCTCTTTAGTCTCTTTGATCTTGGAGTTCTATTCAACCTCCAGCCGACTGACGAGGAGTTTTCAGCAACTCCCAGGTCAAAGTTCCTTTCGACAACTTCAGTCTTCATTTAGTAGAATCAGCCATCTACATCACTAATATTGATACCTACGGTGACCGTACTGGCCCTGTCTCATACGAAGACTTCGTGGCCTTTTACAGTTTTACCTAGTGTAGGTCTGTAAAGCAGTTAAGGTGGTCAAAGCTCATCTTAGACTTACCGCAACATTGACTAAAAGTTTCTGCTTTTGATGATAAATATAACTAGATGTTGTATATTAAATTGCATGTCATCACATATATGGTCAAAATTTGTCGGCAAATTCTTTTTTTCTATTAAAAAAATTCTTTTATCACATACTTAGGCAAGCTCATTGCAAAAGTGAATGCGTTGTTATTATGAACGTTGACCACTGCAAGCATATGCCCCTAGCTATCTGTATTATTTATGATTCGGACAAGTGGAAGTGTTTAGAGCTTAATTTACGATTTGGAAGTATTTGTTTGTATGTGATGAATATCTTGTTGAAATTTGACACTGTTAGCTCATTTTCACATATATATTTATAAAGTTTGGACAGAAAATTTTCTTAACTATTTCAAGATCGATTCCTAATCGTGTCCTTTTGCTGGTGTTTTTTCCCACATCTGTTTAGCTCTTTAATCATTCGGTATTGACTCTGAACTGTAGAGAGGTGTTTGGACAATATTCTCAAACCGTAATGGACCATATTTTGGACGATGGCAAGGTAACGTTGAGTCGTAATTATCGCTGCTGCTGCTTTTTTTTTTTTGGTCAAACTGAGTGCTGGATTTATTTCCTTTAATTTCCAACTTGCTTGATCTCTTGTTTTAAGTATAATGAATGCCTGTTGATTTTGATTTTAATCTCAAACACAGCTACACCCCTTTTTAGCTGCAATGATTCAAGCAATACTATTGTTTCCTGTGAAAAATGTGTAAGGCCGACGAATTTCTAAAACAATATGGAAGCTGAAGAAACTTTTATAGCCCGAACCAAAACATTGTCCTCCACAAACCATGCAGAAGAGTTTGGAATTTGGCCATGGTAAATTCTTCTTGTCAGATCACCATACTCTCTCAAGGCAGCAACCTCACCTGTTCTTGCTGGAGAGTTTGGGACAGCATTGTTAATCTGAGAATTTTGAGTTCTTTACAAACTTTTTTCCACGAGAAGTCATCATCCCCTGGCAGAGCAACAGGTGAACCCATAAATTCCCTAGTGTCCTTTTGGCTGCCTCCAATTCTTTATTGTAGAGGTGTTTAATCCATTCCCTTGGCTAAGAAATTAGGGGAGAAGTATAAGGCACGAACCAAAGGGAACTGCATCAAGGCCACAAATTTCTAAACTTATATGCGTGAACTGTAAGGAAACCAAATCGAAATCAATTTCGACCGAAGTGCTTCGATTGAATCTATTTTCGGATCCTCCAACATGAAGTTTTAGTTGCACGTTGCACCTTCACAGGTGCTTTAGTCTTGCCTAGATTATTCAGCTGACTTGCCAAACAACAAACACCAGCTGAAATTAGTTGATTATGGTGATTCAACCCAAGCAAAAGCAATTTTGATTTTTGCACATCACACATTTCAAAAGATTTTTACCTGTCACTATAAGTCCTATCAAATTTCTCTTATTTCCATGCTGAATCCATGATTATCTCACAACTGCATGGATTTCCAGCTTTCTATACAAACAATGTTTATATCAATTTTGGACAGGTTGGATTAACAACTATTAGTCTTGGTGGAGAGATCTTGGATATGGACCAAGAAATCCAAGTAACATATTTCAACTAGCTTCTTTTGGGCAAAGTCCTGGATCATTACACAAACCTTACATTTTGCTCGATCTGATCGACCCCCTCCCCCACTTTAAAAAAAATGAAAAAAGAAGGAAGATTTACTAGTTTAGTTCAGAGCTGTTCATAAGGTAGCACATAAGGATGCATGAATTGCATGCACCACAAAGATCTCAACCTGCTTATTCATTTGTTTGGCATATATAAGGAAGAGTTTTTCTGAGGAAAGGCATATAGAGTAGAAGTTCATACTAGCATCACAGAACATTGAGTAAACAGTGGATCCACTCTTTTGGGCAATTTTGAGTCTCCACCTTTGTATAGTTTACAAGTAAGAAATTTGTTCGAGCAAGATTAATCATCATGGGGCAGGGATGTTGCCATTATAACACCACCAACATGAACGAAGCAATGAAGACCCAAACAGTCCTAATCAACAAAAAAGCATACAAAAATTCCCCTACAGCATAAACTACCAAATTAAATTTCCTTAATAAAAGCACTTACTGTGACTTTCAAGAATCCGTAAATGCTCCTTTGCTTCTTCAACATCAAAATGAGCCACGACGCGGCCTTTCTTCAGCAACATTCACTCTTAGTGCCCGACCATCCAAACTCTGTTTAACACCAACAGGGCGCATGGTAGCATGTTAGCAAATAAAATCTGCCTGGTTGAAGATACGTCTAACAGGTGGTTAGTTGCCATTTATTATACTAAAATTGCTAAAACTGAAAAGCCTTTGACCAACATTTTTAGCTGATAAAGCATATACTAAAATACTGCAAACCGTACCTAAGATTTGTAACATATGAAAAAGAATATATTATTTGAGCCTCCGTAGAGTAAAATTTCTATAGCAAAAACAGCCTTCATATATGATATCTTGTTCATATAACAAGAAAAGCAGGTTTCCTAATTCTTTGCTTGAAATCATCTGTTTAGGTGAGTATAAGAATTTAAAGAGTTAGTTTAAGCTTTTGAATATCAGAGTACTAGTATCTCTAGCCAGAGTTTGCTGAGGTACTTCATCCATCTAAAGCAAGCCAGTAAGGGTGGACTGACCTGGCCATCAAGAGCAGCAATTGCATCATCTAATTCGTTCTTGGATGACATAGTCACGAAACCAAATCCCACGTGAACGACCAGTCTCTCTGTCATACACCACCCTTGCATCGATCACTTTACCGTGTTCACTAAACACTTGTTCCAAGCGGGCATCATCCACTTGCCATGGCAGATTGCCAACATAGACCCTGAAAGAAGGTTCAAACTCTCGGGGAGCTCTCTCTACACGAGTACCTCTAGGAGCTGCCTTGTTTACAGTCAGCGATCTGCCATTTAGTTCCTGCTTCCATAAATCATTAGAAAGATAATAAGCCTTGAGAAAAACTTATCCTCTGAAGACTATACAGTCATTTCCCTCGATTGTTAAAAAAAAATAATTTCCTGCTTCCACAAATCATTAGCAAAATATAATCCTTAAGAAAAACCATAATTTGATATGCTAAGTATACACTCTCATTTCTCTTATTTGTTAAAAAATATATTTGACAGTTCACTAATGAGAGTGATTATTATAATATGTAGATACAAATTCGGTATCAGGTCTTGTTTAGGTAGGCAGGAAATTTTTAAAGTTCAAATTAAGTTGAAGATTCCAAAATAAAAAGAAAAGCGTAAAGAGAAAAAATTTATCAAATAACTAATTTACATACATATTAATGCATACAAAAACAGGCAAACACGGTGCAACAGATAACAGCAGCAACAGAATAATATTGATTGGAAATGCATGTATATACAACTGAGAAAATCATGAATATTTCATGAATTGTGCTAGAGAGCATAAATCTATATTTAACATTTTCATCCCAAATAGAACATCTAGCGGAATAATTTTGGTTTCCAGGCCTGAAAAGGCCAAAATCGTATGATAGAAAAGTCTATATTATTTTTTGCTAGTATAGAACAATCTAATATGGATATATCTACAATTATGGTCTGAAACAAAATCATTCTGTTAGGTAGTATCGGTTTTCCTGCATGACAATGCATAGGCATGTCTTTGTGTGTCTTAGTTATTGTACTTGCCAAATAACATATTGTCAGTTGCTTAGTTTTCGAAGTATAATACATAATCCAAAGAACTCATGCATGTTTTTTTTAATAGACAATGAGCAACATAATCATAAAAGAAACATAATCCAAAAAACTTGAAGGACCAAGTTAAGAGCTTCTGCTACTACTACAACATCTGTAGCAAATATGAAATACAACGCAAACTCTAGCGATTGAGATGGTGCGCCGTACAGAATAGGAGTAAGATCAAGAGCAAAAGCTGCACATGGTTTGGGGTCAAGTTGGGCTATTGAACCAACCACATGGAATCGGTTTGATCTTGATTTATAAAGAAATAATGTGGTCCTGACTCTATACCTCATTTGATCAATCAAGGATTCAGTTAAATGATCTAATCGAAACCAATTCCTCTCACCCCCTGCCCCTCTCTCTCTTTCTACACACACATATGTTTGGATGCATCTATCAATCTAATGCACACATCCATGCATGCATATAGATGCAAATACACATATATGCCAAGAATTCAATTATCAGGTATGGGACCGTAGCAATGGTAGCTGATATGGTACACATCATATCTCAATGCACCACATGGATAAAGGGTATTGATCAGTATCCTTTAGCATGGCTGGTATGCCCTTGGTAAGGCCAAAATGGGGCATACCTGCTCTGATAGTACCCGTATTTGGTCAGTTTCAGAAGACATTTAAATCCATGACATATATGTATGTAGTAAATGAGTATATGCAATGCATATAAGTATAATATATTTTAAATATTTAATTTAATATGCAAGTAGTATATGCATTTTTTAGCAATTTGGAAAATGATATTCGTAAGGCAGCATGCAAAAGATTTTAAGTGTTATGGTCCATGAAAATGATATTTGAAGAGATTTGCCTACCAACTGCAAATACAATAATAAAATCATGGGTCTATAAAGTTGCCTAACTATTAGATAAATCCATGTTTATAAAATTAGGTATCAGATATAGTGCCAAATGAAAATAAAATATTCATACCTTGTCTAGACACCTTTTTCTGCCCCTTTCCATTACTATTCTACTTTGTCCTACCTTCTCCACTTAAATATTCCATTGATTAGATTTTTGTTAGGTATTATGAGCATAGAGATCATGAATATTTAGTATGAGCCTCCCAGTTTCATTAAAGAAATTAATTCATCTTGGAGAAGGGGACATTCTGTTGCTATTTTTGTTTATCTCCTATCTCTTGTATCTATATTTGTTTCTTAAACCAATTAAGTTATATCCAAAGAATAAAAAAGAGGGTAAACTAATACAACAAAAGACTTCAGTTTGGTAGACCAAACAAAAATCTTGATAAGATTTTCTCTTTCTATTTACAAACAACCAACTTGCTGTATCCAGGCCCAAATTGCATGACCAATAGAAATCTGCCACAAATTTAATTGTGGGAATTTCAGCCAACCAAGGTTCTAGAAGATTTGCACACTTCTTGTTCTCAATCTCCCATCCATGCAACCCTCCCCACAACCCATCCAAAATAATGAGCCCCCAAGATTCCACCCTCTCTCTCTAACCTCCAAATGATAATCAGAGTATCCCTCCTTGATACACATGCACCAACTGTTCAAGGAGCCTAATATCTCACACTACAAAAAGATATTAGGAAACCAAGTTAACTAAACTTAAGCTTCATTCAATCAGTAATGTTCTTTTATAGATCATTTAATCAGTTTAACACACAAAAAATAGATATAGGAGAGAAACAGAAGCAACCTCTCCCTCTTCTCCAAGATGGATTGGTCTCTTTTAGCAAATGAGAAGAGATGGGATTGGTCTCTCTCTCTCTCTCTAAATGGGAAGATCATGCCTAAATAGCAATTTAAGTAGAGAAGTAGAACAAAGCAGAAGAATAAGGAACGAGAGAAGTGTCTAGACAAGGTGATTATATTATTTTCTTTTTCACACTTCATCTAATGTTAACTCTATTAATTTACAGTTTTCTCCAGGGGTCAGGCAACTCTGTAGAGACACCAGTTCCAGCTGAGAAGAAGCCAAGTCAGTTATGACATCAATAACAAGTTTAGTAAAAAAGACTTATCAAGCCCAATTCTTTACACAATGCTTCTATTACACAATGCAAGCTGTTATGCCGAAAAAAAGAAACAAATCATGGTATACACTTGTACTAGCTACACCAGTGTGCTACATGTGTATGCCTAGTGGTAGAAATTCCGACATTTACGCAAGTTATGGTATAGTAGAAAAACTTTCTTTACATTGTAGAAAAAAAAACCTTGTATTTACATTTCAAATACCAAATCTCTTCAAAGTCGTCATGTAAAAGTTGTCAATTATATGATTTCCATTGCAACACTTCATCTTCTGCGTGATGCCCTTCAACAATACCCAAATTTCTATGACATGCATGTCCTGCTGCTTGTTAGAACTAATTATGATAAATATATTACATTTTCACAAACACACATTGCATATAGAAATTTGCAAGTATATGTGTGTGTATGTCAAAAACTAACCTCTCAAAACCCTCTCAACTACAACCCCTCAGCCCTCTACAACATATACAACTTCTTAACCCTTTCAACACCCCCCTCCCCTCTGCTTGCATCATCATCGACTCCCCCCCCAATGGGTGCTCAGGTCTACATGCAAGCTTTCGCCACTAGTGGTTTCAACGCTGACCTCTTTATCTAGAACACCCTCATCTCCATGTAAGTCGAGTATTCCGACCTGCCATCCCCATACAACGTATTCGACGGAAGTTAGAGACCTCTTTTTTCTCCAAACTCTCCTCCAAACCTAGGCAGTGAGTTTTCTTGTAAGTCAACTACTACAACTTAAGTTGCAACGTGATTTAAGTTGCAATGCAACTTCAACTATAGAGCTCCAAACAGCCTCTGAGTATGGGAGATGTTTCTAGAGTTGTCGCTTGATCTATACAACTTGGCATCTAAAATTTAAATGGTCCAGGCAGTGATACGTTGGCTGGTTTTGTATGAATTATAGAATCAGTTGACTTTGAAACTAAAGAAATTATTCTCCAACTCAAGAAGTTGTTGAACTTCAGACATAAGTTGCACATAGAAAGCATGTGCAAGGAACAGTTTCAGTAACCACATAAATGATACAAGCAAATTTTCTGATGGTGATGATGTCTCACTTTTAATAAACAGCAATCTTTGAGTGTCAGCATGTCAACACTTATAACATCAATTAGGGGATCACTGATTAAAATTATTATCAGGTAGTAGGTTAAGCAATGGTAGGGGCTAATTATGCCACATGAAAGCATCCTTAAGCTTGAGAGGCTTACAAAAAACGAGCAATACAAACATGATCTACTTTCTGCATTTCTTGGACAAAAAGAACACAGATACAACAAAATGTTGCAGCATGTGCAAGGCATGGCAGGGCATAAGGCACCATCTTCCAAAACTCATTTCTTGTTGTAATAAAATTACCAATATCAAGGGAACAACTAAACCTAATATCTTCAACATGATGTAATGCAGCTAGATAAATAAAATATGAATCCTGAAAGAAAAATAAGGGCACTCTTAGCAGTTCATCATGTGAAACACTCATATCCAGCACCTGATCAAAATCATGCAAACATAATACTCCCTGTAACCATATTCTAATGAAGAAATAGAGCATAAAGCACATCAACATTCTATTCTACAATGCACATTGTGCACATCCAATCATGTCGCCAAAAAAATATGGAAAAGAAAAACTTACATAACGATGGAAAGTCTCCACAGCTTTCTCAGCTTCTTCAATAGAGCTCATAGTGACAAACCCAAACCCACGACTCTGATCTGTCTCCCTATTATATATAACCTGCAAATCCAGTTACAAATTACAGAATATTATCAAGAACCCTTAGTTGCATAAGACATAACCATACAATTTTTTTCCTACTAAACAGGAAAAACAGAAAGAAAAACATAATTTTCAGAACAGGCAGTAGAACCCTCCTGAGCCCCTCCTCCATTCTTCTTCCAGAAAAGATTTATGTATATGGAGACTCAAATAAAGAAAACACATCCTGATATACTTTACTAGCAACATTTCCAGGTAAAATTAACATCTGTTCCTGATAACCCTCGTAACAATCAGAGAACCTCTCATTTCAAAAAATAAAACTAGCCTCAAAATAATCCCTGAAAAACTCATCTTGACTACACGAACGGGAGGAAATCATCATAGGAACAATCAAAAAATGGCGAGGACAATCTCATTGCAAAAAATAAAACAAACCTCAGAAATCCACGAAAAATCACATCTTGAGTACAATAACAGGCAAAATCATCAATAAGAACAACGAAAACGACGAGGAAAATAAAACAACTGCCCTAGTACAAGTTTCGATCTTCTCTTTTAATTTTTTTTGTCAGGCATTTACCTCGGCGACTTCCACGATACCAGCCTGGTCGAAAAGGTGGGCGAGCTTCTCGCTGTCGATGTCGTAAGGGAGATTCCCGACGAAGAGCTTGGCCTCCTCAGGCGGCTCGGGATACGGCTCCTCTCCTCCCTCCTCCTCCACGTACTCATCCTCCCCTTCCGGATCTCCCTCGGCGACGACGACTCCACCCTCCTCCACGTACTCCTCGTCCCCTTCGGGCTCTCCCTCGGCGACGACGACTCCACCCTCCTCCACGTACTCCTCGTCCCCTTCGGGCTCTCCCTCGGCGAGGGCGACTCCACCCTCATCCGTCAGCTCCTCCTCTCCCTCCAACTCGGAGAGCCCAGCTTCCGGCCCCTCCCCCTCCTCCTCGCCTTCCAAGCCGAAATCTTCGCTCTCGACCTCGTTCTCCTCCTCCTGCCTGGCCCAGTCGGAGGTCTGGGCCACGCGGGGGATCAAAGAAAGCTTCTTTCGGGTGGAAAGGAATGTGGGAAGGGAGGCAGCGGGCGAGGAGAAGGAGACATGGAGGAGACGGAGGGGCTTGGAAAGTGGGGGGAGGAGGAAAGGGTTCGAGGGTTTGGAGGAGAAAAGTGTGCGGAGGGAGGGGAGGCAGCGATCCCCCATGGATAAGGGCTTGAAGGCCGGAGCTGCGGTCATGGTGGGCGAGAGAGAGAGAGAGAGAGAGGATAAGGAGAGGAGGAAGTGGGGTTTTGGATGATGGGGTTGGGGAGGAGCGGATGGTCCAAAACCCCAACGGAGCCTTAGAGGCCGATATTTCTAGCAACAATATCTTCCCCATTTTTGTGTGCTGCTGCTTTCAGCAACATATGGGCCGGCCTTTTCTTCATCAAGGCTTGGGCTGTGTTTGGTTCCCAAATAAAAACCCAATTAACTATTGAGATTAAGGGGGCATAGTGAGTGCTTATTCAGCTTATCCAACGAAATAATACTTGGAGTAATTCCAATTTATTCAGCGTTTCTAACCTAGAAATAATAATGTCAGAGTAATTTCATAGTTATTCATGTAAAAATATGATTGAGTTAGAGTATGGAAGAGTATAAAGAAATAAAACGATTTATTCGGATATTTCAAACTATAAAAGAACTTTAATTGTTTTTTGTTGGCCTATTTTTTTATTAATAGTAATTAGTTGATATATCTTAGAATAATTATTGATATCAGTAAATTAGTTGAATTGTTACAGATCATCAAAAAAAAATCTTTTTTCTTCAAAAAAAAAAAAGACACTTTCTAACTAAGATTGCATCTGACGCCAGGATAAATAGGGTTTATCTCCATTTATCCCCAGGATAACTGCCAAAGGCCTTGAGCTATTGCATGGGATAAGTTATACCCGTTATCATTCAAACTATCATGATTACACGTGAACTATGTATGGTTTAATTTGGTCTAAATGCCCCACCTTACCCATCCATTATTAGATAAAATGACGAATTTAGCCATCCTATAATATTATATAATAATTATTAAATAATATTATATAATATCTATATTTTATTATATATTATCATATAATATAATATAAT
The DNA here is from genome assembly GCF_009389715.1 of Phoenix dactylifera. Lineage (NCBI taxonomy): Eukaryota > Viridiplantae > Streptophyta > Magnoliopsida > Arecales > Arecaceae > Phoenix > Phoenix dactylifera. Next base: position 2,608,755 of record NW_024067669.1, on the reverse strand, counting down.
ATCATACAATATTATGAATGTTATAATATTATTATAAAAATAGGATCATACAATATCATACATCATATTATAATTGCAGTATAATGTGTATAATCATAGTATAATTTAATATAACAGTATATATTATATTATATATTGTCATCATATTTATATTAAATAATATATTATATAATGCATGACAATAGGGATTGGAAGTGTAAACTTGTCCGATTTTATAAAAAATAATTTTTTCTATCTTTAGGTAATATCCAAACATCTTTTTTTTATCTCTAGTCAGCATTCAAAGACAATCTAAATTTTAGTTGGTGCATTTCCAAATATTTGAAATAGTTGATGCTCAAGTACCTTGATGCTAAACTCATACCTAGAAAGAGGGAGTGGGTATAGGGTTTTGTATTGGTTGTAGTCCTGTAGATTGATTGTTGGAATCTTGAGAGGGATTAAGATGTGTGCTAGAAGTGGAGGTGATCGAGCTTTTAGAGGTCAGCACTTTTGTTTTCATTTTTTTTGAATTTTAAATTTTTTAATTGGTCTTTTTCCCTTTCCACTAGTGTTATATATATCCATATATAGAGAGAGAGAGAGAGAAAGAATGCCTTTAAGTTTTAAGCAAAATCACACACTTTCCATTTTATTTGTGGAAACTTATACTTGTTCTACTCTAATTTGTTTTTTTCAAAGGAGCAGTACTAGGCTAAGATGTCTTCTTTCATCTTTCGAAAGGATCACAAGCATTTACCAGGCACACTCTTCTATGTTATCCAGTAATGAGAGGACTTTTTTTATCTGAATTTGAAAGCTGTACCACTACTTTTTGGTGGCCAAACTCTGTGTTGGTGTTAGTGGATCCAAAATTGCATTCAAACTGGTTTGGGCACAGATGAAATCTAAATTTTCTTGGGCTTCTTAAATCATTTGGTCAAGCAACATGATCTTCCCCCCTTCTTGGCTTACTATTCTCTTTGGGAGCATTCATGATCAAAGGCTGCTGATATGATAGCCCATTTTTGCCTCCTCTTGGAAGAGTTACCATGTTCAAATCCTACAGTATCTCTCAGGACTTGAGGCAGGTAATAAGCTGTGTAAGTTACTGCAGGGATTGGCTCAGGATGGCACAAGCTGGCCTGGCAGTCTGATTCAAATGAGCACAGGCCAGCATGATTTGGTCTGGAAAAGCAGGGCCATGATGTTCATAGACAATAATACAAACAAGAGTTCATGATCCAAGACTTTCTATCCACAGATGATTTAGTTGGTAGTGGTTTTGGATGGAGACTTTCTATTCCCTTGCAATTGGAGAGGGAACTTTTATGCTCTAATGACAAATCCTCCACCTGGTCAGGAATGGTGGCTAACGACACCAATAATTTAATGAATGATTTCCTCTTCATCAGTGCTGTGAAAGCCATTTGAAAGATATCATATTCTCTCCTTTATAAACTTAAATCAAAATTGGATAATAATCATGGTGGCCAACGCAGTCATCCTCTTTTTCTTTGGTGGGAAGGGATTCTCTTTGCTGTTGGACTCCTCACACCAATCACCATTTCTTCACTCTTTGATCCAACATAAACACAGCCATTCTAGAGATTAGTCCCTCTTTTCTTTGGTGGGAAGAGATTATCTTCTTTGTTGTTAGATTCCTCACACCAATTACCATTTCGTTATCAGTAATCCAACATAAAGCCAGTAGAAATATTTTAGCCAGCACACACCAGTTTATCATTTCTTTGGTCAAAACAGAGGATGATAAAGTCAATATAAATCTTTATAGCAGAAAGGGCAGCCATAAGACAACAAGACAACTGCAGGGTTTTCTGGGAACTAAACTAGATCATTAATATGTCTTACCAACTAAATCAGCATCATTAACATAAACATTATCTTCTTACTCATATAAAGAAGCCTATTAGCCTTCACACAGCAGTAGGAAGTTTGTAAGAAGTTAATGTATTACGTATTGGCATAGAAATGTTCGAGGGAGAAAGAGAAAGCTGACAAAAAGGTCCATTGCGAGGAAGAGCCGTGAAAGAGGACCTAAGCAAAGTAGTGCGGTCAAAGTTTGTGGAGCACAAGATTCATCAATGGGGTTGAGATAGCCATGATTCATCAAAAAATAAAGAGAGAGAGAGAGGGCCGCTCCCCTATGAATTTGTCCGCATTCATCGTTTTCATTGTTACAATCATCTCACTTAAAATAAGAACCCTGAATGAAGAGTGGGCGAACAAAATGACTTAGTATGGCCCATCTTGGTATTACTAGTTAAAAAATAAAAAAAACAAATCAAATTGATAAATGGGTTTCAAAATTGCGAATTGAAAGCTATTTAAAATTTATTCCGCCTGAACCCAATCAACCCAAATATTTTATTTATTATTTATTTATTTATTTTTATTTCAAGCTCAACTGCATGAAGTTCAAGCGAGCAAAGACTCTAGATTTGGCTGTTGAATTTTGAGGCAGAAAACAAGTCGCTTATCAGCAGCCTACTCTTACTCATTTAACAGTTCTGGTCACTGTCTAGATTCAGGGCTTTTTTGTCTTTACAAGATTTATTTTTTTTTTATTTTACCCCTCCCTCGAATTCCGGCTTTAAAAGCTGTTGATCCTCTCAATATTTCCTCTAGCTTAGGTCTCGCTCTCTCTCACACAGACAGACAGAGAGAGAGAGATAGAGAGATAGAGAGAGAGAGAAAGAGAGAAGAGAGGTAAAAATGGAAGAGATCCCAAAAGACTTGGAGATGATGAAAAGAATGGAAGCTCCAAGTATTGAAGCAAGCCAAGTAGCAACAAGTCAAACGCAGCACGGCTCCGGCACAACCTCGGCTCATACCGTGGACAAAGGTTAACTAGTTTCCATGCCATCTTCTTCCCCCATCTCTTTGTTTTCTTCGTCAAAAGCCTTGCAGCTAAATGATGTCTTGAAGCCCTGAATCATATGGGCTATTACCATCTCTCTCTCTCTCTCTCTCACCCACCAAGAAGAGAAAAGGAAAATGAAACCATGCATAGCTGAATCTCATGCGACTATGCGTCACCTTGTAGTAGTAGGCAGAAGTCATGGTATTAATTTGTTCTTTGGTCTTGTTCTCAGATGACCAAACCAAGAGTAGCTTAGTTGCTATACTCTAGTTACAGTCCTTTTGGTTGTATTGTTATATGTGATTCTATCTTCGTGCATGTTCTCTTCTAGGTTTATGTGATGCTTCAAATTGTTTTTTTTTTTTTTTTTTTTCATTGGCAGATTCGTGGCAACAAGTGGGGCTATTGCTTGTCACAAGCTTCAACTGCGCCTACGTGCTAAGCTTCTCCAATTTGATGCTGGTGCATCTGGGTTGGGCTTGGGGCATCACCTGCCTGGTCATCATGGGGGCCTTCGCCTACTATGCTAATTGGCTCTTGGCTGAGTTCCATGTGATCAATGGCCAGAGATTCATTAGATACAGGGATCTCATGGGCTTTGTATTTGGTATCTCTCTCCCTCTCAATGCAAGTTTGCTCTACCAATATTAGGTTTACATAACCATAATCACCGAACCTTTTTTCGAATCTTCGGGTCGGTAAAATTAGGTATGTGTGCATAAGAACCTATGCCAATGTAGGAGTCCTACATCACAAATTGCGTGTAGATATTGAAGGCTAATTAATTTTTCATGTATACCTATCGTATAGTTGAGATTGTAGTCAGAAACTTCTACAATTAGAGTTTAAGTTTTTATTGATCATGCAACCTTTGCCCCAATAAGTTGATCTTACAAAGAAAGAAAATCTCAAGCATATTCCTAGTAAATGATTTGCATCTCCAAGGATGTTTACAACTGTGGCTACGATGTTCAAAGTTACTCTACGCTGACAGTGTTAAATTGCTGCAACAATCGTATTCGTATTTTTGACATGATATAATTTGAAGCATATTTTTTAAAAAAAATTAAATTCATGACAGTTTTTTATAACCATTAAAATATTTTCGAACGTAAGAATTTATCCATTTAATTTGTACGTACCTAATATAATAAAATTATACTTTACGACTCGTTACAAAAACGATTGATTAGTAGGATGAGGAAGACAAGATCAACATGTTAGTTAGCAGGTTAATAAATTTGAGCCAAAATAGAGACGAGGGTGAAGCACAAATGAAGGTTCTTAATACCAACCTTTGAGAACTTTCATTTAACCATGCTGAATACGCTTAATAAATTAACCATCTCATGTACAAAATGAGTGATATGCATGATTTCTTTTTTATAATAAGTTAGATGCATGAAGTAGTTTATTTAATAGGCAAGTTGGTTTGATTCAAAGTTTTGGTCAGTTTGTTGAATAATTCCTAGATTGATAGTTCTATGCGAATATCCGTGTCTCACTCGATCAATTGCCATCTCTACAACCACATGAATTAGCTCAGTCCCATCTCCTATGGTAGAGGTTGCATCCAAAAGAAGGATTCACTTTTTTTAGCGCAAATTCAACATTAGACTGTATAATAGTAGAGATCTGTACAGAAAAAAAAAAAAAATCTAAAGTGCTTTGAAATCTTATGCAGAGCATTATCCAACGGTCGACCTCGTAAGCTTTGAAATCAATTATTATTAAAGATACCATCCCGAACCTTCTTCATCTTGCTCTTCTCGTGTCCGTCTAGTGAGCCGCCATGATAGACCTTGGTGTAGGCCTAGGACTTGGATACCAAGACGTTTCCAGCTCCCTTTCCGTCTGTAATCCGTAGTCTCTTTTTTTTTTTTTTGTAAGAAAGAGTCTTGTCTTCGGTAGTCTTGGATTCAAGCACAGAGGACAAGAATCTGACTCCATTGAACTTGGCTGGATCCAAATTCAATGACTCGTGGCTTGAATTTAGATTACCTTGCTGCTTTTTCTGTTCTTCTTAGGACGTCACAAGAAGTCAAGGAGACGACTATATTGGATGCCAGTCGAACTAAGGTTCCGTTCTATTGTGATATGGTGCAAGCGGACGAGAAGAGAGACTTTGGTTTGGTGATAGTAAAATTGGGCTAAATGAATTAGCTGGAATTATTTTGGAGAGAAGGGGTTAACTGGGTTCATCAGGCTTTGTTATGCCATTATGTCATGATGCATGATGCCACAATTTTTAGAGCTTCGTTTGGTTAGGATATGTCAGATTATGGAATAATCTAATAATTTTTAAAATCATTTATTTTAAAAAATAATTGCAGGTAAAAATAAATTTTATTATGTTGATTGGTAAAAAAGTTTCTTTAGAAAATGGAACTGGAAAAAAATTATTATATTTGGTTGACGATAATTTTATGTGATAATATTATCAAATTTTCAATAATAATTTTTAATAAATAATTCGATTAATGATATTTTTCTTTGTCCAATCCATTTGTTGATCATCTATGGCCCACTTTTATGAAGATGGCTAATATAGGCCACTTCAAATATCAAAATATATTTATATAAGTTAATAAATATTTTCAAATTATATATATATATATCTTATTATAAATAAATTTATGATATTTTTATCTACATCTTCCATGCCATTTACCTTCTCTTTCAGGTAGGAGAATGTATTACCTCACATGGTTCTTGCAGTTCACGACCCTACTTCTTGGAAACATGGGTTTCATTCTTCTAGGAGGAAGGGCCCTAAAGGTACACATTCATTACTTCCAATCCAAATAACCAAATGATGTTAGGTCAAATGTGTTGTTCTGCCTTCTTTTTTTGGTATATTTTAGGAAGCACATTTGCCAAAATTCAAATGTGATTGCCATGCATGAAGCTTGGATGGAAACAAATAATAATGACAATGATGGAATATTGTTATAACTCATGTCAAGTTTAATCAAAACAAGACCTTGCTCTGGCTAAAACTAGGTCCAATACCCCTAAAACACTCTTTCACTAAGGAGATAGTCAGGGTTATAGTAAGCCAGCATGCTGATTAATGCTTGATGAGTCACTTGCACTTGAATTTGTAATCAGGAGATCAATTCAGAGTTCAGTAATTCTCCCTTGAGGCTTCAAGTGTACATCATGGCAACTGGTGTTGCGTACTTTGTCTTTGCATACCTAGTCCCCACGATGTCGGCCATGAGGAATTGGTTGGCTACTTCTGCAGCCCTCACTATAACTTACAATGTGGTTCTCATAGTGATCCTAGTCAAAGATGGTACTCATTTCTTTCCCATCTTTACTAGCCATTACCAGCCATAATGTGTCGATAACTAAAGATTATTTTGGCATGAGTCTATTATCTCCTATCGGCATTTTGATGTGTTGCATCCAATGAAGGGAGAAGAAATAGAAGAAAAGATTACAAGATACATGGAAGTGAAGTCGAAAAAGTCTTCAATGCCTTCGGCGCAGTTACTGCGATTCTTGTTTGCAACACTTCTGGGTTGCTGCCAGAGATTCAGGTAGGTTGGAGCAGCTCTTATATGACTAATGAGTAAATGTCCATGAATTACAGTGACATTCACCAATCTATCATTCACCTGGAAATGGTTACTTGCAGTCGACTCTTCGCAAGCCTGCAGTGACTAACGTGAGAAAAGCATTGGCCATGCAATACACAGTTGGCCTTGCAATCTATTATGGTGTGAGCATACTTGGTTATTGGGCATATGGCTCATCTGTTTCAGAATATCTCCCAGATCAGCTGAGCGGGCCTAGATGGGCAAATGTGCTAATTAACTGCACTGCCTTCTTGCAAAGCATAGTCTCCCAGCATGTAAATTTTACTCTCTCAGTTCATTTGCTGCTACTTTTGAGTAATCTATTCGCATTAGTTTATATAAGGCTTAAGGGTCTCAAAGTCTTTCTTTATCGGCCACAGCTTGTATCTTGTTTTTTTTTTTTTTATGAGATTAGATGTTCTGTGCGCCGATTCATGAGGCTCTTGACACCAAGCTCCAGAGACTCGACGAGAACATGTTTTCCAAAAGCAATCTCATCCGCCGGTTCTTCCCGAGAGCACTAGTCTTTGTGGGGAACACATTTGTCACAGCCTTGTTTCCATTCATGGGAGATTTCGTAAACTTGTTCGGTTCTTTCACGCTCTTTCCCTTAACATTTGTGTTTCCTAGCATGATCTTTATCAAGGTAAGGATTGACAATCTAACTGCATTTTCGATAGATGATCACGGAGACAAAATTGAGCTGGGTTCTGATTTTAAATCTGCAATATAATTCATTCATCGAAACAGATCAAAGGGAAGACTGCAAGAGGAGAGGAGAAGGCATGGCACTGGGCTAATATTGTTTTTTTCTCACTGCTATCCGTGGTGACTACAGCAGCTGCTGTTCGATTGATAGTAAACAATGTCAGGATATACCATTTCTTTGCTGACACATGATGTTACAAGGATTGGATACAAGATTGTATGGAAAATATGGGAAGAGATGGTTGGGACCGTATGAATGATTTACTAAATCTCAACTATCTCAGAAGTAGATGTAACTTTGATTCAAGTTGCATGCTTGAAGCATATGCCAGCTATGGCAGAATGGTTTATTGATATCTATTCAAATAATGGTTTGATGAATGTGTGATACAAAAGGTTGTATGAAATGAAATATGAATCTTTATTACTTCCATATCTTCTTCGAACACCTGTTCTCATTGACACTGATTTTAAAATGACTGAAAAATACCAACAGAACCATCTACAAACCCACATGACAGATGAAGGCTAGGAAATGGAGCTCGATCGAGCTCTGAAACCTCCAGGAGAGATCTGAAGTGCGAACTCGTTATATCCCAGCTTGAACTAGCTTAGGTCAGATAAGGCTGTATCAGCATGAGTTAGCTGAGATCAGAATTAAATATGGTCTGGGTCTAAGTTTGAACAGCAAGAAATCCTACCTCATTGTAGTTCCAGTATGTCCTCCATGATCTGCAAATATGGTAAGCGCAGGAAGAAGCATGACTAGATGAGTCTTTCAAGCAAGTATGCCTTCTCAAAACTTAAAGAAAACATCCACAGAAAATGAATTGTTAGCAACTATACAGCACCCAGCTAAACTCATCAGAGTTGCCCTTGTCTTAATCAACTAGAGAATTGAATCCCAGCCAACATGTCACAAAAGCATCTTCTTACAATATAGACAGCTAAACAAACAAACAAAAAAAAAGTCATTAGTACCACGAAAGATAATGCAACCTTGAGACATGAGTAAAAACAATTTGAAAAGGATTCTCTGGACCTAAATTTTGGCCTAAGGGTTATTTATGTACATAATTCCAGAATACGGCAACACCATACCCCAACACAATGAACCATAACTTCAACTAATTGAAACACAGCCAATTGGATCCGAGAACCCCAAATAGTGTTCATGAAGCTTCAAACATTGCTCATTAGAAGCTGCAGCAGCCGCATAAATTGCCATAGATACTGACCACATCCATTGCACCCCTCGTAAATGCTGATCACACTAATAAAGCTTTATTCTAGTATGAATTTGACTTCGGCAGATGGGACACAACTCAAGGCTCTGGCCACAATCACAGCATGTCTGCAAGGAGGCAATTTAAGCAAAATAAACACAACAATAATAAGCATTACTTCCCAAATTGATGAGCACTGCTACTTTTAGTCTCATTATCAACTAAGATACTCAATTTATTTGGAAACTGCGCAGAACATATTCTGATTCGGCCAGTGCCTTGAGATGATTTTAAGTAAAATGAAACTAGAGAGAAACAAAATACAAAAGAACGTCAAAAAAATTCACCTGGTGCCCACAACCAAAAGCCATGTCCTTCGGGTTTGTAAAACAAATAGGGCAAAGCTGAAGAGGATCAAAAATAATATCATAGTTAGCAGAGCTTTCATTTCTTTTTCCTTTTAAGAATAGATGGGAACAAAGAAAAAGTTAATGAGCATTTTGCATTGACAAGCTATAATACTTGGGATCATAATAATATATCCCAAGATGTAACCTTAGCAGCAATGTTTTAAAAACCAGACTAGATCAGTTGGTTGAACCGGTGAGAACCACCTGAACCGGCGGTCAAAAAACCAGTGAAACCTTTCAAACCGCTCTGGTTTTGGAGTACCAGATGGTTTTCATGAATTATATAAAATTCGCAATTTCTGAATCTGCCAATCCCAATCATGCTATTTGTGCCTCTCTCTGGCCATAAGCAAGGAGGACCACAAGGTGGGTCATGGCAGCCACGTCCCTCTCAAGCCTTGAAACATCTCTTCCACCCACCTCTCCTTTGCGTCCGAAAATGTAAATCACATAGAGTTAGGAAGGCACCATGGCCATGGTCCTCTGTAAAGCCTCAAGCCCTCAAAAACCTGTTAAGATACTTCACTTTTATGTCTCAAACTGAAATCAATCAGTGATAGAGAAAATTTCCTTCCATGTTTCAGTACAGCTGGGGTTTGGAGGAGATGAGAGGAAAAAGCTACTGGATAGTGGGTTTCTTCCATGTGAATAGGTTTGGAATCAAAGAACTGAAGTTTTTTTCTTGGATAGGCCTGTAGGCTTAGCTAAGATTGTCACTAGGATGTGTTTTATGCTTATTTTTACTGTTATATTTTTGTTGTCAGAAGGCCCAGGAGTCAGATTAAAATGTGTTCCCAGTTTTAGTTACTGATTTGGTCCTGAGCGATTGTTTAATGTACGTTTATTTACTAGCTCTTTCAAGGGTCCGTATTGATCTTGGATGAGTAAGACTTGCTAACAAAATCTTTAAATCTTACAAAGATGAGTAATAGCATTTTTATTATTATTGTATGTAACTCCATTTTTACGATACCATGAGATCATGATTACATATATTCATAAAAATTGTTGGAAAAATGCCTAAAATATAAAGTATATATTTATAATTGTAATCTATTTTTATTTAAAATTGATTAATAGTTAACATATTTATTGTGTTATAGCGATGCCATGTTTTATTTCTGGTAGATGCAATGGTTGAAGATGGAACCCATAACCCCGTCACTTATCGGGTTCAGGCAACGATCTAGGTTTTAAAACATTGCTTAGCAGTATGAAACTAGAATGTTTTGATGCAGTAATGAAAAGCACATGGCAATATAATTTTGTAATGAAAAGCACATGGCAATATAATTTTGTAATGAAAAGCACATGGCAATATAATTTTGTAATGAAAAGCATATGGGAACATAATTTGTATGTCCCTTATCTACCTGATTGTCCGTTGAGGCACTTGGCGCAGTAGGAGCTGTCCTAGGTGTAGTATCATATCCAGAATAAGGTGGTATTCTCTTCTGGAAACTGGTCTTTTGGAAAGTTTTAGAACCAGAGGAAGATGTAGTGTAACCTCCAATAGGTGGGGGAAGAGGAACCCTCTCCGGAGACTTAGCTGAACAACGACTGCTTATTAACAACAGAAACCAACATATTCCCAGATTAAGTAGGAAGTAATAACATTGCATAGATAAAAAGAGCTTCACATACTAAAGGGGCTTGTGTCCATACCCTAAGATTCCCAGTTCTAATGTTGCTTTATATTGTGCAGGTATTTCCATCAACGCTGCAAGAGCAAATGCTGCCTCTTTTCTGGTTTGGGGCATGTTCTTTGACATTATCTCCGTAAAATTTACAAACTGGAGGGGGAAAAAACAACCTCACAAAATTAAAAGCTACTGTAGAGATGAAACGTAAAGTGTTAAGGGTGCTTACCTGGAAATTATCAAAGGATCGAGCAGGAATGTTATCATCGAATTCCTTCATCATGTCCCAAGGGCCATCTCCAACTCCGACTAGAACAATAGACAATGGAAATTCACTGCAGCATGAAAAACACAGTAAGGATAATATATTTAGGAGGAAAAAAAATCCTGTTACTAGTGACTGCCTTGTAAGTAGACATTTGTCATTTCAGAATGGCTTATCACCATGATATCAAGTAGCTCACCAGACAGATTTGTCAAATATAATCCATTCAAATATGCTAAGGTCAGTAGGATTTGAGTAATATTACCTAGCTTTTACAATACAACAGAATCAGTAGGATTTATCTTACAATGATGAGATAAATTTAAAAATAATACAACAGAATCAGCAGGATTTGAGTAATATTACCTAGCTTTTACAATCGCATCAACAGTGTTTTGCTCCTGAGAGCTCAATTGTCCAAATTCAGTATCTACGCTCCTTGTAACCTGTACCAGCCATCATTTTTAAGAGAACAAGCCTGATTAATTTGAATCAGATTATGATTACCCAAATTTTATGACTCCCCAGGATAAAAGTCGTATGCAAAGAATAGCATGGCATGACCCCACTGGGCAACATGAGTACATGACCACTAACATGCAGGCTTGGTTATATATTTCTGTGAGCGAAAGACAAGCAAGGAATACATGGAGAAATGGAAACCAGCCAGCAGCAGGATATTTGTTCTAGAAAACACAATAAACTCAGCTACAGACAACCAAGGTTTACAAAATTAAATTTTCTTCAGTAAAGGAGTTGTGTTGAAAAGAGATTAGCAAGTTAATAGAAAATCCTTATTTGTAAATTCTTCTATTCTAGCTATCTCCACTATACAGATTGCTTATTAATTGTATATTTTAATTTTCAATGAGTTTCATATGATTATTTAAAGTTGCAGAAAGTAAACTGTGAACATTTTTCCAAATCGTGACTTGTCTATACATGATACATCAACACATTTAAGTAAATCCATAACATGCTCCTCTGATGTGCATGTTAGACATTTTAGGTTGTTAGTAATGTAGTATATAAATTTTTCATAAGCATTTTATGTTTCAAACATCTAATAAATTTTTTGCATGCTACTTGATTAATGCCATCTTAGAGATTTCACTTATATCATCCTACTGGTGAGCATTAACTCCTATTGGAGGTTGGATGGAACTAAGTTGTGAGAAAAATAGACAGTCCAAAGAATTGCCTATAGACTGTTTTTTATAATAAGAAATCTGCGGTATGCGCTCGAATTCATTGAGAAATAATGATGATGGTTCAAAAGCCTTCAATAATTTCAGGTCATTCCCCATCGTTAGACAAGCAACACAAACTCAAATTATCATTAAGGATGCAATAATAGTGTGGCATAGCAGGATTAAAGTAAGAAGACCCTAAGGGAAGATTGTTGGAAAAGAATAAATTATTCAAGAAGCACACATAAGTTGGCACTTGCATATAGATCAACATCGTTAGTGTTGCCCTGATGATTAAGGATGTCCATGTTTGATACATACCACTAAATATATGAAGTAGGTAAGTAGACTTGACCAAGTTTAAAATACATGACTTTCTTGGGTTTTATCCCAGATCCAAGATCTGATGAGCACAATTTAAAAGGAATCACATTAGACTCCTGAAAGTTTAAGAATATATCCTTATATTCTTAAGAATGAGTTTAGGCATAAAGAATACATGCTTAAGTATTAAGTTTACAAATTTGTAATATGTAAAGACTGAAATATAATATCTTGGCTTCTGTTTATGTTTGATGCCAAGGCACGGCAGAAAGTCTAGCATATTATGATTGGATAATTCACTGGCCAACAAAAATTAGCAGAATACATGACATTTAAACAAGAACGCTAGATATATCCAGTTAAATCTCTATTCAATTACTATTGTATTCATTAGCATCTTAGATAGTTAATCATAACATCAACATTGTAATATGCACCCTTAGTTTTACTATATGTATATATATAGAGAGAGAGAGAGATAGACTACGCTCCATTCGGATGGAACCAGAAGTAAATCCGATTGCCTCTAAAGCCATCCAATCCCTCACCAATCCTGAAGTAATAAGGGCCCAGTTAACAAGTTAATGGGAGCCATTAAGGAAGAAAACAGAAGCATTAATAGGATGGCATGTGCTACCCATGTATGCGCTTGTCCCTTGGTATTATCATTTCAAAATAAATAAAAAACTCTCCCTTGCAGACTGGCTACTTCATTAATTGCTAGGACCCACTTCATTAATTTCAAAGAGTAAACACAAACTGGCCACGGATAAACAGAAACCTGCACTCCCTTGCAGAAATAAACTGAATATTTAAAGGATAAACACTAACCACTCTAGGAAAAACATAAACCCTCTAGGATAAGCCCATAGTCCATGCCAATAAACAGAAACACCATAGAAATACACAAAAACTCGACCCCCACCCTTGGTCAGGTCAAGGCTCACTCATGATAAACAACAAGGATGAAGGATAAACATAAAGTTTGGATGCAGTAAACACAAAGTAGTGCAGAATAACCACAAACCTTAAAGGCGTAAACACAAATGGGCCAAGCATAAGCAGAAACCTGTGAGGATGCTCACTATTTTGTGCTCCCCTCCAGAAATAAACAGACATACCTAAATAATAAATACTAACCCCTCCTCAATAAACACAAACCCTCTAGGATAAATACCTAGTTTGCAGTGCAGGTTTTCATTTATCGCCGCAGAATAGGTGTTTATCCTAGAGGGTTTGTGTTTATCCTAAAAGGATTAGTGCTTATTCTTTAGATGTTTCTATTTATTTCTGCAGGGGAGTACAAGTTTATGTTTATCCATGGCTAGTTTATGTTTTACTCTTAGAAATTAATGAAGTGGGTTCTAGCAATTAATGAAGTGGCAAATCTGGAGGGGAGAGTTCTTTTTCTGAAATGACAGTACCAAGGGACAGGCGCAGATGCGGAAGCACATCCCTTCCCATTAATGCCTTTCCCTTTAACAACTCTCATTAACCTGTTAACTGGGGCTTGTTAATTCGGGATTGGTGCGGGATCAGATGGATCCTGAGGCGGCCAAATTTGCTTCCAGATCCATTCGAATGGAGCGAAGTCTATATATATATATGTGCATGCATGCATGTACCCATTGAAGTTACATGTTTGCTTCATATTAGCCTTGCAGTGAAGTTCCATCAGTGTTGACTAACTAGAAATGAGTTATTCTAAGCAAACGACTAATACAACTCAAGCATAGTAGTCTCCAAGCTATCAAAAAATCTTGGATACTTTGTAATTTTTCCTCCAAATGTTTTTCTTTAACTTATGTTAGAAATGATGCATGTTGCAAAATGGAACTGCAATCATGCCCCATTTTCAGCAATACATGCAATTCTATGGTCAATGCACCAACAATATTTGCATATATTCACAAAATTTGGTTACAAGGTTGTAAACAGAAACCAACAGATAAAAGAAGCACACGCGCACACATATACACACACAAAGAGAGACAGATTTTAAAAGGAATATATGCATATGTTATTTTTCTTTTCCTATTATTTGGTCAGAAATTCAGTGTTATATTCAAATTTCTCAAGTTGTCTCCAAAGACTATACACAAGTCACTGGAAATGCAAAACAGTGTCATCTAAAACAAGATAAATTAAAGGCAATATACCTGCCCATCAGCAATTATCAGTAAAACGTGGTATTGTCCACCATTCTGTTCCACAATGGTCGTAGCCATTTCAATAATAGGAGCAAATGAGGTTGGACCTGGAAGGAAAGAAAAGATAACTACTAAATAATCAAAATGGCAAGCACAGCCCAAGCCAGAAAATATCAAATAGTAGTAAATATACCAGCCAACCGTAGACATGGGACTAGCTCTCTGTATCGTGCTAGGGCCTCTGTAAAACCATTGCATGATCTCTCATCAGGATAGAAACTAAAGACATCCTGATCATGTGTTGATGCTGCCAAAAGACAGAAAATGCTTGACATCTCAATAAACACTAATAATTTCATTAGATTTTTTTCCTAGAAAACACCTCATAAGAAATAAAAGTTACCATCTCCAAACCCATAACATGGGATCAAGTTATCTTCATCAAATGCTGACAACGTTTGTCCGATGATAGAGATTGCTTGTTCATAGGGATTTGGAATATCACCAATGTGATGCAAGCTTCGTCCATGGAATGACAATTTACCTGATCACCAAAATATGTAAGATATCTAATGCATCTAACATGGGACATCTTCAGTGCATAAATACTGAAGAGTAAGAAACATGGGATATTTTTCATGTATAAATATTGAAAAGTAACCTGTCCACTCATTGCTCTTTGTGAAATCAATACCAACAATCAGATTTGAAGACTCCAGACCAGCTTGTGCAAGAGCCTCAGTGACCTGTCGATAAGCAAATTCACAATCTAGATTAGATAAAAAGCATAAAACAGTTAAAACTGGATAGTAATAAATTCAATCAACTAGGTGGTCCTTGGCATAACAATTTGATGACATTTTCTAATTTGCAAAACACCATTAAACATTATAGAGCAGTTTTAGCATGACCAAACAATCTCATTCAATCAATGTTGACGTGACATTTTTCCAGCTCTCTCTGAACTGAGCCATGCAGGCCATCAGTGAGAGCTTGGCAGAAGAGCCACGCTAAATGAGTTTTATCATTGAGAGACCATCTGGAGTCACTAGACATAGCTCAGCAGTCTACAGTATAAGCAAACACTGCTCAGTTAGTAAATTGTAGCTAAAACATTATAATCACTGTTTCCAAGCCAGGAAGTAAAACTATAACTTAAACTAATTGAAGACTGGAGTGCAACTGCAAATAATCATAATATCTTTAAAAGCATAATGAAATTTGTTGAATGACATTACTGTAAAGAAGACAACACTTGGTTCATCATTGCCTCATCCAACTTCATACACAGACTAGAATTAACTGCATCCTTACAATTATGCCATAAATTATGTCATAAATTATGTGTCCATCCTTTGGTTTGTAGGAGCAGAAAGGATCTTCAAAAAGACATTATAGATTGAGACAGCTAGCACTAGGCAAGGATACCCAGCTTCACTAATATCTGTTTTTTTTTTTTTACCAGTTTCACAAGATCATTAAATATTATAAAAGTCATCTCAACTTGCTTGTTGAGCTTAATACAAGCTAAAGCTGCTACCAAATGGTTCATCCAAATCGGCAGCCCTTATTTTGAATAGGAACTCTTAGCATGCTGCAAACTCTTGTCATCTTAGATTTTGTCCCTTCTCATGTATGATAAGAGTTCATGAGGGCTGAAAATGCCCCAACATGGTTAAAAGAAAAAGAAGATATGGATCTCATTTGAAAATTCAAGAAACAACATTTAAATCCATGTATTAAAATCCTGACAAATCCAGCTAGAGCTCTTCCTAAAAGAGCCTGTACGTCTAGGTCGAACCGGAGTGCATCCATACTCAATAAACTAGCGACTTCAAAGTCCTTTTTATATCATTTTATTACGTAAACATTAGAATGTATGGGAATTTCTCACAATATTTTTGTATGTTTCTGAGTAGGATACTTATGTTACTGCACAATTTTCACGAGGCCAACTATTTATTCATACCCCTCCAGTAATTTAAGATGATGACCAACACCCTTGACACAAGATGCACCCTAGCTGCTTCCTGAGTTTGTTGCTCGGTTACATAGATCTGGCATTGCCTAAAAAAAACATTGATTATCCAGAAATTCTCCACGCACCCCTGGAAGATCATCATCAAGTCGCTCCATTTTGCTTCATTTAAAATTACTAAAACAAGACGTTGCAAGAACCATTCTAAAATTCCACTTTGCTTCATAATGGAACAAAGATGGATTAGTAAATGCTCATTACAAAGTGGATTCCATGGGCACTCATAGAGCAAATTAAATTTTAGAATCCTAATCAAGATTTTTCGAGATCTGCATTAGAAAAAAAAATGCACACAATCAAGCTCATCCATTTAATTCAAAAAAAAAAAACCTGGATAACATACCTGCTCCACAGAATTGTAATCGTCGGTTATCTTCGAGTACCTCCGATCCAGCCTCCGTCGCGACCCACCGGCAGGCGGCGTCTGCGGCGGCGGCGGCGGCGTCTGCGGGTAGGCCTGCACCGGCTCGCCATACCTTTGGGACGGAGGAGGGTAATTCTGATACCCGGGCGCTTCATAGGGATATCTCTGGCCCCAATACTGATCCTGCGAGTAGCTCCGGTCTCCGAACGAGCCTGCCGACCCGTACCTACTCCGCGGGCTTGCCTCTCTTGAGCTTCGCCCACCCATCAACCCCACCTCCAAATCTATAAATCTCCTCCGAATTCACGCAGATTCGCCGCCTCACAGGGAATCAGATTCGCCGCCTCACAGGGGATCAGATTCGCGCAGATTCGTCGCAATCAGATCCACCGCAGATGCCAAGAAAAGACGGGAGACGACAATGCCTATCAATTGAAGGGTATGGCGAGAGATAAGGAAGAAAGAAACTCCGCAGCGGCGTGAGGAAAACAAGCCGAAGTCCACCTCCCAAGTCTTTTTGAGATTAGTCGCCGACTTTATATCTACTTCTCCGAAATTAATAAGAGTAGGTCAGATTGGATGACCAAAAGGAATAAGAAAATGTAGAAAAAGCTTGGATTAAAAGGAAATGATTTCCCTTTAAAGAAAAGTCTATGGGCTAGGTAAAAAGGAGATGATCAAAGCAAAAGTTGCTTGTCTTTTCTTATAAATTCTTTTCCACTTTCCCTTTGCGAAATACAAAACTAATGATAATTAAGAACAGACTTTCTGAAAGAGTAATTAATTGCTTGGATCGCAGGCTTCCATTTTAGAATGTTGAAAGACGAAGAAGCAGCAGCAAGCAAGAAGGAGAAGAGATCCGGAGTAATAATAATACCTGTGGATGGGATGTTATTCCGATAGGAGTCAGATCTTTTTCTCTTTTTTTTGGTAAATGGGAGTCAGATCTATTCGGCACACAGTTTGGACCTCTGGATTTTGACTCGCTGGAAGAAGTTTTCTCACTAAAATATTTTTTTAAAAAAAATAATATTTAAAAAATATAATATTTTGAAAAATAATTTTTGTATATTTGGTTTAAAAAACTCACGTCCAAATTGAGTATTTATTTTTAAAAAAATTATATAAAATATTTATTATATGAATTTTGATAACTTAAGACTGCTATTTTTCTATTCCCCTCTACTAAAAAGTAAAAACTTTAACTAAATAAAAAATATTTTTTTATTTTTCTGTTGACCATTTTTTTTTTTTCTCTTTGTTTGACCTTGGAGGAAAGGGGGAAAAGAACTTATGTTTGATTGAGTATATATTTTTTTAAAAAATATATATAATATCTATTATATTTTTAATAAAAAACTTTGTACAGAAATTTTGATAACTTAAAAAAAAATAAAAAATAATTTTTAATTAGTGAGAAAGTAGCTTTTTTATATTTTTATAAAAAAATTTTATAAAATATAAAATCTTATTTTCATGAAATTACTATTTTATTATTCTTTCCTTCTAAAAATTTTAACTAAATAAAATATATTTGGTACTACTGCTGATGTTATTAGTCTTATTAGCTCTCTCTTAATCGCAGTAAACTTGGGAATGTGATTTGGGGACTACAAGGTTTATTATTAAAAGAATTGGGGGAGTGTTGCGTTACTTGCGTAGGTACTTCTCATTGCGTGTGTTGAAGCGTGACGGTGGAAAACCGCCGACTTCTCTTTGTTTGACCGGAGGTTGGAGGAAAATGGAGGAAAGCTACGGTTCCAGGAAGCTTCCTTTTTATGGGCGATCACTGGGTCGCATGGTTCTAAATAACGGTATTATAGTAAGACCTCGATTTCCGCATGATCTATTATCTTCTATTATGATATCATTATAGCACTTATGTTAGTGGTTATTTTAATTTTAAAATTTTGAAAAGTTGATATTTGAGATAAATAACGGCAGTTATAAACATAATAAGGATGAATATTAAGAAAATTATTTAAAAAAATTATATCTACACCCCTCCACTTTTTCAAAAAAAAAATAATTGGGCTCCATAACTTTAAGTAGCATTTGATGATCCAAATAAGAATGTTTTATGACCAATTGAAATGATTGCCATTGTTGTTGTTTTTGTGTTTTTATTTTTTAATAATTAGTGAATTACTGAATGGAGATTGATATTGAAGATTGTATTTGTACAAAATTTCTGTTCTATTTTTGTTTTTTTAAAACAATAAGATTTTTGAAAGCAAATAACTAGAACCAAATTTTAATTTTTCACATAACCAACAAATTTTAATAAAATCTAGTATAAATAAAATGTAAAAATCTTACCTCCAGTTGCTCTCCCATGAATCTCCAAATCAAGCTAATTCTCCAAAACTGTAAAAACAGTAAGATATGGAATAATGAGCTAGACAACCCAGCAAGCAATGAGCGCTTTAACTAGATTAATCAAGCAATAAATAAATAATTATTTTAAAAAAAAAGCATATGGAATTCAATAGGTCAAAACCAAATTCAGACATGCAACATCATCTAAACAACATGCATGCCAAATTTAATTTTTTTCCAAAATTCAAATCTTGTTCATAAATCTAAATTCTCTCAAAACATCAAGTTCAACTCGTCAACGATGAGCTACGACTACATTTTTCTTATGGAAGGGCTATGATACCACGCATCTTCAGATGTTGTACCGCGTATCTGCTTGCGGCGTATCGCGTATTTTATTATAACATAACCTTCAGGACTAATTAAGTGTTAGCGTATTAGCCCTATTGGCTAGGTCCTTAACATAGTTAGATTAAGAGTTCAAAACAATTGTGTAGTTTTATATCTTAGTTCGACAAACATACAAGAAATCATGCGGTATCGAGATCAATTAAGCATAATCTATAACAAGATATATTCATCAAATTCATGCATCATGAATAGTATGATTCCAAAGTTATTAATATAATATTTTTATAATTTACCGATATATCTAGAAAAAGTGAAGCATTACTTTGCTTATGAGTGAAACCAGCTACATGTTCAATCAATTTTGAAAATCCCTCTCAGAGCATGATATTTAAATAATTATATTTTAAATGAAACTTTGTCATAATTATTTTTTAAAAAATAAAAATTTTAAATTCCAACATCCCACGGGGCTAACCAAGTAATTTCGTCTAATCAAGGTTAGACTAGGCTCAATAAAAATTGAGATTGACTAAATCTAGTAATATTTTCTAATTGCCAAAATGGAGGCCAATAATGCCTCGGTGGTCAAGAATTAGAACTCCCCTTACCGAGGCCAATAAAACCTAGGGTCCATCCTTCATCAACAGCAAAGAGAGAGAGAGAAAGAAAAGGTTAGAGATTGAAACAACAAAAAGAGAGAATGGAGGAGAGAGAGGAGAGAGAGGAGAGAGAAAAAAGGAGAATAAAATTCTCTCTCTCTAACTAAAGCGGTGGCTGCTGCCTACTAGTAGGGTTAGAGATTAGAAAACTCACGGACGGCCAACAGGCAGCCGACGGCTAGTGGCAAAAGATGGCGGCAATGCAAAACCAACCGAAAAAACAAGGCTTCCATCCTTTAAATTGCAGGATCCAAGATATCCCGACGGCCAAAACTCTACCCATGGCTTCAAACTGTCACGGGGAACTCGACGAAGACCCCGACGATCAACAAAAAAAGAATTAAGAGCCGGTCTTCCAAAAATAAGAAAAAAAGGGCTTAGCCGATCACCGGCCGAAATTGGGGCTACCAAGGGCCACGAAAGAAGAAGAGAAAGACCAATCCAATATTGTTGGGTTCTTACCTGGACTGCAGTCCAAGCGCTAATGGCAGTCGATATTTAGAGAGGAAGACCAAAGGAATCTAGCAACAAGCTTCAATCAAGAGGCTAGGTTCTCCAACGATGTGGAAGAGAGGGTGGGAGAAGCTCTAAATAGAGCTCGAGGGACACCAAAATCCAGCCTCAAGTCGGTAACCATTCAATGAACTCAGGATGAAAAAACCCTTTCATAAGAAGTCCCTTCCTTCCTCACTCGTGCGTGGCACATGCTCTATTTTTCTCATTTTTTTTGCTCGGTTGGGCTGGTGTATGCTTCCGTGCCGGTCAATGGCACCATCTCAAGAGCCAAATGATCGATTGGCTTTATGCGGCAATAGGGGTTCTGATAGACTCAATCCAGACGGTGATTTTTAAAAAAAAACAAAACAAAACATCCGGGCAATGCTGCCATCCTACCCCTTCCAGAGCCACGTGGACTGAAGCTTTAAAGACAATACTTCATCAAATTCATACTGTCTCTACTAAAGTTACAAAATTCTTGAAGAAAGATATGATTTCTATCATTTATCAAATATTTAACAACAAGCTATTTGAATATTTGGCAAGGCATTATATTTTGCCTGTCATAGTAAAATTTCTTAATCATATGCTCAATTCATCTCTCAGAGTCACATCCTACAGATAGCATGCAGATTAAGATGTCACAGTGTTCACAAAGCTAATCACCAAGGTCCCATAGGCATGGATCAGTACATACAAGAGGTAACGCTGATCAAATCAGGAGAGGTTATGTCAGATATTGCAGCCAATTTGAGCGTAGCTGAATTGATAAGCAGAATTTTCGTACTCATACGACAAGCCTGCAGTGCAAGTAGAAGAAGAGGAGATCAGGATATTTCTGCATTCAGTTCAGTGATGAAAATACATGATGTACATGATCTACTAAAAGAGATAATACCAAATCTTAAATCATGACAAATGCTCCTCTCCTGCGAATATGACAATGAAATATATGTGTGTCGAGTTAAAAAAATGCCGATTACTTATGCTGAATTCCTTTTACTGCTTTTTTTCTGAGCAATGAATTCTCTCTATCACTGCTAACATCCGGCAAGCACTCTAGTACAAGGAGGTTCAATTGCCTTTTTAAATCAATTTATTACTAAATCTGTGCAACATTTACTGCATGATAGATGTTAGTATCCAGCAAAATTACTACTTTTTAGTCTACATTCAATAATTAACTGCTGAATGAGTAGAGGTGCTTAAATGTTAAAATCACGCCAATCAATAAACCATGTTGAGATCTGTTCATCACTACTCACATTTGGCGAGGAGTTTCATCCGAAGGAGATTAAATTGTCATTTTTCGATTACTTTAGTATTGAAATTGTAGCGATATTTAAGTGCGTGACGGATGCTAGCTGATGACAATGTCACTAACTTGAAGTCCACATTCTATAGTCAAGTGCTGAATGAGAACACACTGATATTCCCAAAGATTTGTAACCTTAAAGAAGAATTGACCAGTGGCGATCGATAAAACATTGGCCTAATTAGTTGCCTAAGAGTTGTGGAGAAAAAAGACCGGTTGATGGTTTATATTTCTTTATAGAAAGAGATGGTGGAATTCTCCTCCAGGATACGTGGATGGCTACAAAATTAACAACGAACAATATCTAATTAAGAGTCTAGCTAAAATTTTCGGTAAATTCAACATTGCTCTTGAAATAAAATGTACTCATAGCTTTAATTGAATAATAGTTGTTTGGCTTTTTCGAACATTTGTATGTAGACTACATTGCATTTTTTTTGCATGGACGTCACACAGAAAATGATATAAGTCAAAAATTGCTGGCTGTTCTTCTTGGTAGTCCTCGTAAATAGATTATTACCAGAATAAGTGGAACATAAACACACTGCTTGTATCAAAATTATAAAATCCGTAAAAATTCATGGAAATTATCAATGCTGCATAGCAATCTAAAATGAATTGACTTATACAATAACTACTTTACTTATTTTAGCTGAAAGGAATACATACTGCAGATACTGTAGGAGATCACAACAGACTGGAGACATATCAATTCAAGTACATGAATTCCCTTGAAATGCTAATAGAACTACTCAAGTTTGTGATCAAGAAGAAAACACGTCATCCCAAATCATTCTCCATGGCTATAAAGACTACAACAATTTGTTTATGTGCTCTCTTTTGTCTGAATCTGCTTGTAACTAAATGCTTCTCGAAAGATGATAACGATATCACAACTTAATCCATCGTTTGCCCAATAATTACAGTTTATGTGTCAACCTACATCCATTTAATGCTTGTTGTTACTGATAACCTTCACATAGGTTTTAACGAAGGAACTCTGTCTTTCTGTTGACATAAACCTTAGTTACATCATATGAATTGTACGTAATAGTCTCAGAGCACTTATCTATGACTTCTTTTTGAGAAAAATTTATGATATTTTTATAAATGTAGTTCCACTCACTGCTTCATAATTGATATACAAGAAAGCTTGTTCTTTTAACACAAGCGTACAAGCTTCTTAATAACTAATCTAAGTACTTTGGTACATCTTTGGATGCTCTTATACGACACTTCTGAGATAAGGTAATGAATCCCATTTATGAATATTGTTTCTACATGGAACATAGATTTTAATGGTTAAATTGTGTCTTTGACTACCTTCAAGAGTACGATAGCAGGGTCCATGTGAATGTGTTTGTGTAAAAATTCATGTAAATATGTGTAATTCATGATGGTAATCTGAATTTTAAAAGCTACTTTTATCTTCAGGATGTCTATGGGTTGGGCGACTTGGAAACTACACCTTCTTAATTAAAAACTTTGAGAGATAAGCTTTGAAAGAAACAGAATACATAAAGTTAATATTAGAGGGCTCCAGAAATATTACATTTCTTTGCTGTTGTACATAAATAAAAACATGTGAAATCTACTTACAAACTTGAAATTTGCTCCGAGATGCATCCAAAAGAACAAAATAAAATATATGACATTAATAAATTCACTTAAAACCTTATTTTTGGCCTCCCAGATGGAAAATAAATCAGTTGGTCTCACTTGAAAATAAAGGGCCCGAAGGGTACTTATAAAACCAAAATTTTTCACCATTAACTTTAAATATGCAAGCATTTGAGGCACGTGATGGAATAAATACACATGCCTTAAACTTTAATCAAAAAGCATTATACCAATCTACATTGGGATGACTTTATAGTTCAAGCTATGATACATCTGGGTTTGAGAAGAATCTACCATCAACTTTCAACTTGACATCAAATTTCTATGATAACATGTTGCATCCATGACCATGGCAACTTTGGGCAGGAGAGGCCAGTTAGACTAGCAGCGAGTGGGCGCCCCTCTCCTACTGAGGAGAGGTTCTGGTTTCAAACCTGGAAGTGGCACTCCCATGCATTTCTATAAAATAAAAGGAAATAATGGACTAGAGAGGGCACTTAGATGACACCTAGACACCCGATCTGTGTGCAGAAAAACTATCCTATTATTTACCATGAATTTTGATCCATGCAATTGAGGAGGAGCATTCTAAGGTTCTGCATGACTAGTAGACTCTTAAATAAGAAGGGTAGAAGGCAAAGTTTGACACGGCAAACTATATTTAATTCTGAAGCACAAATATGAAGCCAAAGAACCAAATTTACAGAACAATATCCAGAAAGTCCAAGAAAGACCAAGAAGGGTGGAAAACACTATCTATCGTTACCTTAATGGAGCTTGATTCTTTTTGTGATATTGCGATAACAGATGGGGCACGCTTGGAGGTTGAGTCCGCATCCATAGCATGTCTGCAAGAAAATACAGGTAGAATCAAATAAGCAAATTATATTTCAAATGCTACAGATAATAATGGCCAGGGAACTAGAAAAAAAATAAGATTTTTTTAGATGATTATTGCCTTAAATTCTTGTAAGCATAACAATACTGGAGAAAGTAACTAGAATAAAAAGGCTGGAAATGTCCAAACTCACCTGGTGACCACAATCAAAGGCCATGTCTTTGGGGTTCATAAAGCAAACTGAGCAGATCTACCCACAACCACAAATAATAATTAGACAATTATATGTAACAGAATCAATCCAGAGTTCCAGAGAAAAGGATAACATAGAGAGCAGTCTATTTGCAATTCTAAATGTATTTTTGTTCTATAAGATTATTGATTTTATATTTTCAACATAAGGCTCGGGTTCAAGTGAGAAGAAGAAAAAAACCAAATGGAAAATGACTTTTCCAATAAGTAGTTGGACTTTTTACAATCCTTGAAAGACAATAACAAGGTGTGGTAAGTCATATCGGATAATACTACAAAATCCTGAGATGTTATCCATGCAGGCTAGAAGTGCCAAATGGACATTAATTAGTGACACAATGGAGAAGAAAAGTTGTAGGTTATTCACATAGCGTACCTTATTACAGGAAGCAGGACTTGCTGCAGGTGGAGCTGATGCCCGTATAGAATTATATCCAGACATATGCAGCACGCTCTGTGGGAAACTAGTTGATCTGAAGGTATCTGACACAGAAAAGGCTGCAGCATAACTTCCATAAGGTGGGAGACAAGGGGTCCTCTTTGGAGAAATTATAGCCCTGCTACTGCTTAAGCACAGAAAAGGGCCACCCTGACTAAGTTTGAATTGAATACCATAGAAGTAGCACAGACTTATATGCTGTATAAGGTTTGTATCAATACCCTAAGATGCCAAGATTTAGAGTTGCTGTATATTGTGATGGTATTTCCATTAAAGCTGCCAGAGCAAAATCTGACTCCTTTATGGATTGCGGCACATTCTTTGACATTATCTCCGTGAAATTTACAAACTGGAAAGCAATGCAGGTTTACTTAATTAAAGGTAAATGAAGACAAGATGACATGGCTGTATATGAATGGAGATGAAATGTACAATATAGTATTTGCCTGGAAATTGTCAAACGATCGCTCAGGAATATAATCGTCATATTTCTTCATCATATCCCAAGGACCATCCCCAACACCAACTAAAATAATAGATAGAGGGAATCCACTGCAGCACAAAAAGCATGGTAGGCTCCTCAAAATAAAATATGCATGGTAAGGAGACTTGCGAGGGCAAGTAGATAGTTGGGGAAAAAAACTGTAATATTCCTCTTCTCATCCTATAGTTATCAATATAACCATCAGCATGTCAAACAATGGCAGGTCCTGAGGGTTAGATTTTCCAAAAAGATAGAAATTGAATTTTGCAATATGTGATAAAGTCTCACAGGTTTCCCTACAAATATCAACATAAAAAATATAGATTTTCATTACCTAGCTTTTACAATAGCCTCAACAGTCTTCTGTTCTTGCCAGCTTAACCGGCCAGATTCACTGTTTTCACTTCCTGTAACCTGTGGAACCAAATATTTTAGAAGTAGTAAAGCTTCAAAAAAAAAAAAAGAAAAAAAAGAAATTGGATTGCTCCAGTAATAAGCAGTCTATATGTATGTATGTATGTACATATATAAATATATAAGTGGATCTGGTTTGGTGAAATTCAAAGATTGGGTTCCAAAATGAAGACCTACGAATTGAATCTCATCTACAACATCCAAATTAGCTATGAAATAGATATCACATGTTATGGAAAACTGTTGCCTATGCATCAGTGCGATCCAAAAATTATAAGCTTGTATGCTTAACTGGCAAGACTCAAGATCTTCCCTTTTTGTAACTTGCCCAAATATTTTAAAGGTAAACCTTCAGAAAAGTTGAAACAGAAAACTAGATTTTCCCAAATATAAGTAGCCAATTCATGCATACATGCATCCATCCGCACATGCATGTACCTAAAGTGTAAACTACAATGCTGAATGTGATCCACAAATTCTAATTTGCCTATAAACCAAAAATTATATATTTACGGAAAACCCTTGCCTATACATCAAGTCATCCTAATGATAACATCATGTAAGGCAATATGATAGAATGTTTTGATTTGATTTATAGGTTAAAAGAAAGCAAAACAGTTGGATTCAGGTTTGTATATGTTTTGCATTGTAAATTTTGGAAAGAGAAAAACCAAGATGCATTGGCAAGAGATCTCTGAAACATGTGAATTTTGGTTCAGAAGTAGTTCCTGGGCTGATTTGAGACATCCTACATGCCATTCTAGACTGAGTGCATGATGCAGTGGATTTGCATGAGTGAGAAACTGAGAATGAAATTTGAATGGAAGAATAAAGTAGGGACGTATAACGATATAAGTCACTCCTTGTATGATTAGGAGGGACATGATAATATAAAAACCAAAAATCCACTAATTTTACTCAGGTCTGAGTTTCCTCCCATCTTTCCATTTGCAGACACAATTGCCTCTACTTCATGACATGAGTTCTCATGCAAATGGCCTTCATGACAACATGTTTGCTTCATGTACTACCTTGATGGGGAAAGCCTAACAAACTCATGGAGTACCAGAGCATTTGAAGTGTTGTTTACACCTAAGTAGAGCCCATTTTTGGTGCCGTTATGAGAATCGGCATCTGTTGGGTGCTACCTCTAGGTCTTGAGGACAATTAGCTCTCACAGGATTCCAAACAGAATCATCCATGGCTTTAAGGACTAGCACTCTCATGGTGCTCTATATGGCTTAAGCAAGAACCCATGGAACAATATGTAAGCAAGGCCAGCTACAAGACTGTAAAGGAGACTCACATCACATTCAATTGGGAGCTATTAAAGTTTTGACGACTAGACCAGCCTTGGCTGGTAGGTGGCAAAAGGGTCATCTTCCTAGTCTATTTGGGGGGAAAATCACAAAATGATGATCCAAGGACAGCAATACTAATGTCATAACTACAATCCTATTTTAGTTACACTTGCCACATTTTAAAGAACAGAGGTTCAGCTGATTTAACATTTTCCTTTTGAAGGATTTATGCTGACTAAAGATGATGAACACTATTCCAGGATGTACATCAATGGTGGCACCTCCAATCATTCCTGCAATAACTCAAAAGTTTCCAAAGTCAAGGAACGTATGAGCTTAATCTTCATCGTGCTCACCAGACTGTAATATCCTCATGCTCACCACGGATCCATTTAATCACCGAGATTACAGCTAGCAGTCTGGATGAGGATGCATAAATTGCATATTTATGCTAATTCTTAATTTACAATCGGTACGGTAATGAAGTTTCTAAAGCTAAGTTAGCAAATATATTCAAAGTCAAGATACTCATGAGGCAAATTACACACGTACACCCAAAAAGCTTTTAAGATCTGTTATTTGGAAGTCAAATCTCTCAAGATTGGCTGAAGATCAGGATACAATTCATGTCATCATTGGAAGCAAGAAATTATGGATCCAGCCATCTAGATGTAGAAAAACATAACAGGCACATGCCTCCAAAAAAGGAATAGACAACCTCAAAATAAGTAGGAGAAAGCCAACTTAAGGTAGCATTTAAATATTATTTCAAATGCAAACATGTTCCCCATTGGCAAAGCAGAAAAATCACCAATTGAAGTGGAAATCTATGTAGCACATATTCATCATGGGCAAGGGATCATTATGGAGGGTGTGTCCTTTCTGTTTTGTGGTTATTTAACAAAACAAATGTATTATTTAGTGTTTTGTATTCATCATTTGCATGTAATTAAAATGTTGCTACATATTGTACCAAAAAATAAAAAAACATTACTACATGAAGGACAATTCTTGAGGATATCAAATATGAATGTCCCAAAAGAATCATGTGTCTTCCAACGATCTTATATTATTGTATGGTTCGGCAGATAAGTTCAGATTTCAGGAATTTTGGTTGTTTTGGCAGATTTAAGCCCTGTTTGGGGGAGCTGTTGGCAGTAGAGCTGTTGGAAGTAGAGCTGTTGGAAGTAGAGCTGTCTGAAGTAGAGCTGTTATAAAAAACTGTTTGCTGTTTGGTAACTACATTCGTAAAGTGCTGTGGTACTTTGTTTTGTGTTTGGTAAACAAACTGAGAAAGTACTTTTATATGACAAAATTACCATAAAGGACATTGCATAGTATTATACAACACAACATAATAAAACATAACATAAATTAATACATAAATATACAATATAGTATAATATTATTGTAATATAAAATAATATTATGTTAATATAGCATAATAGTAATATAATTATTAGAGTAAATTAATATTTGATAATATAACATAATATTAGATTATTTAACATAACATATTAATGTATTATGATATAATGTAATATATATTATATTTATAATATAATACAATAATAAAAGTATAAAATATTATAATTATTAGTATAAATTAATTTCTCATAATATAACATAATATTAAATTATTTAAAATAACATATTAATGTATTATAATGTAATGTAATATAATACAATATTTATAGTATAATACAATAATAAAGGTATAAAATATTATAATTAATATTATAAATTAATTTTTCATAATATAACATAATATTAAATTATTTAAAATAACATATTAATGTATTATAATGTAATGTAATATAATACAATATTTATAGTATAATACAATAATAAAAGTATAAAATATTATAATTATTAGTAGGGGTGCAAATGGGTCGGGTCGGGTCGGGTCCTAGGTGACCCCGATCCGACCCGGTTTTTTGTTCGGGTCCCAATTTTGGACCCGGACCCGACCCGGTTGAAGATCGGGTTGGGTCGGGTCGGGTCCGAGTCGGGTTCGGGTCGGGTTCGGGTCTGATTCGGGTCGGGTTCGGGTCCGATCGGGTCTAATTTTTTTGTGCTTTTGGGAAAAAATTTGGGCAAATCTAATTTGGTCATATCATAATTATGAGGTGCTGGGTGACCCATGACTTGAAAGACTTGCAATTGAGCTCCAGTCAGAACAGATGACCCATGACTTACTAACTAAGTCGGTCTACAAGCCAAATTTCATATCACACTATTTTCTATCTGTATGACTGATTGGACGGAACTCGGTGTCTCCCAGCTCCCCTCTCACGAGGACAAAAAAAATCCCAGACCTTCTTCCAAAATCCAATTCCATTACAGAAAACTGGCACATGACCCATATTCAGTTGCAGTGTTCCCTCACTTTCTCCCTTCAAAGTTCAAAAGTTAAAAGAAACAAAAACCAAAAAACAGAAGGAAAAAAAAAAAAGGCAGCTACCGAGACACCAGAGGTCTCAACAGTGTAATAGATCGAGAGAGAATCCTGACGGGCCGACGTTCCTTTGGATTCTGTGAACCTATGCTTGTTGCTAACTTGCTATCCTCCCACACTGACCAACAGTACCACAACCCACGCCAAAAAAAAAAAAAAAAAGAAAAAGAAAAGACTTTCTTTTGCTTTTCCTCTCTCTCTCTCTTCGGATCCATTCGGGTCGGGTCGGGTCCGTTTGGTAAATCCAGACCCGATCCAGAAAATGATTCGGGTCCAATTTTAGGACCCGATCCGGACCCGCGGGTCCTAAAATTCGGGTCGGGTCGGGTCTACGCGGGTCGGGTCGGATCGGGTCACGGGTCGACCCGACCCATTTGCAGCCTTAATTATTAGTATAAATTAATTTTTCATAATATAACATAATATTAAATTATTTAACATACCATATTAATGTATTATGATATAATATAATATGATATTATATTTATAGTATAATACAAAAATAAAGGTATAAAATATTATAATTATTAGTATAAATTAATTTTTCATAATATAACATAATATTAAATTATTTAACATAACATATTAATGTATTATGATATAATATAATAGGATATTATATTTATAGTTTAATACAAAAATAAAGGTATAAAATATTATAATTAATATTATAAATTAATTTTCCATAATATACCATAATATTAAATTATTGAAAATAACATATTAATGTATTATAATGTAATGTAATATAATACAATATTTATAGTATAATACAATGATAAAGGTATAAAATATTATAATTATTAGTATAAATTAATTTTCCATAATATAACATAATATTAAATTATTTAACATACCATATTAAAGTATTATGATATAATATAATATGATATTATATTTATAGTATAATACAAAAATAAAGGTATAAAATATTATAATTATTAGTATAAATTAATTTTTCATAATATAACATAATATTAAATTATTTAACATAACATATTAATGTATTATGATATAATATAATATGATATTATATTTATAGTTTAATAAAAAATAAAGGTATAAAATATTATAATTAATATTATAAATTAATTTTTCATAATATACCATAATATTAAATTATTTAAAATAACATATTAATGTATTATAATGTAATGTAATATAATACAATATTTATAGTATAATACAATAATAAAGGTATAAAATATTATAATTATTAGTATAAATTAATTTTTCATAATATAACATAATATTAAATTATTTAACATAACATATTAATGTATTATGATATAATATAATATGATATTATATTTATAGTATAATACAAAAATAAAGGTATAAAATATTATAATTATTAGTATAAATTAATTTTTCATAATATAATATAATATTAAATTATTTAACATAACATATTAATATATTATGATATAATATAATATGATATTATATTTATAGTATAATACAAAAATAAAGATATAAAATATTATAATTATTAGTATAAAATAATTTTCCATAATAATTTTTCATAATTTTTCATAAAATAATTTTTCGCGGTCCAGGGGCTCTTCTTCATGGTCCACGCTCAAGGAGGACCTCAGCGTGGGCCGCGAGGTTGATGATAAAAAAAAAAACAATAGATTGATTTTGGAAGGTATAGAAAAGGATTAAATTTTTTTTTCTTCTAAAATGTGGTTCAAGAGATGCATACAATAATTGAAAAGAAAAATACCTTTTCTTACGGAAGGGAGTCTGACGGCTTGGGTTCTTGGCTCCAGCAGATTTTTAGGTTTATACAGGGATAAACTATATAATTATGTTATTTTAATATGTGCATTTTTGTCAAAAATATAGCTTTCCGAAAAAGCTGAAACAGCTTCCTCCCAAAAGCTCCAAATTGGAGCTTCCTCCCAAAAGTTGTTTTCAGCTTCCCGCAAAAGCTGAAACAGCTTTTTGAAAAATTTACCAAACATAGTTTTTCATCTAAAAGTACTTTTGGAGGGCCAGAAAGTGCTTTCTGGCCCTCCAAAAGCTCCCCCAAACAGGGCCTTAGTTTCCCTCAGCAATTTCAGAAAAAAAAAATTAAGATATAACTGAGAAATGAAGTACAAGTTAGTACAGAAAATGAAATAGATTTCATGTCAGGATATTATTTTTTTTGACACATTAGGGTGTAGAGTTTTGGTGGTTTTAGTTCAAAATCATGCACCTTTCTCGATAGGCTTTCTATGTATTAGCATCCTAATAGTTTGAATTAGTCTATAATTCATCAAATTTTATTGGAAAGTTTCTTATGATCCGAATAGAGCAACCAAAATAAATGCAAAACCGCATCGAATTCGACAGAACATTTTCTAGTAGAGTGGATGATATTTGGCCCAAAGTTTATACCTGCCCATCAGCAATTATCAACAAAATATGGTACTGCCCACCGCTCTGTTCCACAATGTTCATAGCCATTTCTATTATTGGAGCGAAAGATGTTGGTCCTGCACAGAATAAGCTGAACTATGATTAGTTTACAAAAGGTTAAGAACAGCATAAAGCATAGGAATAGAGCAAACAATAAGCTACCAGCAAAACACAAATGCGGGACAATTTTTCGGTATTGTGATAAAGCTTCTGGAAAACCTTTACATGGCCTTTTATCTGGATAGAAACTAAAAACATCTTGATCATGTGTTGATGCTGCCAATACGTAGAAACTCATCACCACGTGAACCAGGGAAAACGAATTAGAATCATATACTTGATAAGTATATAGAGGACATAGAAATTACCATCTCCGAAACCAAAGCACGGAATTAAGTTATCCTCGTCAAATGGTGATAAGGTTTGTCCAATAATACTGATTGCTTGTTCGTAGGGATTCTGAGTAGCACCAGTGTCATGCAAGCAGCGGCCGTTGTATGAATATTTACCTGCTTATGGATTAGATCAGATATGTACAATAACCAAATTAGACAAATTTTCAATTATGGATGATAACCTGTCCAGTTGTTGCTCTTTGTGAAATCAATACCAACAATAAGATTCGAAGACTCAAGCCCAGCTTGTTGAAGAGCATCAGTGACCTACAGAGATTAAATACCATTAATGTAAAGGCTCAAATGTTGGAGTTTTGAATAGAATAGACCAATCATATCCCCCCCAGGTCAGAATGTTGTTTACTTTCCATCATGTGTACAGCATCATCAGAGGTTTGACAAGGAACAGGAAGCTTCAATGAACATTTCAATGCAAACTACAAAAATTAGATAGAGTCAAAAGTTTACAAGCATACAAATGCTCTATAATGTCTTCATAGATGAGTTCCAGTTCTATGGCCTCCAATGAAGTTTGGCACCCTGCCCTTTTGTTATCTATTTTAGATTCACTTAGTCCATAGATAAGAAACATAAGGACCAAATGCCTACAACGTAACCAAGTAAAAAATATTAATATACAGTTCTTCATTAATGTCTCTTTGTTTGGTAGGATATTTTGTATAAAATTCTTAATGATGACTGCATAATGAAATATTAGTGTAAATAGAAAATCGCTATTCATTTTTTTTATAGTAATTAGGCAATCACATATAATATGCAATTAATTGTTTGAAACTCTACAAGATTGAAACTCATGAAAAAAAAAAAAACAGAGATGAATTTAGAATTTCACAAAACATCGAACACACAAAGTAAAATCTTAACAAGGTAAATTTAAAATTTGTTATCATGAAAAAGGATTGAAAGAAGGGCTTAAGATAATTTTTCTTTACTTCTTTTTTCTTCTTTTGCCAAAGGAGCTTAATGACCCTGTCAAGTGTTTTAAAACAACCACAACCAAAAAAAGAAGAAAAACTATATAGCAACATGGATTTGCCAAAAGTTTTTTCTTCTTTTGCCAAAGGAGCTTAATGACCTTGTCAAGTGTTTTAAAACAACAACAACCAAAAAAAGAAGAAAAACCATATACCAATATGGATTTGCCAAAAGTTTATACAGGCCACAAAAGGTTCCAAAGAAAACCAAGCAAACATGTTACCCCATCCTATATCAAATCATTTTTCAATCCCGGTCGGGAAGTTTCTTTCCTATGTAAACTTACCAAAAATGCAGAGCAGCCATGACAAAGATAATAAAGAGATCCTGACAGAAGAAACATCCAAATATAGCTATGAAGTCTAAGCACATACATCACCATGGTGAACAAAGCACAGTGCACCATACCTCGTTCAAGCTAGTATAGTTATCGTCTATTCTTGAATATCTCGAATGCATCACATCCATTCTGCTATCACAGTTACGGCCATGAAAAGAAGGGGACCTATGTTTCCACTCGTTAACAACTCTCGAGCTTGCCCCTCCCATCACCTCCAATAATCTAAAGATAACACCCCCAAATTTAGGTACAGACAGAAATGGGGTTGCTGCAGATCGAATTATATTCATAAGACACAAAGCTCTTAAACACCACAAAGATAAGCTGGGAAGCTTAGTAACGAAGGAAACCGTCTAATTGGAAGCGAAACTTCCGAGTACGTGCAGCAGACAGTGACTCCGAGGAGGAGGGGGGAAAAAAAACCTTTTTTTTGGTAAATTAAGGAAAAAATAAAAATTAGGAAGAAAAAAAAACTCTTGTAGTTTCGGATTCTACTAATCATTGTTTTACCAAGAAACTCTTCAAATTTTTCATCAAAAAAAAGAAACTCTTCAAATCCACACATTAACAAGAGAGCTTCTCTTCTCGGAAATTTCGGTCCAGGAGTGTTCAAAATGTTTATTCTCTAACTCTAGCTGCCTCTCCAAGGCGATGTAACTTGTTTCATCAGGAAGTGTATGAGAAGTTGCGCATGGTCGGTTTGAAAGCTCCTCCTCCATTCCCCCTTTCTAGAATTCAAATAGATCCAGGTTACAAGATTGAAAAATAAAAGAATTTATCATTAATTTGCTCCACTTCGGAGATCGAGACAAAAATTAAAGGAGAGAGGACAAATACCACAACCGAATCGTCGTCTTCGCCCTTCCTGCTTCGACTCATCCCACCTCTCGCTACCACATTCGGAGTAAGTAATCGTCTAGGATTTTTTTATGCAAAACAAAATAGTGGATAGAACGCGGAGCTCACGCGGTAGAATCTTCGGACCTCTCCCATCCAAGTCATTAGAGTGTGAGAAGAAGAAAGGAAAAAAAAAAAGGGGGTTGTTTTTATACCGGAAGAAGAGTATATTTATAATGGAATATTAGAGATCGAGAAACACAACGTAATATTTTGGCAATTAGAAGATCTGCAGCATCCATAGAGGACATATGATCCAATGCAAATTAACTTTTGATCAATTTGATTTAGTGTTCCCAAATATCGTGAGCACTAAAAGCTCGGCCATGCAAAAGGTCTTTGATATGTTTTAATAATGTTTTGAAGTGCGACATCACGTTTTAGTAACTTATGTTGACTTGATTTTGACAAGAAAGTAAAGGCAACGAGCTTTAAGGTGTTTATGAGAATTGCAAAGTACTAGAAGTACCATAATTTGAGATTCGCTGAAAATTATCTAGTTTGCACCTTACCTAAAATGCTGCTAAAGATTTCATGACACTAACATGAGGTGGTGTTGCACCAGCTAGGGTTATCACCTCGCCTCAACATCTCATCTTCGTGTCCTCTCTTCTCTTCACCTTGTCAGCAGTTTGGAGAAAAGAATCTCACCATCACCACCAATTCAATTATGAATCATCCTTGTCTCCTCCTCCTCCTCTTCGGAAACGTACCGTATCTTGGTTCACTTGATTAAGGCCTTCCTTCCTAATTTCTTTCTTTTTTATATCATTTACGGATATGTTTGCCTTAAAAATTATATTTGCAAAGATTTTTTTTCCGATGCTATTGGGATGGGCGATGTGTCCTAAATTTCTTCTCTCATTTGATTAATCACACATGTGCCTCACGGCTTCTACTAAAAGAGCAATTGTTATAACACCACTTCAAAAATATCTTGTTTCAGATATCCATTTGATGGTTGTTCTAAAATGGATTATGATGCCTTGTGGCGCCCCGGACGTGACGACGTAAACAGAATACATTACGTACTTTCAAAAGTCCAGGAAGCCCGAGGCCCAATAAATAGACGCAGGCCTGAAGGACAAGCCACGTCGGGCCTGGGCTTCACAACAGGATATGGTACTACAGGCTGAGACCGGCCCAAACGTGGCCCAGCCCGCCCGTTAAGCAGATACTGGTGCCTGAGAAAAAAAAACCCTTGATTCCCAAGTGGGAAGTTTTGTATCTGGAAAAAGAGTGTGCAAAGAATAGGAAGACCATCGCCTTATAATTAAAAAGTTACAAGGATCACGGTTTTTTTTTCCTTTTTTTTTTCTTGCTGGATAGAGGAATAATATCAAACCTAGAGAAGCAGTTCTGAGAGTTCCATTTCATTTCTATCTTGTTGCATACCATCTCGGAATCTTACAAAGTTCGATCCCGGCCATTGCTATGACCAGCAAACATATCTATGATTGTTGATATTCCTTGAGTCATCCCGATTGTTAGCATATGTTGGAGGGCGAATGAAGGATCAGGGACTTTAGTCTCACATTAGAAGAGTAGCAGAAAGGATTGTGCCTTATAAGGAGGGGTCACCCTTTTCCTTTCAGAGGGCCTTTTTAAGAAGGACAAAGCCGTGAGGAAAATATTGTCCATTAAGAGCTACACACAACACGCGTCGCGCGATAACGTATGCACTTCCCCAAAGCGAACAATACCTCTGGTCGGGACAGTCAGTTTCCCACTCTAACAGCAGGTATGACAATGCTTAACCGTTTAACCCGTGTAAGTTGATTCAACACATTATAGATCGAGTTTGGTTACTTGTTTAATAAAATGGTTAAGTTCGGATTTAATTTTTGACCTATTTAATAAATAATTTGAGCTCATACCGATAGATTTTTTTATCTATCCAGTATCTGACTTGGCCTATATTTGGCTTGACCCAACCACGGCTCTCCCACAACCTTGCAGACCACATATCTCCCAACCGTAATAATCCCAATCCTCAATGGAAAGTAGCTTTTTCATGTCTCCTATAAGTTTTTTTTTTATAAAATATAAAAATCTTATTTCCATATAAATATTGCTTTTTTACCTCTTTTCTTTACAAACTCCAATAGATATTTTTTTGTTTTTTAGTTGACCACAATTATTTTTGTTCATTTTTCACGAACCAAACGAGAACATAATATAGAGCAGACATCTCCATATCTATAAATTGTGTAGATAAAATAGCCAAACAAGATTCCTCGACAAGTGTGAGCATTTGGAAATGGAGTTTTAGTTGTTTGCAATACTTTTGTACATGTTGGTTAGTCAGCAATAACTTGTAAGTGCTACAGATATTTGGAGGGCAGGATAGCTATCTTGAACAATAAAATGGCTTTTCATATCCCATGCTCTACTTTGAAGCTAGAAGTGTTGATAAGGAATAGAGCTATTAGTTGATAGTGAGAAAAAGCATACTATCCTCAATTATATGTCATGTTATACACCTCTAAGTACATCAAATAAATCTGCTATGAAGATGTTTTTGATCTGAATGAGATGTACGATCACCTCTCATTTTTTTCAATATTGACCATGGTCTTTGCCAAAAAAAAAAAAAAAACTTTTCCACCATCTAGATAAAAAAAACTTTTTTTTATAAAATTAACATGAATTATGTAACTTGCAAGTCGTCTATGCAATTTATTTTTTATTTAATATATAAGCAAATTTTGATGATGTACATAATCAAGCAGGATGCCTTAGCAAGTGTATGGGTTGGGAAAAGTAGTCTCAAAGTTTATTTATCTTATGTTTAATGTTTTCTACATGCTAGTTAATGGACAACAACATAATAAATGTGATAGATATATAGAAAAAGAGAGGATACCTCTCATAAACATCAAAAATAAAAAGTTTTTTTTTTTGTCCACTCTGTAACTTTTAAATTAGAATTACAGAAATTTTTTTCTTCTTCAATCTAGTCAAGCAAATATCTCAAAATAAAATAATAAAAATATCAATAATCAAAATTCAAATAAATGGCTACAATAAGTTTGTATTGGGCCGGTTTTTAAACCAAAGGGTGAAAGTTGCAGGGCCATTTGCACTCACATGTTCAGTATTATTTATAGAGTAAATTATATTTTTTTTGAGATTAGAAATAAATTATTTCTGCATCTAATAATAGTTTGAAAATTTTAACAGAACATTAATCAAATTATTAATTTTTAATGGAATTCAAATGTCATATTAAAAAAATTCAAAAATGATTAAAATAATTTTAAGTGATATAATAAATATCAAAAAAATAAAATATATGCATATCTTTCTTTTTATCATAAAATAATTTTAATTTTTTATACGAGATAAATAATTTTTTTAACTGGGCATTGGTATTTTATTCTTATTTATTTTTAGTGTTTTTTCATGAATACCTTTCTAAATATCAAATTTTATATGAATGCCATTTCAAAATTGATATTTGCATGTATACTCTTGTAAAATACTTATTTTGCTATTCTATCATTTTTTTTATTTTTGTTTTTGCATATGTATCCACACCACCCAACGTCATTAAGAAAATAACAGTTTCATAATAACATAACTAACATATTTTTAATGGATAGATGTGTAAAAAAGAAATTTCATAAGACCATCGTAATGGAGGACAAAAAATAATTTCAAAATTTTATTTTATTTTATATTAAAATAAATATATTTTTTATTAATGGTATTGGAAAAATCGTTATATTAGGAATATTTGTAAAAAAATAATGTTTTATGAAGGTATGAAAATAAATATAAATTTGAAGAGGTATCCACGTAAATTTGAAATTTGAGGAGCGCAACTCCGGTAAAAAAAAAACTCTTATATTTAGGGATCCGAATCTCTGAAAGCATATATCCCTCGCCTTAATCCTACGGTTCTCAGATACCCGGTTACTCTAACCGACTCATCCAACGGTAGGCCACAGTAAAAGAAGGATCGAGGGAGAATTCAAGCGTGGAAGCCGAACCCGATTCCGAGTTAAAATTCTAACTCGAGTTAAGGAACGGTTCAAGACACGCGGCATCGTATCTATAAAAGGAGCTCTCCGGATAAGCCCTCCCACCGCCTAACTTTTCCTCTTTCCCCTTCTAGGGTTAGGGTTTCTTCGAGATATACGATCCTTGCGTCGCCAAACTCTTCTCGATCTCTTCTTCCCCGCTCGCCGATCATGGAGATGGAGTGCCTGACAGAGTTTCCCCACACTCATATGGATCGGCGCCCCAGGAAACGCCCGAGGTTGGGCTGGGACGTCGTGCAGACCCCAAAGGTATTGACTTTTCTTTCCGATTTTGGTACTCCCTTTGTTTTGGCGTTTTCTTGTTCTAATCTGGTAGATCCATCGGAGTTTGTTCGGATCTACGGATTAGATCAGGTATGTTTCGGCTTGTTTATGTTTAGTTAATTTTTATTTTTGGATCTGAGATTTTGATCGACGTTGCTGGATTTGATGAGGATTCTTAACTATTTCTTATAGGACTCGTGAAAGCCTTGGATGTATTAAATTTTCACATGAAAGATACCGGCTTTATAAATTGAATTTATTTAATGGTTCTAGGGTTCGTCAGATCTGTGATACATCAGGTTATTATTGTAGTTTTGAATCAGTAATTTGGAACTTGACGATAGTTTCTTGAAAAAAGTTATTTTTTCGTCATAACTATTGAATTTATAGGATTGTTGAGATCGTCGTTTGATCTTATTTATCTCATAATATTATGATTTAGGCTTCAAGAACATTGGTTCTCTAGTCTGTGGATTTTTTTTTTTTGATTTTGCGGTGATGTAGGAACCATGCAATATAATTATTTTTAATAGAATAAAATATTTTTTATACCAAAAATAGAATAAAATAATTGATGGACTTGATACTAGTAATGTGATTGAATACTATGCGCGTAGAAAATTAGAAATCATATTTTGCTGTCTTTTGTAGACAAGTTTGCTCGCATGGATAAAGGCACCAATTTTGCCAATCTTGAACCTTTTAACTATGGCTATTGTAGTATTAATATAACTGGACAATAAGTAGTGTTGATATCACTTCTTTGTTCTTCAAACGATCATCTAGCTTGCTAATCTGCGGTCCTGATGCATGTATGGTATGATTCGTCTGGCCTCCATGATGGATCTGCTTTGGGATTACAGTCTAGCAAGCTAATTGATTATTTCTTATCCTTGTTTACCCTTTTAATCAGCTTATGTTAAGTAACTTCTATTGTGAACATGTTTATTGCTCAATTGGGATCCTCTGGAACACATTTTAAGGGAGGGAGTTTAGTCATGATTTTGTTTGATGAGTGGAAAAAATGAATGGATGGCTATGTGTAGGCTCAGATAGGAATGTTATGTGGGCAAGAAGTTGGAGATGTGACCAGCTTGATATCTTGGAGGGCACCATCAGACCATACTTCTTCTTCTCTGTATTCGAAGGGAGTGGCTCGAAATGCTTCCCCTCCTCGGAGAGAAGATGATAAAGATGGGCATTACATGTTTGCGCTTGGAGAGAATTTGACCTCTCGCTGTAATTACACTTGACTACCACTGTAAATCTTATATATTCTATGGGCGGTTTGTCACTAGCAGTGTTGGCGGTTTGCTGCATTTCTTCTTCTTCCTGTTCCTTTTTTGGCATTTATGATCAAATTATCTATAGAAATATGTATGATATGGATGCATGAGTAGAGGATATAGTGGTATTGATTTGAACTATCTTTCCAATGTAAAGTGCATCATCTTTTTGTCCATTCTTTTTCCTTCTCATGGATTTATTCTTTTATTACATACATCTAATTTTATATCTAAAACAATTTAGTATCAATACTGTGGCTAGAGTATGCTTTTCGTGCTTGTACTCAGCTAGTTGCCAATGTATTTTTTTTTTTATAGCTAAAGGGCTTCTTTTTTATCTGTTGATTTTTCCTCTTTTTCTGAAAGTTTTGCAAAACTTTGCATTTATTGATTTTGTTTCCCTTGATGTTTTTTTTCTCTGCTGTCATTTCTATGGCTTCTTGTTTTTGCATTTAGTAAGTGTTTTTTTTAAAAACTTGGTTTTTGTATTTTTTTAAAGTTTTAAAGCGTCCAAAATTAAGGTCCGCTCTCTCGGTACCGGACCGGTGTTGCACTAGCATAGTGTCGGTACAGTATGGTACACGATTTTTTTTGGCATGCCGAGTGTCGGTACGGTATCGATACCAAACCAGTATGGTATGGTACGCTCGGTACTGTCCGGTTTGGTATGGCATATTATGGTTAAAACTATTTTGATCTCTTCTCCGTCGTGATTTTGTTGCATCTGTAAACTTCAGAAATTTTTTTGTGTGTTTTCTGTGCATGGTTGCATGTTTTGCATGAATAATATGCTTTTATTTGCCATGTTTACACACTTCTGACTCCAATTTCTTCTTGTGCTTTGGTTGCAGATAAAATCTACAGCAAAATGGGTGAAGGTTAGTTCCTATGCTCCTAATAACCCTCAGCAATAAAGTTTCTTTATTTGCTCCCCATATATTCTTTTTGCTAGATGGTTTTTTATGGTAACATCTGTTTTATTTTGTAGATGGTTTTGCTCCTGATAACATTCAGTAATAAAGTTTCATTATTTGCTCCCTTTATATTCTTTTTCCTAGATGTTTTTTGATAGTAATATCTGTTTTCTTCCTTCATGGTTATGTTTCTCATCATTCCTTCATTGGTAATTTGATGGAGTATCCTAGCTGAGCTTTATTTATATTTAATTTCCTCTTAATAGCTTGTATTCTTATTTCAAATATGTCCTTTTGTTATGTGACAGGTACCTTTGGTCAGGTTTTGGAATGTTGGGATAGAGAAAAGAAAGAAATGGTAGCAATAAAAATTGTCCGTGCCATCAAGAAATATCGGGAGGCTGCAATGATAGAGATTGATGTGCTCCAACAGCTTGGCAGACATGATAGGGGTGGTAACCGGTGAGACATACTTTCGTCTATTTCTTTCCATGAAGGTCTTCTGTTGGTTTGTGTTTTGTTGGTATTTTAGTAGGTTTAAGGTTACATCTGTTTAAGTGGGTGTATTTTTGCAGTTGTGTGCAAATACGGAACTGGTTTGACTATCGTAACCATATTTGTATTGTAAGTATATGATGATCGATTTATGATAGCTTCCCCAATTTACCAAATATCTTTTGGGGTTAAAGTTGTCGGTGAATCTAAATGATTTCAACAGGTATTTGAGAAGCTTGGGCCAAGCTTATATGATTTTCTACGGAAAAATGGTTATCGCCCATTTCCCATTGATCTAGTTCGGGAGCTTGCCAGACAACTGTTGGAATCTGTTGCATGTGTGTAGACGGTTACTTTCACAAATTAAATATTTGCTTTACATTGATGGTTATTAGCTTCTGTATACTATTTAGTCTCCCTTCTTTAGCTTTTGGGTTCTTCTCTTGGCACTCTTTCTGGGTGTTGAATGATAGTTGGTTTTGTTCTTGCATTATATTTGGGTTCCTATTTTGTGTAATTCACTGGTTTGTTTTGTTCCTGCACATATTCTTCAGATCGTTTAGTGGTTTCCATGTGTTAAGAATACTTGTTTCCTTTGCCTCCTTGCAGTTATGCATGACTTAAACCTCATTCACACTGATTTGAAGCCCGAGAACATTCTTCTTGTTTCATCAGAGCACATCAAAGTGCCTGATGGTTCATGCTCCAAGAGATTGCCTAAGTCAAGTGCTATCAAGTTAATTGATTTTGGAAGCACTATTTATGATCACCATGATCATAGCTACATAGTATCAACAAGGCATTATAGGGCTCCTGAGGTTATTCTTGGTATGTACTTGTCATTTTGCCATCTTGGTTTCTTATTTTCCCTATTTGCTCTATAAACGTTGCATTAATTTGATTTTGAAAATATTTCCAACAGGACTTGGATGGAGTTATCCATGTGATATATGGAGTGTAGGCTGTATTCTAGTGGAACTTTGCTCGGTATGCAAGGCTCTATTTGTTATATTCTTCTCACCAGCAGTTCATTCTTCTTGGCATGAACAATTGATAATCTTTTTTTTAAAACAAAAAACTCTTGATGTTTTGTTGTAGGGTGAGGCACTTTTTCAGACCCACGAGAATTTCGAACATCTGGCCATGATGGAGAGAGTATTAGGTCCTCTGCCCCAGCATATGCTGAAAAGAGCTGAGTAAGTGTTTTGTAAATCTGCATGCTGTTAATCCATGTTGTTTCTGTATTCAGAATAAGCAGTCTCCTCTCTCTGATTCAACTCTACCTGTGTAATCGTGTGGCATTTCTTAATTGTTCTTCACTTTCAGCCGACATGCTGAGAAATATATCAAAAGATCTCGGTTGAATTGGCCGGAGGCTGCCACCTCCAGAGAGAGTATCAGAGCTGTTCAGAAGCTGCCTCGCCTTCAGGTATGGATTGCAAGGGTTGTTGAAACTTGAATGCTATCTTCAACTAATTAAAATAAAAAACCACTTCATGAGTTGCCTGTGACTGGTGAACATATTTTATAAGTTTTTTTTATCAATGTGGAGAAGGGTAGCTTACAGATTGAGTGTCCACAATTCTCCTTGTTGGATTGCCCTAGTCTGTAAGATCTGCTTGCGATTTAAATCTATGTGGGTTTTCATTTTGATTGCATAATTGAAAGAATGATGAGATATTTACTGTTTCTCGAATCGAATTTGCTGAATTAACATGGGATATCTTGGAGATCTTAACAGATCCGTACGTTTTGTGCTTATGAATGTAAAATTGATCTGCTCTCTTATCCAATTGTGGTTTTGTTTCCTGTGCAGAACTTGGTGATGCAGCATGTCGATCACTCGGCAGGCGATCTCATTGATCTCTTGCAAGGTCTCCTCAGGTAC
This sequence comes from Phoenix dactylifera, assembly GCF_009389715.1. Lineage (NCBI taxonomy): Eukaryota > Viridiplantae > Streptophyta > Magnoliopsida > Arecales > Arecaceae > Phoenix > Phoenix dactylifera. The sequence continues at coordinate 2,565,115 of NW_024067669.1, read as the reverse complement.
GACCCCTCCGATAGACTGTCGGCTCATGAATCCCTCAGGCACCCATTCTTTACGAGAGACTTTCATCGGAGGTCATAGGCAGGTTTCTTGAGCCCTCGGGCGCCCATTTTTCCACCAAAGGGGAAAAAAAAAGAAAGAAAAAATCGGCGGATGGGATATTAACCTGCTTTCAAGGTACATACAGTCTACTGTTTGCAGCTTCCGAGGGACTGGAAACTGGTATTGTTGGTGATCTAGGTGCAAGGGTTCTAGAGCTGTCAACCTAACTGATGTGTAACACCATACAAATGTAAATTTGGATGTTTGTTCTGTAGTTTTGTTAAAAAAAACTATGTCAAGTTCGAGGTGAACAACATTGTAGATTTTGAGGGTGAATATTTAATGTGTTCAAAACATGCTCGGCCGGCCTTTTAATGTGTGAATGTTTAACTTGCTTAAGATGGCTTTTAATTGGATTGTGGCTTCCATCCTTCTGATCGTAGCGAAGGCTTTGAACGGTTCATTTGTATGAAAAGATTCTTTAGTAAGAAGCAACTCTGGTGATTAAAGCTAGAATCTTTTGATTTTTTTTATTCAGTGTGGACAAAAAAAAATCTCCTCTTTAATTGTTCAACTACAATCATGCGAACAAGAAGAGGGAAAATGAGAAGGCAGCCCATGTAGTAGTTATATATTTTTCTTTCTCTTTATGTATATATATTTGCAATATTTGAATGAAAGGTCTATAATATTGGATTCATATGGCCAGGACAGAGATAAGGGTGGACTCACCATGGTAACTTACTTTGTTGGGGGCATGTTTAATTGCGGAGATGCGCCTTCTCCATGGATTTGTGCCCCGGACCAAGCATCAAATCCTTATCACGCCTTTGCAGATCCTACACCCACCAAGAGTAAGGAAAGGATCTGTACACCTTATAATGTGTGCAAGCAATTGGTTAACATGCCTCCACTCTGCAAATGCTATGTGGTCACTGAGAGTTTAACATTTATGGATTTTATAATGTGTGCAATTGTACAATCATGCAAAACTAACATGTTTGTTTGAAAATTTTAGAGCTAGCACTGTTTGCTGCAAACTTTTTAGATGGGCCAAAGGAGGTGAACTTGTAGGTAGTTGTTATATTAATTGTTGCATCTAAATTTGTCAGCAATTTGATTTCGTCGACAGAGAGTGAATACAAGATTTGTGACGCAACTATCTTATCTCGATCAAGATAGAACACACTTTCATGATATGGCGGTCTATGATTGACCTACGTAATAGAGCCGGCGATGTAAGTCACGATCGTGCTAAGACGAGAAATGAGAGCATACGGTGCTGGTATGTTTGATTGCAATAACAAGCTAAAAAAAATCCGATGCATACTATTTGATATAAGACGCTATAATTGCAAATAGCATCCCCATGGGTTATAAGTTCAACTCTTGTTTGTATTGCTCAAGAATTTATTATATCCACCTCGACAAGTAAGCGATGCTGACATAGGTTGGGTGGTAGATTCACCTTCCTTCGCACGAACCTAACCATTGGGTCATCCACTGGTCGCTTTGAGATCATTGCAAATGGATAGAAGGTGGAGTTTGGAGTGCGTTGAGATCTGTGCAGTGGGCGATCTCAATGGTGGGTTCACAAAAAGGAAGATGAATCCTTCTTCCATGCAAAAGCTGCAACTTTTATCTTTCTGAAGATATCTATGCAATACGCCCTAACTAGAATTAAGGGCCAAGTCGCCCCGAGGATTCAAGTAAACTTGATTCTTTCACAATATTAATCTCCAAATCTTGCGCTCGCTTGGGAGACTTTTTTTCTAATTCTTTACTTGAAGGGTCTTTTTTATACAGGAATTTTATTATAAACCTTGATATTTTTAACAATTGCAGCCCAACTCCTGTTGCCATCCGACGGGCAACTAAAATTGCTACCATATCTGCTGTGTGTCATGGAACTTGTTTCCGATTTGGATTAAATTATCAAATTTGGATATCCAGGCCCCTCGGCCTCTTACTGCGCATGGGGTTGTGCAGATATAAATGAAAAGTTCCCCTGCTCGGCTGCTCTGCCTACTCTTCAAATCAAACATGAAGCACCGAAGGGTAGAAAGAATAGGATTTCTTCCACCTCTTCCTCCCTTCTCGGAGAAGGAAGAAGAAGATATGGGTGGTCTCGTATCATTCTCGGCAACTTGCCTCCTCCTCCTCCTCATTTCATCTGCAGGCCCTGCTGTTGGAGGAGTGCTTTTCTCCGCTCTTCCTAAGACTCTAATGGTCTCTGCATCCCCCAAACGGGGATACAAGGTATATGATCTCGCTCTTCTCCACTGATGTGATCAAACTACAAACAAAACCAACAAAGTTTTGGATAACAAATTCCATATTCTTCATGAAACCGAGAAAAATTTCATGCGACCGATGGATTTTGGAATATCTTTTTTTTTTTTTCATGTGTTGAAAAGCATGCAGATAAGAGGAAGCAAAGAATAGTTTTCTGGGAAATAAACAACTGCGCCTGAAGGATTTCAATTTCAGATTTGTTAACATATGATGAACACGTAATTGCGTGCTTTCTAGTGTTGGGAGCTGGGGAGGACAAGATCACGGTATCGTGGGGCCTGAACCGGAGTCTGCCTGCGGGGGCTGACGAGGCCTACAAGGAGGTGGAGGTGAGGCTGTGCTACGCTCCGGCGAGCCAGGCCGACCGAGGGTGGCGAAAGACAGACGACGATCTCTCCAAGGACAAGACGTGCCAGTTCGGCGTCGCCGTCCGGCCCTACACCACGACTAATTCGACGAGCTTCGAGTACGAGCTGTCCAGAGAATTGCCTACCGCCACCTACTTTATTAGAGCATACGTCCTCGATTTCGACGGCAAGGTGGTGGCCTACGGCCAGACCACGGACGACCGCAAGGCTGCCGATTTGTTCGAGGTCGTGGAGATCTCCGGCCGGAGTCTCTCGTTGGATATTGCCGCCGGGTGCTTCTCCACCTTCTCGGTTCTGTTGCTGCTGCTGTTCTTCGTGGCTGATAGGAGGAAGAAGGCCAAGGAGTGACTGCTTTTCTTTTTTACTAAACAATTTTTTGGTGTTGAAAATGACTTTCGTAGCATATCTATTTGGATGCAGTCCACTTGTTTTAACAACGATAGATTGATTTTTACACGCTAGATTTCTAATTCATGTCTGAAGTTTGCATAGCATCGCAAGGATGACATGAAGGTGCCCTTCGCCCCCAACAATTCGTGAATGAATAATTATCCTAATTGACCGCTGGAGTTAGATACAGCCACGGATATTTTTGGATGCATCTGCTCTATATTTTTTTCTGGATGGCCTTGGCCTTTTTTGAAGATTTTATAAAATAGAACAGGCTTTATGATGTCTTATTAACTAATGTATATGCCATTCAGAGAGTAGTTGTCATGGTAAATATTTGTATTACTTTTTAGTCTTCTTCCAGCCCCTCCCAACCTCATCGAAAGCCCTCGATTTCATTAGGAACCGTCATCAAACTCTGAAATTGTCATAGAGAAGCCTACAGAAAAGAATCATGCATTCAAATCTGCAACAAACCATAAGATTTTGGCAATTCAGTTTTCTTTCTTTCTCTTTTTTTTCGGTACAGTAAAGGAGGCAAGCCCAAATCCAGTTCCTACAAAACAAGTTCCATAAGCATCAGCTGGCAACAACATAGAAAGTCTGGGTGGAAGAGAATCACCCTTGGTCCAATTAGCATCCGCTTCCAGTCCCTGCGACGCGCGCTTGTCCGCCACCACATTGCCTTCCCGATAGATGCTTCAGATATTTGACAAGCATTCATGCGACCCTGTTCAAGCTTTGCTGCCTTCTAGTTTGAAAAGAATCCAATAGCCTGTCAACATTCAACTCCATTTCGATACTTCCATTCAAGTTTTGGACAAAGCTTGACAAATTTAGTTTAAAAAAAGGAAGAAAACAAAAAAGGCCTTGAGAAATCTCTTGTTAAAGAAACCATAGCATTTTCTCATTTGTTTCATCTTGCTGACCCAAGAGATTTCTGCACCAACCGGACTCAGATGCAAACGGCTGGAGGGGAGTTGATAAAAAGTAGAATTAGCTCACGAATAGCATCTTAAAGGCTACGATGAAGCAGGAAGTTGCAGAAAATATTTAAGTACGACAAAACATAGTTTTAGACTATCAAAGTAAATTTAGGTTACATTATAGTCCGCCTACTTGCCTTGACATGGAAAAAAGCAAATCTTACACTGCATCAAGGCAGCAATAAATAATGTGAAGAAAATGTTATCATCATTATCCGTGATTTATCACCACATTTTCTGGCAGCAAAAATGAACAAGGATTAAAAAGGAAAAAGAACAAGTTATTGCTATGTTTACTGATGTTAAATAATAAAAAAAAAAACAACCCAACCCAAGCATTCACACCAGCAGCATTCACCATCTCTCCCTAGACATCGACCTGAAAATGAGAGAAACAAAAGAAAATAAGATAAAGTGAATTAGCAAAGATATGCCAAATAAACACCATTGACTTACGAAATGGCACCATGATTATTAAATCACAAACTTGGGCTATCTAAGCAAAGCAAATTATGAACAAGATGGAGTCTTGAACACTTTTCATCACATGCGCTGCACCATTAAGTCGATAGATAACCTCCTCCCACATTTTAGAAGGAAGTGGAAAACACTGCCCACCCATTGGCATTTCAACATGTCTTCAGACTAGACTTTAAAGAACAGCTTACTGAATGGCTGACTGGATTCTTAAGAACTCTCTCTATAAATCACAAAGGGAACTGCTCAACTGTATGGATAAAAATCATTAAATGCATGATGTCTGAAAGGTCAACCGATCAAGATGACATTCCTTTAAGGGGCAAAAAAAAAACCAAAAAAAAAAAAGGCAATTGAGCTGCAACATCACCAAATGTTTTTAAGTAAAATATCCAAACTAGCTTTCTTTTTTTTTTCCTGGTGTGCGCAAGGATGCAGCCATTATGGGGTCTAGAGATGGTCAGATCTATGTAGCCTTATCCCTGTGCGCTGAGAGGGTATTTCGGTGTTTCAAACTTATGACCTACAGATTACAATGAAGCAACCTTATCATTGCGCCACACTTCACAATCTTGAAACTTGAATGGTATTCCTTGTGTTAAAAATCAAGAATTGTGCCAGGGCACTAGCTGACCATGCTTTTACTTATAATTAACTGAATATAAAATCAACAAAAGTCTGACACACAGAATGAAAGAAAGTAGCAGCAACATAAGCCCATGACCGTTAACTGCAAAAAATATACCTGTCCATATTTCTGCTGTCAAAGAAGCTTCTCTCTCTACCCCCATGAAATCCTCGTCTATCATCAACAGGCCTGGACCAGATATCTCCCATGCCACCACGGGATCGAGGTCTATCCGTGAAATCAATGCTTCTTGACTCCTCAGACAAACCAGACTGAGATGGTGGCCTAGTAGAGGATGAATCGCTACTGCCAGCTCCAGAGCTAGGCCTGATGTTGCTGGTAGCTCTTTGACCAAACCTTACCTTGTCATCCAAGTGACGTATAAGCATCTCCAGGTCTCTCTCTTTGCTAAGTATCTGCTCATGTAGACTGGATAAGTCTTCAGCGGATAACTGTGCAGATTTTCCATTCTGATTCTGCTCAGTTTCGTTAGTCAGTGCCTTCAGATGATTGATCTCTATTCTCAGCATCTTCTCTTCATCTGTCTCAGGTCTGAAGAATTCGATATCAAAAGAACATTAAACATGTCCTGACAAAGCGGCGTCATCCAGAAACATAAGACAATTCAGTCATAAATCTGGTGCTGTTGAATAATGTGAGGAAATTTAATCAAAGCAACATGGAGGAAATCTCATCACCGTATCATGGACTGTATACAAAAAGACTATCCTACCAATAAGCTAAAACTTTTATATATCAAAACTGAAAATATGAACCCTGATCACTCTTTAGAAATTAATTGCATACAACAATCATGGAGTACTCATGCTGGTACATGACAAAAATTGCATATCAAATGTATTATGTAAACTCTAAGAATCACAATTTTTCCAAATTCAGCTATTTTGATCTAAATGGTTGAAAACAAAAACTCTTAAAAATGCCTTAGTCATGAATCCAGAACTGATACTAGTCATTGTTATGCAGGACTAGCTGCATGATCTATTCTTATTCTTAAGTGAGAGACAAATAGGGCTGTACAGATCAAGGTCCGCCATACCGGGTCCGGTAGGCGCACCGGTTGCCTACCAGACCGGTACGGGCCGGTTCGTACCGTGCTCTGGGCGGTACGAACCGGGAAGCTCTTCCCCGCCGGAACCGGAGAAGAAGAAGAGAACCAGAGAGAGCGCGGGGAAGAGAGGGAGGGAGCCCACCTTCAGCTGCCATCAGAGAGCCGCGGAGGGGCATCGGAGGCCGGTGGGGGGCGGCGGAGCCCGGCGGGGGACGGGGGAACCCGCGGGGGCGCTGCGGAGGCCGAGGCCGCGTCCAAAATTTAGAAATTTTTAAGTGAAGTCGGCAACCGATTTGCCGACTTCACTTAAAATCCCCAAATTAAAAAACGCGGCCGCGGCCTCCGCAGCGCCCCCGCGGGTTCCCCCGTCCCCCGCCGGGCTGCGCCGCCCCCACCGGCCTCCGACGCCCCTTCGCGGCTCTTCGATGGCGGCCGAAGGTGGGCTCCCTCCCTCTCTTCCCCACGCTCTCTCTTTTTCTCCTCGTCTTCTTCGTCTCCGGCAAGGAACCGGCCTGTACCGGTTTCCACGGCTCCGGCGTACCGGTAGCTGGCCGAACCGGTTTGTACCGGCCCGTACCGGCCGGTACGGGCCGGTTCGGCATACGCTGGTACAGATTTTATTTTTAACAAGATATGAACATGACCTATATCAGTCCGGTATGGTACGATATCATATAGTAATGACACATGGTACAGAAGATGGTTTTACTGTAAAACTTAAGAGGGAGGATGGAGGCATAGGAGAAGGGGGTCCAGCATCCTATCATGGTTGGCGGAGATAGTGGTGGTGGATGTGGTGGAGCCCATGGAGGCCAAATGAGTAGATGTAGGCACCAACATTGAAGGCGAGCTCAATGAGGTCGGTACCCGGGCCAAGGAGATTGACAAGGGTGGGTAAAAGAGAGAGAGAGAGGGAGACGAATAGAGAAGAAGAGATCCTGATAGAGGGCTAGGACAACTAAATGCCGTAACTAGGCACAACCTGTTAGTACCATCTGAAATCAGGTGGAACCAGTCGATTCGGCCTGATTCACCACATCCCTCATTTAGAGAGATTCAACTATTTCAGTCCTGGCTGGTTGCTACAGTATGCCTAGAACCCAGAGATTTGGGATGGTTTGGCCAACCTTGATTTTTGGGCTGCAAAAGAGATAGCTAGCAACTTGCATGGAGTAGAACAAAGAGCAAACAAGAGAGAAAAGTAAGGAGAATAGAGAAAAGAGAGAAAAAGATGAAACAACACAAAACGAGATATTTAAAATATAAGGAAAATGGAAACAAGGAGAGTAGCTATCCTATTTCCTCCTACTCTCAAGATGACTTCCCCCAAAGGTCTTACCACCTCTTTCAATTACATTTATAAGTTGAACGCAAGAATTTAGCATTCCCCTCAAGATAGCTCCAGTCCTCTTAACATTTAATAGTGGAGACATAATAAGGCTGTGATTCAAAATTGCATGTCTTCTAAAGGCTGATAAATATCTGGTTTCTGTTTCTCCGTTTCCCATACCAAGTTTTCTTTAATTTTGGCTGTGTTACATTCAGCCAAGGGCTTTGATCTTTACAAAAGAATGGAGACTTGCTTTGCCTTGCCAATTTTCAGTTAAGAATCTGAAAGAAAATAAGGTTTCCATATTCAAGTCAGTTTAAAATTCAATATCTAATTCAGGATTTCACGAGCAATTGAATCAGATCTGCATCAAACTAGGACATCAAATCGGAACGAAGGCCCTAAGGTCCAGCATCGTTAGCAGGTCAGCAACATCTGCAAGATGTTGATGAATGCCAATCGGAAAGACAAACTCAACAGTATGGTACTCGGTTAAAACATGTTGATAAGTGGTTGCTTCACCTAATATCAAGTTTTGATTCACATTTGACCTTCCACAATCTAAGGGCAAAGGTAGACCTAGAATTCCATCTTCTCTGTTATTTTTGACGAGAAGGAAACTCTGAAGTAACTTTAAAGGTTGGATAAACAACCATGCCTATCTATGCAGGTTAGGACAATATTAAGTTGATTTTCTAAACCATGAAAATTATTTTGCTGATCTATAAGTGAGCGAACAACATCCAGCCGCATTCCAGATTCATGAACAATCAGGTGCTTATTTTCCTACTTATAGGCAGCATATCCAAAGTTCTGGCACCCTGGACAGCATACTGATGATTTTAGTGATGTGAATGAAAGGTCAGGGCTTACTAGAAGCCCTTGTACAAAGCCAACTTGACCAACCAAGACAAAGGGCTTGTTTGGTTTGGTGTAAGTGGGCCAAACGGGAGCCCACTTCACTGGAGTTGGTTCGGCTCCCCTTGGGCCAAAGCCACTTCAGGCCTTTTCTCCCTTAAATTGGGCCAAGTGGGAACTTAGTTCAGCTCCAGTTCAGGCCAACCAAATGCCCAAAGCGAGCTCCTCTGGCACGAACTGAGTTTAGATACCCAATTATGGGCAACCAAGCAGGCCCAAAGTTAATCACAGCTCAATCTAAATTTCAAACGCATGGGATTTTCTTACTAATAATGATCGAGCATCATCGCTAAATTATCTACAAGAGTGGCAACATGGAAATGTCAAAGGAAGCCATACCAAGGAGACATAGCCACCTTAGCAAATGATGTGTGTGTATTTAGAAGACATGATATTTTGTTAAATTTCAGAATCATTAAATAGTTGGAGGTTTCAGGTTTCCACGAATATAACCAAGAATCTTTTGGCTAATGAAGGATCATGAAAAATTGGGTTTCTCAATAATTCAAACACTAGCTATGAGTGTTTTCTAAATAATTCAGAAAATAGCTAACGGTAACTTGAATAGAATGATTCCCAAACTACAGCAATCAAACAAGTCTAAGCATGCACATAGATCAAGTCAACCAGCTTAGCCAAGATGCAGCCACTCCAATTTTTTTAAGATATGTAGGTCATATCCAGGCCAATAAAGCATAACCCCTTCTAGAAAATGGGATTGGGGTCATTATTTTTTCTCGTAGCCCTTTTTACAAGGATTGGCCTGGCCTGGCCTAACCTAATTTTTTCCCCAAAGAACCTGAGAAGGACAGATCAGGCTCCCCATATCTAAAACAGGTTGGATTTAGCTCATACTGGACTAATTTTGGATCCGATCTGTTTGCAAACCTAAACAGCATATTAAGGGACAATGCTAGCCCATGGCCAGGCAAGAAGAGACATATAAACCAATAACAAGGTAGCAACTAGACCAGAAAGAGATTCCCTCAAAGAAAACATCGTATTCTAGACTAAGTCAACAATCAAATATAAAGTCTCTCCAAGTGTACCTCCATTCAAGTGATCAAGATTAACATCTTATTTGTTCATTTTGCTCTCTTCTTTCATCTGCAACACTATAGGCACATGTGATGCAGCTCAAGTAATGACAACAAGTCGAAATTATCTAAAACAAGGACAAGTAGGTGTTCGTATCTTAAGTGCATCTCATAGAGCCTTAGGTCCCTGTCCTACTTTCCTAATTGGAAAAATAGGTGCTTTTGGCATACAGTTGCACTCATATCTTCCACTTGATTTTTAAGCCACCATCTTAGTTTCCTAAATAACCCAACATTTAAAACGGTGTTAAATGGATGTCCTTACACTAGCTCAATACTTCAATACCAACATCTATTACGTTTCACATTACAACAATGCTCATATTTGGCCAATTCTAGAAACATCATGTATCTATCACTTATTATCTTGAAACAAGCAGTTGTACCCTCTAAATAAAGATTGTTGGCGGTCCTTTTCAAGAAATCTACCAATTAATATTACTCTATTTTGACATTCTCCTCCATTGCTCATTTGCCTATTCACCAAGGTTTTAGGACTCGTTCGACCCCTCCGTCAAAGTTTTGGTTCCAGTAGTTTCACTCCGAGTTTCGAAATTTCAGTCCAAAAAAACAGTTGAAAAAACCCAAAGATTGAGAGAAAATAAAAATAAAAAATTGAAGTCAATTTATTTCACCTCTTTTCATTATGTTTTAAGTTATCTAGGATTATAATGTAGTCCAGACAGTTTCAGGCTGAAAGTAAACAATGTTGAGGCTTAGTAGCTTTAATATATCACATGAATGTGCTAATCTCTTAAGCAAAATACCAGTATCACTCAATCAATCATAAATTAACAAGACAAGTATGTAAGAGTATAAAATAAGTTAGATTTACTTATTCAATACCACATACTTTTGCAAGGTCGACATTAAATTAATGGTGACCATCATCATCATCATCAAGTGGGTGAGCAAAATGATATTCTTTATATAATAATTATTTTTTGTAAAACATAATGTACTAGCTACTTACAATAATCTTTTTAAAGTACTAATAATAAAAACTATTTTACAGGCCTCTGCCTGTCACATAATATATTTATTATATATTCATTTAACTCAAGAAAGAAAAAGAAAATGCATTGAAAATTGGTACCACATAACCTAAGAACTTAAATAAATAAAAAGGTGACTAAAATATGATAGTAAACAACGAAACAAATCTACGAAAAAAAGCATCTATGGCTAGTTTTGGTCAGCTTTGGCTGAAACTCACCAGAATCTCGAAGATCAAAACCTCCAAAACTCAACCGAAACCTCAAACTGGGTCAAGTTTGGTTTGGTCTTGTTCAAAATGGATTAGTGCTAACCAAAACTTATAATTTGCACTACACTAATAGGTATAGCCTCCTTCAGCTTTGACATAGTACATAGTTTTCTTCTATCAATTGATAACAAGAAATAAAATACCTAACTAGAAACAAGTCCTATACATAGTTCTCAAGGTACCATTCTCCATAATTGTTAAGAACCTCAAATTTTATCCCAGGTTTATTGGTGCAGTATGTGTTCCTAGGGCCAAAGGGACTCATGGGAAGCACTAAGCTTCATGAAAAATCACTTATAATAAGATAATTTCAACACGCAATTGTTTAGCTGCACAGATTCATTAATACGTTTGCAAATGGGTCAGGTCAACCCATGATCTGACACAACAACAAATTGGACCGACCCTTATATGAAGAATGATCCAGCACAAAATCCTAACCCATATGAACTATGTTGTCAGGATCATAATTGAGTCGTAAATCATATAAAGGGTTAAATCAGGCAGTGTTGTGGATTGAGTCACTCATCATAAGAGTGTCTGATTTATTCAAAAAACTCAAAATATAAAAGAAGTGTGAAAATTGAAAGAAAAATGATAAACAATGAATAAAATGAATGAAGAATGAAAGCATTATATATAAGAACTTTAGTTTTTACCATCAAAAACCCATATATAGCAATGCAAAATGAAACAATCATCATGTAAACTTATCCAAGATACTTTTTTACTACCTATAAGCTCAATCATCCCTTTACGTAGGATATTTCTAAGAAACAAAAGTAGGCTTTAAGAAATAGTTGTACAAATACGAAAGATATGTCTCTTAAGCATAAATTCCATATAACTCCAAAATATTTTGTTTCTTTACTTTCTATAAGTCAAAAACTAAAATGAGCTTGCTAATTTTATGAGGTCGAGCTTATTAGAGACAAATAAGTAATTGTAAAAGCTATATAATCCAAAATATTAAATAAAACAAAAATCCACATGAGTTAATATGTATGTAACATGATCCAATTAGATCATATGATTCGAGGGATTGTACAATGCATAACAGATCTAGATATCGCAATTCTAATTGACTCTGATCATTTAGTGCCATTTTAATCAAGGCCATTTTAATGAATCGGATATGGATTGTAAGGCTTTAACAACAATGCAAGAAGAAAATCAGGCAAGGTCTGGGTTTTCTAGTCCCTACTCAGTCCGCACATTTCTCAAGTCTAATCTGAGTCACATGGTGCATTAGCAACAAAATCCACTTATACAAAGCCCTTATAACCAAGCTTATAAATAACGTGGGATGGGGCAAAGCAATCGGTTTCTTCGGGGAATCAAATGCCCTGCATCCCAACACTCAGGATGGTGGGTATCATGTCGTCAATCTAAATATTTGCAATTGGTGAATACCTCAAATTTTTGCATATTTCTCATTCTGTTGTTAATGCAGACAAAAATTTTAAGACTACACAACCAACGACCCTATGAGCAAATATGTTAGCTTCCTTGTTATGAAGCCACAAAGGCTGCACGGGCAGCTTAGGTGTCATTCCTAAACAATCAAAATATCCAGCATAGAAATTAAAAAATTTCCTATATGAACCTCTTTATGGAACAAAACTGACACTCAACAAATGATGATGAAAACAATCAATTCAAAGTTTCCAAGATGCCGACTTTATATGCAAGCAATAAGTATCAATTAAGAATTATACGCTGCTTTAAATACAATGATGCACTATGATCTCAGCATACTGCATTTGGAGACAGGAAACCAGAAAATGTTGCTACTGCTAGACTAATAAAGAAAACATAAAAACACATATTAAAAAGGTAGTCGGGATTGTTGAGATATAGATAGAGAGTCCATACCTGTCAACACTGCAATGCTCTAGCTCCAGATCAATCTTCCTCCAATCTTTACCCCGCTCCTGCAACAGAACCTCTCGGGGCTTGGCATCACCAAAAGGGTTCACCTTCGGCCGAGATTTGGGGGCTTCATCTGCTGCTGCTGCTGCTTGTGAACCAGGGCTCCCAGGCCTGCTTGACTGTGCACTAGAAGGCCTGCTCGAATGCGAGCTAGTCGGCCGGCTTGCCTTTATGGAATCAATCTCAGAATCTATCTTCATCCAATCCACCCCTTTCTTTGCCAAAACCTCCTCTCTTGGCCGCGCAAAACCAAACGGGCTAGGACGAGTTCTCACAGGCTCACTCGGTGCTCCCACATCCCCCTTCGGTGGATCCAAGATGAGTCTTGGCCTCTCCTCGTTGTTGGGCAGAGGTCCTCCACCTGTCCTCCCCCACCGGTCGAAATCGGATGGAGAACGAGAATCCCTGAACCCCGATCCAAAGCTGGGGTACCTGGAAGGGAGAGGCTTCTTCCCGGCAGCCCAGTTATCCACCTCGACAGCCCTCGATGAACCTCCACTACCAAGCGAGCTATATCGATCAGAGCGTCCGGAATCGATCGGTGCAGGAGCAAAGGATTTCTTCCCAATAGCCCAGTTATCAACCTCGTCAGCCCTCGATCGGAGGTCCAAATCGGAAACCCTAGCCGGCGGTCCCCGCCTCGGCTCCTCATCAAAACCACCGTATGACCTCCTGCCGCCACCAGCGCCACTCCAGGAACCTTCCCCGTCGTCGGATCTGCGACCAGGGAAACCCCCACGGGATCCACCGCCGTAGTTCCGGAACCCGCCGCCAAGGCGGCCGTGCTCGAGCTCCTCCTGGGAGCGCTCTCGAGGACCAGTTGGGAGGCGGAGCATCTCGTCCGGGGTGAGGCCCCTGGGCTCGGAGAAAGATTCCCCGCGGCCGCCGCCGATATAGGAAGTGGCGAACTGCGATAGAGGCATGGCGACGTGCTTCTTCTTCTTGGGCTTGGTGGCGGCCGCCTCCTTGAGGCTGGGGAAGCTCTGGGCGGGCTCGTTGGCGAGGACGGTGCCCGCGGTGCCGAAGGCGGAGGAGGAAGCTTCCTCGGCCCCCGCCTGCTCGAGCTCCTCCGCCTCCGCGCGCTCGGCATCGAGCGCCCAGGCGCCGACTCCGCCCCAGGCCTTGGACATTTCTCCTTCCTTCGAGACTGGATCTGAGAAGACGATGAGATTAGTATCAGGGTTAGGGTTTCGATAGCGAGAGGAGCCGGAGCACAGCTAACATGCGCCGGGGGGGGATAGGGTGGCTCGCCTTAGCATCAATTTTTATTTTAGTATTGCTTTCTCTTGCAATCTTTCATTATATATACATAAGGTCAATATTCCCTCTTTGTCTAATTACTTCTCATAGTTTTATTCACTCTCCCACCAATAAATATGCATGGTTTCTTATCATTAGCATCTGAGCCAACTAACAAATTCTTTATCCTCTCCCACTATTATGATCGATATAAAAGATACGAAAGAACCTCGATTAGCATAACATTTCTTATATAAATTAAAGATTATGGTCACATATTCCATAGTTGCAGTTGGTTTAGAAAGTATAATTTACTTTTCAAAAAATTGTTGGATAATAAAAATAAAAAAAATTACAAAAAGGAGAAATTAATTGATAAAATGGATTTTTTCAAAAAAGTAAAAATTATACCTAATATAAATTTTTGAACAATCATACGTTGTATTCAAAATTTCCAATATTCACGGAAACACTTTGCTCGTGATAGTGTAATATACGATTATTTTTGATTTTATATTTCTAACCTAAAATGTTGAAGTTTACATCTTATGTAAAACATCTTAAATGCCTATATAGAAAAAGCTGAATGCGAAGAAATACAATCACCCAATCAAAAGCAGGCTCTCGTTTGTATTTTCAACGACGGTTTAGACAACACATTTAGACATTTCTTTTCCAAAAAATCCTATAATTGAATAGTTATGCTAGTTGTATGAAGTGCCAACAAGAGATAAGGCACATTTTAGTTTCACTTAGTGACATTTTCTAAGGTGTCTCAAAGTTTTTAACACTTTGGAGAGCTTAGAGTTGAAAGCTAAACAGCAAGTAGAGAGAACATTTTTGTCAAGTCCATTGCCTAAGAATATTTGTTCTCACTCCTGCTCTTATTTCTACGATCATTTTTTTGCAATATATATATATATATATATATAGTAGAAATTGTTTTCATTTCAAGTTTGTCTCCTTATTTTGTCAGCATCTTAGATAGATTACCTTAGAATCTGATGTTGCTAATATCCCGTTCCAATGAACCGTATGTCGCTAGCATATTTAGATAGCAAGATTCTCAGAGATTGTAGAGTATAACCTTGACTTGTTTTTCCCTTTTCATTTGAGATGATGGAATTAATTTGAAGCATGAATTATACACTTGTTACTACCTACAATGTTATTCTTGGAATATATTGTTGATTGTATGTGTTTTAGTGTAGATAGGATGTGTTGATTGCTAAACATAATGCAATTATAATTTCTGTTGTATATTATTATTTACATGTTGATTTATGTTTTGATCATTTATATTATTATTTGGGCAGATTATTTTACTACAATGGCTCATTCTAATATGGTAAAAAATGAGATTATTGATAATACAAGAAATGAGAATGACACTATAGAAGAAGATAGTGAAAATGGTTGACATATGGAGCTTAGCGAGGGCATGCATCTCCTTTGAGGTGAGTCATGTCTATCGGAAGGTGAACAGTGTAGCGGACTAGATGGCATCCTATGTGGCTAATCACTTCGGTGGAGTTCTTTGGACCTATGAGGCATAGCTGCCTAGGGCTTGTTGGTATATATTATTTTTTGTTTTGTTTTTTATGTATTCATACTATAGTAGTGTAAATCTTCCTTTTGTGGTAAAAAAACAATTGTAAGAAAATATCCTTTGTGGAATCATTTGTTGAAGAAAAAAAATCTGATGGATTTAGATCTACTTGTAAATATTGTAAACAAATATTAAGTAATAATATTAAAGGTGGAATTAATTATCTTAAATATCATGTTTAAAATATTTGAAAAAAACATTCAAAGAATGTTATCAATTAAATGCTCATAGTAGTTAGTTTTAAAGATCCAGTCAAGTCATTTAAATTTAAGCAAAAAGAGAGTAGATGATTTCCTACAAAATTTATCATATGCGTTCAACCTCTATTTCGCATTATCGAACATCCATTTTCTTTGAATTTTATGAGATCTCTTTGGCTATTGTTAAATATTATGGATCGTAAATGTCAATAATGGGATCATATAGTTTTTTTTATTAAAAAGAAAGGAACTATTGCTTAATATGTTTAAGAAAATAAATTTTTGTGTCAATTTCGTCGATGATATTTGAATATCAAATATTAAATTGGCTGCAAGATGCTATAATATCCTTAAATTATAAATTTATTGTCCAATGATGATTATCAAAGTCAAGTGCATACATATTATAGTAATTTTAGATATTTTGTCGAAATATACTTTTTTTTTTTTTTAAACAAAGACTATAACATTGCATAGAATCCATTATCTAACAAAAAAAAACTACAGAAACATATGTGAAACCTTAACACCTTAGGGTTGATCCACTCAACCCCAAGGCTTTAAGTTATAAAACCAACCTTTCCCCTTGATAAGCCCCTATTCCCAAAAGACTATTCAAAAACACATGCATGTTAAGGCCATCTTAGCTTCAACAGCATAGTTTCCAATTGAGAGAACTTAGCATCATCTCATTAAACCAGCCTAAGGCAGGATCACACAAACACTTAAATATAAAAGATGAGATGTTGTTTTCCCATGGCCGCCTACTTCTTTTTTTTTTTTTGTTGTCACAACTACACTCAGCCAAGTGGAATTGACAGGTGGCTACCACAATCTATCACAACCTTAAATTCTGTTAAATTTCATCAACAAAGGATGCAATGTACGCAATTTGCCGATGCTTTTTCCGCGTTCCAAGACATTGCCGGCTTGGATGAGATTGCATTATGCGTGGCACGTACTTCAAGTAACCTCCATCCTTTTGGAGAATAATTCGGCCACGGTGATCGGCTGGGTCCGACAGGGCACGAGCAGGGATGAAGGTGTTCATCCCCTGCTCCATGATATTTGGTTGATAGTAAGGGAGGGCATTACATTTCAGGCTATGCATGTATATCGTGAGGCTAATGGGGCGGCGGACTGGATGATAGCATATGTAGCGAGCCACTCAAGAGGCACCCTGTGGGTTGGGGAGGGTGAGATACCTGTTACATTACGAGACCTTTTGTTTATCGATTTTATTGAATGTATTCATATCCGTAATGTATAAATGCCCGTTTTAGCTTAAAAAAAAGAAAAAGAAAAAGAAAAAAAAAAAAAAGGAGAAAAGAAGACACTGCCGCCTTGCTCCTAGATTTGGTCAAAACCAAAGCCGGCCTTCTTGTCCTTCTCAGCCTGCAGACATTCTCTAACGGACACTTCGCATAAATATTCCGATGCCAATCTCCCACTGCTTCGTAGTCTCAGCCATTTGCATAAAAAATTCCACCCTCTCCTCCTCCAAGTTTACACCTCAAGATTTTATTAGTCTCATAGAGCCCATAAGCAACCATCAAAGTTATGTGCCCAAAGTTTTGTTCTGGAACCAGATTCTTTGCTCCCTTGCATCATTGATCATTTTTATGCTAGGTTGTGAGAAAACAATTGAAAGATGAGCATGGAGAGGAAAGGATTGCATCCTAATGATGGTGAGCCTGTGGCAGACCTCACAGACTTCATGAATGACTGGTTCTTTGGAAGTGTTAGAACGAACCAAAGAGCTTATAATTTGACTGGGGCAAGTGTAAAGGAGGAGGAAGAAGTTGTCCATGGCAAGAGTAGCACGAGCAGGCTAACGCAAGAATGGCTCGAAGAGGCGAAGAAGATGGTCGCAGGTTCGCCGTCGAGGCTTGGGTCGCCGTCGAGGCTAGGGATTTCTCCAAGGTTTGCAGCCTCATCACAGACCAGGGAGCCTAGTGCTTTGCTTGATAGGAGGGATCCACTCTCACGTTCTGCAAGAAGGTATGTTACCTTTTAGTGCATCTTGTTTGCACCAAAAAATTGCATGATGATAACCATAATTATGATGATATGGATCAAAATTTGGAAATCCAAAAGGAGATAAAATCATAAAATTAGAGTGAGGTTAAGTGATCACCATTTATTTTCATGAGAGGGATAGGCCTTCGTAGACTCGCAGTTCAATAGGTTATGCAGAACAAGTTCGCAATTATTCTTGAAAAATTTGAAAGCAGAATAAGATCGAGTAGAGTTATTTAACCCTATAATTATACCCTTTTCCAGCTAATTACTCAAAAGAGCACTTGTTCTTGATTGCTTCGGAATTCGTGCATGCGATGCTCAATATCCCCCTCCCTCTCCTCATACAAATGTTTAATTAGAATATTTTGGATCGCATTGGAATTTTGATTATCTGCTGAAAAGGGAGTACAAAAAGGATTAAAACAACTTTATCAACAAAACATAATAGACTTGATCCGATCTTCTAATTGGGATGGTGGAAGATGACACATCTTTAATTAGCTATGCCGTAGTTATTCTTTAATCAAGAACCACTGGAAGGACTATTACATTGCTTATAGATGATAAGGAGTGCCTTCTTTCGTGATTAGCCCCAGAAGAGCATGTATCGTAGTATTAGAGTATTAGTCAAATCTACTCTAATAATATTTATAATCGTCAAGAATCTCATTAAAAAAAACTAGACAGTAATTTTCATTTAGATTTTGTAGAACAAAATTAAACGTGTGTCGTGCCCTCACAACTTCATACATGATAAATAGGATGGAAGATGAAAAGTAGTGGTGCATAACATTATATGAGGATACAATTTTAAATATAGTCAAATTATAATTAGTTCATTCAAGCATGGTTGATCAAATAATTTTGGTTAGGAATATATATATCTATATATATATATATATATAAAGAAAAGAATAAAAATTCCTCTTAATTAACCCATGTTGCTTTGTGATGGGTGCAAAGAGAGGACAAGGGTTGATGTTATCATTTAATATTTGTAGTTTCAATTGGTTGATGCAAACGTGGTCGCAGGCAAAGATCGACGGACGGCATCGGCGACGAGATCCTCCAGCGAACTTCGGCCCGCCACAGCGGAAACAAATCCGAGATCTTCGCCTGCTCCTCCGACTCCTCCAAGCCCCAATCGCCCGCCTCCGCCGCCCATCACTGGTTCTCCAACTTCGTCGAACCCCCCACCTCCGCGGCCGCCGACCACCACCAGCCCCAACCCCTCTCCGACGACCCTCGCGGCCGCCCACCCCCGGTGCTCCTCTCGAAGCAGCCCCTCCGCCGCAAGTCCCGCTTCCATGAGAAGCCCCCGGAGCCCCAGCCCGCCGCCATCCCCCGCCGGACCTTCCGGAACCCTCCACCGGCTGCGGCGGAGCCCAACGAGCAAGGTCTCCTGCTGTCGCCGCCCCGGAATTTGGTGGAATCGGCTCATCGGCGGTCGGTGTCGGCGTCCACGTGCTTGCTGGACAAGGTCTCCCGAGTGGACGGTTTTGGCCATAGGCGGTCAGTCTCCAACTCGTCGGAGGCCGGCGAGCGGCGATCGGAGGCCAGCGAGCGGCGATCGGAGGCCGGAGAGCGGCGATCGGTGGCGGAGGAGGACGTGGGGAAGCTGAATGCGTTCCTTAGGAGGCAGAGGGCCATGATCGCGAAGATCTCTCGCGGGGAGTTGTCTGCCAAGGCCCAGATCATACTCTCCGGATCCTCAAACAGTTGCGAGACCCACTTCACCTTCTGCTGCTCCCCTCACCGCCCGGTGTGGATTGTCTCACCGGGAAGTGATGGGTTGTTTACACTTCCTTCATTTTTTTTCCCGAATTTTGTAGAAAATTTATCTTTTTTGCCAAAAAAGACAATGTGATCGTTTTTATCAAGTAAATGAACATACATGGCAAATAAAAAAAATAAAGAGAAGAAAGAAATATAAGGAAAGAGGAATTAAAGCAGTTTCAAAAGAGCGGTTCACCAATGTTTAATAAAAAAAGAAAATTCTAAGCATTTGTTTTTAAAAAGAGAAAAGATCTATAGAACTTCACTGACCCTTATACCTCTGCTCTTAGAAATTGTATCATGTTTGAATTCATTGCCAGTATATTGACATCAACTGCTGTAATATATTTATGGTGTGCTCTTGATGATACATTCATTTGGAGGTAGGGGCAGCATAGCCCCACAATATTCTCATATATATAGTTTTTACAAAATCAAGAAGGAATTGGATTTTTAATGCAAACTCTCCTTTTCTTACTTTTAAGGAACAGTTCATTATGGACTTTAGGAACCATGAAGGCTCTGCCTTAAAGAATAAAGTTCAAATGAGCCATTACTGCAGACAACGAAAATAGAAACCCTTTTCAGGATAAAAAAGAGTAAAAGGTTAGATCTTTTGCATAAGTAATTTTTAAAAAGAATTTTTTTTTGACATGTTTTACCTTATCAGCAGGCACAACAAGTTCAATGGTGGCAGCCATTTGCTATGCATGGCTACTTGAGAACAGGGAGAAGGAGCAGGGTGGCAGTGGAGTGGTGGCACCAGTGGTGAGCATGAAGAGAGGGAGGATGCTCAAGCAAAAGCAAGCTGCCTGGCTCTTTTTTCACTTGGGGATTGATGCATCTGCCTTGCTCTTCTCTGATGAGGTATGACATTCTATTCATCTGTGTTAAGTGTGTGCTACAGTGCATGCTGGCTTGGAACTAGCATAGCATGTGGTGCCATGTCATTCTAGTGTTAGGCATACACTGGATGGCACATAGTCATGACAGTTTAGCAATGACACTGTACTTTCCAAGCATCACCTTGGCATGGTCAGCACTTTAACTCCCAACGCTGATTTCTTCCTTAAATTTTGTTTTCATCATTGCAATTCAGTAGGTTGTGTTTGCGGATGCTGCGAGTCCTATAAATTAATCTTAGTAGCATTAGACACATGCAAGTGGTTGTGATGCCTTTCAGTTGGTTTTGTGAAGTACACTTGCATATAACAAGTTTAGATACAGATGCACATTATGAAAGATGCACATGCAATGGAAGATATGCTGCAATATGACTATTTGCCCTGCAATGAGACATCTGTTGTTTGACTTCAAAAAATCATCTATCTTGTGCTCTTCACTTCTTTGATATTATTTAATTTATTTTAATACTTTGTATCATGAAATAGAAATACTTTGACTCTTTGAACCGATGCATGAAGGAATTGCAAAAGAAAATATCAGTTGCACTTTAGATTTAGACTCAATAAAGCACATGATGGGTTTCATAATTTTATATGAATATTTTGATACTTCCTAGTCATATTTTGCAGGCTATTTTGTATTCATAATTATATTATTATATAAAATCTTAAGTTACCCAAATTCATTATACACATAATGGTTTGTGGTATTTATTTTTCTAATTGGCATTCCTTTCAATCTCGATAATTTACATGCATTGCAACATGGTATTCCAAAGAGATAAAGGAAAATAAAGTTTTCAACATAATTTGGCTATTCCAATCTCAATTCTCATGAACATCTTGATTATCTTATGTTAGGAGGGTGCCAAGATCCCACCCTTGTGCCAATAATTTGCTCTTTTACCAGTTCTAGATCTCAAAAATGATTCTCTTATGTTAGATTGCTATCAAAAAATACTAAAAATCTACTGTCTATGTGATTTTCTTCCATTGTTTTTCATTTGTATCGATGCTGGAGGCATTTCTCTATGATAAACTTGGATTTCATGAGCTTTGGGAAAATTTGAGTATTGAGACATGGTATTCTAAAGAGATTTAAAGGAAAACAAAGTTTTTTATGTAATTTTGGCTATTTTAGACTCTAATATTAATTGCATTTAGATTTTTTCATGTTAAATTGCCATCAAACAGTAAAATGTATATCATACCGTAAATATGATTTTCAATATTATATTCTTGTGAAAAATTATATACCACTAAAATGATGTGTAAATTTATGTATTTATTTAATTCTTTATTACATCTGAATCCTTCCCTCGATTGATTGATGTTGTTATTTCTTTCCTGGTTTTCAGTCAAAATTGTCAAACTGAAGCTAAAAGCTATAGAAATGCCAAAGCAAAATCTCATGCCCGCAAATTCAAGTTTTAGAACTTTGGTTTTTGCCTGTATTATGCTCTCTTGGTAGTTGGTACTGTTTTAGCATTAGTTTCTTATCCATGGAAATACTTTGGTCTTTTTGAATCAGTGAAGAAGATATGATCTAACAATTTTCTTTTTCTTTTCTTCAGGACAAAGTTCTAATACTTGTTGACTGCTTTGCTTAATTTGAATCAGGTGGATCTGGAGGGTCTAATGCTGGCCAGACAATTAAGCATACTTGTCATCGGGCAAGATGTTCTGAAAACTAATAGCGAGGTAATTCTTCGATTCTCAAGCTTAGCAAGCATGGGATGGTGAGATGAGTTCTTATGCATGTTTCATGTTGTTCATCCAGGTGGGATCACTGTGCACAGTTCTCACAGATAATTACTGTGAAGAAGCCTATGATCTGCTTGAGACACCAAATTTGAAAAAACTTTTGGTATTGAAACTTTTAACTGTTATTTGTGTTGCCGGGCTTTATTATCAAGACTTCTCTATGCACCTATGTTTTGAAGCATTCTGCTGTTTCCAGCTTGCAGGTATTCTTTTGGATACACAAAATCTGAACAGTGCTGCTAAATTTTTTACAAATAAGGATGCAGAGGCGGTACAATTGCTTCTGGTTGGCTCTGCTCCCAGCCAGAGACATGAACTATTTGAGCAATGTACTCTTCTGTTCTAACTTAGATCACAACATGTAATTACAGAACCATCCATGTTCCACCAGTGCATAACATCTTTTCTTCTGTTTCTCAACTAGTGATGCAAGATCATAGGGAAAGTACATTTCTTGAAGCTTTGAGGCAAAACTATGGGAAGCCTTTTAATGAGGGTAAGCTTTATCCTTGTGCTCTTCAGCTTTATCAAACATAACCTACTGATATGATTTTGTCTGTAATTGGATCAAGCAACCTCCTTTTATATGCAATCTCCAAGTTATTAGATAGCTGTCTGCCTTCTATCATTGCGACCATTATTTTACCTTTGAATCTTAGTCCTTTCATGAACTTCATGAGTGAAATAGTTTCCTTCTCTTGTTTACATGAGTATTACAACTCAAGGTTACTTCCACCAAAAAAGATAATTAACCAACATTTCTCTGTGTAGAACAATGTACTAATGGTGAAAAAAATGCCGGTAATGGTGAGGCTCAGGTTGGATTTCTCTTAGCTTGGGCATGGCTTTTCACAAACTATACTGCACATCCATAGACATAGCTTGACTCTTGATTAAAAATTTCAAACTAGATTGGAACTAATTGCTTAAGTTCAATGCTTGAAACTAGGCCCTATTCTGACCCATCCATGAGGAGGGAGGGAAGGGGGGAGGGGCACAGAGAGAGAGAGAGAGAGAGAGTACTTGGTGGCATTGGATGATGTGTGTTCTTACATGTCAGCCTGGCATAGAAATATGCCTTTCCCATGAAACAGTTTTTTTTTTCAGTACGTAAACAGTATGCTTTTTTATTCCCGTAAGTGTGATATTATAAATTTTGGAGACATGGAATCATACATGCCCATGGTAACAAAAACCACTGCATTGCTAGGAACCCTAGAAACTGAAGTGGCATCTGATGGCATGTGCAAAACCCCAAACCCTATAACCCATCAAAGGAAACCCAAAAGTACATGCAAGATCTGAACTTTGCCAACGTGCTGGTGCTTCAATCTTCGACAACATGCCAGTGTGCCACCACACCTTGACAACAGCAGTAGGGTTAAAGAATCCAATAGAGGGAGCAGCACTAGTAGAGGATTAGGAAAAAAGGGTCAAGAGACCCAGCTGCTCCAGTATGTTAATATGCAAATATTATATTTCCTCAACATTGAATGGATGGAACAAGTCTCCAGTATACTATTTTGTAGTGACAAGAGCGAGAAATATATTTATGTATCTTACAACATGATTTGGTTTGATTAATTATATAAACTAGTTTGTCTTACCTATTAAATCTGATTTTGGATAGACCTCTCCACTTGATAAATTATTCTGAAGTCATTTAATTATAGATGGATTAAGATTAGTTTTATGTGGAGGAAAAGTGGAATTTTGACACTTCTTTTGGTTGTCACATGCGTCACAATATTATATTGTGACATAATGATTTTTACAATACACTCAGATGAGAAAGGAAGTTATGAAACTAAAATGAGAGTATGGAATATAAAAGATATTGTTTCAAAAACTTATGTTCCATCAGGTTATGAAAGTTAACGTAGTTTATTAGATCACTGAAATGTTTTACTCTATGGTTCTCCTGTCCTATTATAGTTCAGGATTACTTTTAAATTTTAATATTTTAGAAATGTGATAGGTTTAACTTCCAAAACTCTGAATTCATATAAAAAATTTATAAAAAATCTGCACTCAAAGCATATATCCATTATTTAATTTGTAATATTCCATTCCTATCTCATTGTTTAATACCCCACTATACAACTTTGACTCTGATTTTTAGTGAAACGACTTTGAGCTGACAAAATTCTTCTACCAAGTTTGTTGTGCTGTACTTTTGAAAAGCTAAGCTTTTAAATTTACAAGTTTTAGATCACACTCTCTTCAATTTCCAATTCATTATATTTATGCAGACATATTTTATGTCATTGTGAATTTAGATAATTATGGAAGTGGAGAATCTCGTGAACAAAGGACCTCAACAACGAAGTCAGCATCCATTTCTCCTCAAGAAGTTAATATACCAACAACAGGTAAGACTACCATCCCCTACAGGAGAATAATGATTAAAAGATTTTGTCTTGTAAGGTGCAGAGATTACCGGTATTTGACAACATATTTCAACATTGGGTTAGTTAGATTTGTCCATATATATTACCGGTAAGGTGTACAAATGTGATTAATAGAACTTAATCTGGGTTTGTTATATCATTGAGAATCACACATGGAAACTTATATAAATGCAGCCCAATACTGGTAAACAAGAAGTAGCTTAAAGCTTCTCTGTGATGCCAAGACTTTGCCTTCAAAATAGTGAACAAACATACAATGGTATAGCCAGGATACCTTACCTATTCTCCTTTTTGCACTAAGGGACAAACTGCCAAGTGAATGCTGATGCCTTTCAAACTTTTTCACTCTTTCCCTCTTAGGAAACTGATGATTGATCCCAAGAGTCTTATCTTAGTCATAACACTATGACCTAGTTGTGTAAGGCTTAATACTGTTCTGTCCATATTACAAATTAAACAAGAAACCTTAACTTTTCAGGCTGCTTTGATTTCTTTATTGCACTACTATCGTGTTACACTCATGGAGATGCCATAATCCTAACTATCCATATTTTGCTGCTCAGGATGGATCCTTGTTCTATACTCCATATAATCAATTGGTCACAGCCCGGCAGCCAGCTCCTTAAAATTCCAATCTTCTGTTCCTTATAACTCCATGTTTACATTGATCAGAGCTATTTCAAGTCAATAAACTGTTACTTGGAGTCCTAGGTTCATCATAGGGAAAGTCATCAGAAAACATATTTTAGGTTTGACTATTTATAAAGGGTCCACCAAGAGCGATGAACTTTGCATGAATTTTGAATATTTTTGAAGTAATCAGTTTCTTTTACTAGTGGATTTCATGCATTTCTCCCCTGCTTTTTTTTCTGGCTTATTCTTTTTCCTTCGACTTCTCTATGAACTTCTCACCAGCATATTATAGGTTTGAGTGTTTCGATTGTTTATAAAGGGTCCACCAAGAGTGACGAACTTTGTATGAAATTTGGGTAATTTCAAATCAATCAGTTTCTTTTACTAGTATATTTCACGTATTTCTCCCCTACTTTTTTCTGACTTATTCTTTTTCCTTCTACTTCTCTATCAACTTCTCAGCATGCTTTGCATGCAACATCATTCAACCATTTGCATCATATGCCTATACAATTTTTTTTTCCTGGACAAATATGGTGGGATACTATGGTCTATGCTAAATCCTGATGTTAATCACTGATCCATATTTCAAAATCATCAGTATCATTAATTTTTAGATGATTTGAGTAAGACTGAATTTGTGTACAGCAAAGCAAAAGCCAACACCAGCTCCAGCACCAGCACCAGCACCTACCCTTGCTCCAGTGAAGGCACAGGAAATAGCTTCTCGTGGGAAGAACAAATTCTTTTTGGCAAAGTGGTTTGGCTTTGGTTCAAAATGATTTGTATTCTTTCCACCACCTGCTGACCGTTGAAATCCAAAACTTGTATAGATAAGAAAGTTCAACTTTTGACATTTGAATAGCCAAAGTCTATGGTAGTCCTGTGGCTGACTTTCATCTTAATCATAATTTTTAAGCCCTATAATTATGCCTGTTCTTGCTTTTCTTATTTTTTTTCTCTCAAGCAATTGTATGGAGTTAGCGGACTTAAAATTGGTATTTCCTTGTATGGTTCTAGCATGACTCGTTATCCCTTGTGCAATAACAGTTCGGAGAAAAAAAATATTAGCTGTCCAGTGTCATAGAAGAGTATAGCATTATGAAGCACAACCTAAAAGAACTGGGGTCTATAAAAGCTGCTGCAAAATAATGTGACGACTGAAGAGAGTGAATTGCAGTCTAATTATGAAGCAAATTGTTTAGTCTCAAGCAAAGCTGCGAGATGATGTTTTTTCCCATTCCTTGGCAATAAAAAGCCCAGACTAGCTGCTGCCTTGCAGGTGGTTTAGCTAGATTACCATCTATGAGACAAATTTGTTGTCACGGCGACAATCAATTGAAAAAACAGGTTTCGGATAAATCTGATATCCCATATAATAGAACTGACCTTTGAAACCTTAATTTTCTATTATAATGGAGAAAATGGGCATCCTTGATCAGTTTAGCCACTCAGTCATGAGTCAATTTTATTTTGGGATAGAATATTGACTGTTATAAGTTATAACAGTTATTCACCTTGGGCACTGCTTGCTGGTATGGAGATGTGATATTAGAAATATTATTTTTTTCTGATTAATGATGAAACAAAATAGGGGTCAAAGATAGAAATCATGGCCAGAGACTGAATTTTGGCAGCTAACAACCTCATCTTCATGGGATTCAATTTTCTGTGTAGACCATGATCATGAAGATAATGTTAGATTGGAAGATATAGATAGCAAACATTAATTGAAGCCTAGCAATGCATCCAGGAACAATGCACATAAAGATAGCTGCTTTCATCCAGTAGTGATAGCATTAGTAATAACAGATCTTACCTCATAGCAGCCTTGATCAATTATATACAATTAATACACATCCTAAGCCAACTGAGTTATCTCGTTTGGTGTGGGCATCAGTTTCAGTTTCAGTTGTTGTAAATTATCGATTAGAAAGGTATTATTATGGGAACTTATCAATAAAGTTACCCTTTTTGGAAAGACTTAGACTCAATCGTAGCTTAACAGGCTTGCTCGCAGCATTCTTCTTCTTTTAAGAGTTTCTTTCGAAGCCGCTATCTAACACCTTCTTTTTCGTTGGTAATGGTTTCAGGTTCTGAATCAATTGGGTGAATTCTTAAACCGAGATGGATTCTTGCCCAAAAAATAAGGAGAACAGCTCTTTTGATTGATTCCTTATACATATGTAGGTGTAGGATTAACTATAATTATTGTGGTGTTTGTACATCAGAATGCTGACAGTTAATGTGCATATGTGACTGGTCCAAGGCAGAGGTGTATATGATTGATGGCTGTGATGAAACTTTCATGATTCGAAACTCTAACATGCTTAGATAAGCGATTTTTTTTACACTATAGCACTCCTCTTGTGCTCATCTTTCAAAGATATGGAATACAAAATGACAACTGTGGCAAAAAGTAGTTAATATAATAGTGGCAGTTGAAAAAAGGCAGAAGCTGGGGCTCAGCTCTTATATGACTCACATAAATGATTGAAGGGGAATGTGTATATGATGGATGATAATGGTTCCACATCTGATGACATCAGAATGAGATTTTTTTGTCTATTTATTGATGATATGGATTGCTCATGCACTTGTAGAATGGAAAGAGGGTGTTTGATTGATGGTTTGGTTCCCATTAACTAATTTTTGGGATTAGGTTTTTTTTCTTTTTTCTTTTTTTTTCCTGGGAAGAATTTTTCGATTTCCATTATGCTAGTCAAAAGATAGACTGAAAATGCTTTTCTTTTATCTCTTTATGTAGCTTTATATGAAAACTTGTGTATGATGTACATGGTAAAGGAGGGAGTGCATTATATACTTCATTTACACGTGACCATGCATACAGCATGATACATTAAAGATCATATCTTTTTTTCACCGTGTAGTACTACTGATCCATTTAAGCTGGATTGCTTCCAGTTGGAGATGGAAGACAGAAAATAGAGGAAGAGAAGAGAATAGAGGTATCTTACTCATAAGCCTTTTCATAGGTATCATCAACTCATATGAATGATAGAATAGAATAGTTATTGGACTTTGGAGGTGGTTGTTTTCAGGTTTCTGAAAAAAATATTTTTTATTAGTGTTGGTTTTTTCCCAAAAAAAAGCCCTTTGTTAGAGCTGTAGCATGAGAGGACGGATTTAGGGCGGCGGTTGCTGGCTGAGAGGGATGAAATAAGGGATGAGTTCTGATCAACTGTATTTCCATTTTCATTTTTTATGAAGCAAAAATTGTTTAAATATCAAACTATCCTTTGTCATTTTAAAAAAAGATGAGTGAAAGAAAAATATTCTGTTCAAAAAAATTAGTTATGGTTAGCAATAGGGATGTCATGAAGATCGGTAGCAAATTGGGTTTATATTTCCCCCTGTGGTTTTCAAGAATCGCATGGTAAGAAAATTACTCTAATTTTAAGATCTTTCTAACATGGTAGTAATATAGTATTGATGCCTCTCTAAATAAACATTGATGTTTCTTCGGGAAACAAATGATATTATTTCTTGGTTATTTCTTCTTTCCTAAAGAGGAGTTTCGGCGAGCAGGAGGCCTCACAGAGAAGGTGGTAAAGAGGAATCAACTGCTTGTCATCATCAGTTTGTTTCAGAACTGCTTAGAATCAAAAGATCATTACAATAAATGCTTCATTTCTATCAAGAACTCCTTAACAGCCTTCTTTTGAGAAACAATTTACATTCTTGCATTGTCTCTTTATTTCAGTATTTCATTTTTGACGGGCCGAATCAAAAACATTATCAGTAGTGTTTGCCGAATCATGAAAAGAGTAGCACCTGTTAACTCATTTATAAACAGCAAAGAGATAAAATTTGCCTTATGAAATGTTGATTGTGAATTGATTTATAATAGATATATTTATAGAAATCAAATTCAGGTTTAAACTTGGAGAACATAATTTTTATAATGAAGTTCAACAGGCTAACATCTCCATTTAATTTTTGAAAAGGACTAGTCGATGAAAATATCCCTGTTGTGTCTATAAAGCTTGGCCACAATGTGGCATGGACTTCTAGGCTTGAAGGGATTATCGACCATAAACTGATGGATAACATTTCAGCTTAATACATGAACAGCAGACAACTAGAAGTTCAAACATTTCAGCTACTGATAAGGTTAACCATGCTCGTGTATTCTCAAACTAAAATATTTTATAAGCATTGCAAATAGATATTTTCAGATCTCCATAAATTTCCTATTAAATGCTACCTTCCTTATTATTGCCTTTTTAACTATATTATACTCCTCTTTCTTTCCTCAACTTTCAATGTTAACCTAACCTGTCATCCTTATTGGGATTCTTCAGAGAGCTTTGTCGCAGAGTCTTTGGATGAATAACAGTGTATTTACTGATTGATAAAAGTTGCACAAAATGTAACTAATTAATTCATGCACTACCTTCGGTTGTTTTCAATAATTGAGAGGCACAATATAATAGCACCAAGATCAATTTTGCGATTCATTGGCTGCCATTTACCTACGACAGGGACAAGCTAACTATAGAATCATTGGCAAAATATGGGTCTTAAGTTATAAAGAAACCTCAAAATATTTTAGAAAGAATTATATAAAATTCATTAGCACAAGAGGCAACAAAGGGAGCTAATGAAACATAGAAAAGATTCCGATAATCAATGACAAGTTTTGATCGAGGATGGCATCCAAATATTAAGGCCAAATTTATGTAACTTCAGGAAACTTCATGCACAATCATGAAGGCTGACAGGCAAAAGAGATGTGTGATACACATGAAGTGAAGAAAGAGGGAACAAAAAATGGCAAGAGGGAAAGAGAAGATGTGGGAGGAGGTGGCGGCTATGACATGATTGAGAACCAAACAGTATGGATTTGAAATACCAAGGAATTTGTTCAGGAATCATCAATTCATAATTTTCTAAAACTTTTAAGTTTTTTATTTAGTTTACTTCCCTCATAGAAAGAAATGAGAATTTCAAAGCTCAGATACAGCTGAAAATTTGACTGCAGATTCTTGTGCCTGATTGTGTGCAATCCAATCCTATACAATCGCATGCCAAATTCAGTTTCCTTTCTCGCTTGCTCCAATGGTCGGCCGATCACCCACCAACCGATCCAAAAGCTCTCCTAGGTCATCCACTCGGTGCATCGTCCTCAGGAAGTACTCATGAGAGTCCATGCTCCCTCCCTCTCCCCTCCCTCTCCAAACCAGTGTGGCTCTTGTTTTAACCGCTTTTTAAAGACAAACAACTGTACCTGGTATCATGCCATGGGAATGGCATTTTCAGCTAAGGATTAGACCAATCAATTGCATTGCAATAAACTCAAAATGCCAGCTTCTAGTTACTCTTAGCTCGTGCAAGCCAAATTGCATGCCAAAATAGCATCCATTGTCCAACTAGTAGACCCCCAAACTGCCAAACTGCCAGAGAGATAACACAGTAAATTTATTATTATTTAGAATGCCTCTGCCTGTTTATTTCCAATTTATGACTTTACATGAAATAACTTGAAATCCAGATACATCTATATTGGACAAGAATTGAATCATCTAAAGAAAAAGAATCATGTTTCTGAAATCAGGTTGCCATAGTGGGAGTTGTAAATATCAAAGTTACTTAGGTCATAAAACAAAATTAATATTTTAGGAGAAGCAAATGATCTGTTGTCCGCAACAATACTCGGCAAAAAGATCAGGATCATCAGTCCAGCGCTGCTATGACTGCATCAACAACTTCTTGGGTGGTGCTAACCCCTCCTAAATCTTTGGTCCTGTATTTGCCTTCCAAAATTACTCGCTTGACAGCGGTCTCTAGCCGGTCAGCAAATGAAGGGAACTGGAGATGCCTCAACATCATTGCCGAGGAAAGAAGAAGAGCTACTGGATTTGCCTTCTTCAGTTCCACTATCTTCTGGTTTCCTACATTGCCAGCGGAAGCACCTTGCTCAAAAACTGCATGATCTTGACCGGCGTTGCCTGACAAAAGATAAAAGGGAAATCAAAAATGTGAAGTTGTTGACGGTAAAGAAATATGATGTCAATTAAAGAATACATCCTCAGCAGCTGCTTGAAAGCATTTCAATGCCCCACCCGAAAACCACTCAAATGCATGGAGCAGATTCCAGCATACAATGCGCCATGACACAACTCAAGACAACAAAATAGAACATCAAAGAAACATGCTGATTGACAGCCAGCCAAAAAATAATATCAATTACTGCACTCAGCAAAGCGAACTGGTATCTACTATAATGGGAAAGCCTTCAGGCCAGCTTCACGAAGGCCTGCAGCTTAAGAGTCCCCCAACAAATTAAATACTCATCTCAGAGTCCCCTCTTTTCCTACTTGATCCTCTCAGGAAAAAAAAAAAAGGTTTTCCTGCAAGCACTGACGACCCTCCCCTAAGAAAAAAAAAAGAAGCTTGTGCACGTTCACCACATGTGCAAGACTCTAGTAATCTATAAAGTCTATTATGTGATTGCATTAACGCCCCCATTCTGACCTTCAGCTATGGCACATGAAGAGGACGACAGATTATTTGATTGTTTGCATAATTTGTTTTGCACACAGCCAGCATGACAGTCTAAAAATTGCAGTCAATAAGGCTTCACGACTTTTAGGTTCATGCATAGCCCAAGGGCCTATGTTTATACACAAGTTAACAAAAAGTAGTGCTTGTATAAGGAAATGGTAACAGTGCAGACCATTCCCTAGTGCTGGAAGCAGTAATAAGCATACTACAAAATAAAGACAAATCCAAGTGACCAAAATGAAACTGCATTTAAGTGTCTATCGAGAATTAGTTACCTCCTGGCATTACACCGGTGCCTCCAGCAATACCAGCAGCTGTGTTCGCCACCAGATTGCCATACAGATTTGGTGTAACCTGCGAATAAGAACAAATATGCATGATACAAGCAAAGAAATGAAATGTTGATGGAAATAAATGTGCACAGGCGCGTGCGCGCGCGCACACACAGAGCGAGAGAGAGGATCCTGGCAGTGGGATTTGGGGGCGAACCACGCAATGCAAAATAAGTAATAGGCTAACCATGATCTACTGCATTTTTTTGGTATTATCTACTGCATTTAAAATGTCTAGAACCAATGATGAGATGTTTTGAAGTTTTCTTTGCTTCAAATCAAATGAACTATCTCTACTGATTTCATGCCATTTAAACCACTTGCACTTGTTCATGTTATTCTTTTAATTGAAACTTAGCCATGTATTGTAGGTTTGTTGGCTTTGCATCAAGTGGGACATAAAACGAACCAGTAATAAGCAGTTCATATGATTCTAAACCCAAAGGAGTAGTTCAGTACCATTTAACTTTATTCTAACCCCAAAGGAGTAGTTTAAAACCATTTTACTTTCCATTAAATTACAAAAGATCAAGTTAAATCTGGTATAACTCTCATTGAGTTACACCTTTTTCTGAAAAAAATGAACAATGGGTATCCACATTGATGATCCAAACCATTGAATATTATCTACTATCTATAAAATACTTACATACCAAAAATTATGTGATTAAGAGACCTCTAATTTATGTATCAAGTAGTCAAAAAATATGTATTATTGTGTTCTCTAAATTGCAAATTTTTGACCACTTGATGCATAGCCTAGAGATCTCCAGATTATATGATTTTTGATGTGTAAGTAGTTTAGAAGTAGTAAATCACATCTAATAGCTTGGATAATCAATGTGTGACCCCCATTGTTCAATTCAAAAAAGGTGTAACTCTTGTAGAACTACATCAGGTGTAACTTGAACCTAATCAAATTATATAATTTTCCATAATAGAGTTGCCGGTTCTGTTCCAATCTCCAATGGACTGTTTGGTGCCAAGTTTTAAGAAAATGGATTTGTATAAAACCTTTAGAATAATGATGTAGAAAAAAACTTGTTTGGTCGCTTTTGATAAACCCACTTTGGAAAAATGACGGTTCATAAAACCTATCTACAAACCCAGAAGGCCATTTTGTACAACCAAGCAATGTCCATTCTGCCACAAAACATAGCCCTCTAACCTGCATAGAGGCTCTAAAACTAATGAATTCAAGCAACAATCTTTTCCTGGTAATATGTTCGAGACTTAAAAGAGTATAAACTTTTTCAGCTGTCTTGCTGTTATCCATTTTGACATTGTCCATGTGCTTCTTCAAAAGTTCCTGATATAGTAGTCCGAAATCTATCATCATTAGATACAATGGTTATCACATGATTGCATAAAAGATGGATTCATTTATAAATACAGGTCAAGAAATTTAATAAATCACTTAAATACAATTCAAATGTTTCCATCATCAAGTACCTAATGTAATATCAGATTAATCAAAGGATCCAATAAAGATTCCATAGATGCAGAAAATAACTATACAGCAAATGATAGTGAGATAAAGAATTATATGATGCAGTACAACTCAAACGTTATATACTGCATATCTTTAAATCTATCAACATTGAGATAAAAGAGACCATTGACATAAGCAATTAACGGATAGAACAATCAGGCCAACCAATAAGATGACTAGAAAAATAAACATCTGCACTGTAAATGTTGAAAAAAGATAGAGAAAAGTACCATGACATCAAACTGCTCAGGCTTCGACACCAGCTGCATACAACAGTTGTCCACAATGATTTCATCGTACTTTATCACTGGGTATTTTGTTGCAACCTCACGACAAGATTCTAAGAATAGACCATCTGCAAGCTTCATAATATTGGCCTTATGCACAGCTGTGACTTTCTTCCGATTGTTCAGGTATGCATACTCGAAAGCATATTTTGCAATGCGCTCTGAACAGAACTTTGTCATCACCTGGAAAGGTTTCTGGTTAGGGGAAAAAACAAGAAACAAAATTACAGGGCACAACAAACTGGCAAAGAAGAAAATGTTACTGCATGTCAAACAATCCAGAAAAATGGCCCACGTAATGTTGTCATGTTTACTAGGTCACAAGAAATATTCTTTTATCAACTGAAACTGAAATTGTCAAACACTGAATTAATCCAATTTAGCAACAAAAGTGAGTGGCAATTAAATACATGGCATTTATATAATATGTCTATTGATTTTTGCAATATATAAGTGTATTGATCTAAGTCATGTATATTAAGCTGTAATTATGTATACAAATATTTGGCATAAATTACATGTGATGAAGCGTTAAGATACAACGTATCTTCTTGCCATGATGGTAGCATATGGTGCTTGATGTTTGATACAGAATAAATTATAGGACCTAGCAATATCTATTAGGGTTTTCTGCATATACACCCCTCACATTATACTCTTTTGTAGTGCTACCACTGCAATTAGATTTCTGCCTCATGCAAACATCAAAAGGTCGCCCTTCAAGCGTAAATGACTTGAATACTCCTCTGCATGAATTGCCTCCAAATTCTCCAACATTCAATTGGTATAGCAGAAAGTTTTTTTTTTTTGCAGAATTACCCCCTACAAAAACCACTGCAACAGTCAGATGGCTTTAGATGCGGCTTTTTAGCACCAAAACACTCGAAATAAGCACCCAAAAGTCACAAAGGATACTCATCTCCTAAGCATCATGCCATCTAACCCTAGAGGCATGGATATTAGACTAAAACATGGCAACCAGATTGGTGAGCCTTCAATTTAAGAATTTCACTTCTTACTTTATCTGCAACAATCACGTCTCTGTGAATCCTAGGCATTGAGCAAGGCACCCAAAACCATCATGTCTGGTTTCATCGACATGCTTCTGCTGATCCCTTCTGCCTCTTCCAACAGCCCAACTTGGTCTAAGAGATCAACTATGCCACCATAATACCTCATCTTGGCATGAATCCCATAAAACCTGTCAAAGTATCTACCCCCTCATGAACCAATCCACCATGAAGACAGGCTATTAATATCCCCAAAGAGGTTATGTCATTTCGTTCCTCCCCTAATGCCTACATCTGCTGAAAGACATCAAGAACATTGTAAGCTTGCCCATTGATTGCCAATTCTATGATCAGGGAGTTTGAGCTAGAAACATTCTTTCAACCCAATTCATGGAAAAGATTAAGCAGTCTCCATGCTTCAACATGGCATACAAATTAATCAACATAGCCCTGATGATTATTTTCACCAAAGTCATCAAGTTCTTGTTGAATTCATGGAAAAGATTAAGCAGTCTTTATGCTTCAACATGGCACACAAATTAATCAACATAGCCCCAAAGATTATTTTCATCAAAGTCATCAAGTTCTTGTTTATGTAAGCATGGATCTGTTTTCCTTGACCCAAGTTTGCCAGCCGTCCACAAGACAAGAGGAACACACTCAACACTGTGACTTCATTGGGCTTTACACGACTCTGCAACTGCATAAGTTGAAGAGCTACAATGCGTTGGCATACATATTGATCAACACAGCCACAAAATTACTGTCATCATCTAAACTCATCCGGTTCTTGTTGATGTAAACATGGGCCCATTTCCCTCGATACAAGGCTTTACACTCATCAAGTGCACAATAACCACAGTGACTTCATCGGGCTTCACAATACTCTCCAACTGCACATTTTTAAGACCTACAGTTCCCTGGCAAACATATCGATAAGCCCCAGTATTATTGTCATCATCTAAAGCCAAACATTTCTTATTAATGTAAGCATGAACTCGTTTCCCTTGATCCGAGTCTGCAAGTTGTGCACAAGCCAAGAGCACACTGCCATTGTGGCTCCATTGGGTCTACAGACTCTACACTAATCTATAATAAATCTGTTTGAAGAACTCTGCACCTTTGTATATCAGTTAATTTGTGCATAACAAGAAATGGTGCAGCTCCAAAAAATGACATCTGTCTCAAGCATTGATCAGACAATTCCCTTAGTCCATCTCCCGTTCCAACCAGACCCTGAAACCATCAAATTTCACAACAACATGATCTTGATCTTCACTAGTATGTCATCAAACAGCTTCCCTCCTAGTGGCAACAACCCATGCCTCGTGAACCTCAACACCATCAAATTTCCAGGTCATAATATTCCTCACGACCAGCATTCTGTTAAACAAAGATGCCCAACATTCCACTAAGCCTTCCTAGCATACCCAAGTGCAATCACACTTCAAAATACATCATTTCTCTCACCTCAGACTTTACATACCAATTAATTGTCATTTTTCACAAGATTAACACAATGTCTCAGAACTCAAATAGAAGAGCTGTTGAGCAGATCCAATGTCTAGAAAAGAAGAATGAAATCTATGGAGAGCCCTTGCCATGTAAATGTTGGATTAGAATTCACATCTCAACACCTCATAGTGAATCTAGACACCTTAGGAGGCACAGCTAAGGGTGGAAATGGCCTTTGCAATGAAGGGAAAGGTAAAGCTATTAGGGAAAGGAATAGATGAGAATGGAGGAGAACGTGATGAGGTAATCACAAGTGTGGCAACAACTAAACAATAAGACCCAGATAAAAAGGATGTAAAGGAAGGTGGTGGCAGTATGGCAGAAGTAGAGGCATGTTGTACCTCTATTTTTCTGTTTGCTCCATCCTCCTTTCCCTTCTTGTTTTCTTCTTCCCTATTTTTTGTTTACTTCCAATCTAAGCAGCAAAAAAGTAGATTTCTGGGCCTCTGGCTGTTATTTCAATCGCATTCCCCTGTTCCTTGCTGTTATGGCACACAAATAAAAAGGATTTGACTCTTCCCCTGATGCTATTGCTATAATAGCAAGGAATTATGGGAAATTGTTGCTGTTATGGCATAAGATATTGATC
Source organism: Phoenix dactylifera (assembly GCF_009389715.1). NCBI lineage: Eukaryota > Viridiplantae > Streptophyta > Magnoliopsida > Arecales > Arecaceae > Phoenix > Phoenix dactylifera. The sequence continues at coordinate 2,528,004 of NW_024067669.1, read as the reverse complement.
TTTTTTCGTACTTAGAAAGAAAAATATTGGCATGTTTTAGCGGCCTGTTTTGGTTCATGGTGCCTACAATAGTGTCCACTATCTGCTATCCACCACGAAACACCCGACAGCTACATGCTTGCCATCCGCTTTTTAATACATTGTGATTTACAAAGTAATCATCATCTTAGAATGCTCAATGTCCCAGTATACCCAATATCACTTGTATATCCATAATCAATATCCATCCCTCCAAGTAGGGGCTCCTTCATGCTAACAACAAAAGAACACTTAAGACAACCATATCTCTTCTCCAACTCACCCTCCTCAATTTTAATGCACCAGCAATTATTATTTCACACCTTTATAACCTATCTCCATATAATTTTAGGCTACATGACTGTGGAGGGGAGGATGCCTCCTCCACTATAACTTCTCTCAATATCCATAGTTCTCTCTTTGCTATCTTTTTTGAGGTACTCTTATCAAATTATCATTAATGCCTCTCAGATTCCACTGTCACAGAGTCCTCCCCTCCGAAAATGACTTGTAATTTTCGTTCCCTCCCTTCCTTTCTCTCTCTCTGTATGTGCGTGTGTTCCGACGAGCAGACCGAGGTCCTGTTGCCAAGAATTGGTCTTTCTTGATTGAGTCCTTACTCCAGCATGGCATAAAAAGCAAATATTGACATAAAGGATCACGAAAAATCATCAGTCTCTCAAATGCACAATTTGAAGCTGAATTTGATGATCAAATTTTTGTCCTAACCGCGTGCTTCAAATCGGACATCTTTCTAACATCCTTTTTCTACTTTCCTTGTCATCTCCTTTACAGAATGCCTTAACATAAACATAAAATTATCAATCCTCTTGCGAAAGATCAAAACCTTTACTTCCCCTACAATTCTTCCTATATACCTAGCACTCTCTCACCCTCATCAGTTACACATAACCATATAGCTAAAACCAAACCTATAAAGTATATTGACCCAAATCGTAATCAAGTGCGAAAGAGATTACATTTGCCAATGCATATGTTCCTCAATACGGAGATCCAAGTGGCGGCAGGCAAGACAGAGTAAAGATTATACCTTGAGGCTTTCGACAACACCGGGAACCACCTCATGCTCCAACCCCGAGTACTCCCCCTCCGTATTTTCCCTGATGACCACGATGTCGACGTTCTGGTGCCTTGTGGGGAGGCCGGGGAGGTTGAAGCAATTGACGAGGGACGCGTAGAGATCGAGCTCCTTTCGGAGCTGGACGTTGAGGGAGCTGACCCCACCGCCGACGGGGGTAGCGAGGCCGCCCTTGAGGCAGACCTTGTTCTTCCGTATGGACTCGATGACCTCCGACGGGACGGTGTCCATTGCGCCGTGGACCTCGTAGGTCTCGAAGTAGACCGGGGCGTGCATCGCCTCCATGACCTGCCGGACGGCGCCGGTGACGAGAGGGCCGATCCCGTCGCCGGGGATCAGGGTCACCGCCCGCGGCGCCCCGTCCCCGGGGCGGGGCATGTAGGTCACCGACCGCCGGCTCTCGGCGGAGGCGAGGGCTCTCAGTGGCAGAGGGGAGGAGGACGCGGCGGCCGAGTCGCGGAGGAATTGCCGGAGAAGGAGGAGGCCTCGTCTCGCCATTGTTGGTTGGAGTTTGAGCTGCTGCTGTCTTACGATTGGGGGGATTTCAAGAACAGCGCATGGGATGGGAGGGGTTGAGGGAAGGATTTCGGAGCTAGGGTTTGCGGGCGAACCAATTTAACGAAACCCTAGCGGGGGTGGGAATAAACATGAAAAAGTTCATTGGGTCAACGACTCCTCATTGACTCACTGCCTCTTTCAGGCTTTCCTTTTGCCAACCTTAACATATTTCAGACTTACATAAAGGTGAAATTTTATAACGTATTAAGGAATTTAGAAGAGCAGCCTCCTAATAAGAAGATATTCTAGGATGTTTTCATCTAAATAATATATTTTTGTAGAAAGATGACAAGCTTGCAATGCGACATAATTGCTAAAGAGGAACAACTTATGGGTGCTTATATAGAAATCATAAGTTTGAATGCTCTCTTTTCTTAATTTTAATGTAGATTGAATATTTGTATGCTTAAATCAATGATAGATAAACATACAACATAGATAAATACTCATGTGAAACAAGAGCCCTTCACCTAGGCACTTGGCTCTTCACCCTAGGCATGAAATTAATTAGGCACTAGTTTAAATATGGACTAGGTTTGTAAATTTAGTTTGGGTTTTATGTTATTAGATGTAATTTGAATTTGGGAATCGATTAACTAAACATGATAATTTCAACCGGCCACGCTATTAGCACTTCTAGAAAGGGAATCGTCGTTTGCATCAAATCTAGCTAGCATTGGGCACATGTGATGCTATTACCACTTCTAGAAAAGGAATCATCATTTGCTTCAAATCTAGCTAGCATTGGGCACATGTGATGCATGTTAGAAACTAAGTACATGGTTGTCGTTTTGGAATTAAAAGTTTTTAGAAAATGTTAGGTGATGCTAGACTTCATTGCTTTTTAATAATGTTTGAAACAACTTCCAACTTATAGTTTTTCAAAAATTAAAAATATTTTTTTTGAAAATCAAAAACCTGACTTCTAATGGTTACATGGATTGCATTTGAAATGTTGATTGCAGTAAAGATGATTGTGGTTGGCGAGAGGATGGTGGTTGATGGGTGACATCGAAGGTGCTGGCGGCAATAGCGACAATGATGATGGTGGAGGGTCATGAGTGGTTTGATTTTTAGAAATTTTGGAAACCAAATTTTAAACTTGTATAAATTTTTAGAAACTAAGAAAAAGTTTTCAAAAAAACTAAAAATAGAAAATAGATCAACAAACACCATTCTTGTGTCAATTTCTTTATTTTTTAAGAAAAATTGACACAGAAAATTGCGACCATGCGAAATAGAATATTGAATATATCAAATTACACCAAAATATTCACCGACTCATCAAGGTGTGCAAATCTATTCCGACACATCTATATCTAGAGGTCCTAGACCAAACTTCACCTGAAATTGCCATACTATAAAACATGCTAACTTGAAACCAAGAGGGGCAAATTTGAATATATATATATATATATATATATATATATATATATATATATATATATATATATATATATATATATATATATATATATATATATATGCTTTTATGCAGGTGGACTAGATTGGACTTTAATTCACATGAAACCTTTTAAAAATAATTAACCATTGCCTTTAATAATAATTTTTCCAAAATAATTTTTTTTAAACTTTATATAATTAGCTGGGCTCTGGGTCTCATGTGTTTGACTATCTCTATGTTTTAATAGCGAAATTATGACTTATGATAGATTCTATGTTGGACAACTAGACCCTTCTTTGTATCTGAATCTGATAAACCACTATGCCCCTTATCAAGGATATCAATGCTATTCCTATATTAGTGAAATACCACATACAGATTGATGTCCAAGGTGGCATATGTACAAAACTTTTTCTATTCCTTGCTTTATTTTTACTCCTTCTATGAAAGCTATAAACTTTGCTTCCAAAAGCTCAAAAACTTTTACAAACAATCTTCAAAAACAAAAAGGTTTCATCATACATGTTGTTGGATCGAATTCATGTTTTCATGTGACTTAGAAGCGATCAAACATATGGAACTTTATTTCACATATGCTTTCTATGGAGCGATCATAATCGGCGGACTGGATTCAAAATTTTTCTCACACAACTATCATGCATTTTAACACATTAGCACTACTCATGCCGTCCAGTTGCATCCTCTTGATGCATAATAGATAGAAAACTTACCAAATACTTGATTCTTGCGGATGTCTTACATGTTATATATATCATTATCAGTGGCTTGGATCAACATTTTAGAATGCCATCGGTCGATCTTGCACCAATATATTTAGGATTCAAAGCGGAGACTAGCCTACTTCTTTCCCGATTATATTATCAAAATGAAGGGGGAAAGAGTTGGTGTAGGATTCTCAAAAAATCTACCTGAAAACACGCGCGTACTAAAGATATCAAGAGTGAATGTAGTAGGCTAAAGTATAGAGCTATACCTTGAGTACTAGAGAAGTATAGTATTATTCATATGGATATACAGTAGATAAGCCAGAGATTTATTCTATATATAAAGATGCCAAGCCATGGCATCCATCATCACCGAACTATAGATAGATGATGCTCTCAAGCTGCCTTGATGTATGGTCTCATATATACTCCTTGCGCCTGATGCACTCTCCTCCTTGGATGCCCATGTCGCCTGCGTAGGTTGTCTCAGAGATTTCATAGGTCTCCTCTTCAGACCACTCCTTGTTCCTTGGCCGGCCGAAGATTCCGTGGCGTGGCTTCTCCTCTTCCTCATGGACCTCCTTGTGCTTGATCACAGTGTGAAGCTGAGGGGAGTGAGGCCCTTCAGTCATGCTTGTCTTCTCCATTTTCGACTCGTAGGTGCAGCTCATGTTGGACACTGTCTACCTGGAGTTTTAGAAGAGCTGAGGCTGGTCTGGTTTCTGAGCTCCTTGGCTCCTCCTTTTTATAGACCAAGCCTTTATGATATTTATTCCTTGAAGATAAGAAGTGCATCTGTACCAAAAAAAAAAAAGAAGATAAGAAGTGCATCTAATCCTCTAACTTCTGTCTGCGTCAGGCGGCTAGTGTTATGGCATGAATTTGAACCTTGATGCAGTAGCTTTGGGTGGTATTGGAAGCACCTACTGATGCTAATGTCGGTTTCTAGAACAATCGGATTGCTCTCTATTTTTTTTTTCCCAATATCTAGAATACTAAATTGCTCGCTTCTTTTAGCATTATAAAATATATATATGACAAAAGAAAATTGTTTTGAATTTGAATTAGTGCCCTACAATAATCAGGTTGGTATGGCTTGTAGGGGTCGACCCTATACCTCCGGCTTATAAAAAAATATAAAATATATAAATAAATCTATCTCATCTAATGAACTTAAGTTTAAAAATAGTAATTTTAGAAAAAAAAATTTAGGAAAAATAGTATCAGAACAAAGATTTTGAGTTCGAACTCTGTCTTAGCATTCCTTAATCCTATTATTAAAAATTTCACATATAAGGCTCACCCATTAAAAACATGAAAGAGAGTATAAAAAAATATAAAATATATAAATAAATTTATCTCATCCTGTGCGGCCCAAATAAAACAAGGATGCTAATGCTTGCTTCGCTCTTTGCACTTTGCACCACTTGCTTCTCTCATGGGGGAAAAGATTTTTTTTGCCTTTCTAGAGCCCGTAAACTCAAAGATATACTCGACAATAATTATATTACTTTGTGATCCCATACCTCATCATATGCAAACAATTTCTCCACCGTTTGGAATTGCTCTGGAAAAAGTTAGTTTAAAATGTTTGCAATCACCATTAGATGGTTGAATAGGTTTGATATTTCCCTAGAAGAAAAAAAGAGGAGTTTGAAATTTACATAGAGGCAGAATATGAGCACCATAGCTGAGTTGCATTCACTTTACTAGTACAGTGCTCCTCTCCAAGTTCACATAGGCCTGTGTCCATTGGAGTCCATCCTATTCCTTGATCATTTCCTAGGTTACAAACCAGTGCTGCGTTACAGCATGGGCAACATGGTTTTCTGAGATCAACAATGTTTGAATGTCTTGCTGCTGCTATCTTTGTACCATTCTTCTGTGCTTGGATACCTGAAATGATCATACCATTCTTCATCAACCCACAAGTAGACACACTTGTCATCGTTATATATCATATGCCGGCATCAGAAGGTCAACATTCTTGTAAGGTTTATGAACCATAGAGACAACCCAAGCTCCTAGAAACTATATGAAGTAGATTAAGAAGACTAAAGAATGCATCAGTTTGTGAATGCTGGAACCGGCAGGGGAGGGGGCAAGGGCCATGGCCATCCTGAGAATTTAAATGCTCTTAGGATGTCCTGATAGTTCCAGTGCAACCTCCTTGCCCCTTTAAATTTTAGGACCCACCTCCTATCTTCATTGCTCGCTTTCTTATTTCTCATTCCTCAATGATCTAGACCACTAGTTTTCATTCGCATACTTTATATGAAAGAATTCTAATCCTTGTCTTGTCAAATTCGAATACCATCAATATCAATCAGCTTAGTTAACCACACCACAAATATATATTCCCTTCTTTTTCTCTCTTTTCATCGAATTTTTTGAAATTCCCCTCTCTAGGTCGCAAACGTCGATTCTCCATTTATCTTTCACGTTACATCTCTAAAAGAGATTCCTCAAACAAGCCTCCTTCAATCAAAAACCTAACATCTAATGGTTGCATGGAATGCATTTGGCAGCAATGTTAGCAATGCTGATTGCAGTGATAGTGGAGATGATTGTGGTTGGCGAGAGGATAGTGGTTGATAGGTGGTGACAGAGGCAATAGCAACAAAGATGATGGTGGAGGATCATGAGTGGTTTGATTTTTAGAAACTTTGGAAACCAAATTTTAAACTTGTATAAATTTTTAGAAACTAAGAAAAAGTTTTCAAAAAAACTAAAAAAAGAAAATAGATTATCAAACACCATTCCCGTGGCAATTTCTTTAGTTTTTAAGGAAAATTGAAAACAGAAAATTGCAACCATGCAAAATAGAATATTGAATATGTCAAATTACACCAAAATATTCACCGACTCATCAAATTGTGCAAATCTATTCCTACACATCTATACCTAGAGGTCCTAGACCAAACTTCATCTAAAATTGCCATTCTATAAAACATGCTAACTTGAAACCAAGAGGGGCAAATTCGAATATATATATATATATATATATATATATATATATATATATATATGCGCGCGCGCGAGAGCTTATGGAGGTGGACTGGATTGGATTTCAATGCACATGAAACCTTTTGAAAATAATTTACCATTGTTCTTAATAATATTTTTTTTCCAAAATAATTATTTTTAAAACTTTAAGTAATTAGCTGGGTTGTGGGTCTCATATGTCTGACCATCTCTATGTTTTAATATTAACATTGTAACATATGGTTGATTTCATGTTGGACAACTAGACCCTTATTTGTATCTGAATCCAATAAACCACTATGCCCCTTATCAAGGGTACCATTATTAATACATGGATTTTGTCACAAAATTGTAGTAAGGTATTCTATTATTTCAAGTTAAGGGACCACTTATAAGCTATTTCAACCAAGTTCGCATCTCTATCCTTGACAATGATTTTTAAAGTGGATTGTTAATATTGATTATTCAATATAACAACACAGCCAATTCTTAATGCGAGGTCATGACCATCTTGGTGGAGGAGGAACTCCATACAATCACTATACATTCAATTAGTCTTATAGGTGCAATATGCAACCTCACTTATAGCTACGAACATCTTTTGAGCACTCAAGACTCCAATCTTCTTTATGGTAAACACTTTGACCACTTCGGAAATGTACATATATCAAAGGATCCAGGTTGTATCTTTCACGTGAAAGAATGGTCCAAAGCACACTGAATTCTTTTTTTTTCATCCACCTATACAGTTCTTAAAGTGGCCGTTGCACAATCCAATGGTTGACCTCGTGGAAAAAAAAGATGAATCATTCTTTCCCACGGAAGATACAACCCGAACCCTATATTAGAATAGCAAAAAGCTGATATTTAAGGATGCTATTGTATCACCATACACTTGGATCCCCTTCAACCTCACACAAATCAATTCCCATACGTTAGAGAGCAGAAAGCGGAAAATAAAGCAAGAAGAGCACCCATAGAAACGAGCTTAATTCCCCCCCACGTCAACGCGAGGTTGCCATTGGCGCGACTTCAGGGCACGAACATCACCAACATCGTCAAGTGACCATGAAAGACGAGCAAGTCACTCATCAACGGAAGATATCTCGAAACAAATAGGCTCGACGGAAGACAGCCATGGCTCTAATATTAATTCTGGAAGAATCGGTGGAAGAAAGAGTGGCGAGCTGAGAAGAAAGCAAGAGATCTATATATAGAGGCAGTAGAGTAATCCGCTTTTGGCATGGGGAACGTTAGTTTGCTTTGCACGAATCCGCATGGCATTGATGCAGGGTCTCTCTCTGCGCTGCAGCACCGGCACGTCCGCAGGAGAGAGGGAGAGAGAAGGTGGTGGCCTGGTGGGAACCGAGGGATCTGAAAGGATGGCCTCAGGGGAGGGCAAAGTTTGTGCCTTCTTTGGGCTAAGCCTTCTTCCAAAGGTTCTCTGAGTTGGTTGCTTCTTTGCCACTGCACCTCTTTGGTGTAGATCTTAGTGAATTGCTTATATACGTGAACTTATGTTGTGTTTGATCACTGGCATTGTCTGCTTTAATCAAGAAGGAGAATCAGCCAACACTTGCGGCGATATGTGGCAAGATCTGGGCCAAAAATGATCCTATGTTCTCGTTTTATCTTGAAAAATGTTCGAAAGAACGTCTTAAAATAGGGGTGCAACTGGGAGCACGTTATGCTTCAAGCCTGAAGTTAAAAACCATAATGATAGGTAGTAGTTACAGCTTCATTAAAACAGCTTCGGAAATTTCTTCTGAAATATGTTAGAATTTCTGAGTTCTCAGAAAGGAACTTGAAGTAACAAAACCGAGAAAGTTCCAGCTTTAGAAAATCTGAAGAAAAACGGGAACTGCAACATTTTGCAACCGTCCCTAAAATCTCAGCTTTTTTTTTTTTTCCCCAGGAAACAGAGTTGCAGGTCCTATTTGGCTATTTCTACATGCAGATTGATGTCCGAGGTAGCATCTGCACAAAACTTTTACTATTCCTTGATTTTATTTTCACTCTTTTTATGAAAGCTATAAACTTTGCTTCCAAAAGCTCAAAACCTTTTATAAACAATCTTCAAAAACAAAAAGGTTTCATCATACATGTTGTTCGATCTAGTTCATGTTTACATATGACTTAGAAGTGCTCAAACATATTGAACTTTATTTGACATATGCTTTCTATGGAGCGATCATAATCGATGGACTGGATTCAAAATTTTTCTCACACCCTATCATGCATTTTAACACATTAGCACTACTCATGCCGTCCATTTGCATCCCCTTGATGCATAATAGATAGATAACTTACAAAATACTTGATTCTTGCGGATGTCTTACATATTATATATATCATTATCAGTGGCTTGGATCAACATTTTAGAATGCCATCGGTCGATCTTGCACCAATATATTTAGGATTCAAAGCGGAGACTAGCCTACTTCTTTCCCGATTATATTATCAAAATGAAGGGGGAAAGAGTTGGTGTAGGATTCTCAAAAAATTTACCTGGAAACACGCGCGTACTAAAGATATCAAGAGTGAATGTAGTAGGCTAAAGTATAGAGCTATAGCTTGAGTACTAGAGAAGTATAGTATTATTCATATGGATATACAGCAGATAAGCCCGAGATTTATTCTATATATAAAGATGCCAAGCCATGGCATCCATCACCACAGAACTATATATAGATGATAGTCTCATATATACACCTTGCGCCTGATGCGCTCTCCCCCTTTCATGCCCATGTCGCCTGCGTAGGTGGTCTCAGACATTTCATAGGTCTCCTCTTCAGACCACTCCTCGTGCTTCGGCCGGCCAAAGATTCCAGGGCGTGACTCGTCCTCTTCCATATGGACCTCCTTGTGCTTGATCACAGTGTGAAGCTGAGGGAAGTGAGGCCCTTTAGTCATGTCTGTCTTCTTCTCCATTTTCGACGCGTAGGTGCAGTAGTCATCCTCCGAGGAAAACCTTTCCTGGTAGCAGCTCATGTCGGACACTGTCTACCTGGAGTTTTAGAAGAGCTGAGGCTGGTCTGGTTTCTGATCTCCTTGGCTCCTCCTTTTTATAGACCAAGCATTATGATATTTATTCCTTGAAGATAAGAAGTGCATCTAATCCTCTAGCTTCTGTCTGCGTCAGGCGGCTGGTATTATTGCAGGAATTTGAACCTTGATGCAGTAGCATTGGGTGGTGCTGGATCAAATATTTTCATCCTCAAAAAGTTATCTTTTCCATATTCGCCAGACCACAAGGGAAGCACCTACTGATGCTATGTTGGTTTCTAGAACACTCAGATTGCTCTCTCTTTTTTTGGGGTATCCAGAATACTAAATTGCACTTTTCTTTTCGTATTATAAAAAATATATATAATAAAAACAAAGCCGATTTGAATTTGAATTGGTGCCCTACAATAATCAGGTTCGTCTGGCTTGTGGGGGTTCGACCTCTATACCCCTGGCTAACTAATTATGCGGTCCAAATAAAACAAGAATGCCAATTGCTTGCTTCGCTCTTTGCACTCTGCTCCACTCGTTTCCCTCGCAGTGAAAAAATCTTTTTTTGCTTTTCTAGAACTTGTAAACTCAAGACATACTCCACAATAATCATATTACTTTGTGACCCGAGACCTCATCAAATGCAAACAATTTCTCCTGAAAAAAGTTAGTTTAAAATGTTTGTAATCACCATCAAGTGGTTCAGTAGGTTCAATATTTCCCCTAGAAGAAAAAAAAAGAGAGAGGAGTTTGAAATTTACATAGGAGCAGAAGAATATGAGCACCATAGATGAGTTGCATTCGCTTTACTAGTACAGTGCTCCTCTCCAAGTTCACATAGGCCTGTGTCCATTGGAGTCCATCCTATTCCTTGATCATTTCCTAGCTTACAAACCAGTGCTGCGTTACAGCATGGGCAACATGGTTTTCTGAGATCAACAATGTTTGAATGTCTTGCTGCTGCTATCTTTGTACCATTCTTCTGTGCTTGGAAACCTCATGAATTGATCATACCATTCTTCATCGACCCACAAGTAGAGGCACTTGTCATCGTTATATATCATATGCTGACATCAGAAGGTAAACATTCTTGTAAGGTTTATGAACCATAGAGACAACCCAAGCTCCTAGAAACTATATGAAGTAGATTTAGAAGACTAAAAGAATGCATCAGTTTGTGAATGCTGGAACCGGCAGGGGAGGGGGCAAGGGCCATGGCCATCCCGAGAAATTAAATGTTCTTGGGATTTCCTGATAGTTCCAGTGCAGCCTCCTTGCCCCTTTAAATTTTAGGACCCACCTCCTATCTTCATTGCTCGCTTTCTTATCTCATTCCTCAATGATCTAGACCACCAGCTCTTCATTCGCATACTTCATATGAAAGAATTCTAATCCTTGTCTTATCAAATTCGAATACCATCAATATCAATCAGCTTAGTTAACCACACCACAAATATATATTCCCTTCTTTTTCTCTCTTTTCATCGAATTTTTTGAAATTCCCCTCTCTAAGTCGCATACCTCGATTCGCAATTTATCTTTCACATTACATCTATAAAAGCAGATTCCTCAAGCAAGCCGCCTTCAATCTAACTTTCCGTCTCCTTTTGATTTTCCTTTAACGAGGCTCATGTTGATGTTGAGAAGCACTAGACTTTCTCCATGTCATGCATGGTCTCATGATTTGGAAGGCACGAAAAGCATCGATTAGCCTTTGCAGAGCATGAAGTGCTAATTTGCTGTAGAGAGACGCTAATCCTAAGCCAGACAGAGCTTTGGAGAACAACAACAGATATTAGAGAGTTTTGTGTAGAATAATATTAGATGTATACCTGATACCTTGAGCTCCTTTTTATAGATGCAGAGTTTTTGTCCCACTAGGGTTGGACTCTTCAAAGTTCTAAGTCAAATGAAAAACTATCTGCTGGCTTTTCTTATCTAAATCAACCTAGAAAGAAACCGAGTCATATTGAAATAGGTTTCGCTCGGTGCTATGCATCATCCTAAGGTTGGTAGATTGGATTTTTTGTGCTCTTTTTAATGTACATGAAGCTCTTCGAACATATCTTGAGTCTGAAGTCCTAATAAATACCAGCATAACATTGGAGGCGTGGATCATGTAAGAATTTAAGATATGATGGTTTCCAAATCAGGTCATGTTAAACGTCCGCCCAAACCTGGCTTGATTCTCTGAAATATATGTCTAGGCCCAGAGCCGACCCCATCGTTAACTCAAACCCTTCCAACCTCAATTTTTTGACGCCCAGGGCTAAAACTCTAATTCAGGTCATATCAGGTTGGGTTGGGTTAACCCAATTTTGAGTCAGGTTGATCTTCTTCAGACGAGGTCCAGCCTTGGCTCTGGCAGAAACCTACCCAACCCAGTCCAAGTTTGGGTTGGGCTTAGCTTGGGTTTCTGCCTGCCTGCCCAATTTCTACCCCTAGTGTCTACTACTTTATATTGGTGGAATATATTTTTACTTTCTTATATGCACCAAGTTTTCATGTCCATTTATTAACAAAAAAGTAATAATAAATGACAACAAATTAATCATCAACTCCAGAATATTATTTTCCCAAAAAAAATAGAATAAGGAGAAAAAGGAAAAGATCAACACTTTTGAGGTGCTTAACCTCCTTCAAAAGATATTTTTGTTTCTTATTACCAAAGATAAGTTGCAGATCAGTTAAATAAAGAACTATGGAACCATCTAAACAAGAAAACAGAGATGTGATACCCCTACATTATTGCATCCAAATATATGGATTGACTATTCAATCTAAATCTCATAATTATAAGATACTGAAAAAAAAGTCTGATAAAAAGAATACATGCAGCGGTGGCATCCTATTCCACCTTAAACAACCGCCGTCCTCGAGCTTATCTAAAACTTCAATTGTCTTCATGTGGTAGTCATCATCTGCAAGATCTGCTTCTTCTAACGATGCCAATTGTGATTTGCATTGCCATCTATGGTTAACTTGCATCACAATTGTAAGAGATATATTTCTCTGTCTTCCACGCATCTCCACAAATATTGGAATTCAAATATTTCCAGATGTTGGGATTAATGGGCACAAACTCACTGTATCCGGCTTACCAATTAAGAATTGGACTCATTCAGGCATTCCATCAAACACATCACAGGCATGAAAAGATAAGCACAAAGACACCAAATTTACGTGGTTCGGCAGCAAGTGCCTACATCCACGGGGAGGAGGAGCAATCCACTATATCAATCTTCCCAATAGGGTACAAACATAGATACATAAGAGCCCAAAATATGGACTGCCAAATGATCACAATATGAGGCAATATAAAACCAAATATAAAGCAAGAAACAACCTGATCGGATCACCCTTCTGCAGCCACAATGATAGATCAAAAGTGTAGTATGCAAATCAACCTTTCTACGGCTCCAATGGTAGATCAAATGAGTATCAAAACCATACCTTCCCTTGTTGCATTTACTGTGAACAGCAAAGAAGAAAGAGGCTCACAGAAACAGGGAAGTCACAGGAAGAAGCCACGGTTGAAGAAAGGAAGAAGGAAGAAAGCCTCCAGCGAGTGAAGACAAAGGGGAACCCAAGTCGGATGTTGCCAGGAGACCGAGAGCGCACGGGAGGATGAAGAAGATGGGTGCGGCGGCTGAAATCCCTTTCACCCTAAAACAAAACAAAACCCTTCATCCCACGGGAAAAGAGGTAACATGTACCTTTTATATAATGAAATGTCATTTTGCAAATAGGTCCCTCTCAAAGCCACTATTTGGAGCAAAGTCCAAAATAATCAACAATCCTCCTCCTTGCGACAAATTATGTACCTATCATCAAATATGGATTGATAAAATAACCTCCTCCTCACCACAAGCCCGGAAGGGCATTAACAAGTGCTCACACCAATCAAGTTCAGGAAAGTCCTGAACTTAACTGCTGTGATTGGTTTAGTGAACATATCAGCCGGATTATGAGCAGTGTAGATTTTCTGAATCCGGACATCACCATTCTCCACCAAATCTCTGATGAAGTGATACCTGACATCTATATGCTTAGTGCGTTCGTGATACATCTGATCTCTGGCAAGATGCAAAGCACTTTGACTGTCACAATTAATATCCAAACGGTCCTGCTCGAGACCCAAATCCTGTACTAGTCCTCTTAACCAAATAGCTTCCTTTGCTGCCTCTGTCAACGCCATATACTCTGCTTTTGTAGTAGACAAAGCAACTGTAGGCTGCATAGTAGCCTTCCAACTGACTGCACAACCAGAGAGAGTAAATACATATCCGGTTAACGACCTCCTCCTGTCCAAATCACTAGCATAATCTGAATCAGAAAATCCTGTAATAGTGCAATTACTCTGTGCAGAGAATACCAATCCCAAATTGGAAGTGCCTTTTAGATATCTAAGTATCCATTTCACAGCTGACCAGTGAGCCTTTCCAGGCTTATCCATGTATCTGCTTACTACGCTTACTGCCTGTGAAATATCAGGTCGAGTGCAGACCATTGCATACATGATGCTACCTACTGCACTTGCATATGGCACTCTGGACATATATCTCTCCTCATCCTCAGTCTGGGGACAGAGTGTGGCAGATAATTTGAAATGACTGGCAAAAGGAGTAGTGACTGGCTTGACTGTGGACATACCAAATCTATCCAAGACTTTCTTAATATATCCATGCTGAGTAAGAAAAAGTCTACCCAACTGCCTGTCACGACTGATCTCCATCCCAAGTATTTTCTTTGCCGGTCCAAGATCCTTCATCTCAAATGCAGTACTGAGCTCAGCTTTCAGATTTTGGATGATTGATATATCCTTGGCTGCTATCATCATATCATCCACATACAGTAATAAGTAACAAAAGGATCCATCTGAAAACCGCTGGTGATATACGCAACTGTCATATGGAGATCTGTTGTATCCATGGTCGACCATAAACTTATCAAATTTGCGATACCACTGTCTTGGAGACTGCTTGAGACCATATAATGATCTCTTGAGCAAACATACATGATCTTCCTTGTCTGGAACCTCAAAACCAGGAGGCTGTTGCATATAAATCTGTTCCTCTAAATCACCGTGAAGAAAAGCTGTTTTAACATCTAGCTGTTCCAGCTCTAAATTCTGAGAAACAACTAAGGCAAGCAACACACGAATAGAAGAGTGTTTAACTACAGGAGAAAATATTTCCTTATAGTCAATTCCCTCCCGTTGACAATAGCCCTTAGCTACTAACCTGGCCTTATATCTAAAATCCTGATGACTGGCTCCCTCTTTATTCTTGAAGATCCATTTGCAGCCTATTGCCTTTTTGCCCTCTGGTAATCTGACTAATTTCCAAGTCTGATTCTTCTCTAAAGATTGTAATTCTTCAACCATAGCCATGGTCCATTGTTCAGCCTGCGGACTACTAATAGCCTCCTGATATGTGGTCGGCTCATCACCAATAGTGTCTGCAATGCTCAGAGCATAATAAACTAACCCAGCACAAGCTGAATCCTCAAAACCATACCTTTGTGGTGTTCTGATCTGACGCCTGGGTCTACGAGTGGCAATGCTATCATGCTGATCCTGACCTTCCATGGTAACCTCCTCCTGAGTCTGTATCTCTGCATTTGTCTGCTGTTGCTGCTCATTCAGAATTAAAGTATCTTCATTTGCCTGCTGCTGTGATCTGATAGTCTGATCAATATTCATAACAGTCCTATTTATCTGATCCTGACCCTGATCTCTCTCAGAAGAACTTGGCTGTAGCTGCCTTAAAGGAGTAGCTATCTCATGAAATGTCACATCCCTACTGACTAAAAAACCTTGGGATCCAGGCTCTGTGCACCATAATCTGTAGCCTTTTACCCCAGATGCGTATCCTAGAAATACGCACTTCTTAGCCCTAGGGTCCAACTTTCCATCTCTTACATGTGCATAAGCTGGACACCCAAAGACTCTGAGTACTGAATAGTCTGCAGGTTTTCCTGTCCACATTTCTTCCGGAGTTTTCATGCCCAATGCTGATGCTGGAGATCGGTTTATAATGTAGCAGGCTGTGTGAGCGGCCTCTGCCCAAAAATCTCTAGTTAATCCAGAACTAGATAGCATAGATCTGACTCTCTCAATTAGTGTGCGATTCATGCGTTCTGCCACACCATTCTGTTGAGGTGTACCCACTGTGGTTCTATGTCTGACAATACCCTCTAATTTGCAAAAGTCATTAAACTCAGTAGAACAGAATTCTAATCCATTGTCAGTTCGGAAGGTTTTCAACTTCCTATCAGTATGCCTCTCGACCATAGCCTTCCACTTCTTAAATGTGTCAAATACATCACTCTTATTTCTGATAGTGTATATCCAGACTTTGCGGGAGTAGTCATCAATAAAAGTGAGTAAATACCTAGATCCACCCTTGGATGTAATTGGGGCTGGTCCCCATAGGTCAGAATGAATATAATCTAATATACCAGCTGTCCTGTGCACGCCTGTAGAAAAGCTGACCCTGTGTTGTTTTCCGAACACACAATGCTCACAGAATCCAAGTGCACCAACCTTCTGACCACTTAGCAAACCACGTCTGCTCAGCTCCTGTAAACCTTTATCTGAGATGTGGCCCAATCTCTGATGCCACAGGTGTGTCAACTGCTCAGTAGAAGACTGCACTGCTGAAGCCTGTCCAACTATTGTACTACCATCCAAATAGTAAAGGGTCCCACACAATTTCCCTTTCAATAAAGTCAATACTCCTTTATTGATAGTTATTGATCCTCTACCCCATCTGCCCTCGAAACCTGCACTATCGAAAGCATGTACTGAGAGAAGGTTTCTCTTTAGTTGAGGAACATATCTGACATCGTCCAAAGTCACTACAGTGTTTGCATTAGATTTAATTTGAACTATACCAACACCTTCCACTTTGCAAATACCATCATCTCCAAGAAGAACGGTGCCCCCCTCACATGATCTAAAAGAAGAGAACCATTCCTTATGGGGTGTCATGTGGAAAGATGCTCCAGAGTCCACAATCCAAGTATCAGGATGACTGACACTGCAAGCAGCTGTAAATACTGCATCATTATCATTACTGTTGTGACCTGCTGATGAAACTGCAACCGTTGCCGAGTCTGAGACGGTTCCTTTATCCTTTTGTTCCCTCTCTTTCTTAGACTGTAGTAGTCTACATTCTGATTTCCAGTGGCCTGGTTTCTTACAATAGTGACAAAACACCTGGTCTTCTAGACCTAGACTTTGATCTGGTTTTGGATTTGCTTCTACCTTGTCCACCTTTCTTCTGCTCATCTCTACCTCTAACTATAAGTCCTTGAGCTGGAGTCTGAACTTGATGTTGTAGCTGTACTTTCAATCTAAGCTCATTGGATAACAAAGTAGCTTCTACCTCTTCAAGACTTATTGTCTCTTTTCCATAGAGCATAGTAGTAGTAATATGCTCAAAGGACTTAGGCAATGAGTAGATAAGGATCAAAGCCTTGTCTTCTTCATCTACTTCAACACCAATATTTGATAAATCAAGTAGGAGCTTATTATACTCATCCAAGTGATCTTTGAGTGAAGTCCCTTCTGCCATACGAAATGTGTGCAATTTTCCCCTCAAGTACAATCTATTAGTAAGGGATTTTGCCATATATAGACTCTCCAATTTTTCCCATACTCCCTTAGCTGTATCAAGATCCACAACATTTCGCAGGACTTTATCACTCAAACCCGAAAACAAAGTTCCTAGTGCTCTCTCATTAATCTCTTCTTTGACAGCCTCATTATCTCCTGGGATTGCATCCATACCCTTGAGGGCTTTTGCTACACCCTCCTTAACCAACAGGTATTTCATTCTTACCTTCCATAGTGAGAAGTCCCCTGTGCCATCAAATACAGCCACTTCATGCCTTATGGTAGTGGAATGTGAAACAGAAGCCGAATCGTTAGCCCTAGATGAATTTTGTTGCCCAACAGTAGCCATAGCTCTGATACCAATTGTTGGGATTAATGGGCACAAACTCACTGTATCCGGCTTACCAATTAAGAATTGGACTCATTCAGACATTCCATCAAACACATAACAGGCATGAAAAGATAAGCACAAAGACACCAAATTTACGTGGTTCGGCAGCAAGTGCCTACATCCACGGGGAGGAGGAGCAATCCACTATATCAATCTTCCCAATAGGGTACAAACATAGATACATAAGAGCCCAAAATATGGACTGCCAAATGATCACAATATGAGGCAATATAAAACCAAATATAAAGCAAGAAACAACCTGATCGGATCACCCTTCTGCAGCCACAATGATAGATCAAAAGTGTAGTATGCAAATCAACCTTTCTACGGCTCCAATGGTAGATCAAATGAGTATCAAAACCATACCTTCCCTTGTTGCATTTACTGTGAACAGCAAAGAAGAAAGAGGCTCACAGAAACAGGGAAGTCACAGGAAGAAGCCACGGTTGAAGAAGGGAAGAAGGAAGAAAGCCTCCAGCGAGTGAAGACAAAGGGGAACCCAAGTCGGATGTTGCCAGGAGACCGAGAGCGCACGGGAGGATGAAGAAGATGGGTGCGGCGGCTGAAATCCCTTTCACCCTAAAACAAAACAAAACCCTTCATCCCACGGGAAAAGAGGTAACATGTACCTTTTATATAATGAAATGTCATTTTGCAAATAGGTCCCTCTCAAAGCCACTATTTGGAGCAAAGTCCAAAATAATCAACACCAGACTCCAAGATGATTGCTGCTGGGGGTTGTCAATTGTTTGACACCTCGGTACACGAGACAGAGTGGAGAGCGGCCTGGTCTGCACTGTGTTATGTGTAGCATACTTTGCAAGCCAAGATGGTCCTTTTGGAGGACGATTCCGCGACGATTATTGGGTGGATTCTACGGGCGTCGGAGGGGTTGGTGACTACCACCCGCTGCTGAGAGATATTCGGACTATGATTCGTGATGGGCTAGCCATTCAAGTTAAGGATATTTAGGATATTTTTCGAGAGGCCAATGAGGCTGCAGATCGGGTGGCTTCTTTTGTAGCCCACCGCTCGGATGGACACCTATAGGTGGACGAGGTGGAATTGCCTAGTGCTCTTCAAGATGTATTGCTTTTTGACTTTCTTGACTGCATCCATACACGTTTGATATGATACTTCCATTTCAACCAAAAAAAAAAAAAAGATTGCTGCAAGTAGCTTCCATTTTTAAAAGCTAATTTGCATAGCCTCCTGCTAAGACATGTCAGGGAAGATACTTGTGGGAAGCATTTTTTGCAACCAAATTATCATCTTTGAGATCTGATTTAGAACAATTAGTCATTAACTTAGAACAATTAATCATTAAAAAAAGAAAAAGAAAAGGGTGTCCAACTTTTTCTCTTTTTTTTTTCGTTTTTGTTTTGCTGGAACAAGATTGAAACTTGCCGGAACAAGATTCTGCTTTAAGAAGCTCCAACTAATTAAAATGTAGCTTTGAGGAACTCGCTCTGTGAAAAAAAATAATTCCGACTGGACAAGCACCTCATAGTTTAAAATTCAAATCACAGAGCTTCAGTTCAGAACACTATGGTTGATTACTTGATTTAAATACGAAAGACAAAAGACAGCATCAGAGAGTGACTTTATTAATACCACAGAGAACGTTACATGCTACAAATTTAGCTTGTCTACTCACATAATTCAATTTCATAGAAGGATCGATAATTCTATTCAGTTAGAAACAAGTTAGTATGTCCAAGAGATAAAACATAAAGCACTGGTTAAGAATAGAAAATCACTAGAGACACACAAGGACTTGAGAGATGAACTACTTCCCTCAAAACTAACCTTATTCACATAAAGGCCATGAATTATTCAAAACAAGAGAAGCTAACACATGACAGGTATGGGACATACTAGTATCATAGAATGCACTATGTTACATAAGAGACATTTACAATCACAAGGCGTGACACATGCACGAACCTATTCATTCATATCAGCAACAGAGGCTTGGTATTGCATGAAGCTTGGAACGAATGAAGCTCGACTCATTTTTATGAGAAGCAACTATATCTCTTTTTCATATCATCAGAGTACTTAAAATTCTTGTGTCTCATTACCACTTGATAACCAAGATAAGCATAGGTCCTAACCAACCTGGCCACTTCAGTAGCAGAGAGAATCTAAATCAGTTCGCCAATTTAAATTTGTAAAAGATCAACTCAATCTAGTGGTTTTAGATAAATTTCAGTAGAATTAAGATATTCTGCATGGACTTGGGGAAGAATTCTTAGGCAATCCACATAACAAAGATGAAAGAGCTCTCTCTTGTCTACCATCAATTCTCCTCATATAGAAGACTGATTATTCCAAGAGCAAGTATAGCCAAAAAACTAATGTCTGTAAGTTCACATATAGCCATGCTTTGATTGGCATCCTTCAATTGCCAAGGAAACAGGCTTTCATCCAATCTATTCAGGAAAGTAACAAACTGTACTAACTTCTCCAGTAGTCCATGGAATGGAAAAGGTATCTAGATGTTAATCAATGCAGACCATAGCTCACACTTACTTAACAACATCAGAATGCTGGCTTCCACATTTTTATTCCACATTAGCCACATCCATAGCTGCAAAATATTGACAAATATTAATGAATTATGAAGGATGAGAAACGAGCATCTCCATAGCTGCTAAAGTAGTGGTTGAATGCATAATAGTTGCATTTACGTTTCTTTGTGAACTCATGTACTGTGTAAAATAGATGCATTTATGCCAACCCTTCTTTGTGAAAGTGGCAGGCTAATAATTTACAGCAGGGTTCACAAAGAAACAGAAGAATACCAATTGCACAAAGAACAAATCCAAACCATAATAGTTGCCCGCTTGTTTCTTTGTGAACTCATTTACTGTGTATTATTAGCCTGTCATTGAAAAGTTGGAAATCCAAAACTTTTGCGATCAGCATCACTGCCAACTCGGACCAAAAGAGGGCGGAAAAAGAGAATCCATTTTCTCTGCTGAACATCAGGCAACGACAAATGTTCTTCTAGTATAGAGTTAGAAAGAATATAGATTTTTGCTCCTAACGTGTACTTAACCCAGGTAAAATTCCATTTTACATCGTTCTCTAGAATCTCAATGTCAAGGACACGAGCAAGTTCTTTGCCTTTAGGCAACAGCAGATGAACATATTCAATCATCATCCGACTCATTGGTGATCAAGAAAAGACTACAGATGTTCTTCCAATCCAGAGATCTAGAATCAGCAGCATAAGTATAATAGGAGGTTTTGAGACGACAAATCCTCAAGATTGAACAGGAGCAAGGCAGACTGACACATAATCAGGAGCATTTGTAGAGGTTGTAAGCAGAGAGTATGAACAGCATTAGCTTGTCTCCAACCTATGCTGTTTATATGATTCCAACAACATTCATCATCAGACAAAGGAACATCTAAGGGATCTCTTTTGCCTTGGACAAGGAGGAGGACAACACAAGAAAAGAAAATTCTCCTGTGGAAGAAGATTTTGAAACTGTCTCCTGGTAATACTCATACTGCTGCTGAAATTTCCCCAAAGCTTCTGCCTTCAAAAATATTTGTTGGTGAGCCATGATACTGCAAGTATTTATTGTTAGTGATGCATGTCACATGTGAGAAAAGATGCAGCATTTCAGATTCATTCTTCTTAAGCCTCTTCAACCTTAGTATTGGATACGAGTAGAGGCATTCTACAAAAGTCACTCAGAGTAGTT
Source organism: Phoenix dactylifera (assembly GCF_009389715.1). Taxonomy (NCBI): domain Eukaryota; kingdom Viridiplantae; phylum Streptophyta; class Magnoliopsida; order Arecales; family Arecaceae; genus Phoenix; species Phoenix dactylifera. The sequence continues at coordinate 2,506,486 of NW_024067669.1, read as the reverse complement.
CTAGTACTTCAGGATGCCACTAGGAATGTGAAACATAGCTGACCAGAATGTTTGGAAACTAAATAGAACAGTCCCTTTTAACTCAAATCTACCCACAAGAAATTGATGATCTCCCTCCAACAACATTTCAACTTGAAGCTAAATTTTATGCTCACAAGATATGACTATATGCTGAGGGAGTCTTTCATATATGCTGATACAAGGGATTACACATGGAGAGATGAGCAAATAATGAGGGTGGACAGCATCGGCAAATGAGAGGATTGAATGGAGGGTTGGAAATTCATGAGCTGAGATAGAAAGGTATTACAATAACTAAAGATCTCATTGTTGCAGAATATAGAAGATTGTTAAGGAAGGGGAAGATGTTGGTAAAAGAAAGAATAACATAATAAGTGATTAAAAATGACAAAAGTAATCTCTGTTTAGGGTTGATAGATTACCAGGAAACCTCCAGTTAAGTGATGCTGGCTTAACAAATGAATAGCGACTAGGTACTCAGGAAAGATGGGGTTAAATCTAAATATGAAAATGGTATGCAGGGTTATAGGTATCAGCATTTCATGAGTGCCTGCCTGTGGCATTGAAGTCTTTCAAGTTCTAAGGTTATGAATTACCACTGATGTATCAGCACTTTATCAAAGCGAACATGTCCACTTTATGAGATTAAGCAGCATACTCCTTAGATTCATTAATACAATACAGACAATTCTGAACTCGGAAATGGATGGATAAAATATAAAAAATGAAAAGGAAACAAGAACTTACATGCTGCAGCAATTCAATCTAAATAATGACAAAATCATGAATCAATGAAGTAGATAAGGAGAGAGATGACAATACAACCCACTAGGGTGGAAAATCTCCAAGTTGTTAAACATATTATAATCACTACAATGCAACAAGAATGTTCATTTGCATAAAGCTTAATTCAGTTTTCAAATCCTGATAGTTTAGATGATAAGTCATCTTAATCCATATGGGAGTCCACATCTTAAAATGGTTCGACATGCAACTCAACGTTGGAGATCAAGTCATACCAGTGACCGAAGTTAGCAAATCAAAACACGCAAAAAACATACCATGAGATGATCATGGCATGGAAACCACTCTACCTTGAAAGACTTTCTTCTACTTTATAAATTGAACATCCATTGACACAAAACTGGTATGAAGGGAGAATTGATAATGCAAAAGGAATTTTATATAATTCCACTGTCAGAAATACACAAAGATGAGAGACACTACATTTGTATCCTCCAAATCCCATAGAATCTCAGTTTTATATATATATATATATATATATATATATATATATATATATATATATATATATATATATATATATATATATATATAAACCTCAAACGATCTATCACTACCAAAAAGCCCAATGTAGGAGATGTGAATGGATCGAGCACTGTTCTTTCTTAAGAAGTGCCGCATTCTATGATGTATCTTGAACCCTAAGAGTCAAGCTCATCTATAGCAGTTGGCTGTACTCCTTTCAAGATCTGCAAAAAAAAAAAAAAGCCACATTCTATGGTATACAATGAATCCTAAGAGTCGAGCTCATCTACAGCAGTCAGCTATGTTCCTTTCAAGATCTGGAGGAGGAAAAGAAAACCAGAGAGAGAGGAAGGCCGGCAACAGCAGAGCTCACTGTGAATCTGGCTCCATATGTATGCAAGTATGCCCTCCGGCACGGTAAAGCTCGAGCTGATAAATGGCTTGGGGAAGCAACTCTTTCAAAGAAGCATGGTTCGCCACTGCACTACGGCTTACTGACTCGAGAGTCCCCAATGCCTTTGCACGTTCCAGAGCTTCATTGCTGGGGACATGCAATGCCAAGTAACAGAGCAGAACCAGCCCCGGCAACTGCATCTTCTCAACTGACCGCAGCAGTCTCATCAGCCGTGGCACCCCGTCGAACTCCATGATAGCCTTGGAGTGCTCGACGCAGAGAAAATTCTCAGGGGAGGCAAACTTCCCCAGTGAAATGGCTGCCTCGGCGGCCACGTCTGGATTCCAGTGTCCGAGCTGCACCACGAGCGGCTGCAGAACCCGGGTCTCCCGGGCTGGGAAAGTCCGCGCCAATGAGCCCAGAGACCTAATGGCCAGAATCTGAAGCAGTGGGCTGCTCCCCTCCTGCGCTACTCTCAGGAGCTGATCCACGACCGCCTTGGCAGCCAGGGAGTTCATCTTGAAAGCCGAGCGACGGAGGTCGGCATCGGACTCGGCGGCAGCGGCAATCTCCGTCACGGTCATCAGGCAGTTGAGCTGAAGCTCGCCGGTCTCCCGCTCGATGAGCATGGACAGGCAGAGCAGCCCCTTGGTCTCGGTGATCTTGCGGCTGTTGGAGACGCAGTTCCGGGAGAGCATCCACAGGGCCTCGGCGCACGCAACCTTAAGCTGGAGCTTCACCTCTGGGCTTTCATTCTCCCACTCCCTGCGGCGATGGTGGTGGTGGTACCAGTAGGCGTGGTGGTGGTCGCGAGAGGCCGAGACGCCTTTGCCGTCGGGCGGATTGGAATTGGAACTGGAGGACGTGACGTCGCGATTGATCCGGACGAGGGAGGGGATGCTGGTGGCCTTCTTGGAAGGGAGGCAGGCGTCGTCCAGCGGGACCTCGAAGGAGAGGAGGGAGACGAGCGGGCGGATGGCGTTCTCCTGGGCAAACTCCTCCTGGGCGACGGGGTCGTGGGCGGCCATCCGGGCGACGAGGGCGGCGAGGCTGGCCTGGAGGCGCATCGGGGCGTCGGCGAGGACCTGGACGACGGCGGGGACGGCGAGGTCCGCGAGGATCAGGGAGACGAGCTCGCGGTCGGCAGCGAGGTTGACGATTGCGGTGGCGGCGGCAATCCGGCCGTCGGGGGAGGCGGCGCCGTCGCGGAGGAGGGCGAGGAGGGGCGGCACGCCGCCCTCCTGGATGATGATCTTCTTGTTGCGGCCGCTGTCGAGGGCGAGGTTGGCGAGGGAGGCGGCGGCCTCGGCGCGTTCGGAGGGGCGGGCGTCCATCTGGACGGCGGCGATGCAGGACCAGACCCAGGATAGGATGGGGTCGGTGGAGGCGATGGGCGGCAGGCTGAGGATGAGGCCGCCGCCGCCGCCACCACCGTCGGAAGGGTCGTCGGAGGAGGAGTAGACGGAGAGGAGCCAGCGGAGGTCGCCAACCGAGGCTTCGAGGAGGGCGAGGGCCTTGCGGAAGTCGGCGGAGCCGGTGGTGATGGAAACGACGCGGTAGAGGACGCCAGAGCGCCGGCAGCGGCGGGCGAGGGAGAGGGCACGGTCGAGGCCCTTGGAGGCCTCGCCGGCGATGCGGAGGGCGGGTCGCTCGTACGGGTTGGGGATGGCGGAGAGGCGGCGGACCGCAGCGCGGAGCATGTCGGCGAGGAGGTCGGCCTGGCGGCCCATCTCGGCGCACTCGGTCTTGAAGGACTCGGCCTCGCCCACGGCCTTGCGGACCCGCTCGGCGAGGAGGATCGGAACGGAGAACTCCTCCTCCACCCTCCTCGCGCCGCCGGTTACGGGGTCGACTCCGGCGCCGGGACCGACGACGCGGCCATTGATCGTGGACATCATCTTAGAACCCAGTCTATCTCTCCAGTGGTGGGTGTGGCGATGCCCGGAGTCGAAGGAGGACTCGGAGTTTCCAGTTTCCAGCATGTGAGCGCGAAGGGTAGGAGAGAATTCGACAAATGGCATCGCTCCACAGCGGAAAATTCTGGTACGATTTGATGTCCTTGTGTCCTCTGACACACTAAATCATATGGTCGATTACCAGATCGTGCGAATCCATCCGTAAATCTACTAAAATCCAATAAATAGAAACAAACATAATTTTGTAATTTTCACTGGAACGACAATTATAAAAGAATTGAAAAATCTTTAATAAATGGATCATAATAAAAGCATAACTAAATATATCGATATTTTTTCTGGAATGAAATGGCCAGGGAATTAAAACACTGAACCAATCAATACTTTCCCAGTGCAGATACATTGCATTGAGATACCGAAGGTGTACACTCCCAATATGACAACCATCCATAAATAATTATGCCATTCATATCATATTTTAAACTACAATCAATTCTAAAAAACAATTTTAGTATTTACATGCTTGTACCTGGTTTTCCGAATTACTTCAACACTCACATGCCTGCAATTAATTCTTGAAACTGCTCCACGAATTCTTTATATCGATCATTAGTTGGTCATAAAATATATTTATGAGGAGCATGGTTGGGCTGATCTTAGTAACCCAAATTGTCCAATTTTATTTTATAACTATATCCGCACCGCCACTCATGAATTAGAAATTAGAATAAACGGATACCTCCTTGGAGATTTAAAAGTTATTAAATTTCCGAAAAGGCTTGGTAACTTATCTTCATGATTATTTTGAAAATATTTCAGATTTATCATAATAATAGTTGCTTAACGGTTATATGATTAATTTAAAAATTATTAAAAATCTTAAAAAATCTTAATTATTTATCTCAATAATTCTGAAAAATATTCTGGATTTATCATTACTAATCTCGACATGAGTAATTATTATTATCTTGGTACAATTTTATTTCACTTTTTTTTTCTTAATTTTTGAGTAATCTTAGCTTTCCAACTTCTTTCTTTCTCTATATTTTGCAATTGATTTACTTGATTCTTGTTTTCGGATCTAAATTTATTTTACCCTAGGACACCAATATGAGAAAGGCCATTTCAGAGTCTAAATCAAGCCACATTTGAAATGAACTATTCCTTCCAAAGCTTTAATAATATATTCGTTATACAATGTATAAAAATTATTTTTTTACAATAGACATATGACCTAATGTTTACATGTTGGCCGAATCTCTCCACCGATTGGAATGCATGAAAATGGGAAGAATAACATATGGAGATCATTGACAGTTTATAAGTGCGTCAATACCTCCAAACATTGAGTCGGCTATGACAAAAATATGATTATTGCAGTAGTTTGGTTTTTTATCTGAATTCATAAATATTTTTTTCTTTCCATGCAATTTGATGAGCTTAACTTTAGTAGATGTTTGTATAACCAAATTGGACATGTAGTTTTTACTAAGATTACAATCACCTGTGTCAAGGTCGTGGTTGTTTCAACTTCCAAACGCCACGCTCGCCCTTAATCCGTATTTCTTTCTCAATTCTCATTACAATCAATAAAGATGTGACAAGAGTAGAGAGGATCTAGAGAATCCACTTTGACCCCGACAAACAAGTCTTGCCGTCATTATCGTCCAACCCGACTCTTAAAGCCTGCCGTGTCTCACTTCTGGTTACGCAGCCGGCCTTGACCAACGCCCACCCCTCGAAAGTTCTTCCCCAGCCCCTCAACCAACCGTCACGTGCCACGTCATCTTAAATGACACCACTCGGCTCGCCATTCGCTGCATAATTACCCTTGGACGTGGCCGCGCGTCGCTTTCCAGTTATAACCGTACCCTGGACCGTCTCCAGATTTGTATGAACCAACCTATTTGCTGAATTTCCACGGCATTGTGCCTATCGACAAAGATAGAACTAAGATGGCGTTGTGATCAGGACCAAAATTTTAAATTAATTATTATGAGAAAGGATGTTAGCATTTAGGACGGAACTTAGAACAGCATGAAAAAACTCTCCTGTGTGATATGAGTGCTAGAGATGGCGTGTATTATCCTCGAGAAGACTCAACTGTAGTAATTGAGCGCATCCTAGAAGCAAGACAGGCGGCTGAGCATCCGCTACTATGCAACATCCAACGATTGCTAAAAAAATACTGTGCCTCTCAGATGGTGCATATATTTCGTAAGGTAAATTAAGCTATTGACTGAGCGGCCTTTTTTTGCTGCCCATTGAAGAAATTTTTTTTTGGACTGAACATGCTTCTCCTCTCTACTGTATAGTGCTCTTCAGAATGTAAATATAAAAAAATTAATAAAAAAAACTTAATTCGTTATAGGATGCCGATTTTGCCCTCGGAGGTTTTTCCATAAACCGGGCGTAGCATTTCTGAAGGGGGAAGACCAAACGGCACGCCGATCCCAGAAGGGTTGGAGACGACGCGATACGGTCACCGCGCGGCTCCCCGGTCTATCGCCGCCTCCTTTGTGTCCGTTGCAGAGAGCCACGCGGAGGGAGTCGTCGTGGCTCCACACGGGTTCCAGAGCCTCTCTCGCCGGAACATCCCCTCCTCCTCCTCCTCCTCCTCCACCGCCTCTCCTCCGCCCCGTTCCCGAACGCACCGCGAATCCCCTGCTCCTCCTCCTCCTCTTCCTCTCCCGTTCTGGCAGCAGAACTGGTTCTTGGCCCTCCTCCTCCTGATGTCTCTCTCCTTCTTCGCTCTCGCCCTCTTCCTCTACTTGGGCCTCGATGTCCCCGAGGCCTCCTTCTCCCCCGCCTCCGCCGCCGCCTCCGAGGGCGTCAAGGTTGGTTATTGGATCGGTCGCTTGTTAGCCCCAGCACCCCCTCCCCCCCATTTTATCTAATTTTTATGGATTTTCTATTGATTTGTGGTAGATAACCTATGGGAGCGTGATCAAGCTGATGCACGAGAGAACTAAGTTCCGGCTGCACTCGCATGAGGTTCCGTATGGGTCGGGGAGCGGGCAGCAGTCGGTTACGGGGTTTCCCAATGTCGATGATTCCAATAGCTATTGGGTATGCGTTCTATTTCTACAACTGGATTTGATTCCTTTTTCTTGTTTTTCTTTCCTGAAGAAGAAGAAGAAGAAGAAGTATTGAATTTTGTGTTTGTTCATACTTGATGGGATTTGATGTTATATTAACGCTTTGGGCTGGACGTTGCATTTCTTCTTTAAAGTATTGGCCATTATAAAAAGTGGAGGTAATCCATCGATAGTGTTAAATGGAATATCATGCTTGCTCAGCCTGAGACACAGAAGGATAATCTCATATGAGATGATGATGATGATCCAGCTTGCACTTTTTTTGGAATGATAGTATGGTCATAGAATGCTTGTTTTTAACTGTTAGCAAGTATCTGGTTTCGGAACATCCGCATGGTGACTTATGTCTGAATGCTAGCTTGTCCACTTCTTCATGTTTTTGATATTATTCGACTTGTGAAGGCACTGGTTTTTCATGAAGAGTTTTAATTGTTCATACTTAAGGGTTCTGCTGTAAGTCTATGTGCTAACTTGTCGTGCGACAAATTTGACGTGTAATAGTAGTGCAACCTTTTCGATGAATGCATGGTGGTCGTTATTGTCAGTTCTCAATTGGTGAGTGTGTGCCTCATTGCAAAGGCGAAGATTCTTTTTGCAACTTGTTTTGCCCAAGATGCAGGTGTTTGCCAGCTCCATATTCTTAGATAAACTTTCTAATTTCTATGCAGATTAGGGCGGCACAATCAAAATTTAATATCAAAGAAGGAATTCCTAATGCTGCTGCCATTCTATTTGTCCAAGCCAAAGAAAAGGAACCGAAAAACAAAAAAATAAAAGAAAAAAAATTTCAACTAAGAACTCATAGATCAACCCTAGCTCCTCGTATCCTTCTTGATTTTCATTCTATCATAGTATTGAAAATGCATAAAAACTTACTTTTCTAAAGTCCATGATTCTACATATTATCATATGTTACTGCTGTGTATGAAACTGTCTTTGGCCTCAGATATGTTAATCTTATAAAGGCTCATCATTTTGCTTCTCTAATCCGATAAGCAATTGATGCTGAAGTCCCATTTCTAATCATGTCTTTGTCACTCTTTTCTCTCTTACTAGTCACATCATATTGTTCCATCTAGATGTATCCTGGACTCTTGTTTTAGGCATAAATATTCAAGTCCATGATGGATGGAGTAAAATGATGATCTTTGGTTACGTGTCCTAACATATGAATAAAATTCATGCATATTGCATGAATCACAACTATTTTATCCTCTTTTCGTATAGACAGATCCTCGTAAAAAGCTTCTAGGACATCCTTCTTTTTGGTCATCATGATTGATTGTGATTTTTCCAATGGGGGTTGACCTTTCTTATTAGAAGATCTCATCGTCTTTGGGATATTTCCCCGCTCTTTTGTTAGGTTTCTTGCATGAATTTTTTTAATCTATTCTTTTAGATGTTTCATTCTTGAGCTTGATGTCTTATCACGTGTGGTTTCAGATGAATCACTACTGCTAAAGTGGATTTTTGTGTTAGATAACATTGGTCTTGCTAATGCACTGTGTATAGATAATGGAATCACCTTGGACATGCTAAACTAATGTTGCTGGTCAAGGACAACATAAATTTGTTTTCATTACATTGTATGCTTTTAATTCTACCTGGATAAGGTTGATCATGTGATCCTTCATGTTGCAGCAAAACGTGCCATTTTACCCAATCATGATCATTGATCTATATCGATTGTTATAAGTGCTTCTCTGTATGATCATTTCACTTCTTTTTATGATTTTATCACTTCACTTCTTTTTACGACCAAATCCTCTCTGGTCAAATTTCCATGTGCTAGTTCTGTGACAATTAGGTAGTATTCTCTTGGTTTTGTAGCAATTTACTAGTGTGTCTATGTCCTCAGCGATCCACTTCTTGCCCATTGCTTGGCCTAAAAGGTTTATCTTTCTAGACTGCATGCATGCCTCCCTGATGTAGATAGCTTCACTATGATTTTTGTTTGATGCAAGGATTAAAGTACACCAGTATTGGTACATGTTGGGGACTGGGTCAGTACGATACCAGTACGATACCATGCTAGCACTTGGTATTTTTTTGTGGTGTCATTTCCAGTATCAATACCTGCTTTTTTCTCCTTTTTGTGTTTTCATGCTGTTCTAGGGTTGTTTTAATATCTAAGGTTATTTTAGGGTCTAAAAAAGCAGTAGATTGAGTTTATGGTGTCGATACAGGTAAAGACACTGTTTTTCTAAGCTTCTTTACCTGTAAATTATTAGCATATAAACAAAGAAAATACACTGAAAAATACAGCGTGTGTGTTGATGCATACACTACAAGAAATCCAAAATTTATGCTGAACAGAGACAATTTGGCAGGGCTTCTCTTTTGATTTGGTGATTTTGTCCACCTTTGCATGGGAAAGAAATGAGAGTGGTGAGCATTTTTCCTTGGATCATGACCTCTTCTAGGCCTGGAGTCAGCTGGATCCACATTGACCTAGCCGAATTTGTGCTCTTCTAAGCTTTCCTTACTCTCTTTATCCCTGCTTGAATGCATAACATCAAAATCCAAAAACAGAAAACAAAAAGAAGAAAGAATAAGAAGCTATGTTGCTTTTGACTCAATATGGATTGGTATCTAGCGGAACTTGCAGGTGCCAGTCTGTATCGTACCATTGTCATTCCATGGCCCGGATCCATACTGGTTTGGTACAGTCACCCAGTATGGACCAGATTTTCATTCGTATTTGATGACAATCTATCGTTAAGATCAAATCTGAAAAGGGTTTGCATTTGATTTTGTTCCATACTGGAAAAGGTTGGATAGGAGATTTGATCAAATGTGATTGGACATAAGATTGAATAGCTGGACCCGAAAACCTATTCAATGAACAAACATCAAAATCCACTGTGCTTTAAGGAAAAAGAGAATAATATAATTTTATCATTACATTTCGTAAATCTTTAGATGGCTTTATGTCTGCATATACTAACCATAATGATCTGAATCATGAAAACCAGAACAATCTGAACCATTGAGGTAACTTAATCCTAGTCCTTGAACTGAATCATGACTAGGGAAGGAAAAAGAGAAGATATTTACCTATCTTATCTCTTGGAAAAACTTAAAGGATTTGATAACATGATTTAAGCATGCTTGGATGCTTTTAACACAACCTGAAAGGGATGTTTTATCGAGGCACTCCATACACATATATACATATGCATGTACATGTGTGTTTGTGTACACATATAATAAAGAAGATGAATAAAGTTTTGACTCTCATAAGTCATAAAGCTAGAAGTTACAGTTATGTCTTCTCATACAGTATTTATTTGAATATAAATGCAAACCTAAAGGCTCATTTAAATCCATCATTAATGTACCTATTCTTATAGTTTGTTTAATAAATTTGTTAAATCCTACATTTCACTTAGCACCAAAATATATGCGCTGAAGTTCTAGTTACCATGGGTATCTTTGCAGGTGGATACTGATGATCACTTCATGAAACAACAAAAATAACCGGTTCATGAAACAACGAAAATAGAGCTATCATGAAAAATTATCCTTTTAAATTTTTGTCTCTGATAGTTTTATATCATTTTAAAGGCTGTGATAATTGTTTATCTTATTTGTCTCTGCTTTGTCACTCACAATACAATAAATTCTGCAGATTGTGAAGCCTCTGCCGGATTCATCTGCTAAACAAGGTGATTCCATACCAAATGGAACGATCATACGATTGCAACATATGAGAACTCGAAAATGGCTGCATAGCCACTTGCATGCTTCGCCTATAACTGGTAATATGGAGGTGAGTAAAGTTTTGGATTTTTTTTTGACATCTTCCATTGTGACTTGGGGAATATATATGCTTATCATGATCTTCATCGCAGTTTAATTTGATAGAGATAATTGTTATAAAAGTAATTATTCCAGTTTCCTTATATCCTTATCAATTGGTAGTGGTTCTCATCTTGGTCCACCCCATTCTTCATGGTCTAAAATGTGCAAAGTGGCTATTACTAAGATTTCAGATGTTTGGGGGCTTCTTATTATCTCTATATCAAATGATCACTCAAAAAATGGCTCTTCAGAATTTGAAGAAGAGGTTTGTTTATCTGAAGTTCTGAACCACTTGAATTTTAGTCCACATGTACTTTAAGATAACGGTTAGATTATCAATTTGGATGGCTCACCATGATGTCCATTTTTCATCCTAGTTGATACAAATTGACATTCTTAGAGATATCAACCAAAATATTTCTATATAATTGGTTGAGAAGTTTTCCCAATGCTGGCAAATCAAATCTAAGTCAAGATCAATTTGACATTCTCATAACCTTAACGTTTATTTTGTTACCTTGGGAAATATAAATTATTTCTATATGACAAATTTTTTAATTATACAAGTTGTTGGCAATATCTTGATGATTCCAGTTTTTTAACTAAGCAGCCATCCTTACCATTTCTCTTCTATCATTGATTTAATGTGGACAAAAATTATGATCTGATTGTGTCTAAGAACCTTTCCTTCACAAAATAAAAAGTACTGTGCTATGAAATTCAATGAAAATGATTAAACGAAAAAAAGGTGATATAAATATATATAACCTCCATTTTGTAATCAGATGAACAAACATGGACTTGATCATTTAGAACTTAGTGTAAATTGATATGAAAACCATCCACTTTTAAATACCCGATCTTGGGTTTTTTTGGTTCAGTTGCCCAACAAGATTGCCCAGACTTGGACTTTAACAAGCTTGCAACAGGCAGAAATGCTCAGATCTCTTGCTTTTCATATTCCATTTTTCTTTTTCCCCTAACCTAAGTTGTAGAGCTTTTCGCTTTACCAACAAAGTTCCTTAATTTGATTCTTTCTAGTAATTACATCAATGAACCCTAGCTACCATTTGCTCCAGCTTAGTATATGGTCTGGATGCCAAAGGAAACCATTGTGCTATAGCTCTTGTTTTTTAGAAGTCTAGCTTGTAAAGCAACAATGGCTCTTTTTTTGGAATGACCTCTTTAAATATGGAGAGGAGAGTCGCAAGCATGATCTCAAACTTTGACTTTAAAAACGAGATTATATCAGCTCACACCTTTGCAATTTGAAGCTTCTTGGATGTTTAATTGTTTAGAAATATCAACATCAAGCTACTCATGGCTCATAGTATACTTGACGTACAGATTTGATCAATCAAATCATACCATGCTAATACTTTTGGTGCTGATCCAACTTGTAAGAATGACCATGCTGATTAGTCACAATGAACTCAGTAATATTGAACATCGCAATGACTTGTTGTAATGTAAGTTGATCCTATGTTTCATACATTGAATGACTACATATAGCAAGTGTCTGATATATCAGTTTGCTTTTTTGCTATTTCAGAGACATGCCACTATATGATTTTGTTAACTCTATTGGTTATGTGCAACCTTGATTCATATTCTTTTCAGTTCAAGCAGAGTTGAGGCTTGTCCAGCCCAACCTTCTTTTGTCTTAATTGCTACCATTGATAATGCCATGTGTGAATCCATTACGCCATTAGCACTCGATGCACATTCATGTTATTGCTGTGACAGATTATCAAGTACATTATATTACCTGAAGAAGTTTAATTAATCAGGGATAGTCAACCGCTGAGGGGCATATTTGGTGTTTGTGAGAACCAATATTTTCATTCATATTATTATTGAAATGGAGTTTATGTTAATGTTGATTTATGATGGTGTGATGATGATGTCAATGTTGATGCTCTTGTTATGCTTGAACCTATCAAGTCATATCATATTGAATATGATTAATCATTTCATTATATTTCTCTTGCATTTCTTTCCTATGTGATTTGAAATGTTGTTCTTGAACTTCTTGGATATTGGTAAAAGATCACACAAATATGTAGGTTCACGCATATAAGTACTCATATTTATTTTTACAATCACATGCCTGGTTACTTGAATTGGGAGTGGATTTGCGTATATGGAAGCTAATCTTTTAAAAAGTTCTAAAGTAAGGAAGATTTTAGAAAGGGGGTGCAACAGCAAGTTTGAAGAGAGATCCCAAAAGCAGGTACAATTCCCTACATAGAAGTTTTTTGGCTACCAAGACATTTCTAGCCACTCTATTGTTGTCTCCAGAATTGGCACCTGTATTGTCAAATGCTTGTTTCTGTTTGTCCATGCGACACAGCAAAGCTTGAATGTATCAGTGAAGACTGAGCGATCGACTGTTCCAAGTGGTGACTGTATGTATTAAACGAATTACTACACTAGAGATTTTATTTTGTTTATAGTTATATATAACTGAAAAGACACCTGCTAATATGTAGGAGTTCAGAATTAAGAAAAATCTCTCATGAAGTTTTCAAAGTTAAGGATGTCAATTTAAACAGGGAGGTATGCAAGTAGATCTGTTTACCAGGAAGGTTTCATAAACAACAAACATTGTACCATCTATTTGTGCTTGGGTGTGTGCTTCCAACGTGGCATTTCAGCCTATTAATCAGATGGTTGGCCATTATATTTACAGCCTTGGGTTTGTGGGTCCAGTCCCTGCTTTGAAGGTGGATTCAACCTACGGAACTGACATGGTAGGACTGAAGTTCTTTGTCTGCGCATGGTCGGGGTTGTTATATGGGAGGGATTAGGTGTCTGCAATGGAAATTGAGTTTGTTATTCCTAAATTTGGGTCGACAACATTATAAATATGGTTGCCAGGTGCTGATTAAGAACAAGCACTTCAAACTTATCAATCTTGATATTTCTTAGAATCTCAAAATTTAAAACAAACTATCCTTAGGTTTTTTCACTCAATGGATATTGCATGTTATAAGCGGCCTCCAAAATTTGATCACTGCTCTTCTGATGAAAACTGCATGGCATGTTGATGATGTGCTTTCCATGTTTTAAAATTGTGTGTTTTCAGTTTTCTATATACCCATCATTCCCTTTCAAAATCTGCCCCTTTTTTTATTGTCATAATTCTGGAAAGTAACTTTCCTGGTATTTATTTTACCATACCTATAGATTAGCTGTTTTGGAGGTGATGGCGAGTCAGACACTGGAGATTACTGGCGGTGAGAAACTGCTTCTGACCTTAAGGATTTGACTAGCATTCAACTCATGCACCAAAATGGCTCATCCTATTTGGTCTTGGCCTTCTTTTTCAGGCTTGAAATTGAGGGGAATGGGAAATCCTGGAGACAAGACCAGAGAGTAAGGTTGCGACATGTTGATACTGGTGGTTATCTACACAGTCATGACAAGAAATACTCTCGTATAGCCGGCGGGCAGCAAGAGGTAAAATAATATTTTAGTTTTCCACATCATTGTGTATGTTAAATCCTATTTGTGTGTGCATGGCCACTGGATTTGGCCATATCATTTCGTTGCCAAAGAAATATATTGGAACAGTAATATGGAAACCACTCTGGTGGAAGATTCATGTAATTCTTTTCTCCTTCCAATTATGGTAGGACCAAGGATTTAAAATTTCTCCATCAAGCTTTGTCATCGAGCTTTTATTACTACTTGCATGGGGGGTATTTGTTCGGCTTACTGTAGGTTTGATGTCCTTGCAGGTCTGTGGTGTTAGAGAAAAGCGTCCTGACAACATCTGGTTGGCAGCAGAGGGTGTCTATCTTCCAGTAAATGGAAGCAAGTAAACAATCACTTCATTTTGCCGAAGTTGCAATGAGGTGCTGATAGCCAAACAGGACAGTTATCAAAGTGCCATTACTGGTGAAGCTTCTGTTGCTGATGTAGTAACTAATACTCTTATACGTCGAGATGGTGATAGATATTTGTATCAACCTTCTGAATCAGACTAAGCTTATACCAATTAGTCAGGTGCAATAGAACCCTTCTTGTGACACAGTAGTTACTGTTCTATGTATTTTGCTTTGTTTTTGATGTCTGCTATTTACCAAGCTAGTTGATCGTTACTCTTGGAAGAAAATAGAACCTAGGGCAATCTATTATGGAACATCAAAAAATTTTGGATCCATTGGCTGGTACAGATTCTAGACGCAAACATGGGAAGCAATGAGAATCCACGACCCGCATGCTCGCAAAGCAGGGTACGGGGTTGTTGCATCACAAGAGGACTATCATCAGGACAAGCCTTAATCCGAGCTTGTGAAAAATCATAGTAGGGCCTGTTCGGATGCTTGATGAGTTTTTGGATAAAAGTTTTAAATTAAAATATGATTTGCCATGTTTCTGGAGAAGGAAAAAAAAATCAGGAGGGGGTTACAAAAAAATTTTAGGAGAAGCTTGTATATGGATATTTTCGGATGAAAGAAAGGGAGGGAGACTAGCTGCATTAGAATTTAGGAAGGTCTCAATACTTAAGAACGCATCCTCCAAGACTCCAACGTAGAACCTTTAATCGTTATTTGGAGGGGTATGACAAGGGGTCATTCATGAAGATATATATATATACATAGATTTGCCTGTTGGATATCCAAACAGTGAATAAAGGATTTACTTTGGAACTCCTGCTTTGCTAATATTGTCATATTGGTTTCCACGGTTATGTAATAGCTTGGACCCAATATAACATTTTCAAAACAAATTTCCGCCTGTTTATAGAATAACTTTTTTATGAGCAGTGCAATTATCAAGTAATATAATTTTACCGTTATTATCCCATACTTCCGTTGCAGTGGTGGTTGCTAATGACTGCTATAAGAACAATCATATTATTCCGGACATCCCAACTCGGAAAATGAAAGCTCCAAAGTGTCTTTAACAGCTAAAAAGCAAATCTACATGGAGAGATGGGGTATAGAAATCATGTATCGACATATAGAATAAATTACTAGTTTCATCCCCATATCACAAATCTATATATCAATCTCTAACAGCTAACTATAAATCTTTTTCTACCCCAGTACGGTTACCAATCATCCCCCAAAGGCTAAATTTTTTTTTTCTGTATTTCAAAAGCCCCAGGTTTCCACCAGTCAAATCAGCTGCTCGAATGCTTTAACAATGAACTGCAAGATGTAAACATAAAGAACATCTCAAGAAACCCAAGAACTACCAAATTCCTCACTTCATTAAGTGCAACCTATTTTTATAGCAAAAGAGAGAAGAAAGGATGTGGAATTTCTAGATTACATGGCTGCACCAAGGAAAAACAAGAACAAAGTGCACTTCTAATCATTGGCCGCCAACTGATCTCCCAGGGGTGCATTTTCTAGTTTCCGTATAACCAGCTTATCTTGTGGGGGAAGGTCTTTTGATGCTGAGGGGAGGCTGGCATCCACGATGATCGAGTCCTCTTCCTTGAAATCTCCTCTCAGCACCCCCAGAGCCACTTTGTTTTCCACCATCTGCTGTATCACCCTCTTCACAGGCCTGGCCCCGAAATTTGGGTCAAAGCCGAGAGTTCCCAGGAGTTCGACAGCTTCCGGTGTGAAATGAAGATAGAACTTCTTTTGTTTAAGCCTGTCTTTCAAACGGTTCAACTGCCACGGTAGCATAATTCATGTTAGAGGAGGCTAAGGTGGCAACATGTATGGTGATATCATCAAAAGATTTCAGCAGGTTTGAGAAAGGTATGATAACATGTTCAATAAGGAACCAAATTTCTTTCAAGACTGATCAAATAGCAAAATCAAGCAAATCTGCTACAGTTTAACACGATAACGCTCTTCAAGCAATAGACATGAATAAATAAAAATTCAATCGAAGTAGCTTATAATAAGAATGTAAGATGCAGGAAAAACTATAGGCTGAACTAACAGGAGAAAGGAGAGACTAGCACAGCTGATGAGGCAATCCAAGTCAATCTCAGCCTAAGAACAAAACAATAATGGGTTTTCTCCCCTAGTCATATCCTGCCTTGACCATAGAATCGAATGGTCACCAGCAGCAGAACTAGTTACGCTGAATTAGCTAACGAAACTCCAAAATAGAAAAAGATTAAATGAGGAGATGCCAGGTTAAAGAATCTCTACCGGTAGATATTGGAAAGTAGACACAATCTACCTCAGGCACCTAGCACAAGTAATAAATAGATAGGACAATATTTTGAGAAACAGAAATCATGTTTGAAACTTCAAATAACCACAAAATATAGAAATTTCATTATATTACTATAAAAGACATTACCTGTAACTCAACAATACGGTTGATCTCTTTAGTGTCCAGTGGCTGGAAGACGATATACTCATCTATTCGGTTCATAAATTCTGGACGAAATGTTTGCCTAGCCAACTCAACAACCTGCCTTTTCATCAGTTCATACACTGCATCCTTGGTATCTTGTGTGTTGCGAAGAGTTTCTAGAATGTAGTGTGAACCAATGTTTGATGTCATTATAATAACACAATTTGTAAAACTAACTGTCCTTCCCTGTGAATCTGTAATTCTCCCATCATCCAATAGCTGCAATAGAATGTTGAAGACATCTTGGTGTGCCTTCTCAATTTCATCAAACAGAACTACAGAATAAGGCCTCCGTCGAACAACTTCAGTCAGCTGCCCCCCTTCCTCGTAACCAACATAGCCAGGTGGTGCACCAATCAAACGAGAGACAGCATGCTTTTCCATGTACTCGCTCATATCGATCCTTACAAGGGCGTTCTCTGTGTTAAAAAGGTAACCTGCAAGGGCTTTTGCAAGCTCTGTTTTACCAACACCTGTAGGTCCCATAAACATGAAGCTTGCTATAGGTCGATTTGGGTCTGAAAGACCTGCCCTGGAACGACGGATGGCATCAGCCACTGATTTCACTGCAATATCCTGACCCACCACCCTCTTATGGAGGAAATCTTCTAACATAACCAGTTTATCCCTCTCTGACTGCTGAAGGTTTGAGATCGGGATGCCCGTCCACTTGCTGACAATCTCAGCGATATCAAGGTCTGTGACCTCTTCTCGAAGCATTGAATTTCCTGACTGCTGGAATTCTGCAAGATTCTTCTCAGCCTCTTCCAGCTGTCTCTGTAAAGATATCAGAGTTCCATACTTGAGTTCAGCAGCACGGTTTAGATCATATTCACGTTCAGCAGCTTCCATCTCTAAGTTGACTCTATCAACCTAATGACAAAATTAAATGCCATTAGCTAAAGAAGGTTCATCCACTGTTGACATATTCTGCTATCTTGTTGCCAAAAACAATTACCTCCTCTTTAATTGATCGAATTCGGGTCATGAGGGCTTTTTCATGTTCCCAATGTTGCGTAAGCTCCCTCTGTTTTTGTTTAAGAGATGCTAGATCAGCTTCCAGCTTGCTCAGCCTTTCTTTAGATGCTTTATCTGTGTCATTTTTCAATGAGAGTTTCTCCATCTCTAACTTCAACACTGCTCTATCAACCTCATCCAACTCCGTAGGCTTAGATGTTATCTCCATTTTCAGCTTTGCAGCTGCTTCATCAACAAGATCAATGGCTACAAGCAACAAAAGTCAAGGTGTTTGATGCATACCTTTATAAGGTTACTCCCCATAGAACATGAAAATATTTTACCTACAACAATATCAAAATTAACAAATATTAAGATGCCAACATACCCTTGTCAGGCAAAAAACGTTCAGTAATATACCGATCTGACAGAACTGCAGCTGCAACAAGAGCACTATCTGATATTTTAACACCATGATGTAATTCATAGCGTTCACGAAGCCCACGGAGTATAGAGATGGTGTCTTCCACAGATGGCTGACCACAGTAAACCTGCTGGAATCTACGCTCCAGAGCAGGATCCTTCTCAATATATTTCCTGTATTCATTTAATGTGGTTGCTCCAATACAATGGAGCTCCCCCCGACCTAGCATTGGCTTTAGCAAGTTGCCAGCGTCCATTGCTCCACTAGTAGCTCCTGTAGCATTTGCCAAGAGAGCAACAGATCAACAGTCAGATGCAATGTTTATTTATGCTGATGAGAAAGAAAAATATTAAACAGAGTAGAAGCTCTTGGGGATTAGCCATCTATAACATTAGCTATGTTCAATATGCAATGATAAGGTTCCATGTATACTGGGAGATAGGCATATTTAACATCAAACATCAAACCTCATTGCTTCCACCAGCATTCTAAGCTTACCCTAAAAGAGTAAGTAGAGGCATATTTAAACCACCTTTCATGAATCTGCCAGATAAAGTTTACCATAATTTACAGCTCTGTCCAAAAAGCCTTATCATGGTCAAGTATGAACAATCAATTCCTGGGAACACCTTCCAACTAGCAATCCAATGCCCAGCTAATGGGCCAGAAGCCAGTGCTTGGCAATCTTCAGTAGAGCTGTTATGGCCAGAAAATTTCAATGGATGACAAGTAAAGAAATCAACATCATTGATAATGCAGTTAAAGCTCGTGCAGCAATGGAATACCTACTTGGAGACAGATTCAAAAATATAAACATGGTTGTATGTGATAATTAAATAGGTTATTTTTAAAAGCAGCTCAATTCTGTAGCCAGTCAGCGGCATCAAACTTACAAATCATTTTTAGATTGGATCATAGTTTAACGGAACAGACATCATGATGGTTTTGAAGGGGGGCATTATGTTATACACGTACATGATGGGTATTTAAATAAATCAATTATGTAATGGGATCAATGAGCATTATATTATCTTCTCGCTTTTCATCCAATTTAAAGTAACATTTTTAATTGAGTTCTCCATGTCATCTGAACTTTGTCATGATGTGGAAGTTTTGTTACTCCACTATGATTATCACTCATTTTCAGTTATAATGGCTACTAGCTACTGTTATAGTAGCCATTATCGATCTAAAACACCTTCCTTAATTCAGGGGAAACTGCAGAACTTGATAGAACAAATATGAGGAAGTTTTAGAGTTAAAGCAATCAACTGATCAAGTTTTAAACCAAACCCTAACCATTAGTCAGGTTTGTAGGATATTTTGATACAACATCCAGATTACTAGCTGATCCAATAACTCAACTACTAAGTTATTATCTAACCAGGCTTGAGTTGGGTCAGATCAGCCCCAGCAATGAGCCGACACAAAATATAATCATAAATCATATTGCAAATAGGGTGGCAGTGAGCCGAGTGGGTGAAAGCAAGAGGGAGAATGGTGTTGAAAGTGAAGGTAGCAGGGGCCCACACTGTTTTTTTTTTTTCTTTTTGATGTGTGTGTGTGGGATCAGGTGGGGTGCTTGCAGCTGCTGAGGGAGCCTACTTTGGGCTACAAAGTGAGACAGTAGAAGGCATAATTGACTAGAGGTGGTAGGGGTAGAGGTGGAGGAGAAGGGAGATGGAGTAGGACCATAAGAGAGGAGGCAAAGGGCTACAGAATGGGGAGAACTGGGAAACTTATCGCATAGCATATAGTAATATGTAACAAATAAAATCCTATGCCGCCCTCATTCCATCAGACCTCCATACTGACTCCAGCTTCAATTCCCCTCCTGCCACTCCACTCTGACACCTAACCCTCACCAAAACCCCTCTGCCCTTACCCCACATGTACCCCCACCCCAATCCCTAATCCCCATGCCACCGCCCCTCTACGTCGTCCTTGACCTAACAAAACCCTAAACAAAAACAGTGGATCAGATTGATTTCTGAATTGGGTCTTTAACCATGCACCAGATCAAACTCAGATCGGCTTTTGTTGATCCATCAGGATATCATATTCGGTAAGATCAAATATTGTAAATTCAGATTTTGAATTAACCCTGATCCAATTCAAGGTCAACCTATTGACAAGCCTAATTAAACGTTAAAACGCATACAAACCATGAAGCTTAGTCTAATAGGACAATATACAGCCAGCCTTTAGGAGGTGATTCCTTCCAATAAATGAGGAACTCAATCATTGTACTTCCAGTTCTACCAATGATCGGTCGAGGATACTGCAGACCAATACAGAGAAGTTTGAATTACTTTTGAAAAAGCGATTGTGAGTATTGACTATGCACTAATAAAAAAATATAATGAGGACCTTCAGCAATTTCTTGTTTCTATATCATGCTAATTGCATACAAATGTTGCATAGCACAAATGAATGTGCACATTGGAACAAAAAAAAGAAATATTCAAAGTAAACTAAAGCAGTTTGGTGACAAGCAGTTTGTTCCCTTTCAATATTGTTTTTGGTATTCATTCCTTAGCTGATTATCCTTTTACTGATCAAGCAAAAAATTTAAAATGCTATCAAAAAAATTAATTAAAGTAGTTTATGACAATTTCAAATCCACCAACATTAACTAGGAAATAAATATTACAAATTTTGTTTGATGAACTGGCACTGAAAAGAATATAACAGAAGTATTGAACATGGAAGTTAAGAAAGATCAATGGTGCCGGTGACAAAAAGAAAATGTAAACAAAACTTAGGAAGCATGATCAACAACTTTTAGATTAAAGGTTATTGAAGGGCCATGGTATGTATTTTCTAATAAATGATCTCAATCAACAACAAATTCATATTTTATATTCCACAATAAATGGACATTTTATTGAAATCTAAGGGTCATTATATTCATCTAACTCAAACAAGAAGTCCATTAGTTACTACATTAGAATTTTAATTATTATTTTACAAGAGCATATACCATATTATGACGCTACAAAATATCAAATTGATAACTGAAGCATATCATATTAATTTTGAAAAACAGTTCAGAAAGTAAATTGTTTTATCTTCTACCAAAGGCCAAGATGAACTTCAAACACTTATCTGTACATAGTATTAGGCTGAAGCAAAGATAATATCTGATTTTGCATTGCTTCAATATTTCGCATGTTTGAATGGATTTTAACAGTATAAAAGATCTTAAGCATGAAATCAGATATTCTTTGTCAAAACAGGTTATTAAGTTCTATGTATTTTCTCTCCCTCTCTCTTTTTTACTCCATACAGTTTTGCAGTCAAAATACCCCTCCTAAAGTCTCAATTTCAAGTGAATCAGGGCTAGCCCCAGAGGTCACCCCCCCTCTGCTTAGCAACCAGAGGTTTTGGGTTTGCTTCTTAGATGATGCATCGCAAAAAATCTGGATCTCGGTAATTATAGTATAGACAGGTCTCACTTTTTCTCTTAAAAATACAATAAAAATGAAAAGTCTCAATTTCATATTTTAAATAAATTTTTTATCATTGACAAGAAAGATAATATGACTGAGAGTAGAATGGAAAGTCCCAACAAAGCCTTGGAGAAAGTCAAACCTGCACCAACAACAGTGTGAATCTCATCAATGAACAAAATGATCTGTCCGTTGGAAGCAGTGACTTCTTTAAGCACAGCCTTCAGTCTTTCCTCAAAATCTCCTCGAAATTTAGCCCCAGCAACCAATGATCCCATATCCAATGCGATCAGCTGTGAATAAATAACGAAAAGACTAAGGGCCTGTAAGTATTACAAATAATGGTCCACTTGACTTGTCTCAAAAGGCAAGGTGACCATGAGGAAAATATAGATGAATAGAAACTCCTACAAACAGAATTATCTACTTTTATCTACTCGATCAAGTCGATCATAACGTGCACTGGATATGTAGAAATAAATAATTTTATCTACTTGCTGGATCAGTTGCTTGACTGTACCAGAAACTTGGTTTCCTTTATATCCTACAATAATAGATATTTAAAAGATTGAACAGATTTGTCTGCACATCTATTATTACCAACCAAGTTCCTAGACATCATGAATGGAAACATAGGCCTATTTACTACTGCTTAATTTCAACATATATACAAAATCCAACATTGCATTATGCAAGGGCATTGAGATGCCATATCTACAGGCTCCATGGAAACATAGGCCTATTTACTATTGCTTAATTTCAACATATATACAAATCCAACATTGCATTATGCAAGTGCATTGAGATGTCTTATCTACAGGCCCCATGGAAACATAGGCCTATTTGCTACTGCTTAATTTCAACATATATACAAAATCCAACATTGCATTATGCAAGTGCATTGAGATGTCTTATCTACAGGCCCCTGGCACATCTACGATTCCTTGAGACCTCATATGATTCATGGTTTCAAAATGATTCTTTTAACAATATCAAGTGACTCATGGCTATGACATTCAATATGAGGCACAAAAGGATGCCACTTGACGGAATAATATTTTGACAGCAACATTTTCATTGCAACCACAGCAATTTCTGTTCCTGGGAAGGTAAGCCAAGACAAAAGGAGATGTCCTGTGGTCGTCCTATTTATAATGTTTTTCTAATGCAGGAGGCAAGACTAAAAGTGGATCAGAAGCTGTTTTAAAGAAAGTTAGAACACAACGCGGAAATCAAATTTTAGACTATCCTAGATGGACAACAATTCCAATTATTCATTTAAAATAACCAAGTCACCAAACTGAGAATAACAAAGTATTAAGTGGAATAAGATGGAAATTGAATTGGAATGAATAACTTGAAGGAGATAACCAAAGGATAGGATAAAAAGTGGTAGAAGAATCTACATGATGAAAAATCAATGAAGATGCATAAATGATATGTTAGATTAAAACTAAACCATAAAAGAGCAATGCATGATGGATTTCAAAAGTTCCCTTGATTTCTTTCATGGACTTCATCAATAAGATTTCCATCCCTATCCATATTCTTCCTTGCTTCTGGTAACCCCTGTCATGTAGCATTGTTTTCTTTCAAGACTAGGAATTTGACACCACAATTACAAGACACTTTTTTCCTCATATTGCAGGGCACATTTATGCCTAGCATTTGGCAATAATAGAAGGGCTGGAAAGTTAATCAATAAAATTGCTGCTAAAATTTTCATCACAGATAAATAAATATCTCAGAATTATCAAACACAACATTTGGAGTTATATCATATTTTTTCGAACCATGAAACTCATATGGGTCGCAGTACATGAGCGGCACTATATACATAATATATGTAAAAAATAATTTAATGAAACTTGTTTAAGAATGTAGAATAAAGAACAAAGACCCACGAAATGAAAGACTAAATGGCAACAGAAATGTAAATATTAGCTTATTTATGTGTTTTGCCTTATAATAATAAATACAAGTAGAAGGGATAATGCTTTTTGACTAAGGGTACAGCACAGATTAGAGCCAAGCCCTTTAGAATCTGCAGAAAGTAACATGATTATAATATAATTAACAATCAAGGACATAGTGAAAAGAAAAACAATAAAAAGATGATGATAACAAATTCAATCTGAGTACCTTCCTATTTAATAATGGTTCGGGAACATCCCCTCGCACAATCCTTTGAGCTAATCTGTGAGATGATGAGATTTAACAAACTAGTGTCAGATGATGTTACTGCAAATAGAAATCAGTGAGAACATCAAAAACTTTAGGTGTCTTGATGTAAGAAGCTCACAACAAATAAAACAGTGAAGCCTTATAATACACAATAAGCAACAACTATGTTAGACTCACAAAAAGGTCACTGTAGAAAGATAATGGTCCCCGATGGAGGACATCCATTGATAGAACTAATGCAGTGGAAAACAAGATAAATGAGCATCACATTTCCAAAGGGAAGTTCAAGATAACAAAAATATATGAATCTGAGGAGTTATACCCTTCAGCAATAGCAGTTTTTCCAACGCCAGGCTCACCAATAATGACTGGATTGTTTTTTGTTCTCCTAGATAATATCTGAATGCAACGCCGTATTTCATCATCACGACCAATAACAGGATCCAGTTTACCTCGCCTAGCAAGCTCTGTCAAGTCATTCCCATATTTCTCTAGTGCTTGATATTTTCCTTCGGGATCTATAGTGAGACCATTACAGTGCATAAGTCCATTAGATGAAAACCGAAGCATGACATAAAATACAATCAGCTAAAACTACCAAAAAATATGAAAACTTCGGAAAACACAGACGAAAAAAAAATCATGAAGCAGCATAAACATAATAAAAGAACTCCATTACAAATTTGCAGCATTTAGTAGAAAACTCTGACAAAGTATGTTCAATGATAACAATCCTATCATTTTAAAATTTGTGCAGATCAATGAACATAAATTTGCACATTTTAGGAATATATGGCATAATATGAAGCAAAGATCTCAACCAACTCAAAATGATAAAACGCACTATCAGAATCCACTATTATGAGCTTTATTTGACAGTAACAAAATATGACTTAACATTACATAGATATAAACAAGAAAGTCTCGAAAACTTTAGGAAAAAATTACTAGGAAAAGATGTGATGGAATGGGCTGATGAGTCAGTCAACAACCTGGTCATAACCTACCCTTTCAACCAAAATACATATAATCACTTACCATTTTATACATCTTCCTAGTTATTGTGTTAAGCTAGGTGCTCTATCTTTAGAATAGCTTGAAGAGTAAGAAGCTATTACCCAGTTATGGTCCCAGCAATCCAGGGTCCAGGAAGAGGCAGATTCGGGGACAGATCTAAACCTTTGGCCTTTTTTGCGCAAATTGGCTGCCCTAGGACTTGAAGAATACCTTTTTTAATCACTCATCAATCAATCAATTCAGAATAGATTGAAGAGTAAAAACAAAGTATTCTTCAACAACATTATGCAATGTGGTCATGCTACTCATTGAAGTTGTAATTAAGTATGATGAGGAAACAAACTGAAGAAAGTTCTGACCTAATAGGCAATATCTGTTGTACCATTAGTTTGGTACTAGTCATCTGTCAGTTTCTGTGTCCTTTTTCTATTCCTTATATCCTCCTTTCTCAATATTGAGATCACCTGCTATCTTCTCTTTTTTTTGGTACAATGGATGACCTGCTATCTTTGGTTGGACATGGTCGGCCACTAGTCTGTATTTAAACAAGCACATAATATGATTTTGAATGTGGAATTAGCAGATACATAGTGTTTTACTGCATATTTGGATAAGACTTGTTACATGCAAAATTGTGCTTGCTAGCATGATGGTCTGCTGCACACTAGTTCAGGGCATTAAAAGGAAACCAAATGTCCCTCCCAGCATACAGCATTCAAGTGTTTAATTCAGTCACACATTTCTCCAAGATACTGCTTAATATGAAAAGAGTAACAATCATTGAAAGCAAGGTTCGACGTACCGGTAGGCACACCGATCACCTACCAAACCAGTACGGTTCCGGTTCATACCGGAACTGGCCGGTACGAACTAGCGAGCTTTTCTCCGCCGGAGCCATAGAAGAAGAAGAGAATAAGAGAAAGCGTGGGGAAGAGAGGAAGGAAGAAGACCTGTGGCCGCCATCGGAGAGCCGCGGATGAGGCAGCAAAGGCTGAGGGGGGGCGGTGGAGCCCACAAGGGGGCGGGGGAAATTTAGGAATTTTTAAGTGAAGTCGGCGACCGCGCCCCCGCGGGCTCCGCCGCCCCTCCGCGGCTCTCTAATGGTAGCCACAGTCTCTTCTCTCTCTCTCTCTCTTTCTTACGCTCTCTCTCCTTCTCTTCGTCTTCTTCATCTCTGGCACAGAACCAGCCCGTACCGGTTTCCACGGCTCCGCCGTACCGGTAGCTGGCCGGACCGATCCAATACGGCCCGAACCGGCCGATAAGGGCCGGTTCGGCGAACCATGATTGAAAGCAACATCAACGGCCATGAGATGAGGACTAACCCTAGTGGTTGCAGTGACAACATGCCGTGACCTAAATCATTCATAAAACACAAATTATATAAATTACATATATCCATAGGCAGTAAGTTCGTAGTTCCACCTGTCTATATATTCCTCCATAGGCTGTAAGTTCTGAAAAATAAAATAAGCTAACAGACACTGTCTCTGGTGCAAGTACCAAAAGGAGTTTCTTTCCTCTTTAAATTAACAAAAGTGCATAATGTTAGCACCTCATACTAAACAGTAGCCAGAGGAAATACAACAATGAAAACAAAACAAACTAAAAACCTTCAAAGGAAGAGCAGCCGTATCTGATAAGCGAATCTTTGATTTCCACATACAAAAGGATATCTCTCCTACTAAAATTGAAAATCATGCGCAACATTACCAACTCCTACTACTCTCAGAGGAGATGAACCATGAAAAATATAAAAAACTGAAATATCTAAAGCATGATTTCCTCTATTTTTTTTGTTTGGGGAGGGGGTGGAGGGGAGGGTTCTAGGGAGAAAAAAGAGACAGAATCATACTCTGATCAGTGACTCTTTGATTTCCACGTACAGCTAGTACAGCATCCTTCAACTGCTTCTCACTAAGTTGGAGGTTCTTGAACAACTGTTGTCCAAACCTTTTGTCTGAACAGAATCCTAACACGAGGTGCTCAACTGACAGAAACTCATCATTGAACTCCTTTTTATACTTCTTGGCATTGTCCAATATGGTTACAAAACTTGATCCTATTATGGGCCCACTTGTATCACCAACCACCTAGCAAAGCAACAACAGTTACAAAGTTTTTGTTGATCACCTGTTAACACGATACTGCAAGACAATGGTGACATGTACCTTGGGTTGCCCAGATATAAACTGATCCGTAGCTTGCAGCACCGATGTGTTGTCGATTCCAGCCTTGCTGAATATTCTCCGAGCCAAACCATCCTTCTGTTCCAAGAGGGCTTTCATCAAATGCTCAGATTCCACAATTTGCTGCTTGCACAGTCGTGCTGCTTCTACAGCACCAATTATCCCTTCCCATGCCATTTCGGTGAATTCTCCTTGGTTGATCTGGTGCAAGAAAAGAAAGTTCAGTTGCAAAGTTAAAATAAGTTTAAGAATCAATCTACGTTTTTTGGACCCGAACATATGATTATCCCTTTCTATGAGAAATCGCCAAGGCAATAGATACTCCTGTGATTGATACAATCATTCAAGTATTTATTTGACATAATCCCTGATGTCCCCCTTCATCAATGAGAGAGACTTGGGGATTAAGACAGAAATCCTTACGCTCTCGCCCCTATTATATCTTAAAGGCCTATTGGATCAATCGTAGAAAACCTACTCTTTGAGAGAGAGTAAACGATCCCCTGTCAAATTTTTCTATCATTCAAGTAGTTATTTGATATAATCCCTGAGTTAGTAAATGTTACCAAGAAAACACCATGGGCTCCCTGTCTAACTCAAAATCTGAACAGTATGTCTTATCAAAATTTAAAACTCACATGAATATCAGACTATGTCATCAGAAAAGCAGGGGATAAACTACAATAAAAGTTGGAAAATGCTGACGCATATGAAACCAGAACTGACCGTAACGATCCCTAACTTGCTATTGATCGGTGCACAGAATAACACAAAATGGAGAGAAAAGAGTGATGCTCCAAGCTGTCATGCATGAATTTCGGTTGCTTTCAGCACCACAATTGCATCACTGGATGGTCGTCACTTTAGAATTCTCCATGAATGATATGTAAACTACCATTCTACATAATGCTCCACAATTTCAAGTTTTGGAGCTCAAAGTCAAGAGGGGAAGAGTCCTTCTTCCCTTTCTTCAACAAAAAGCCAATTTTACGGGACTAATGCTATACCATTGTGCTTTCTTGGCA
Organism: Phoenix dactylifera; assembly: GCF_009389715.1. Lineage (NCBI taxonomy): Eukaryota > Viridiplantae > Streptophyta > Magnoliopsida > Arecales > Arecaceae > Phoenix > Phoenix dactylifera. Next base: position 2,478,397 of record NW_024067669.1, on the reverse strand, counting down.
AGAATACTCCAATATCAAAACCCAAGACGAAACACTGCTACCATAAATCGTTAAAAAAAACATACAGAAACAGAAAAGAAAAAAAAGGAGCAACCTCTGTTCAGATTCTAGTATAATAAAATAATGAAAATCGCAGTCATGTATCCAATTCCAGAAAAATAAATGATCAGAAGAAATACCTGAGAGGAGCTTCCATAGCTGGACTGAGAAGGAGTAGTCGAGTGGAACTGGCGCCAGAGGAAGCCCTTCTCCAACCTCCCGATAGAGCCCGGGGCTCCGATCACATCTCTGCCTCCGACGGAGGGCGGGGATGGAGCACCGAGACGCCCGATGATAGGCCGGGAGGGAGAGGAGAGAACGCGAAGGGAGGAGTGCGGGGAGTAGCGGCCACGGGCCGCGGCGTAAGCGGACCGTGCGAGCCTCGTAGTGGCGGCCTTGCCTACCATGGCGAGAGCTTCTCGGCGACAGACTTGGATTCGGAGAGAGGGGGACGGGGAGGTTCTTCGAGAGTCCTGGAGAAGGGTTTTAGAAAGTTTCTTGGGGAGAGGAGAAGTCTGTGGAAGTTTAGAGAACGTCCTCGATTTGATGCTGTATGGACTCTTGCGTGATATACAACTTATGGATGAGTTTTTTTTTTTTTTTAGCTAAAGAAATAAGGGGTCCCGCTAGAAGAATATTTGATGCTAGCAGAGCAATACGCCCTTTCAAACCCCGTGTCCGAGCAGGAAGCATCAGATCTCCACAGTTTAATCGACGCTCATACGTTTCGAACTCGGAACCACTTGGTTGTAAGTAAGACTACGCTCCCACTAGGCCACCACCTTAGTTCGCCAAGATAAATGCGGACAACAAATAAAAATTAAAAATATACAATGAACAACAAACAAATAAACGGGTCTGGTCTAGCTTGAGGTACATCATCCACGTCCTTAAGAAATTAAATGGATGCAAAGAAAGAATGTAGAGGACCTAAATGGGCTTGAATCAGAATCTCATTAAAATTAGAGGTGATAATGCTTAACTATTTAACTATTTAATTTGATTTAATTTGTTGTCGGTCAGATTAGAATTCAAGCTTAATAAAAAAAATTAGAGTAAGATCTATATTCTTATTTAAAAATTTGATTTAATTTTTTATGTAACAACCTATGATCTCATTTAAAAAGGTCAAACATAAGTTCTTTTTTTTAGTTCTGTATAAGCATTCAAGATCTCCTCGATAAATAACCAATATGAAACTAAACACACAACCACATAGATCCTCATATTTTAATTTAAAAAATAAAAAATATATTTTATAAAAAATAGGTGTTTGGTAATGAAAAGTACCTGTAAGGTTTTTTTCTTGTAGAAACTTTTTAGCTTTTCGTGTAAAATTACTAAACACTTATATATATATATATATATATATATATATATATATATATATATATATATATATATATATATATATATATATATATATATATATATATATATATATATATATATTGCTCTAAAAGTCATAAAAGGCAGAAAGATATCTAGAATTTTCTAACAGGTTATAGATTTTTTATCAGTCTACAATATCTAAATTATATATAAAAATGATAGTTTAGAGTAGGTCTTGATTCCATCTATTTACATTTATACTGAAAATGCCCTCCCATTTTTCCTATATATAATTTATTCCCTCCTATTAATTTTGATTTAAAAATATGAAAAGATTTTGGATTGCTTTTACAATCCAACTGTAAAAAAGATGAAAAAAATTCTTCAAAATCAATTTGTAGTCATGCATAACTACTTTTCAAAACCTATTTGGGAAAAAAACAATCTAATGAGGGCATAGAAAGATTTTTTATTTGATTTTAAAAAATGATTTGATAAAAATAAGAAAACATTTCTGTTAAATCAAATATAGTTTGCTAATAATTACTTTTTAAAATAAATTATTATTTTATATTAAATAATATTTTATATCTACACATACTGGAGAGAAGGAAAGAAGCAGATATGCTACCAAATATACGAAGTTCATCTACAAATATTTAATTGCTAATTGTGACTTTTGGCATTTCCAAGTTGGTGTTTTTGGAAGGCTTCTAAGAACTTGATGTGTGTGAGATTAATCTAATGCTTCATTATCGTATCTAATGCAATGCAAACAAATATTCACTATTACGGTTTCAGGTCTGTATACTAATTTTTCAACCCCTTTTCTACGTATAACAAGTTTCTATTTAGCGTACACCAGTATTATCTCAAACTCCAGCCTTTTCTACCTAACCTAACGAGGTGGTACTAAAGCCATCCCCAACATGATTATATGTTAATCGGGCCAAACACTAGTCTTTGAATCAAATGCAAGGATCAAATAATCTTAACTAATATGTATAATCGTAACATATTATCAATTTGAATAATAGTCAAGATTGATATTTTTTTTTAATACCCGGCTATGCCCTAGTCCAAGCCCAACTGATGTTAAAGTTTAATTCACTCTTATCTCAAGCCGGGCTTGAGCTGCTTGGATTAATTGGCAATTTGGCACTCGTAACCAGGGATAATTAGCCAAGAGCATACAAGGAGTATTTTATTTACGCAAACGGATTTGAATTTGTAAAAGAAGGAGGTCATTTTTGTAACTTAAGCCCAAAACCCTAGAAGCGTTTAGCTGCGGCTATATAAAACGGAAAGGCCGCCGCTTCTGCGCTTCATCGGAGCTTGAGCTTTTCCAAGATGTCGAAGCGAGGTACCTCTCCTCTTCCCCTGCCCCCTGTGGATTTTAGGGTTTCTTAGATCTCTCTATCTCGCTCTCTTCCTTGTTCTCCTTTCTAGGGCTGGCACGCTGTGATCCATCTATCCTCTAGGGTTTTCTTTCGTATTTCTCCTTCAAATCGTCAAAGAAAACAATGAGCCGTACTCTGTGGAACCTTTCTAGGTTTTTTTTCCCATTCCGGGGATCGACTTGTTCATCTGATTATTTCCGGGGGAGTTAGGGGTTTGAATGGGATCTTGTTGATCTCAGGGCGTGGAGGAACCTCTTTAAGCGCCCCCCCCCCCGCCCCGGGAGATCGACTTGTTAATCCGGATGATTTCCGGCGACTCTAGGGGTTTCTGAGATGTTTGAATGGGATCTTTTTGTTCTCTTGTTGTAGGGCGTGGAGGGTCGGCGGGGAACAAGTTCCGGATGTCGCTGGGTCTGCCGGTGGCGGCGACAGTGAACTGCGCGGACAACACGGGGGCGAAGAACCTCTACATTATCTCGGTGAAGGGGATCAAGGGGCGTCTCAACCGGCTTCCCTCGGCCTGCGTCGGGGACATGGTGATGGCCACCGTCAAGAAGGGGAAGCCGGATCTCAGGAAGAAGGTCATGCCGGCCGTTATCGTAAGGCAGCGCAAGCCATGGCGCCGAAAGGACGGCGTCTATATGTATTTCGAAGGTACCTCTGTTTAGTTTAAATTTGGTTCATTCTCTTGTGAATGAAATTTGATAAATCTCTTTTTTTCAGTGGTCTTTGTGCTATTGTCACTCCTTCATATTGTGTCTTTCGTTGTTAATGATTTTTTTTAATGAAGTTGAATTGAAATTTGATACATCTCTTTTTCCAGTGGTCTTTGTGCTATTTTCACTCCTTGATATTGTGTCTTTTCGTTTTTATCCTGTATAAGAATGATTTTTTAATGAAGTTGAATTGCTCTTAGGGACTTTTTATTAGATCGTAGAGGCAAGAGTAGCACCTCCACACAGTCAACCAAATACACGTACAGACATACAAACATTAGTATAATCATTGGGCATTGCTAGTCCAACTCTAACCCGAAATTATTGTAAAAAGTTGCACATTTGGCATGCCTCTATCCTATTGCTCCCTTTATGCCAGGACCAATCATTTTGTCAGATTGGGGAGCAATAGGAAAGTCACGCATCACCCTACAGCTTCCTTACGTGAAATTTCTGGGTTGCTGAAGCACTTTTTGGAAATTAGTTGAAGGGCTTTTGACCACCCAATGGTACCTTATTCTGAAAAAAGTAACTTGTATATTATTTTTGAGAAAGAGGAGAAAGTTTTAATACTCAGAGAGGTGTCTGTTGTTTTAATCTATCTGGCATTCCGAATGGAAGACATCAAGCACTTGTAATGGAGTGCATTTTAAGAAGATAGTTCAAAAGTGTGTAAATAATCAGCGTATGGGATCAATGCAAGCAGGATTTTTCATTGCCAGTGTCAAAAAGTGTTTCCATTGCCAAAAAGTGTTGCAATAAGTCCGTTTATCAAGAGTACTGCCTGTCAAGAATTTGTAAAAATTTAGCATCTGAGTTGCACAACTTTGTTGCACCTATTACTTGTGAACTTCAAGTGACATATAAATGGGAAGTTTTATTGTATAAACTTGCAGAAGTATGATAACATTATAGTAATGATTTGAGGATGTTGCCAATTGCTTGAGAAGTATTATACAAGCATTAGGCAGGTTTTAGATATTGGGTTTAAATATTAATTTAACATTATAGCTGCCAATATATGTGGTCATAGCAATGAAATCTTGAGACTGCAAATTTAAAAGATTACTATTATCCGATACCCCATGTTAACAAGTTTATGTTTATTAGAAAAATTCAGCTGTCTTATTATCTGTACTTTCTCGCTTTTCTCTTTCCGTCTTCATGCCCTAAATACCTAGGCCTGGATGGTTAACCATACTGCTGCTTCAAAGAACTCTAAACATTTTTACCCGACCTGATTCCTAGATGTATACAAACTTCCTCCTATATTAATTTTCACCATATGCTGTCTCTGGTCTGCTGCTGCAGATGTTGCCCTCATCTGTTGCTGTCATGATTGGATCTGCTTTTTCTTATATAAATGAATATAATATAATGATTATCATAGGATTAACAGGGTAAATGGAGACACTCATGCTTATGCTCTTAAAATGTTTTCTCCGAGCTTGGGCATAAGCTTGTCATGTTAATGACAAGTTTGAAGACATTGAAAAAATTTTATTCCCTTGTTATAATGATAGATGGTTTTGTTTATGATCACATATTTTGCTCTTCTCTGTTGTTGAAGTACATGAATTTGTGGTGTTTTATATGAGAGTATGTTTTATATATATTTGCAATGACCATCTATGGTCATGTATCTAGATTTTTTCATATTTCTTGACTCGCCCATCCCTTGATAAGCTTATGTTTTAGGAGGTGTTCCTTTATGAAATGTTGGTGAAACGCAGGTTCTAGGTCTATGCAATATTGAACTATTATAGCATATTTTTAAGATAGTTTGCTGGAGGAGTAAGTAGATTCATGAATGTTCTATCTTTTGAGTGAATGATATTCATGAGCTGGAGTAAACATATTCCACGTGCCAATGCTGCCTAATTTCTTGCTTTTTTTTCCTCTCTCCCCCTCATCAGAGGTAGTGGTACTAACGGTCCAGCTACATGAAAAATGATATCTTTATTTTCAGTATTATTAAAATTTTAGTTTCTTTCTTTCTTTCCTTTTTAACATAGTACAATCTCTAGTCTACATCATGTAATATGGTAATGCTTGCAATTCCCACTTCATGTGCTCTTTTTGTTCTCTTAAAGTTCTTTTCATGTTGCTTCTTTATTGACTGAGTGACCTATATTGGCCATTCACAATAAAAGGCATATATTTAAAAAAAATTGGCCAGTATTAAACACTGTGATGCTTTACTATAGCATCATGTTACCTGTCTCCTGGTAAATAATGTTTTCAATATGCTTCGTTTTTAATTATATCAATTAGAGTATTCTAAAGTTGTTTTTCTCCTTGTATCTTATATCAACCTGGTCTTATTTTGGTTTTGCTAGATATGGTGTCTGTGGTGGTCAGCTGTTTGTCTTTGTATGGGCTTTCATGATATTCTGATTTGTTGAAAAGAACAAATATCCCCCCCCCCCTAAATATATATATATATATATATATATATATATATATATATATATATATATATATATATATATATATATATATATATATAATGTGTTACTCACAAGTGCCAAGCATTAATTCAGCAATTTTTTTGCTACGATTAATTCAGCTTTTTTTTGGATTTCATGGTCTGTGACCGAATTCAGTGGCTAACAGTGTAAATGCATTTTGTCTGTGGAATCATCTTTCTGTTGTCATGGGTTCATCATTTTGTCTTGCTGAAATTTTGCTACCATGAACAGGCAAAAGAGAAGCTGCCTTGTGACGTTTTAATAAAAACTTGTATTTTCAGCTACTTTTTCTTTTGTGAAACTTCTGTGTTTCTAATGCTATTATTTCTTTATGATCTGTGCAGATAATGCTGGGGTTATCGTGAATCCAAAGGGAGAAATGAAAGGTATGGTAGATGCTATTTGGCAAATTCAAGCACATTATGATAAAAAGTAGCAGTCTACAACATTTTTCCACCTGAATTTGCATTATAGAATTGATAATTGGATGTCAGATCTCTTGAACTAATGTATTACTCTCCTGACAAAGTTTTATATAATATCCTGGACAAGAATTTTTGGAATCCTGATTCCATTTTCAAGTTAAGTTGAGCAATCCATGATTGCTGTGGGGATTCTTACCCATAAAAGATTGTATTTACTGTGACCGTAAAATGGATGTGTAGTGTGTCAGGTTGAAATGCGACTCATCCGTCAAGTTTCACAAACAAGGTAGGGAGCTGATCAGGCTGTGTTGTGGTTGCAGGCTCTGCCATTACTGGACCCATTGGAAAAGAGTGTGCTGATCTGTGGCCAAGGATTGCTAGTGCAGCCAATGCTATTGTGTAATGGCTAGGTGTACTTCAAATCAACCGCGGAGATTTTGGTCTGGAACTTGTTTGTAGTTGGAAGAAAAGTAGGTCCCTTTTTCAGTGTTATAGACTTGAGTTGGCCATTGGTTCGTTTGTGTTTTCAAAGAGTTTCTTTTTGCTTTCGAGCACATTCTGCTGTTGATGGAGATCCAAATTACCTTTATTTTAGTTTTCGTTCGTGTTTTGGAAGAGTTTCCTTTTGCTTTCGAGAACATTCTTCTGTTGATGGAGATCAAATTACCTTTATTTTAGTTTTCATTTGTGTTTTGTAAGAGTTTCTTTTTGCTATCGTGCACATTCTGCTGTTGATGGAGATCAAAATTGCTCTTATTTTATTTTTACGAATCTCTGATACAACAATCTTGCTGATGTTATCTGTGCTAGTAGCTGTAAGCTATATTTTGATTCGCGAGCGACCTGCGGTGGTAATTGGCTTCTATCAATTGTGCTATTTTGACATGGAATTGTGCTATTCCTGTCATCGTATAGGCTTCAATTATGATTAAAAGTAACCGCTTTTTTTGGCTCTTGAATGGATGGTGAGCCTGAGAAAAACGTTCCTGTGGCGGTTGCTCGTATGCACAAGACCCTGTTACAACCATGACCATGTGAAAATGCTGAACAAAATAACCTTGGTAGTAGACAGACAACGTTCCTATTCTTCCACTCTTACTTAATTATCCAATTTTTAGATTCATGGAAGCTTGTAGACAGACAAAGTGGATGTAGACTGAGATATTGGCCAATATTACTAGAGCCGTAAAATTTAAATGTGAAGAAATTTATAAAAGTCTAGTTTAACTATTATTCTAAAGCATCTTTTAATATTGGTTTCTAAAATTGGACGTTAGCTCCGGTGGTTGCATTCCTTTGCTTAGGTTTTGGATTTGAGTCTTAAATGGTGCATCCTCAAGATTGGGACCTAGGAATTTATCATGTGGGTGATGTTAATTGCGATAAAAATGCCAAGATGTATTCAATTTTTATATGCTTCCTTTATGAAAAAAAAAGCCTTATTCATAATCGCATATGTTGCTAATTTTGCTTGTTGTCGTTCTGAGCTAGAGGCTCGATTAGAACTTGTCCAAGTAGCCCTGCCCCTCCATTTAGCAGCTAGAATTTTAATTTGGATAACTCTAGTGGAGCTAGCTTTTCCTTCCTTGCTCTCAAAAACTCGAGGCAAAGATCCCAAAACTCAATGCAAAGGCTATTAATATATATATATATATATATTGAAAAAATAAAACCTATTAAATTTTTAACCAGTGCATACTTTCTCCACAAAATTGACATCACCCATAAAGAAGAATTATTTTTCTAATAATCATTATGCATGGTAGCTCAGATAAAAATAGATGGGTTGTCCAACAAATAAGCAAAATTTATCGCGGACCCTTTTTCCCTTGTGGTTGGTCAAAACTGTTCCGGAAGGACATTTTATCTCAGGTAGACCCCCACCTCGAGAGATCCAAAAGAAGAAGGGGAAACCCCGCCCCTTTTCTGCCGGAATTCTCCCCATTTCTTCTGTTTTCCCCCCATCCACCGTGGATTTCTTACCGCCCTCGCTCGATCGCGCGAAGCCCCAACCTTAGGACAGAAGAAAATGGTACTTCTCCTCTCTTTGCTCTCAGCGATATCGGGAATGAATAAATCTATTTTCTTGTTCGTTTTGTTCAATTGATTAGAACCAATGTTTGATATCGGAGCATGTAATATTAAATGTTTTCTTGTAATTCAGTAATTTGGGGCTACACTATGTGTTTGCCGTACATCTAGATGTGAATGATGAAATCGCTAGGTTTTAAGAACAATAGAATTGACTGATTGATGATTCTTGTCAAGCTTCTTTTTTTCTTGATTGCCACAATTTCGTGGGAAATCTATTGATAGGGATCTCTTTCGTTTCTATCGTGGTGGTTGAATCGGCTTTCGTGAATTTTTTGTAGGATAATATTTTGTACTGCCATGTCTTGCAAAGGCAATGCTGTTTGCCTTCTTGCTCCAACTCTTAGACTTTGGGTGCTGTTCATAATGACTTTTATTCCTTATATGTGGGCAATAGAGGCTTAATGATTCAAAATGGCAATCAAAATATTACCTTGATTTACGAGAATCTTTAGAGGGTAAGCCAGAATAAACATCATCACATCCAAAAGGGGAATGGTTCTATGTGATGTGACATTTATTTACATGAGACCGGATAATGAATTAGTTGAGGGTGCTAATACCTGTGGAAGCTTTAAAAGAATGTAGCTGGACTGGATATCATCTTTACCGGAGTATAGTTTTTTCAGATATTTGAATGAATTTGGCAAGTTGTGGTTGGACCTCAAGGGTGAAAAGTGATTTAGAACTCAGTATATTTTATTCATCCTTTTATGGTTTGATGAGATCAAGGAATTTTTGTCGGTAATTGTGTTTTATGCAATTCATGAAGGCTACGTTTGCAACACTGTGAAGATGCACACACCAATTACATGTACATATCTATGTATGTTTGTCGTATACACAATATACCCGTGAGTTAAATAATATCTTGTGAACCTTCATATTGAAGGCTTGAGTGGACATGTCAGGTGTAGCAGAATTACCTTTTTGACATGCTTTTTCAAGCAGGGCTTGATATGGATTTATATAAGTATCCGATGCTCAACAATGTAATATAAATAAATTGTTGGATCTTATTTCCTTGGCTGGTAGAAACTAATATATACTAAGAAATCAATTGACGTGAAATTAATATTTTGCAATTATATGCTAATATCATTTTGACTATACTACAGTATATGTTTTTAAAATAAATAGATATTAAATTCAATGCTTAAAACCACAGTCTCTTGTGTTTACTATATTGGCTGACGTAATGACATCTAGATTGCAATACATAGGCAAAACTATTCGGATATCTTGATACTTTAAAAATTTTCTTCAACTTTGACTAAGATAAAGTATTTTCTTGGTTTATGTTGGTATAAGCTGCTTATTGAGAAGCTGGGATATTAGATTTACAAACCTTGCTTTCTGGTGAAGGATAAATTCTTGAGCTATTGATATATTGTTACATGAGAAATGTGTGAAACAGTAGGGGCTTGTTTCCAAAGCTCCATTGGAAGTTCAAGGCATACAATTAGTGCTTGAATTGCCAAGGATATGAAGGGATGTTATTTCTGCTTGAAGTTCAAGGCATTCCATTCTATTTTTTTCTAAGATGACACATTTACTCCATGTAACAAGCTATTGATGAGCATTATTGTAAATGAGTAGTTAATTGTCATGATCTTCCTACTTCCTTTGATTCAAAGAGTATAGTAAATGCCTTATTTGTAGCCTGACATAGTCTTATACTATGATGACTGGCAGGAAAAAGACCTAAACAATGGATGTGGTATTCCCCAAGTCGAGTTCACTGTCAACACTTTGGTTCACCTCCAATTTGAAGGAGTTTGTTTGAGATGTTGATTCCTCCTTTGAATCCTCATCCTTCATGCCTATAATATTGCCATCTCTTTGGCTCAACCTTTCATTCTGAGGGAGGAAGACAGGCATGCAGTTAAGTGGAATATTGATCAGAGGTCACATCTTGTAAATCATAAGATGGATTTAAAGCAAAGAGTGGGAGTGGTTGGGCAGTTTTAGGAGAAATAAGTGAAGTGGTCGGGCAGATTAGGAGATTTAGGTCTTAATCTTGTGACTGTTGTCAGAAAATGGCTTTGTGATATGATCTGAGTGGGCCAGCATTTGTTTGGTGGTTAAGCCAAAGCATGGAAGAAAATGGGTGCGGGTGTTTTAGGAGGTGTGGATAGAGATGCTTATCTACGTAGATGCTTTAAGATGTGGTTGAAGGAAGCAGGCTTTTCTCCTCTTTTTTTAAGTTTACAAGGTGTTTTAAGTTTACTTAGCTAAAAACTTTTCTTATCTAGTGTAACGTGGCCTATATATTGCAATGGCAATGTGGTTAATTTTTTGAAAAGCACTTATCTGAAAGCAAAGACCACAATTTGTTGATGTGGAATTGATGATTCTTGCTGTATGCTTGTGTCGATTTGTGCTAGGATAATTGCCCGCATTTGGTATGGCATGAGTAGTTTTCACGAGGTTGCCAATATTATATTATTTACTATTTTGGAAGTCAATAGAAGAGCATTTCTGGATTCTAGCTAGGGGCTATTTTCCATGCACATGCACACACGCATGCACAATTATCTTTGCAGGCATTTGTCATTGATGACATTGATGACAGACCACAGAATGATATTATGGAGCATTTCAAGTACGATGAGGTGGTAACTTGACACTTCAGACACAAATGTTATGGAAGGAGAAATAATTAAGGCTTTGGCTTTCTGAAATTCTTGGAGGAGAGTCATATGGTTCATCGGCTTTAGATGGTAATGGAACTAAGATATGGAGATGTAGAGAAGTACAACTTATAGACTGGTTATCAAAACCATACTGTATAGGGTGATGACATCATACTGCATACAGTGTTGATGTCCTAAGAATCTTTGGTTGCTTACACTAGTAGCTGCGGTTCACTTTTTTATTTTGCTTAAGTAATTACATTCTAGTTTACCCTTTATGATCATGCTGAATAAATTACAAAACCATGACTACAAACTATGAGCAAAAGGTGCTGTGCATGCAAGACATAATGATGATTTAGTGAAATGTTAATCTTTCTCTAAATTCTAACCATAAATAACAAGTTTGGTCCCATCTATCTGGGGCCTTGTCTAACAGGCTTCATCAGTTTTTATGAAACTGGGGCTAGTGTTTCTTTTACATTACCTGCCTCAGCATCATCTTTGGTTGCTAACTCTTCTTTTCCAACCATGCAAGTTGAGCCAGACGCCTCCTCTAGGCTTATCCACTGTGTTTGTCCCAACTTTTATCATCTATTGCTGCAACTCTAGGTTTCATATGATGTGTTTGTTTGCTTATTTAAATCTGTTTCCTACATAATTGGAAGTTACTGTTCAAATGCTTTCACACTGTATATTGAAGTCTTCTTTGGTTACCCTCTCTTCTTTTTGACCTTATGACCAAGACTAGGGTGGCAACGGGTTTGGTCAGGTTGGATATGGTTTGGGTAGGATACTTATTTATCTCAAGCCTGACCTCTTTATTTAAATAGGTAAGCCAACCCGACCCGTAGAACCTGTTTAATAAACAGGCCAGATCAGGTTAAACACATTGGACATATTTTAGTCGGATCTTAAATTCTTTAAATGGATTGAATATGTCTTAAGGGGTTTGGGTTGTAACCATGTCAACTTGACCAAACTATTAAATAGGTCGAATGGGTAAGATGGGTTAGAACTCTTAACCTGAAACCACCAATCCATTTAATAAATGGGTTAATCGTGTCTACCTGTTTACGACTTGAACTTGTTTATGCCAAACCTACTTATAGATTTGCATCTTTATTTCATTTACATTGTTCATTTTAAGACATCCTTCTTTATCTTCAATATTTTTGACAAAGATGTGATAATCTTCCGGTGCGAAGTGAAAAGGCTCACCATAGTTTTCCTTAGTGGAATTGCACCATTATGTGCACTTAACTTTACAAACTATCTTGTGTGCTGCCAATCTCTTGGACTTCTTCTTGGCCAATCCACTGCATGATCTAGGCAAAGGTTCTTACTGCTGAGTTTTGGTTATGGACCCTTTTTACGTCCTACATGCATACCTAAGCATAAAACCTGTTTAGATGTGCTGATAAGTGCACAAGCATGGTGGAATGCTGGATCAGCTACAAAGTCAATTGTGTCATTAGCCATCAGATTAAGATTACCGGTCATTAGCAAAAGGATCCAGAGTATTTCATTTTCCAATTCATGCACTGATTTCAACTACGCTTCATGTTGCAAAGCAATTCTATTTATTGTTGATGCTCAGTAAACACTGACAACAGAGTCGGCATCATAATTGACAGGTGTATCACTCTAGTTTTGTTGACGAAGAGGGTATCACCAAAGCTTGCGGGTGCCCTCTTCTTCCATTAAAAAGCCACATCAAGGGTCCTGCCCCACACTCAGATGCAGGTTTCCCTCAAGTGCTTATTTCTTTACATGGTATCCTGTTTCCTTTACCCAATAATTATTCCTTATGTTGTTACTGATTGGCATGCACATGATCACAGACAAGATTGATATCGTAGACGAAGCAATTACTTTCTTTCGAGCCAACGTTTTCTTCAGGAACTTCGACATTAAAAGCCCAGCTGACAAGCTCCTTATATACCTGACACTTTACATCAATGTGGCCTTGAAGCGGCTGGAGGGTTGCAGAACGCTGGCTGTAGGGACAAAGGCAATCATTAATTTGGGCCTTGAAAAGGTCCCTGTGCCTGGAGAGCCAGGTTTTCCTTTTCCTGGCCTATTTGCCCTTCCTCAATCTCAGCAAGAAGCAGGTATGTTTTCAAGTATTTTGGCATCTTATTGTGAAAGTTTATACTTTATCTTCTGATGCAAGTTCCAAGCACCTGACTTTGGTTTTATATTTTAAGTTTTCGCAAGAATTACCTTGAATTTGAAGGATTTCTTGATTATCTGGGTACATATAAAGTAATATGAAAGTTATCTTTATTGTGGAATTGCAGAGCTTTTCAGGAACTATCTGAAGCAAATAAGAGAGGAGACAAGTGGAAGACTACTAAGCTGTGCTTATAGACCTAATGGCACTCCTAATAAGTGGTGGTTGGCTTTTGCTAAGAGGAAGTTCATGAACATAATTGTGCCATAGGATTTGTTTGTCATGGAGAGGCCAGGTTGCCAAGTTAGCTTGCGATCGCTCTAGAAGCATCGTCTACGTACTATAGTTCAAGAATTCACTACATTTTTGATGTATAATATAGCTTAGCATAATTGCAATGGTCTAGTAAATTTGGGACTATGTTGGGGAATACTTGAAATAAGATGATATGCGCCAATATACACTTAATATCATATCTTGATTGAACCGATGATGAGGTTTCTGTTCATTTTTCTTTGACATCCGTGGGAATAATGCTTTTGTTTCCAATCTTTTCTTGTTCTTGTTATTTAGTTTTAGAGTGGGTGAATAAGATCAAGAGAAATATGAATTGCATCTATTCTATTGTATAAGCAGGGCACTCTTCACAAGGCTATCTTCTATCACTTGCATGCCATTTTAGATGCTGTATTTTTTGACAGAAAATTAGATCACAACTATCTATCTTGCTTTCTTTTCGCATGCATTAGCATGCGCTTAGTGATAATACTCTCAGACAATCTTTGGTTCACAAATAGAAAAATGCGAAGAAGATGCTCTATCTCTCTGTATTCCTCTAGATTCAACTTCATCTTGTTTTCGTATGAATAAATCTGTAATTTTTTCGATTGGAATCTCCAAATAAATTGGAATAGATGCAAATGCCATTCGGTCAGATAACTTGGAATAAATGAATAACTACTAACTTTTTCACAGTTTAAGATGAATTAAAGCCATTCTAGAAGTTGAATAATTCCCTTCTATTTGGAATTGATTTAAATAAATCAACATGATTATTTATCATTATTAAAATAAAATTATGTTCGTTAGAGATGATTAAGAATTTCATGTTTGGTTAAATAAACCCATTATTCAGCGCTTATTGGGATTTATTCACCCGTGAGCTACCAAAAAATTCGCATCTTTGCTACCAAGGTAGTAGCCTGATGGTAAGGGGGCGATAATTCCACTTGAGTTGTTCGGGTTCGAAATGCGCAGGCATCGATTAAATTAGAAGACCGAATGCCCGGATGGTTCACTGGCGGATATGGTTTCCTTCCATCTGTACCAAGGTGGCGCTAGGATTACGTACCCATATGTGAGACAGTGAGCCCAGTGGGGTGAGCTCGCCGGGTGGGAAGGCACGTGAAAAAAAGTAAAATTGCATCATCTATCGTCCATCTAACACCTCCCGCTCCCCGCTAGCTCAAAAGGACCACAAAACTCAACCGCACCGACTGGACTCTCCGGGCCCACAGTCTCACACCATGCCCTAATGCGCCACGTGTACGAACGGCACCAGCCACCGGTGAGAACAAAGCAAAGGGACATTCTTTTCTTATACGACAAAAAGTACACACACCCAATTGTCCAAGCCCACCGACACACCCATCCGCCTTCTCGCGGGTCAGCGTTGGCGACGAGGTCGGCGTCCGGGAGCCTACAAAACGTGCACGAAGCGTCCGTGTTCTCTGACTTAATCAGTTCCAGCGGAACATCCCACCGCGGCAACCACCTCTACCTTTCCTCCTCCTCCCCTCTTTCTCTCTCTCCCTGCTTTCTTTGTTTCGCTTTCCTTTCTCTATTAAATTCCCCCTTCTTCGCCCGGATGATTAGACCCTGAAAGCCAAGAGGGGGGCGGAAAGCCGGAAACGCGTCTCCTCCTTCCCCCTCTTCTTCGACCTCAGAAATAAATAAAAAAACTCGCCTCTGCCCATTTCCCCCTCTCTTCTCCGCCCTCGAAAAAGATCTCAGAAACTCTAAATTTCCCACAAATTTCCTCCTTCCCCCATCCAATTCCAGCCTAAATCCGCAGTTTCCTTCGATTTCTCTAGATTCGACATCAGATCTCGCTCCTTCGCCCCCGATTTTAGGATCTCGATCCGTCTTCCTCAGGATCGAGGGCTTCTTCGATCCTGACGTCGGCTAGGTTTTCTTATGTGGCTTCGAGTTCCGAGGGATTCATTTAATGAAATAAATCCGCAGTTTCCCCCATCCCCCATCCAATTACAGCCTAAATCCGCAGTTTCCTTCGATTTCTCTAGATTCGACATTAGATCTCGCTCCTTCGCCCCCGATTTTAGGATCTCGATCCGTCTTCCTCAGGATCGAGGGCTTCTTCGATCCTGACGTCGGCTAGGTTTTCTTATGTGGCTTCGAGTTCCGAGGGATTCGAGGCTTTGATGTCGATTCCGGCGAAGACCGACGATGCCGTCGAGATCCGGGAGGTGTGGGCGGACAACCTCGAGGCTGAGATAACTGTGATTCGAGACATCGTTGACCAGTATCCCTTTGTGGCCATGGACACCGAGTTCCCCGGCGTCGCGATCACCCCCGTCCGCGCCTTCAAGGACATCGCTGATAAAAACTACCAGACCCTCCGCGCCAACGTCGACCTCCTCCACCTCATCCAGATCGGCTTCACCTTCTCCGACGCCGCCGGCAGATTCCCGCTCTCCCCCTCCGGCGGCGGCCGCCGATGCGTATGGCAGTTCAACTTCCGGGAGTTCGACGTGGACCACGACGTTGCCAACCCCGACTCCATCGACCTTCTCCGCCGTTCCGGCATTGACTTTAAGAAGAACCGGGAGTGCGGGGTTGACGCCCTCCGCTTCGCCGAGCTCCTCATGTCCTCCGGTGTCGTGCTTAATGACTCGGTCCAGTGGATCGCATTCCATGGCGCGTATGACTTTGCGTACCTCCTCAAGATCCTGACTTGCCGCAGGCTCCCGGAGACCTCAGAGGCGTTTTCTGATCTCGTCAGCACGTTCTTTCCTACAGTTTATGACATCAAGCACCTGATGAGATTCTGCAACAATCTCTATGGGGGGCTCAACAAGGTCGCCGAGCAGCTGGATGCTGAGCGAATTGGGTTCTGCCACCAGGCGGGCTCCGACAGCTTGCTCACAGTTCGTGTCTTTTGGAGGTTGAAGGAGAAGTACTTTGATGGGTCCATTGAGAGCTATGCTGGATTGTTGTATGGTCTTGAGACTTGAGAGAATATTTGGAAAAGGGGAAAATGTTATAAATAAGTTAATGAATTTCAGAAAAAAAAAGCTTCCTTTGGTGAATACATGTTGGTGTGATCTTTTCCTCATCTGTTTGCTTACATATATCTTTGGTTGGTAGAAGCAATGGCTTCTTTGCTGGTTCTGATTACCTTATCTTATAGCTTTTGTGCATGCTAGAGTTTTAGGATTGCATCTCATGGATTTATTCTTCATGAATTTGTGGTAAATCATCATGATGCTCCAGATTTTTGAGTTGGGGCAGGTATGCTTTAGGAGTCTTCTTGCTTGGTCTTTTTTCAAGTTCTGATCATTGCTCCATCGGTTTGGCAATCTGAATTATCTTTTGATTATTATTGTTCCATCCACTCTTCTGTTGTCGGGAGGTTGAAAGATGCTTCATCAAATAGAAACAACTCCTATTAAAGAACATTGTATCATTCAAGGTATGCATGTGTATAACTCTTAAATGTTTCAAGCTTTCCTTCTCATTTCTTGAGCTTTATATTTTACATTGCTATCTCTAATTTAATAAAACTCAAAACTATGTTGATTCTTCTTTTCATGTTAAATGAGATGCTCGACATGGTCATGCATTTACCATATTTTTCTTGGGCATCACAGCTTTAATCGATAGAGGGCATCCTTAGTCTATTTCTCCATGTGCTTGTGAGCAAAAAACTATTGTTTGCCATTATGTAATGCATGGTTTTACCAAGATTTTTTTTTTAAAAAAATTCTGGTACCAAATCCTGTATTGTAATTCCATTGGAATGTTACAGTATTGGTATCGATGTGATGTACCAAAACTGAAAATATCGAAAAAAATGAAAAACCGTCACTATCAACTGGTATGGTTGGTGTGGTATGCATCAGTATGCACTGGTATGGCCGGTAGCATATCGGAATGGATGGTTTTAGTGTCCCCGCACCCATTCTTGTGCCGGTTTTGCATCTGAATGGTATGGTACTGATGACACCATCCCATTTTGTGGTATTTAAATCTGTGATTTTTTTTAACATCTACTATTACACCTTGATCTTTGGATTGATGAAAGTCATCGGTAAAATGTCAGTATTGATGAACATTGGTTATATGGCGAAGATATGTGTGAGGAAGTAGTTTTTTGGGTTTAGAGATGGAGGAAGTTTGTGGAAACAAGAGGTGAGGCTTAGATGATAATGCAGTAAAGTGGACTGGGAACTGAGATGGTTGTAATTAATTTTATCTTGAATTAAGCATTAGGATGGGGTTTAGATCCTTTTTCAATGACCAAAGGAATGATATGCACATGTTAAAATTTCGCCTATGGAGATGGATATGTGAGACCTGGTCTCGATGCAAGAAGTTTTGGATAGTCCAAAGGCAAATCTTTGTACTAATTCTGCTATATGGAAAACCTGAAAATTTTAACCCATCTATTAAATGTGGACTTAGATCGTCTGTCTCCTAACTGATCGTATCAACATGTTAGTGATATAGTGTCAAGATGAAGGATTAGAGGTATTTGGAGGTAAATGGGATGTATTTTAAGGATGGAATTGTAATGGCAAGCCTCAACCAGATCTGATGTAGTGATAAGGTGGAGGCCTGTCTTAGACTCCAGGCATTGGGATTAGAGATGAATGTACAAGCTTTTAAAGGGGTTCTATTGGACTGTTCTCCAGGAATTGGTAATGGACTGGTTGAGACAAAACCAGTCATTAGTTGAAAAGGGTAGGCTGGATTCCTAGGGTTTTTAGGATTAAGTGTTGGCAATTGAATTCAGGAGCTTGAATTCGGAACGTATCTGGATAGATTGTAAAGGTGTTTAAGGCACTGTAATTAGTTTTTGAGACACTGTTGACAGATACGTAAATTTTGTGCATTTATTTAGGTATTTGTCAAAAGAAGAGAATGTAAAAAGTTTTTATGATTTACTGTGGCTTGGAAAATATATCGGATTCCTAGATGGCGTGTTTAGTGTACTTGGAGGGAAGTGATCCATGTTTTTGGCTGCAAAAGTGATCTCATTTTTGGAGGCCGGATGTTCAGTGGGCAATAATGGGGAGGAGGAAGTGATTCAGCATTAGTTGTTGGTTTAGGGAGGCAGTTGATTGGTGGCTTGAATGAAGACATGAGGGGTGGCTGTTTGGTGGCTTTGTTAGACTACAAGGTATAGGGTTCATAATATACTATGACAGAAAATAGGTAGACTACCAAGTTTAAATAGCTTATCAACTAGAGCTCTACAAGTTTTTGATTACATTAAACTATCTTCTAGTGATTCATCTACCAAGCTGATCTTCACTTTCTACAGTAAACCATCTTCGAGGTAGTATGGCATGACTCATCAACCACTTTGGTTTGATTTAGAAATTTTGCAAGAAAATTTAGAAGATCATATGATGAGAGGGAATATGGACACCTATGGAAAACTAGAATTATTAGACTAGAAATTCTTTGAAAAATCATTTTGTTTAAGTACAAAATGAATATATTAGAATTTGATTAACTTTGGTTGAAATGGATTTATTTTTTTTTAAAATGGTTTTAGAAGCTTAAGTCATTTTTGAGCATGATAGGATACCAATGATGTTTATTGTGACTACAATGTACTTTTATATTATGGTTTCTATAAAGTTATCAAGCACATACACAAGTGCAACATAAACTATAGAAGTAAGGAAAAAAAGATCTCAGTCTACATCATCAGGGAAGTGTCGACCTTTTTTATTTTAAACTAAACAAATGGAACTGCACCCTTCATTTCAATGAACTTAGAACTTTTTACTGCTACTACTGGAGGATCCGTGCGAACGTGTGTTTAGTCCCACATAGGTTATTCACTAGGTAGATCTTGGGTACTTATATAGGATCAAGGAACCTAAATAATACTTTTCGGCTAGTCATTTTTGGTGAGGTCCTGGGTTGTTACAAATGGTATAAGAGCAGACTCGACCTATGGCTCATGTGAACTAAGGAACACTGTAGCACGGGCTTATTGAAGCTGACCACAGGTCGATCGTGGTGCTTGCGATTAGATTTGAATGGATTTAGACTCTTAGCCTGGTGAGAATGCCATGCCTTAAAACGGGGAAAGAATGTGCATGTGTTTAGTCCTACATCTGTTATTCGCTGGGTAGATCTTGGGTACTTATATAGGATCAAGAAATTCAAATAATAGCTTATGGCTAGCCATTTTCGATGAGGTCCTGGGTTGTTACAACTACTGATATAACCAAATGCAAAATAGAATAATATGTTATTTTGCTTGAAAGAACTAGTGCATTGCATCATAAGTTGTTTGATATTTGCCAAGTTTCGATTTTTGAAGTATCTTCATGTTGTTTGATATGGTGCAATATAGAACCAGACACAGATATGCTCTTTCATGTCCAAAATGCAGCAGATGCTTGTGACAACTATCAGGTGTCAAATGCAGACTTTGTTGTGGTATCTTATTTAACAGCTTTATAGAAGCTGGTTCAGAGTTCTTGGAAGCTACTTCTTTGAAGCTTCCGCATACATAGCATGCATGATTGCCACTGATTCTGCAGTTTTTTTGGGGTGTAGGGTGTAAACTATTGTAAGTTTCATTTAATTGCAACCTTGCTTGATGTATCTGTTTAGGACACAGCATGTTTAGGTTTTTATGAGTACAGCCACAACATGAGGATATAACTTGATTAAGTCAAAGGATTGGTTTTGCCCAGCGGTTTCATGTAAAGGTCCTTGCTGGAGAGCAGGATTTATTACTTGTAAATATCGAGATATTTGAGTAAAAAAAAAGATCCTTATTCTTGATTGACTCAGCAGCTACCTATGACCATATTCCTGATGGCCATTTACCATGATATATGATGTCTGCAATGTCTCTTGTTCTTCCCTTATCCATGCAATTTTCTATGTGCCTATGATGTGCTTCCATCATCCCATTTATCATTAGTTGCATTCATCCTAGCTAGTACAATTAAAAATAGCTCACTTGTCTTTGATTTTAAAGTATTTTCCACATTTGCTTGAGTATGTAATGCCTGCCTTTTGGTTAAACCGTAACTATTGAGTTTCTATATTTTCTGACCGACTCCCCTTGTTGCCCATAGGCTTAGGCTTTATTTTATTATTTTAGTTTTTGTTTGGATTCATGGGCAGGAAATGATGTGCATGATTTTGGGCGAGGGATATAAAGTATTTTGCCCATGGGGATTTGAGAGCTAGTATTGCCGACTGAGTTTTTTCTGATGGCTTGTCCATTCATTCCAAGATCACTAATCATAGGAATTTTTTTTCCCTAGATAGTGGTCAGTGTAATTGAGTTAAGTTATTTTATCTTTAGACCTCTTTTATCAGCAAATGGTTTGTACACAGTTAGAAATATTAGATTTTTTTTAGCTTGTATGCTTTATAAGGGCGATCTATTGCCAAAAAATTATCTGACAATGGCATTCGTATAGTTCAAGTAGTGAATATTCACATTTTTTTTTTTTTAAAAAAGTTTTGTTGATTGCAAATCTAACAAAAAAACTGAAGTGGATCCCTGTCTATGATCTTTGAAAGGGCATGCCTGCAGTTGTGACCTGTAGAATTGTTGAAGGGATGCTGTGAATAACTGCAGTAGTCTTATTCAAATCAGCCAGTTTTTTTCTTTTCACTCACTCTGATTGTTAGTGAAGTTCTATCAGTCTCTTTACATCATGTTCTTCGAATATGTAATACTCATTGCAGTCTCATATCTGTGTATGGCAAATGCTAATGAGTATCTGTGAACCTTTCAAATACCTGCTTGAACTTGCTTTGTTGATGGCCATTACTATTGTGATGGACACACCCTGGAAATCAGAAGACAAGGTTACAGAGCCAATCATCTTAAGCTATTTGTTAGTCTCCTTTTGCTTTTATTTAAAATGATTAAATAGTTTAGTATATGTCTAAGAGGCAGGGTTAATGGACACCAAAGTCCAAACATCCTCCACTGCATCAGAGATCTTCAAGATTGTAATTTTTCATGATGAGAAAATATGCACGGATTGGATATCATAGCGTTGCTTTGATTCAAGCATGGAAAGAGTATTGATCATAACCATTAGAAAAGCAACATCTTTGTATATTTCGACAATATATTTAAGTTTCATTAATAAACTAAAAATAAGAAGCAAAATGAAAAATTAATGAATCAGGCGTGGATCCGGTCGGATTCGGGTTGTCGGTTTCTACATCCGACCCGAACGCGGCCGAAAGAACCGGATCAAAATTGCCGACTTCTACTCTTGTAGGGCCTTCTCTAGGGTTCCTCCACTATAAATACCGGGGCTGGGGCTCTGTTCCTCCGCTAAGGCTCATTAGTTTAAGTATGAGGCTTATGGGAGAGCGATGGAGGTCTGGTTTTTGGGAAGGGTTGCCGCCTCCTTGCGTCTTTATCTTCTCCCAAGCCGATGATTCTTGACCAATGCCCACAACCCTTCCTGATGGGAGGCAAAATGGATCGTCCTACCCCAGCGTGGGGCTACCATTTCTCCGTCTCGGCCGGCGGCTTCTCGGCTTCCTCCGGCGTGGTCACCCTCAGGCCAAATTTGAACCACAACACTTCCCCTTCCTCAAGCACCGCAGGGGATCCGGAATCGGATCGCAGTTGTATCCTTCGCGTGAAAGAATGATTCATCTTCCTTCGAGCCAATGCATCGTTGGATCATCCACTGCTCGGTTTGAGATCCCTCTTCTCCCCCTTCCTCTTCCTTTTCTTGGTCTTCTGGCCGGATCCTTTCCCCCCTCTCTCTCTCTCTCTCTCTCTCTCTCTCTCTCTCTTTATGCTTTAGAGGCGATGATGATGATAATGTTTATCTCCAGATCCTTGCGATTCGGTTCGAGCTTTTAAGCGATTGTCGTAAGTGATGGAGAATCTCAGATTCTTGGTGCGTAAACCCTATGCCTCGATCCTCTCTTCTTGTTTTCCATCCTAATGGACTGATGGCGGGGCAGCTCGGATGGCCGCCAAGGCAACCGCTGCAGCCGTGCCTTTAGGATGGGGTTCAGAAAAGGGTGGAGAGGAAGGGAATCATATAATGTGATCGATCAAAGGCGAATCTGAGCCTCCCCCCCTCCTTTTCCTTCCTCTATTTTATTTTCATCTGTTTGTTTCTTTGTTTCTTTTACGGTGATTTCTTTTTCTAGGGTTAGGTCTTAATGTTATGACAAGGATTTGCATTTATTCTGCTTTTCCTATGTTTCTTTTGTATTAGTATGTCATTCGTTATATTCTGATATATTTTTATTTTTTTTCCCAAACATTCTAAGCATAGTCTATGAAATTTTCAGGGAAATCGTATAAAGAAGCCGGTATTTTCTGTTATGATGATATTTTTATTTAATGTAACCTATCATATAATATGAAAACCACAGTTATTTGTTGATGATATTTGATGCTTTTTATTTTTTTGAATATCTTTTGTTATTTATTGGGATTTTCCGCCGTAGTTTTCCCCTTATCTATATGTATTGGACCATTTGGGAATTGGAATCCGGAAAGCTTATTAATTTGTATTGGAAATTTCGCCGATTTGGTGCACGTTCCGGGTTTTCACATGGTATTTTCGGTCGATAAGAGCCGATCGATGATTCTACATAGTATTTTTTTTAATATTTTTGTTACATTTCATAGTATTTTTGTTGGTTTCTATTTTTTTTTAAGCATTTCGACTTCATCTCTTACTTTGGCCATTCGTGAATTGAGTTGGACTTGTGGGAAGCTTTTTTTTTTTTCTAGAAATATAATTTATGAAAATATAATTTTTGGAAAGAGAATGTTTAAAAAAAAGTAGAAAAGTAGTTTTGATATGTTTGGTTGATAATGAAAAAATGACAAATTTTCAGAATACTTATGTTTGATTGGGCGGAAAAGTTATGTGTATATTTTATTGTATTTTTAATAAAAATTAGATCTTTTAATGTTTCTTGAATGAGGGATATCTGTGAACTATTGGTCTTAGCTGCCATCTAAGCAACTATGACGTCGAGACCGACATTTCTCAGAACATGCTTTGGCTGTTACGCTAATTGACCATATGGCTGTCGACCTTGGTGTTCTTGCAGCTCTGCTGTTCGTCTCGCATGATAATATTGGTGTACATCGGATGCTATACCTGCCAACCACGGCATCTGGGAGCTATCTCAGGTGGGCTCTTCACCCTTCTACAGGCCACCTCGGTCCCGTTAGTCCAGCTACGGGCAGCGGGGGAGGGTGTGCCTGCAGCATTGGCTGTCCTCTACCCCTCCAAGCTGTGCATCTGAGGTGATTCAAACACTCTAATAAGCTGGGTTAGCGGTCGATGGATACCTTAAAAATCTTTAATTGCATGATGGCCTGCTTGTCTTTTAAGTGCATGACGGCCTGCTTGACCGACCACGCTGCTGCCCATTTCGCAATGTGGTTGCCGATTACCTTGAATGTACTGCGACTTGTTGGGTTCAAGGCACTGGACCCATGATTTTCCTTTGGAGTTATTGTAATTAGTTTTATTATTTAATATACAAAAGTAAAAAAAAGGGTTTAAATCTCACTTTTCAATTTTTCTAAATTTGTTATAATTATTTTTCTGAATTATGGCTGAAAGTGGGTCAGATTATATTCGTTTTTGTTTTCGATTTAGATTTGATTTGGATACTATTTTTTTGTCCAATTGGATTTGGATATAGATTCGGATAGTTGGCCCAAAAACTTTTTGGATACAAATGGGAATATATCAGATTTTCTCAAATTCAGATTTAGTTATTTATATAAAAAGGACAAGTTTAAGTAAGTTAAATCAAGAAATTAAGTAAGTGATTAATTAAATTTAAATTATAAAGGAATTTAGATATTGGATGATCGTTAGTAATTCAAATATAAAATATTCGATTCAAATAAAATGCTTTGAATCACCTTGCACATGTTACATGGCTTAAATTCTTTTTTGGTTAGTTTTTTCTCTTTTTTTTATTGCTTTCAAGCAATTAGAATTTTTAAGGGTCCGTTCATTTAGAGGTCCTATAAATTGTGTACTTTGGTGATGAGCAATATTTAGCGGTATATTTTTTATGATATTATTAGATTTTATTACTGATAAATATTTGTCAATTATATTTTTTAGTTCATTTTTTTTTGGTCATGTCTTCATCATTAGTTTATATTATTGAATTTTGCTCAAATTTGATTAATATCTAAAAAATATTAAATTTATTATGCTTGATAAAAAAATATGGATATTTTTAATATTCTATTTGTATTTGTTTATAATAAATTTGAATATGTTTAATATTTGATTTGTATCCATATTTTTTTATAAAAAAATATGGATATTAAAATTTTGATGTTTTTTTAATATCTATACTTGTATTTAATGAAAAAAGTAGATACAAATATGAATATATCAATATCTAATTCGTTTTCAGCCCCATTTTCAAGTGGTTTGAGTTGAAGGGGCTTGAATGAATTGCTTCATTTTCTCTGTCTAACTGAATGTACTTTTATAATCTAACAACCAATGCAAGGTTAAATTTAAAGCAAAATTGAATCAATTATTTGAAAGGTAAAACAAAATAAATATATTAAGTTATATTTATCTTTATTTTTTAAGGTTAGAAGTCTCATATTTCTGTGCCTATGTGTGTATGTCACATAGGTATCTTGCCAGTGTGATTAACATTTTTTTCCAGACTAAAGCGGTGTGCTTCTTACCGGTATCTGGCTTATGTGTGATTTTTACTCGGAGAGAAATTTTAATCTTGCGGAATAACATCGTGCAGGGCTCAACCGTGAACCCCATTTAAATAAACCGCAACAGAATTAATGCTCGAGTCATGAAGAAATTAAACAGAACTTAAGGAACAAAACACCCCATACAAAGGAAATAAAAGGATTAGAAGAGGAGGAAGAAGATGGAAGGGAAGGGAAGAAAAGAGGAGAGGGAAGAGAGAAGAGGGAAAGTTTGTTTTAGCCTTGAAGATCCTATGAAAATATGAGTGTTTCCATGAACAGCAATGTTGATGGTACCCGCTCGGTCGGGCCACACCACCTGGGAAGGGACCGTTGTGTTTCCACGAACCTCCGGCCAAGAGTCCATGACGCGGTTACTCGCAGCCCGCTCGCGCGGGCGAGAACCCCTTCGGGAGCATGCCGTATCCACCTCCTAGGAGACTCTCCTCTCTCACGCTCTCTCCTGTGCCGACACCATCTCCAAGTCGCGCGAACGAGGTAACGAGAAGATGGAAATCCAACGCGGAAATCCACCCACACTGGGTCCCAACCATCGCGACCCACCCATCCAAATCCAACGGTCCATCCTTCATCCCTCCCCTATATAAAAGCCAAGAATCTGTTGCCCCCTTTGGTGTCATACATGGGCCGGTCAACGCCAACCCCCTTTCTTCCCTTCTTCCCTTCTCTCCGCAGCTTCCATCAGAAGAGCCCCAGATCCGAGATCTTTCCTCGTCCCTGCCTCAACTTCTGTTCCCAGAAGCTTCCTCTTTGTTGCTCTTTTCAGTAGCAAAGACCGCTACTGCCGGCCACTGTAACCAACCAGAGCAGTAACAACTATCTCAGATTAAGACTAAGAATCTGTAATATTCTCGTACCATGAGGGGTGAGAAGAGACCGCCACCCACAGAATGGGAAAGAGAGGTGGCGGCGCCGGAGACCTCCTCCTCGTCGGCAGCCGCCGCCGCCGCCGCCGCCAAGAGGCCTAAAGTGCCAGCTCTCACTGGGTTAGTTTCTATTCTTCTGAATTTCATAATGTTAGATAGAGAATTGATATTTTTGTGTGTTTTAAACTATTTCGTGGTTTTGTGGGAGCAGTGTTATAGTAGAAGCGCTGAAGATGGATGGCCTGCAGAGGCTCTGCTCCACTCTAGAGCCTCTTCTTCGCCGGATTGTGAGTTATTGAACGTCCTTCGTGTTTTGGTTCTTTATTATTTGAGTTGTATGTATTGAAATTCTTATGCTGCTTTCATGTTTTCTTAGCTTAGTTGCTTGAGAATTATGTTGCTGCAACCTTGTTAGAACACTTCAACCAATTTCAGAGAATTGACATGGCCATATGTGTTGGTGGAGGTAAATTCATGGGAGTAAGACATGTTTGAGTTGTCCGCCTGTACTGGATTTCCTTTATTTGTTGGCTGTTCAAAAGGATTCTGAATGGCTTCTGTTGATGCCAATTGTGGGTTAAAATCAAACCTAACATGCATTCAAGATAAAGCAATGCAGAGTACACATAACACCATATTAAAAAATGGTACATGAATAAGGTCACATGAATACTTTAAGGATGTATCAACATAACAGATGATCGGGATTTAGACATCATTCTCTTCTCAGTTCTGAAGTCAGAAGCTTGCCGGTATAGTAGTTAGTGATTGAGAGCATGCCTTGGTAGAAAGGTAAGGTTGCTTCGTTGTGACATGGGTGTCACGGGTTGCTTGATTGCATGCATCTGACCCTCTCTAGACCTTGTAGTAGCAAGAGCCTCCTATATTAGGACACCCTTTTTAGATGTGGTTGTGATTATTTTGGAAGTTGCAAATCATGATGACAAATTTAGGCAGGGTTTGGTTGCCTTAAGGGCAGTAGAGCCCTTCCATTAGTTCTTTAATGTTTAGTTTTGGTTTCAGTTACTTATGGAATTTTAGTTGCCTTTGGACAAGAGTATATTGCAGGCCTACCTGCAGGATGCGGTCAAAAGGAGAAATCCATTTTGCAGTTCTCTCTGTGCAGTGAAAATATAAGCTAAATTGTCCAAAAGATGCACACTTTTGGGAGAGGAATGATAAAAATGTACGGACATTATGGCAGGAATGTGTTCGTAGCATCCTGCCAAATTCCATGTTGCAATTTAGAAGATAAAATTAGAATACTGGATAAAGTATTGAATATTTTAATTTGTTGTTTCATAGATAATAATTTCTTCTCTAAAGAAATTAGATTATCAAGGTTATTTATCTGTTGATCTAAATAGGAATTGGGGCTTGCTCTCATATTTACTTATCCTATTGCATTTCACATGGAACAACAGGTCAGTGAAGAAGTGGAGCGTGCATTGACAAAATTAAGCTGTGCCAAGCTGACTGGAAGGTGGGATATTTAATTATTTAATATAAATAATGTCAACCAATCACAAAAAATTATCATGTATCAAGTCACGGTGGTGTATATAAGTTTGTATCAGAATGTAATAAGTTGACAAGCTAATTGCATACCACGGAGCATACTCCATAGCTTGGTCTTATCTGTTTAGATCCTTCCATTATATGTTGCCCATAATATCTCCACGTTTTCTCTTGCTGCTGTGTATTCATGAAGTCTTCATGTAGCTTTTGATACTTTTCATTGTAGAGCCAAATTTATAGCAATAACAACACTTTGATATCTGGGGTCCTATGGTTTAGACTCAGGACTCATTGCAATTTGTAATTCTGCATATATATATATTGGTTTTGGTTCAACTTAGCAATAGAATACTATCTCCTTTTGCAATGTTCCTTAGTTGTGATCTGACAATAACTACTTTTGTAATCTCAATACCTAATACAATGTCAATTGAGACAATAGAAACCATGAACCATCTTCCTAAAAATCAATAGTCAGTTCTATTTGTTATAAATACCAATTTTGATGTAAGTATTGTTCTGTAAATATATGAACTGAGAGTTGCCTCGGTGATTATACCTCTCCGCCTAGCAGTTGAAGGTTCTCGGTTCGAGTCTTGGTTGGTGCATGTTTAAGAATTTGGACCTAGTGGTTGGGTCTCCTTCTCTTCCCTCAAAAAACAAAAAAAAAGAGTTCTGTAAATATTCCTCACATATTATTTTTCTGTACATGTAGATAGGAGAATTGTCAACCATAGGTGATCACAGACATTGTGTATATAAAGTCTGCTGCATCGCAGTAATGGCATATTCTACCGTGATCCAACTTTTCCTCTGTAATTTTCTCCTTCTGTGACAACCGCAGGGAGATGAGAACCTGAGTCCAAACCTTTGTATGCACACCTAAACAGCACTCTGACAAGATTTCATCTTGCTATGAGTCCCTTGTACATGTCTTTAGTTACACTGTATGATATGTTCAAACCTTTAATAATACCTGGTAATCACCTGCTTGTGGCACTTCATCAAGATCATAGATTTTTATTTAGTTTAATGGCCATCCTTTAACAGGAAATCTTATATACAAGAGAGGGGTAATGCGAGCAAGAAAAGGGCAAACTAATGAGGTAGTTGCTGCAATTGCAAAGCAATCCTACAAATCATTTCATAAAAATGTTTAATATTTTAGAAAGAAATACGTTATTAGGACAGTTTTCTCATTTTAATACTTGAAGAGGTCATTTGTAACAAGAGTGCGGGCTCTGGCACAATGGTAAGGTTCTCCATTTTGATCTGGGTATCATGGGTTTGAAATACGAAAATAGCCTCTCCATATGCAGGGGTAAGACTGCATCCATCTAACACTTCCCAAACCTAGCAGTGGCAGGAGTCTCGTTCATTGGGGCTTACTTTCATAGGACATTTGTAATATCAATTTTATGAATATCATTGGTTCCTTTGTCATATTAGAAGCTTCTGATTGTACGAAAACTCTAATGACAACCCACAACATTATTACTGTTCATGCTAATATATGGACTTTATCCCCACTCACAAACTCTTTTAGTGTTTCTTAAGAATTTTTTATGATCTGAGAGAAGAACGCTTTTTTACAGAGATGGGCCTATGGAGGAAAGTGTGATTTTGTTTACTTAGTAGGAAACTTTTTATTCTAGTTTTTACAGCTCTTTTGGAGAGAAAATGCTTTTTAGCTATTAGGAACATCTGACAATTTAAACTACTGTCAAATTCAGCAGGTCCTCTCCCCAGAGAATAGATGGACCAGGTGGGAGGAAGCTGCAACTTCATTTCAGATCAAGGATGCCCCCTCACCTATTCACTGGAGGTAAGGTAGAGGGGGAACGGGGTGCAGCGATCCATGTTGTGTTGCTGGATGCAAACACTGGCATGATTGTCTCGGGGCCCGAATCGATGGCTAAACTAAATGTAGTGGTGCTGGAAGGTGACTTCAATGATGAAGCCGATGATGATTGGTCCCAAGAGCACTTTGAAAGCTATGAGGTGAAGGAGCGTGAAGGAAAGAGGCCACTTCTCACTGGTGACTTGCAGGTAACTCTCAAAGAAGGAGTTGGCACACTGGGAGAATTGATCTTCACAGACAATTCTAGCTGGATAAGGAGCAGAAAATTTAGACTTGGTTTGAAACTGGCTGATGGTTATTGCGATGGCATTCGCATTCGTGAGGCTAAGACTGAGGCATTTACCGTAAAAGATCACAGAGGAGAATGTAAGCTTTTGTATTCTGCTTTCTAAACGTTATATCATCTCTTTTATACTCTTTTTAAATCTTTTCAATGCATCATGATTTGATTTTTGCTGTCATCATTATAGTATACAAGAAACACTACCCACCTGCCTTACACGATGAGGTATGGAGATTGGATAGAATAGCGAAGGATGGAGCACTGCACAGGAAGTTGGTTAATGCCAATATACTAACTGTTGAAGATTTCCTCCAATTTCTTGTCAGAGATCCGCAGAGATTAAGAAATGTGAGGACCCATTTTCACTTTCTAATATTCCTTTCATGTTCTCTCCACTTTTCTTCTTATCACCAATTTGCTCCTTTTAATTCCATTGAATTTGCTTACAAATTGTTTGTGGAGCTTTGACTGTATAGATACTTGGAAGTGCGGTGTCCAATAGGATGTGGGAGAATACAGTGGAGCATGCCAAGACTTGTGTCCTAAGTGGGAAGCTTTATGTATACTACTCTGATGAAATAAGAAGCAGTGGAGCTGTTTTTAACCACATTTATGAGCTTAGGGGACTTATTTCAAATGGCAAGTTTCTCTCTGTTGAATCACTCTCTCATGATCAAAAGGTATCACGCTGCTGCTTATCAATGAGACTGTCGATAAAGGCTACATCACATGGATTGGTCATTATGTTTTTCTCTTTTTTAATTTTTGTTTCTTTCATGAATTATGTTTTATTGCCCACTTTTTGCCATCTTTAAACTGTGAAAAAAATTTATTTTCATCAATTAGCATGTGTTTTTGGGAATATTGGAATTAGTTTACTTTAAGCAATATGAAAGTTATGTTTATGGTTCCTTCATGTGATATAAAGTACAATCTAAAACAGGTCTCAGTTGATCTATTAGTCAAGAGAGCATATGATGACTGGAACCATGCCATAGAGTATGATGGCCAAGACCTGCTGAATTCAGAAAAAAGTAGTCAGAAGGCACAACATCCGCCCACCACAGTCTATAACTCCCCCCTCGGCCATCGTTTCGTGCCGATGGCACACCCAGAAGGCTACCATTCTTCAAGCACTGGAACTTGTCTCCAGAATGAAGGAGCTCACAGTGATCTCTCAGCCCTGCTAGCTCTTGAAACACCACAAACATCATATGGCGGTGCTTGTACTTCAGGAGATTGGCCACATGTGCAAGAAGAGCAGAATTTCGATCATTACATGGAAGAGATCCGCATCAGGAGTTCGGAGATCTTAGAACATGGTGACATGCAGTGTTTGCTGAGCTCCTTTAGTACAGGTGGAGTTGGAGGTTTTGGTAGCTCCGGTGAGGCTCATTATTCTTATCCTAGTGCTCACTTTGAGCCCCAGAGTGAGTTCATGTTTGGGCAGGAGCATAACCGAAATAACGCTAAGGCTGCGATAAGTTGGCTTAAGCTGAAAGCTGCTTTCAGATGGGGCATCTTCATTAGGAAGAAAGCTGCAGAGAGGAGAGCTCAGCTGGTGGAGTTGGACTGAATAAAGATGATAAGTATTGATCATCCTCTTCTCTTCTATCTGAGTCTTCTGTATTCATGTCTGCTTTGGGAGAAATGGTAACATTGACGGCCTCTCGTAAAGACTGGATGATAGAAACCAGAGAATATGGCCAGCAACCAGCCTGTTGTCTATATATGAGCTTAACTCGTGGTCTAGAGATAATGCCAGTCAGCCTTCAATCAGTCTGAGCCTATTCTCATAAACCATGTTCTATTCCTAATACTATCACTTTGATTTAGTACAGACTTCTGTTCTCGCTATGGTATATGAATTTGCTGATTGTTGAAGTTTTGAGGCTTAACCTTGAAAACTTTCAGGTGTTTCAGTGTAGCTATTGGCCAGTTTCATCGTTGCATCTATGAGCTCCGATCCTTTGTAAATTTCACTGTGGAAGCTACCTCAGCTTTGTAACAAGGGCGTCAATTATTTCAGTTCATTGCTTGGTATCGTTTAAAATTTTGCTTCAGTTCCGTGATCTCATTGCAGTGATGATACAATCAGCAGAAGTGGAATCCAGTAAGTAATGAGCTGAATTGGGTATAATTATCTGGAAAGATGAAACAAATGCTTTCAGGTGTATCAAGCTTTTGTCGACTTCTAGGCGTTAGGTATTCTGCAGGTAATTGGCTGTCATCGGTCTCATTACTCTCACCCATCTCGTCTGGGAAGCAACCGACAATACTCAAAGTAGTGATTTCTAGATATGCCCAAAAATCTTGTTTATAGGTGTATGGATTGAGTGTCAGGAAGTAGAGCTGCTTGAGTATCTAGCAGACTTGATCAAAACTTGAGATCTTGCATCCAGATTTATTAAAATGCAGTCCAGTGCAAATAAAGTAGTTTGTGTTGCTGCAGGTAAAGTATTATGAAGGGATAAAAATGAAATGGATAATATTCATACATTTGGAAAATCATCCAACTAGTATTTGCATTTGATGCATACCAAATCATACAGTTTGCATATAATTTTCTTTTTAAAGCCTTATTTTGTCTCATATAGACTTTCTCTTTGATCACATTTCTTAAACTTACTAAAGAAATCTAATACCATGATTCTTTGAATTTTATTCATACTTTTTTCTGAGGTAGAATTCTATTTATACGTAAGCTGGATGTTTGCAATTTTAACATCCCTTGTGGTCTCCTGCGAATCTAGCAACCCTGCTCCCGTGGGGCAAGCCATTAACCTGATCCATCGCCACTTAGCATCACTAGCCGTGGCATCAATTCGACACCAAACATTTCTAAGAATTATTCACCAAAGACAGAAATTTCTAAATTTAAGCAAAGAATGGAAACTTAGCAAATTGTTTGCTCAAAAATTTGACAAAAAATTATCAACAGTTAAAAGGAAGATGAGAACAATTAAAAGTTGAAAATTAAGAATGTAAAATAATGTCTTGAGACGGTCATTAACATCAAGAATGAGAGAGAACAACTGCAATTAGCAGCACCACACAAACATTAGTTATTCAATTATGCAACTCTTCATAAACTATCCTTGAACACAATACTCAAGCTTTTGATTAGTCCTTGAATAATTTAATAACAAAAGGAAATTTTAAAGATTGTAATAATAAATATTGACGAGTCTATTTTTATTTTAATCTCCGAAAATAAAGCAACCGTCTTCTGCTACCTACTCCAGAATACTAAGCAGTCGAAATCTGTGATCGCAGGGAACAGAACAATCAGTTCCAAATTAGATAGAGAGGTTTCAACAGAACTCTGATCCTCCTCCAACATGAA
Organism: Phoenix dactylifera; assembly: GCF_009389715.1. Classification (NCBI taxonomy): domain Eukaryota; kingdom Viridiplantae; phylum Streptophyta; class Magnoliopsida; order Arecales; family Arecaceae; genus Phoenix; species Phoenix dactylifera. The sequence continues at coordinate 2,445,239 of NW_024067669.1, read as the reverse complement.
GACCAGCCCATTTCATTGTAACAAGAAGTATTATTCATACTGTCATAAAGGCCCATAGTACAAAAGGTTGATGCAACGTCGAGTGGTCATTTGATACACATATGTTGAGCCTCCTAGAGAAAGAAAAGGTAAACTAACACGACCACAGCAAATACGACCTTTTAAAATAGGGACTGCATAACAGTATAGACTATGTTTATAAATTATGCACAAACCAAGCACCGATGACCCATTAGTTCTCAAACTAAAGAGTTTCACTTCCACTTTCACATTCATATTCTAACTTTCCATCCATGAGTTCAAGCGTTTGACAATGTTAAGCTCCTGCAACACAAATATAATGCAATTAGCTACATAAACATATCTTACCTTCTGTGAATTATATGGACAGATACTTATTCTAAAATTGAAATCAACAATTGCAAGCTATTCAGATTTGCAATAAACAATGCTGAACAGAGAGACGAATGGTGGGAATCTTAGAGATACGCAGTTTGATCACAACAAACTCATTATGGTGGTTTACAGAATCCAACAATTGGATTTAGTTTTGGGAAGTCAACTTGAAAATGTTTATATCTGGGTGGTTAGATATACCTCACCATATCTTTCAGCTTTCCAATTGACTGCAAGTCTTGCTCCCATGTTCAAATGTCGGTATGTATTGGGATATATGAGAAGGAACATGGGCAACAAATAAGTCAACTTATTGCAAGTACTACAAGGACCCTAGAATCAACAACTAATGTCCAGCTACTATATTGTGCAGTTCAAATTTGTATATGTCTAATAGAAAGAATTTTTTTTACTAATTAATGGCAAGTGAAGATAAAACCAGATAAAAATCTGCAATAACACGATTTGCAGCAGTTCTTGAGACTACCGGTACAGGGGGATTCTTCTGTTCAGGGAAGTAAAATGTCCATCCTAAAGATGCAGATTATGCCCCCTTTCACTCATAAAAAAAATAAGCATGTTATGCTGCTTCAGAGTTTTTTCCAGGTTTTAAAATGTGTAAAGTGAACAAAAGCATGATCTCAAATTATATTTGCCTATATTATGCAGTGGAAAACTCGGTAAGTCTCATCTCACTGGAGCCATTGGGCCTTTCCTTAGGTCGCACATGATCCACACTCTTACCCTTTCAATACCCTTGTCCTTGTATATATTTTAGCAGTTTCTCATATAGATTTAGTTTTCTCAGCTCTGCCTCCAGTATCGTTCTTATTCACTTCTATCTTTATTATGCTAATAATGGAAAATATTATTTTATGGTGTTACGTTAGGTTTGGAGCACCACTATGTTCCTTTTTCCAAGCACAAGGGGTTGATGTCCACATTCAACTTTTTTTGTAACCCTAGAAGCTCAAGAGTATTATCTTAATCCAGAAAGTATCGATTTCTCATCATCTAGCTTTGTTCATCATGGTATCGATTTTTCATCTTCTAGCTGGGTTCCTCACCAACAGACTCGAGTTCTTAGAAGGCGTACGATCCCGATGTATCTAACGCATCCACCCAACCACAACTAATGGCATTGACCAGAGCCACTCAAGCTTTCATCTCAATACCTCATGCCAACAACACCAGTTCTAGCCAATAAAGCAACCAATCCTCTGCAAAATACAATCCTCACAGCTCAAATCTTATTGGGCTCTCCGCACCGACCTATTCAATACAGTAGCTTAGACTCTACAGATTGTTAACATCATCACTACAATATGCTCAAATAGCTGTTAAGTACAATGGACTCATTCAGAATTACTGCACTAGAAAATAGGGGCATGTAATGTTGCATAGACACAGACTCGTGTCACATTTGTATGCATATCTAAGTGTCTCATTCAGAAAGAGGAAAAGTAAAAAAGGACATGCAAGAATGCATTTAGAAAAACAATGATTTTAACTAAGAATTATATTAGATTTTGATACTATGAACTGAAAATATATTAAGGTGTTTTATCTGCTCTATAAATTTGAAGGGAGAAGTTCATTGATTGCTAACGAAAAGGCTTGTCATGAAGAATAAGCCTATTTCCATGACAGGATAAAGCACTACTTTCTTGGTGCCAACTCATTAATAAATTATTTACATCAAAACAAACATTAATAAATTATTAATTTAAATACTATTATTCATTTCAAAAGTTTCAATACTTTTAATTTGTTTGATGTGTATGTCAAAATGTGTAGCACTAGTAAATTGATGATGCTTGCAAGATCTTAAAGAGCTGTCATACATACAAAATTACAAAACTTGAAATAATATTGTTTGTTTGCTTTATAGAGTTAGAATTAAAGGGTTTAGCATCAAGAATGATCATAAGAAACATTAGCAAGATATATAGAATGTTATCAATAAATGCTTAAAAATATGATAATAGAAGGTTAGTATTGTATGGCTTACAAAAATATTTGTTATCAAAGTACACGTCTCATTCTGCAAGATTAACTAAAGGAAACAAGATATGCAACATTACAAAGTTTCGTAAATACCTCCGTCCGTGACCAGGCTCCAAATGCCAAAAAAGCTTACTTCTAATGTCATGTGCTGGACTTATTGTTGGAAGCATTCCACTCTCCATCAACCTTTAAAATTAACAATCAGAAGTGTTGATAAAGTATCTGAACTGTGACATGTATCCAACTTGCTGACATGTCAATATGTACACTTTGAGATATATGAGTCCAAGCAATGCTAGTTAGACTTTTCAGGACAACTACAGCTTCAGCTCAGAAATAAAATAATCTAAATTTATTATGGATAAGCAATCTGTAGAAGAATCTTTGTGCTAAACTATAGACGAAATTTCTGAAACTACTGAGATGAAAATCCAAAATGCATGATAAAGGCATCAACTACTGGTTGACAAACTATGATAACGGAACATCTCAGAATGGAGAGCAGCTTATGCCTCTAATATGTACCATGAACAGTTTGCATTCCATCCATAAAAATAACAAAAAGAAAGATTCCTCCATTCTTGACTTCTTTTTAGGACATTTTCACCTCTCTTTCTGTCTAATGCTGATGCATGCTGAAGAAATAAAACGAAAGACAAGGTCATGGTGCAAAACCTTTTTATAAAATATATTCTTGCCCAATCATTGGTTATCTGTCAATAAAATTTTGATATTTCTGACCTTTGGATCAATAATTTTGATTGCCTAATAACACCACCACCAACTGCCTTTTCCTCTTAGGATCTGTGTTGTTGCAAGAAAAACAGCATGGAAACTGTATCTTTCAGCAAAAAACAGTGTCCGATCTATTTTGTTCACCAGAAAATGTATCAATCTGGAAAACCTTTTTCTCTATACTTCAGAGAAAATAGAACTTTCCATTTTCCAAAAGAACCTCCTGAAAATGAAAGACAGAATCAAAGGCCCACTTAGAAAAAGAGAATTAGCACCTCTTCTTTATTTTTCATTTTCCTTTTCCTATATTTCAAAAAAAAATTCTTTTCATAAAGGAGGTTTTCATTTTCATTTCATTTTCCACAGGTTTCCTGGCAACCAAAAACACCCTAAGCTTCTCCAATAATCTACATATCAGTTGCACAGCTGATCCTTGAACTATAATAAAAGCTAATGAAAAAAACATATCAATAAGTACGACATAGTAAGTGCAACCAACCAAAGGCATCTTGAATTCACCATGCCTTCCAAACTTAAACAAATACTCTACATGCATTACCGCTGAAACTCATACCTACTAGCATGCGTGTATTTTAAGTAATGAAAATAAATTGTCCAAGAATAGGCATGGATATGAGAAGTGGATCTAGATAGATGTCCATAAATCTAGTCAGCAAGGAGAGAACAAAAAAGAGATATGGAAATGTTGAATGCACAAGAAAAAAGCTTTACTTATATATTTAAATATTTTATAAAAGAAATTGTTAAAAACTATTATTGGTTAAGGTCTTCCGCTATGCATATTTCTTATCCAAACTTCCTAATTAGCTTAAGAATTTTAGGAAAATAATGTTTTGCAAAGTTATTTTAACACTTACACTCTTGACCAATCTCTAAAACAAGAAAAGCTCACTTTTAGCATTATTATAGCTAATTGAACTCTTTGTTGGAGTCCACAGCTCTCTACCAAATGCAAAAGCTGCAATTAGAAAACTTATAATGACAAGTATCCATGTCTGATGCATATTCAATTTGTATACATATTTGATAAGGATTATAGGAGCCAGACACAAACATGTAGTTAACACAGATTTGAACACATGCATGAGTGTTGACACTTTAAGATATAGTAGAAATCATTATCAGTGGAAATTTTTATTTTTAAAAAGTAAAACTTCTAGTTAGTAGTTGATTAAATTCTTGCACGAAATAAGAGAGGTCAAACCAAAAGTAAAACTTTGTGCTGATAATATCAATGGTTTCCATCAAAGTTAAAATGTTTTGAATGTTTCAAGTCAGATTCGATAGCAAAACGTAACCTCAATGTTGCAAGTCATATATATGCCACACTTTTGGCCCATAATCCTAAATTGACACTTATATGGTGCTATGTGAACTATAGGATATAACTTGGATTCTCTAATATCTATAACAAGGATACATATTGAGACTTTTTATAGAAATTGATTTTGTCAATGCAAAACATTATTCATATTACGGAAAAAGATGAAGCAACTAAATCTAAGAAAGAGATGAGAGCTAGAAATTTGTGTTTGAGAGAATAAAACAACAACCAGAAATCATTTAGAATAGCTCCAATCATCTTTTCTCCCCACATTCAACCATGGTTTGAAAGTTCTGGTTAGGAGATAAGAAATGGACTACTAGGTTTTTTAAGGGAAACAAAATTGATCACACTGCCTTAATCATGGCACTTACAAGTTCACTATAGCTGCAATCAGCAGAACTGAAGTTACAGTGCGACTTTGTGGTCTCCAATGCATATTCATCCCCATAAGCCATCTGTCCGTTAGCTGTTGACTTATCGATACTGCCCTGTTGTGCGAGGTCCCGAGCGTTGAGAGCTGCTTGTCCAATCTCATCTGTATCCATCTTTTTGTTACCAATGGCACTGCTCAATATCTGATTGGCAATAGGATCGTTTCCATGAAGATTGGGCAATGAAGAATTTAAGGAAGAGCTGAATAGGGCATTGGGATTAAAGCTATGATTCTGTTTCTGTTCCTCCCATTTTTGTTTAGATTTGTCTAAGCTACTTAAGTCGGGGAACTTTGGGTCTTCGTAACCACCCATTGGAACAGGCATCATACTCCCACCAAGTGAGCCAACACGGCTGTGTACATCATTGCCTATCAACAAGCCATGCATAGGCGCCACTGCAGCATGGATGGAAGATTGACCACAAATATCACTGTCCATATTTGAGACTGTTGAAGGAACACTGCCTCCAACATTGCTAGGAGGTGAACAGTTATTACCAAAAGGGGCACCCATGGGCAAAGTGGTTGCACGATAATCAGTTAATGGAAGAGCATCTTGCCAAGTATTGCATCTAACAAGATCGGGAAATTGAGAAGAATCCACAAGACAACTCTCAAAAGGGTCTGAGCTAGAGGAAGACATTTTAACAGAATAATATTTGTCCAATTCCCCAGCATGTGTCTGCTCCTTATTTGCTTGCAGTGAGAAAGGTTTGTTTGCCATATTAGTGAAAGAGTTACTGCAAAGACCATTGGTCAGTCCACTGCCGGAGAAACTAGAAGGCAAGATGTTGTTTGCTTCCTGCACTACGTCGAGTCGTCGCAGCTGATCTGGTCCCATAGATGTTGGTATCCCCTGAAGTGAATTTCCTTGATGGTTTCCAGGTAGACTAGTGCCCTGAAGCTTCCATAGATCATTGATAACATTACTTGTGTTGTTGTGTGTACAGCCAAGTTGAACTGTCTGAGAAGGCACCAACCTATGCATTCCAAATGCAGTTGAACTATTCATTCTACCAAGTAATACATTTGGTTGAAAAGATGTAAGGGCTGGTAGCTGTCTAGATCCCCCAAATGCAAGAAAATTTCTAAAACCATCCAATGAACTCGTATTAGTATAAGAGGAGTTTCTACCTCCTAAAACAGAGGCCATGTTAGTTTGCTGGTTTGCCACAGTACTGAGCCTTTTCAGGTAGAGCCTGTACTTCTGCAATCACAAGATGGAAATTCAGCCATTCAGCAAGAAAACAAACATGCAGACGAGCAACTGATTATAGGGAGGGGAAGGATGCATTTCTAAAAGACAGCCTGATTGGATTATTTTAAACATCTAAAAGTTTACCCTTGATTAAATAATGGCCTACAACTTTTACAACCATTCTAAAAGGAACTCATCAAATGGACAAGTAGATCCATTCACCAGAAAATTATCAGGAAATCACCAAAGAAGGAGAGTCCTTATTGGCTTTGAGCTAAGGTGTAAATAGCTTCCGATCAAAGTGTTCTAGCGTTAATCGAATTAAATATTCAAAATGGCATAATGCATCCTCAAATAATGTACCAAATATTAGAAAGAAACATATGCCAGCAATTGACTGAAAATTAAAGCCTAACCTGTAGATGGCTAGCAACATTTTCTCTCGTTAAATTTTCAACGTTCATGAGATCTAATATCTTCTTGGGTACAGCCTCTGTTAGGAGAAACAACAAAATGGGGCTTAGAACTAAAGCGACAATGGCATTTAGAAAATTATGATGTCCATCCAATCAAAAGATTAATAAAGGCATTATTATGGAAACACAAGCTTTATGTTTTCTTTCTACCAAATGAACTAAATTATTGTTGAATGTTCTTACTGTCAATTCCCAGTTGATTAACAGCAGCGACAAATTTGCCATGTAGGTCAACAGACCAAACGACCCTTGGCTTCTTCTGGGTGGAGGAATCTTCATTCTCTTGAATGTTTTCCTCAGAAGCTTCATCATCTTCTTCATTCTGGTCCTTCCTCTTCCTGTTAGGCTTATCACTAGAATCACCAAGCCCCTGTACACTTTCAGAATTAGGTAGTTGGGCCCTAGGACCGTTGTCCCCATTATTGTTATGTCTCGCATCAAACTTTCTCCTCCTTACTACATGCTGCCAGATGTTCTTGACCTCCTCAAGCCGGATGGGCTTCAACAGATAGTCGCAAGCACCATGAGTTATTCCCTTCATCACAGCTTTGGTATCACCATTGGCAGACAGCACTGGATTGCAGATTAGCACAGACTCCATCATCAGTTGCTTTTTGAATTTCATGCAATATAGAAGAGATTCTATTCTTTCTTTCATTAAGGTATCAAATGCGACAAAACCAAAACAAATAGGGGGTAAAGTAAGATTCTTGTTGAAAAAATTCGGATGAAATTTTTCAACGCTTTGTAATTACATATATTCTCAGGAAAAAATATGCGTCCAAATTACAAATGAAACCAATCAAGGAAGAGACTAGCCTTCATTTTAATCAGAAATATAGGAATAAAGAATAGCACTCGAGACTTACTAATAACCGGGAGGTCCATTTCGAGGCCTACGAGCTCCAAAAGCTTGAAACCATCCATGTCCGGCATGTGGACATCACTGATAGCCAGATCAAACTTGTCCTTGTTCTCCCTCAATAGCTCCAAAGCGACGGTCGCCTTAGTGGTTGTCGTAACTGAAGGAAAATAAATCCATGTCTCCTTAAATCCCAATTCTTTTCTTTTCTAAAAACAAAAACTCAAACATTCTTCTCAAAAAAGTCCACTTTGTTCCAAGTCTTATAGATAATCACATTAAAAATCAAAACTTTTGATCCAAACAAAGGAAAAAATAACAAAAAAAAGAAAAGAAAAAATAAATGTTCGGTGAACTACGAATGAGAAGAGTCTCAAATACGATCAAAAACTAAACTTTTTTTTTCCATAGAGAAAAACTGTGATAAGGAAATCAACCAACAGTTATATGTAGAAAGCCAAAAAGAAATAAAAGGAGAAAAAACGGAAAGATTATATGAGAACAAACCATTGTACTGGCAGCGGAGGAGCAGATTCTCCAACAACTTGAGGCAAGTGGGATCATCATCGACGGCGAGAACACGCATGCCCGCAGGGAACTCGTCCGTGGGTTCCCCCTCCTCCATGCTTCTCCTCCCCTCTTCTTCTGTCATTCTTTCAGCCCAGAGAGAAGCAGACGACCAGAGCACCAAATCCTTGGCAAGAATCCCAACAAGAAAACTCCCCAGGGACCTCAAAAGCCACTTTAATATAGCCTACTTGAATCCTACAACAGAGACTGGTGGCAGAGAGAAGACAGCGTGAAAGCACCCGGGAGACAACAAAAACAGGGGAGGGAGAAAGGCGGCTGCTTTGAAGGGAGTCGGAGGAGGAGAGATGGGCTGGCGAAGGAGAGGGAAAGGGTTGACAGAAGGGAATATTTGAGGTTGAATGGGGGAAAAGAGGAACAGAGCTTCGTATTGGGAGGGATGAATGGAAAGGGGGCCCAATGCATGCACCCACGAAAATGGAAACTTAGCTTTCCTTGTTCTATTTTAACATTTATTACTTAGTTTTCTATTTGCCATCAATCAACAATGGAAATAATTCTCAGGAAATCATGGGAAACGATAGCCTAAAGGAGCTAAATGAGGTAAAAAAATTGGAGGGGTAGGCATTGTCCCCATTTAATTAATTTTGGTGTTTTCAATATCAATATTATGTTTTAGTTCTGATTGAGTTTTAGATAGAAAAACTTTTCTTTTTATTTTGTTTTCTTTTATGATCTTATGCTTAAAAGCACTATTTTTTTTTTATTTTTTTTTTGATACGACAGCAGCTCAAACAACTCCCGTGTAAGTACACGCCAGAAAAATTAAGAAATAAAAAAGAGCGTAAACATGGAGGAAAATAGCACTAGCATCATGCACACATGCAATGCATGCGGCTGTGAGAGAAAAAATATTATGAAACTATTAAGTGCTACATATGAGATATTGTGGGGGTGGGGCGTTAAATTTGATAATTATGTAGTGTCACCTCATCATTGTCATCCTTGTAGCCATAGATAACATTGGAAAAGGTAACAAAATGAAAATATTGAAGATATATATATATAATATTTCACAACATGTTTTCTTAAAATAAAAAAAGTAATTTGACATTGCTCACTTTTTATTTTTTTTCTCTATTCAAGGATAAATAAATCATATGGCTTATCCACCCTTTCAGAACATAGTGGGACCCACTGGCTAACATTCCACATCCCAAATCAATGTCAAAATTTTTAAAGAATCCTCTGGAATAGGGTATTATAACAAAAATTGTTCCTATAACCCTATACAATTCACTTGTATCTATTATATATATTTTTTGTTATCTATTATTGAATAAACTAATGAGAAGTTGTGATTCTGTATATCAAAATTTTTCTCTTTGATAAAAAATGATAAAATATAAACTTTATTTTATTCTTCTAGATATTTTAATATTTTTATACTTTAAAATATTAAAAATAATCAATAAGTTTGACAAATTTCTCTATAATATAATAATTTTTTTAATGTTCTTTAAATTTATATGTTTATCACTATTTTATACATATGCCACAATTAAAGCATCATGTACAATACATAAGATTTAGTATATTTTAAAGTTATTTAACCCGATTTGACCAACTTGGTGCTGGTTGCACCACCGACATCTTAGCTAAGTTGATCCTATTTGAATTTAATAACCTTGCTTTATTTATTTATTAAGAATAATTGATGCAGTAATTAAGTATAGGTCCCTTTTCAATCGACACTTTTATACAACAGTAATTGGACTTGAAAGGTGACTTCTTTGAACAAGAAAAATTATAGGAGATCAAATACTCATATATCTCTTTTTATATTTTTTTTTCTTATGCTCTATGATGGTATGTAAAAAATTACTTGTAGGTTCCATATTAGTTCTTAACTTATTTCGAAACATATCCTTATCAAGAAAAGTATTCATGCATCTTTTTCAATGCTTCATTATGAAACCTAATAAGATGACACACAATTGAAAGGGATGGAAAGATAGATTAATCTTAGCGTTGATTTAATTCAAAAATTGGAAGAGAGGCATAAAATGGATTTTTCTTTGAACGAGATCCATCTTAAAATAAATTAAGAACCAACATAGGACCTATAAGTAACTTTTATTTGTCATGTAATCTATAGAAAAATTTCTCATAAAAATAAACATATCAATAATTGATCTATCATAGTACGATCGGACCAACAGATTGGATCATTGTTGCAACTATTAGGCTAATCGTGTAGACTGCATTATTTTAGAATAAATTTATATAAAAATTAAATATAATACATGAAAAATGTGCATGAGTATTGATGAATTTTTATTTTATTACTTCTTACTCATATGTATTTATATTCTAAACTATTCTTTAATTGCGGCATAAATAAAAATATTTATAAATCATCTAAATTTCATAAAAATGTAAGAAATAATATATATTACATAAGTATACATAATTTGTCGATATTTTTAATTATGCTAAATAGCAAAGTTTCAAAAATATCAAATGACAATATGAAATATATTTCCTTTTCTTTTATTTTATAACAAAAGAAAGAAGGAATGATTTTTTCATGCATAAACCTAATTATGGAAATGCCACATCTTGCTTAAAATAACTATATTTATATTTATTTAATTCAAAAAATTTATGTCCTTTAATTAGTCTCGGTGGTTAAGTCTTGAAATATACCTATGATCACGATTCAAACCAATTTTGAAACAAAAGTTTCTACCCATATTTTTCTTATTTTCTGGTCCAAGAAATATGTGGGTCCCGTAGACATGTGGGGTCTTACCCTGCATCATCTTCTTTATTTTAGGAGAAATAATTTTTTCCTTTTGTTCCTTCTCTTTTATTGTCGGAGAGAAGTTTTTTAGTGCATTAACTCCCCTCTTTCTTCCAAGATTGCTACTCTAAATAACTTTATTTATTTCTCTAATTGCAAAAATATTATGATGATTATTTATTTTATTCAATGAGGGGAAAAAAAATCGAGCCCTCAAAATAAAAATCAAGGATTGGTATGATTTAGTGGGTGATAACCCATGAAGTAGAGGTAAAATACTTAATTATATTCTTGGCATCCCATCTTCTTTATTCTAGAAGAGAGAGATATGCTCCTAATACAATAATTTTTTTGGAGCATCAACTCCTCTTTTTCTTCCAAGATTGTGTCTCTAAATAAATGTTATGATGATTATTTATCTTATTCAATGAGGAGCAAAGAAATCCAACTCTCAAAATGAAAATCAAATGTTGGTATGATTCAATAGTGGGGTTAAAATGAAATAAGCCATGAAGATAAAATACTTAAAGTACAAGAGTATGATTTCTGTATGCTGCATGGATAGAGAGAATGTTTCATAGGAGTGACATAAAATCCTCTTATGGTTAAGACAATGGGGTTAACCTAAGTCTCTCTTTCTCTCTCTCCCAAACTTATATATATATATATATATATAACGTATGTGTGTATTTATATGGTGATTGTAAAACCTGTTATGGTAAAGAAAATGAGGTTATACTAGCTAGTTAACATTATATGATAGAATGCTAGACAAGAGGAATATTAGTAAAGAATGTATCGCTTCTTCTTGCCCAACAATAGCTCACCCTCACCCTAGTCCCTCTATTTCAAATCAAGATAAAAGCTTAAACTAATATAAGAAGTACCTAATAATAATCCGAACCAATCAATATCCAATTACTTTTGTATTTGCTATTGGGTTTGACTATTATACATATAATTTGGGCTGGATATATATAAAATCAGACTTGAACTATTGCCATCCATAGAGTGTTGGGAGCCTATTATCATTCTCACCTATTACTATTTCCACAATTGTTACCATCAATGTGAGTATTGGAGAATTATAGTCTTCGAGAAGATTATGGGTGAGGTGAGATGTTAGTAGTAAGTTTTTTTGGAGGGGTGGCCAAGATTAGAGGGAAGGGTATTGGTGGAAGTAACGATGGTTATTTTATAAATTCAAAAAATTGATGAAGTTTGAGGAGCTAAAAGAGGGAGAAGATCTCTTGTTCAACTTAATATATTGTTAACCCATTTCATATTAGCTTAAATTTTTTATATTGACTGGTTAATTAAAATAGCATCAGAGCTCATGTTTACTAGAGGTCATGTGTTTGTCGTACAAATTATTTATTTAGTTATTCCAAGTATTATCTTGAGTTTTTCCAATCATTATGGTTGTTATTCTAACTCATTTTAATTATTATTTTGATTCCTTTAGACATCCACATGCATGACCTGAGCTACACATGAGCAAAGGTGTTATACTTAATGTGAGGACCCGTGCGGGCGTGTGTTTAGTTCCACATCGGTTATTCGCTGGGTAGATCTTGGGTACTTATACATGATCAAGGAACCCAAACAATACCTTCCGGCTAGCCATTTTGGGTGAGATCCTGGGTTGTTACAAATGGTATCAGAGCGGACCCGGCCCATAACTTATGTGGACTAGGGGACACTGCAGTACGGATCCATTGGGGTTGACCACGGACGGATCGTGGTGTTTGTGATTAGATTTGAATGGATTTGAAACCTTAGCCTGACGAGGACGTCAAGGCTTGAATGGGGAAGTATATGAGGACCCGTGCGGGCGTGTGTTTAGTTCCACATCGGTTATTCGCTGGGTAGATCTTGGGTACTTATACAGGATCAAGGAACCCAAACAATACCTTCCGGCTAGCCATTTTGGGTGAGGTCCTGGGTTGTTACACTTAATATATATTGTTCATTTATTTTCTATTAGTTTATTAGATTGTTAACATCCTAGATAAAAAGACAACAAAATGGCATGCAGTGGTGTCTAGGCTTGCTTAATTCGTCTATCCATCTTCATTTTCTTTCCCATCCATAGCATGTGAGGAGCATGCATGGTGTCAGGATATTTTAAAAATTGCAATTGAAGGGAGACAAGGAACAAAAAAACCTATATAACAAAAGAGGAAATAAAAACATCTTTATATTTGCCGAACAATTTTTGATAAACAAATACAAGAATAATTATTCTAGAAAAACTACTGGAGAGTCTGAACTTTTACATTTTGTGTCTCATCAGTCATCAGTTTAACTTCAATCATATAATCTGCAATCTGAAAGAAAAAAAATGTCAATGAATTATTTATTCATCCCTTCAATGTCTAGTAAAATCTTGTCAAATTTTAATCTGACCCGGCTCAGTTGTCATCTTTATTGGAATATCAAACCATATACCTTCAATTGGACCCTAACACATATATACTATGTTCATGATTATTCTCACGATATTTTTATATACATTTAGCGCACATGAGAGTAGCATAGATGATCTAGTAACCTAACTAAACATTCTTTTTGATATGTTCACTTTAGGTTTTAGAAGATGTTTCTCTCATTAGTTCTCTACAGCAAGTACAAACTAAAGTTAATAAGACACATTTATTTAATATAATATACAAGATGGAGCTTTTAGAAGTATAGATATAGAGTAGGAAAGGCAAAGTGCAGAGCAGTGTTGTTAAAAACAACAGCTTAGGTACTTAATTTGGTAAGGCTATCTAGAGAAAGCATACTTTTAAACCCATTTTTTTTCTCGATTCGAGTCTCATATGGAATACATCAGAGGGAGCAAATGTTACCACCTAATCGGAGATAGTAAGTTCAGAAGTATCTACCATCGTGTCGACTAGTAGCCACAAGTAGCGATTATAGCTGCAATTGCTAGTAAATTTGCAAATTTATTTTTTTTCCTTTTTTGTTCGAACCAATCTAATTTTTTCCATCCTCTAATTTTTACTCTCTATTTTCTATTCCCACCTCTTCTTTATCTAGTCATTTATCAGTATTTCTTTAATTTTTATTCCTTTTAGTCTTACTATTTCCTTATCCTTGATAGTTGGTTGTTCGTTGTGAACTTGTAGTCCTTTGGCTTCTGATTCTTGCCCTCCTTCTCGTATTTTTGCTAGACGCTAACTACTTGAATATGTTTTACAGCTGCAACATACTAGCTGCTTCATAGTAGTAATATTGTTGTTAGTCTCCTCCTTCCAATAGACCTTGGTCTTTGGATTTTTTAAAATATGAAAATTAATAGGCCTGATGATGCAATATATGATTAAAAGAGAGTGTATATATAATATATGTGCACATTTATTTGGCATATGATTAAAGGTATGTATCATAAAAGCGTGAAGGGATTTCATTTCTAAGTATCCATCTAAGGATCTAGTCATTTGCTTAGGCTATACAAGAGGTCTACCACTTGGTATCACCCAGATAATTTGACAATTTGACAAGCTTGGTGCAAAGAACTCGAAGTGGTTGTAACATATTGGATAGGATCTTATAGAGCTTGCTATAAATTATGAAGAAAATAAAATGACAACTATGAATTATGAACTGAGAGATGGGGGAAAAGAATTGGAGATAGAGATGCTTCCCAAGAATCTGCATTTTATATAATACATAGATCTTTTTAGCCTATTCTTCCATAGCAAGTGAAATTTAGGGCATCATTAGTCACAAACTTCCTTCTAGTCTACCTTACCTTACCATTGGGAGCTTGACCATGCAATTCCTTTGTCTGGATTAAGTTAACACCAATGGAGCTGCATGGAAGTTGATAATTTGTTTATTTACAATGTATTTATCGCATTTTTTTCCTATCATATCATTTTCATGCTGTAGAGTGAGAATGATGTACATGACATGAGATAGCTGCATGTCATTGATTGCACAAACGAAATCCCATCACGGTATCTTGTCAAATTAGCTTTTATTCTTCCAAGACACGTACAAAATAGATCATCTTTGGCAATTCTAAGAATATGTGACTCCCACTGAAGTCTTACCAAAGTCCAGGCCCTAACTAATGCCTTCTGTTAGGTTGGTTCGTGTCATGTCTGCTATACTCTGCCTTGGCTCCTTTTGGTGTCTTTTGAGTTCCTTCCATGACCAATTAGCCAAGATGCTAGAGCTATGTGCCCCTCCTTCAAAATTTTTAAGAAAAGACTCATCAAATTTTTTCGGTTCGATCAACTTCCTTTCAAAAATATGTACATGTTTTGGCACAATCAAATATGAGATATCGAAATACAGATGATAATATCAAACCATATCAATGGTACAAATTGAAAACTTTGATATGATAAAGAGGAAGAAAATAAATGCGAACAAGGAATTATGCCTTCAAGGGTGCTTCAAGAACTATATAAAGTCTTTGCATAACGAAGAATGGATGGCGTGTCCATGCATTACCACTAAATCTAAACAGATAATGACAATTTATAAATTCCAATTATTTTCAGATTTTCTTCCATAATTTCTTATTTGAAAACGTGGCATTAAAGTGCACAATCATATGGTAATTATTTCTATTTGCAGTCGTAATTCATAAACTTGGTCATATCTTTGCATGCACGCATATCTTGATTACCAACATGCTCGTGAGAATTCCATGCACCAAGTGTTCCACATCCATCAGCTTGCGTGTGGCATCACTATGGTGATCAGTGATACAAGAGGGCGATGCCATATATGGATGGATGTATAGGATATTTAGAAATTTTTGATCTCATAATGACTCAAAAATAAGGCCCAACCTTAAGCACTTTTGTTCCCCAAGTGTCAAGGAGCCAATTGACAAGATAATATATTTGGGTCACCTAGATAACTTATTTCATAATTTGTGCTTCGTCGCGACAATTTATGCGCTAAATGTATGCTTGATCTGATTGTTCCAGTTGGTTCAAACCCACAAGGAAAAATGTTTGGTTCCAAGTCTGTTACAACATCATCTCACAAATTACGTGTAAGTTAGTGTGCTATAATTTATGAAACTTTGGGATTTATGTTTGATGAATGGTGATAATAAAGCTTCTCGCCAGTTCATGCAAAACTATTTGCCTCAATTCAATGACCATTTTTTTGTTAATCTCTTCAATCCTTTTTATGTATTTATTATATCCTTGAATCTCGCAAAGCTGTCCATGGAATATGGTTAATGTATATATTACTCCAAAGTTTACTTCCTTTTAAACTTTTTGCACACCTTTGCATGATCCATTTTAATCAGGTTGTGGGTCAGAGGCGTGTACATCACTTTGCAGGTTAATTAACATTCTTGGCTTAAAGAAGACACCAATTGCTTTCTTAAAGTGCCCAACTTTTTCCCTTTTATCACTTTTAAATGCTGAATCTTTGACATAAAGACTATGGTTTAAAATATTTATTTATTTAGATTCATGTGTATATGCATGTCAGGACATAAGTAGTATTTTATGTTATGGATTACGGTGAGATATGAAAGGAAACATATAAAAGAATATAAAGCACTGAAATATAAAATTAGAAGAAAAAAAAACCAAAAATCCAACATGCATCTAAGAGTAGGACATTCTCAGTTTCTATCTAATGCATAAAATATCATATCTTTAAATAAAAATATAGCATTATAAATGAATTTTTAGCCGTTGCATTCACATTGATTGATAGCGAGTATATGTAATAAATACTAGTTAATTACAAGGTCTGGGATAGTAATTATACAATGATTTCTTGAAAACAGTTAACTCTTATCATTAGCAGTCACTTTTAAGTAAATTTCATTGTATGTGTCATGCATGCATGTATTTTATTTAACGAATAACTGATCAATGATTGTGATTGCATCAGTTAAAATTGCTGAATAGTTGTACTTCTTGCTTTAGAAGTGGTGTGAGACATTCGGATGGGCATTTTAGTTTCCAATCCCATTGAAAAAAGAAGAAAAAAAAAACTAAAGCAACAAACTAGATAGAGAAAAAGGGAAATGATAGTAAAACACATTCTCATGCATGGAGCTGAGAGATGGGGTGAGATCTCATGAGTTTGCCAAAATATGACTCATTCAAGGAGTTTTCATCATAAATAGTAAACAATAGATATATATTGGAGAATGCTGAAAACAAGGGATGGGAAAATTAATTGGCAGTTATGGTGGTATGACTTAACCAACCCTTGTTCAGTAATCAGGGAGAGAGCTGTGCTGCAATGGCTGACCCATGCAAGGTTGCTTGATGATCACAATTACCAACCTCTCCAAAAAAAATTTGGCAAAGATTTTAAATATTTTTGCAATTTATTGAGAGAGACTTAAAATATAGAAGAGATATAAGTTTTTTTAAATATTGTAATTATTTAGTTTTACATAGGACAACATTCCTCATGATAATATATTATGCAGAGACTTTTTGTGTATTATCTTGACTTTTAAGCAATTTGCAAAATTATGCAGCTGCAGATTTATTTTTTTTTTTTTAATGATAAGGGAGGTAGCTGCGGATTATATATCAGCTTTCTTTTATTTGTCTTTTGTCTGTCTATTTGCCGGCTTTATGAATTTTTTTAAAAAAAACATTTACCAGGTAAACTCCAGTAAAAATCTGATAAATATTTGAAGATTAGATCTTTTACTTTCCTGAATAATGATAGATCTTTCACTCTCAAGAATATGTTGAGTGATATTTTGTGACAATAATGGTACTTACTTCCAAGATAGTGTTTTTTGGATGGACTTTTTGTTTTTCCATATCTTCTTTAGATAGACTAGGAATAATTCTGTAATAAGATCCAATCCAACCAACTTATCCCTTTTTTTTTTTTGTTGCTAGACAACTTTCATCCCTTTGGCTTCATCAAAAGTATGAGAGTAATGGAGCATCAAAAGATTCACCATTTCTCAGAATTTTATACCATTTTCAGGAATTTTATCTTATAGAGTTCATATAGAGTGTATATGCAGCCATTTGAGAAATGATCTATTCTTAGTAGCATGGTAAGAGCATCACTGAAATGTAAGCACTGTGCATGTTCATAATAGTTGAAAGCATAATTGTGTAATACAAGTTGCATTTCTAGCATTTTTCTTCATCAGTGCAGTAACCTGCATGATAATGTGAATGTTGCAAACCATATTACCTCATCTATAGAATTAGAAGCTTTAAGTACCAAAATATTTCAGACATAATTGAGAGGGGAAAAAGGGAAAAAAAAAAAAAACTTTTTTAGAGGGAAAGAGCACATTTTATTAAAAAATCAGATAAATGAAAAATTAGGCATACAATTCTCCTAATAGAATATGATGCCCTTGATTGAGCCATTGACTTAGCACATATTTTTTTCTGGAGTTTTCTAGAGGTGCATGAACCAAGTGTAGAAATAATTGAGAGCTAAAGTCAACATTGGAAGGGTACTAGTGTCTCTCCCAATCAGGCAGAAGGACCATGGTGTGATGGCCTTGCCAATCTTTTGCTGCATTAGCTGCTGAACTGGTTTGCAGGGTCCCCCAAGTGGTCCAAAAAAAGTAGCATGAGGACAAAACCAGACACTCCTACTCCAAACCCCTCTTCATGCCATTGGGGTTGTTAGGCTTTAAAATCTTTGTCAGGACATTAGCTTTTCTGAAAAGGTGTCATGAGTCCATGGTGTACTCTCTGCTTTCTTGGAAGCTTTCAATGATCATGGCAAACTTGGTTCTGTGACTGGAAACTTGTGGCATGCCTTGCACCAATTTCTTAGCTGCTGAACATCTGCATGCCCTTTAGAGTGTATTTGTCCTTCTCTGTCCTTGAACAGCAATTGGAAGTGCATGAGTGTTCCACATAGTTACTGTGCTCTTCTAGTTACATTTAAAGAACATCAGAGTAATTTGGCCATTTGAAATGGATCAAAATTCTTAGCTTCTTCAGTTGATATGCTATAAAGGTTGAAAAAGAAATATCTGTTCATCTTCGTATATATATACAAGATGGAGGATGTATGTATTGGTTTATTAATAGAATATGTAATTCAAAATTTTGATGTTTTCAGAATAGTCCCACATTTGATATTAAACTAAACATAAGCCTACTTAAATATAAATTCTTATCTTAGACACCTAAATAATTTTGTCTTTTGAATAGATAAGATTTACTTTTTATCTCGATGCTTCTCGCAGTTGCGCCTCAAACCAGAGAACATCTAAAACTTTATTTATTTTATTTTGTGTGTGCAGAAAACTACTCATTAAATAATCAAGATAAAATAATATTATTAAATTAAGAGATTTACAATATTTTAATAGAAAAATTTCCAGCAATATGATATAGTAGTTGTTGAACTTCAAGTTTCACAGGTTCATGTTCAAATACTGAAATGGTTAATGAAATAATGCTCATGGTCCCTTTCTCAAAAGAAACTCTAACAAAGTCGTGGCAGTTCATCATCATGAAGATAGTTTCACTTGGAGCATTCTCCTCACAAATAATTGATATCGGAATTTTCTTTTGTTTTCATTTTTTATGGTTCCAAAAGAAATTTGGCCCATTATTTTCCTCTTTAACTGAGATAACAAGTCCCAAAGGACACCAATGGAGTCATCTTATTAGGCAAGCAAATCCATCTCATGAGGTAATCCATGGAATAGCAGTTCATCATAAGCCTCCGCAGGAGGTTGGATTCATGGCATAACAAATCCATCAGTATGGCTTTCCGCCTATGGCATGTCAATTAGAGCTGATCATAGCTGATTTTGGATACAGAAAATATCAAATTTTAAGTAGGCCCGGCCCGAAGCCCAACTAAAAGTAAATAGAGTTTAGGCCCGAGGCCCGACCCAGCAATAGCGATGGCAAGACAAGTGCCAAGACCCCCATAAACCTACTCCTACCCTATAGACCAAGGTTGGGCCTATTCTTGTTGAGTATTTTCTGGCCTAATTCCCTGGCTAGTCCTTTTTAATTTCTATCTTTCTTTTCTCTTTTCAGACTTCCCCCAATGGCAATGAAGGAAACGTATGTCGACCTGAACCCAAAATGAGTTCATAATAAAATATTTTAAGAGACATAAAAGAAACTACATAACTAATAAATAACCCATAACCAATATATAGACATGTAAACTGAGAATGAGAACCTCTAAATGTCAGTTCTTTCACCGTTACAAAGTTACTTCCTGTCATAAAAGGTGATATTATTATGAACATTTGGAAAAGTGCTAACTTAAAGAAATTAAGGGAAAAAAGGAAACCTCATTCCTCTTTCAATCTACTCATTGTACAAAGATATCTAATTCTATCACAGTATACTCTAATCAATAGCTTATATGCATGAATCCCTTTGAACATGTAATTCCAATTTATATCTGTGCATGAAAAAAATTGTTAAGTTGACCTGTAGTATAATAATTATCAAATCGATACCAAGTGAGATCACATGACAATTATCAATTAAATACTAAAACAAAAACAAATTTGCCAAATTCTTGTTCATCATATTTCACTTGTAGATGGGATTAGAGGAAGACATGGAAGACATCAAGAGCGTTATCGTCATTAAATTGCTCCAAAGATTGGCTGGTTGGGACGCATGGCATCCTTTTACTATGTTTTTAGATCTTGTTCAGTTTTTATTCCATTCTTCATCTTTTGCTTAGTAGTTTTTTTTTTTGGTTATATTTTGTGTGTGCTCAATTCACTTGTGCATGTCTTAGACTCCCACATTGAAGTAGAAAGAATTACCTCCCAACTGGTTCAAATTAACTTGTAAATTAACTAAAGATTGTCCTGTCCCAACTCTTTTTTGTTGTATAGACTTGGAGCAACATTCATAAAAATGAGAATTTTCTAGTCTGCAACACCAGAATGGGTGTCCAGATTTGCATGGAGAAGTCCAGCTCCATTCCATGATATGTCAGCTTTGAGCTGACAAATATAGTTTCAGGAAATTGACCACTAATTGATATGAAACACTTGATTTACTGACCTAAAAAACATAGCAAGTTGAGCATCCCCAGGCATTCAAACAGGAAGCATTCTTTCACTTAAACCAGATATGTACTTGTACCTGCTACCAATCAGTCCTCTAATTTTGTGGTATCCAAACAACAGAGGAAGCTACTCCACTTAAACCAGCAGGATGGTGTGACTGATCCAAGAAGGTGCCCTCTCCATTAACATCATCTCATTTACTTGTACTGCAGTGGTCATTGTTCTGAAATTGATGTATAGGATTTATCTGTGGTGTTTTATTTATGGAAACTGATAGAATGCCTACTTGAGCACTCCTCCCCAGTCAGCTTCTCAGGATGAGAAAGGGATCCCCTGTTCAAGGATTCAAAAGAAGTTTTGGTGAGGGATTGTAGGAAATCCTATTGTTTGTTTCATGTAGTATCCTCTATGTCAAACAAATAGCTATTAATGGATGAGAGACTATGGAAAGTTTTTAGACTCAGAGAAGAGGAGCCAAATTTGGTAAATGTGTAATGGTCATAAGCCAGCAGCTTGAAGTCTCTTTGTATGTTGATGCAAAAGGAATTTGATTGCCAATTTGCCCAGTAAGCTGAGAACACCAAGCAGTATCAATGCCTTCGTCAAAAATCTGATGCTATCATCGCTTTAATGCGAAACGGTATAGCCAGAAAAGTTAGTATGAGCTATAGTTTGTCTGTCATTTTAGCCTTGGAGATCATCCAGTAAAAACACTGGGATCATTTCTTCGAGTTGAGCGTTTCCATGGATCAGTTGTTTTTTTAGTTGTCCTTGATTGTTGCTCCACATTTTGAACCAATTAGTCAGAGAACTTTGACATACATCTTGACTGGATAAGCTTTACCACCTGTTGCATTAATATATTTAGCAGTTGCAAAGTCCTGCTCAAACTAATTAATATATTTGAGATACATCTTAACTAGATAAGCTTTACTTCTCAAACTAATTCAACTGCACCTACCTTCTAGATTTGGTTTTAGCCTGGCAATGATAAAGTCATTGTCAAGAGCCTTTTTTTTGTTCTGTTTTGTGTGTGTGTGTGTGTGTGGAATGAAAGGAATGCTAGATGTTTTTGAAGAAGAATACTTCTGTTGTGAGGGTGGTAGCCTCTTTTATAGTTAACTCTCTACTTGTTTTGCTTCATGGACGGCCGGAAGGTGTCTTTCTATTGATAATGTTAAAACAAGGGAAGGACGAGAAGATCTCTACAATTCTGATTGATGTAAAAATTACTTGTATATAATAATATGTACAGAATGTATATATAAGTTTAACTATAACATACTTTGGTTATAAAAATAACTTTATTAATATTACAAGTTGGTTATTTTAACAGATAAATTAAATGGTATCCATTCCCTTCTATTCCACACACAAAGAATCTTTAGCAAGATAGCTTTCATAAGCAAGAAAAGAAATGTTCTAATTACTGTCATCTCCAGTACCTAACTTCTCTCTCTATGGACTAATAAATACCAGGATTCATTCACTTGTAGGGAATTATGGATGTGAAAGGTTAGGAGTAGGTCAAGTCATCATAGATTACTCTTGATAGGCCAAGGAAGTGACTCTAAGCATGATATTCGTTGACATGATGTGATTTAAGACAACCATATCTTCCCAAGAGTCACAATTGCTGCTGCACTTCATCTTTACATCTTGCCTTCCATATCATGTTCTTAGAGCACAATGACCATAACAGTAACATTTTTCGTATTACTGAAAACTTACTAAATTATTTTTTAAATTTTTTTTTGAACATCTTGAATGCTATTCTTGGATAATTGAATTATTCAGTATTCACAAGTTCTACATATTGCTCGTATTATCATTAACAACTTGTACTTTAGATACCCATGGATTATGTACAATAATGCCATCCTAATTGAATTATTGCTGGACATCAAAATGGTGGCTGTGTTTCCAACTTTAACACATGCAGGATTAACGTAACCCTGTCAAAATATGGAGTCTCTCACTTTTAGTGCCGAGTTTGAATGACCTCAATCTACTTCATGGATGTTGATTTGTCTAAAGAAACCATCATGGTAGGCCACTGTGTCTCCAGCTAACTTTGCTCTGCCTTTACGTCATTGTTCATGAGATTGACTGCTTGGTTGATGGATGAAAACATGTAATTTAAAAAAATGTTATGATGTGAACAGCATGACTTCTTCGTGATTCATTTAGACTACTTATTGGATTTCTTCGAGGATTAAGAAATAGAGAAGGTCCGTTCTCCATGCTGATTGAGGCCAAATTAAATGTAGAGTTGACACCGAGCTTATTTGAGACCAATATTTCATAGGACAAACCAAGATCTAAGTCTCTCCTTCATTTGTGACAATCCAATGATCTACTTAAACCTGCTTCAACTCGAAGAAGACATGGAAGATAATATCAGCCGAACTAAGCTATATGATAACTTTGTGATTTTTATAAATATGATATTAGAATGTTGCTTCCAGTGGGGGGAGGCAGGTTTTGTGTGCAAAGACTAATCTTGACATAGTTGTAATTCAAATAGTTTTAGAGTTATATATATATATATGCAAAAAATTATGAAACTAATAAAAAGGCAAAACGTATGAAATTCAATTTACTAATATAAGAATGGTGATAAAATGTTTGTCTATATTCTAAGAAGCACATATTAAAAACTTGAATTCAAAAAATATTTTAAAAAGTATAGAAAAGAGGACTAAAAAAAATACCACCGGAAATTGGTAACGAGTATACACTCGAATGAATGAAGAGACGTTACTCTTGCCTTTAAATTTTTGCTAGCATAATTGTACTATATAGATGTTAGAATATTTGCAGAAGAAGAAAAAAAATAAAAAAAGAGAGAAAAAATTAATTTTATTTCTTTGTTCCATCATTTTCAGTACATGTTCCATCATATTCGGTACATATTCCATCATATTCGCTACATGTTCCATTATATTCGATAACGAGTACGAAAAGATATTACTCTTTGCCTTTAAATTTTTGCTATCATAATTGTACTATATAGGTGTTAAAATATCTGTAGAAGAAGAAAAAAATAAAAGAAAAAGAGTGAAAAGATTAATTTTATTTTTCTGTTCCATCATATTCGGTACATCTCAGGGGTTATAAATACTCGTATATACACTCCATACAAAAAAAATTATATAGAATGATATAAGATCATGCTAATGAAGAAAAATAATACTTACCAATATAAGTTATTATGTGATCTCTAAAACTACTCTAACAAGATGATCATACTAATAAAGAAAAAATAATACTAACCGATACATGATCATGTTAACAAAGAAAAATAATATAGGCGGAGACGTGCTGTTATGTGATCCTAAAATTATGCTAACAATAGGAACGCAAAATCTTATATTTTATTTGATTTTCTAATCAAAGCTTTATCAGAAAAATGGAAATTAAACATTAGAGGGATTGGGCCATCATAAACGGCGGAAAACATAACCAAGGGATAAGTAACCTAACTCCTATTCTATTCAAACTTAAGCACCTCTTCTCGCCTTTAAAAAAAAAGCACCTCTTCTCGCCTTCAAAAAAAAAAAAATCTAAAAGTAATTGAGAGGGAAGGCCCATCATGCGCACTGGATATCAGACCAAGCGGGACGTAGTTTTGGTGCAGATGGGATGGACATATTATTAATTGTGCAGTCATCCAGTAGCAACATGCATGGAGTTTTCTCCGTGTTAGATCTCAGTTAGTTTGAGTAATTTATGGCTTCTTCACTAGATGAAGGTGCTCGTTTCTGAGTTTTTTGTATCTCCTTATTGGTTATTCTGATTGATGGAACCATAATCATATCATTTACTCCAGCTCTCCAAGTTTATCTAATCTGCTTTCATTAGTTGATGACAGCAGCTCGGCAGAAAAAATAATAGCAATTATTCTTGATTGCCTGGAATTCTGAAGATGATTGTCCTTCTGTTTGCTTTTTCTCGTTGTATTTGAAATCCAAAGCCAGAAGTTCCAGCCTAGAGAAGGGATTATCTAGAAGAGTTTTCAGAGTTACATCAGTCATATTAATTGTGTCTCACGGCCTCGAACCAAATCATGTTAGGATCTTGCTAAGATCATGTCTGTGTGCAACATTTCCCTTTTGTTTGCCTAACTGGTCATCATGATGGAGACAAGAGGAATTGAGCCTTTGGACCTTGTTTTCAGTGGGTTGTTGATTCCTTTATCATTCATTTCAGCTGACTGAAACCTTGGCCTCCCACTTTTGTAGCCTTTTCTCTTTTCTTTTTCTCTCACTAGCTATATATACATGGGAGCAGATGTGGACATTGAGATCCCAACAAGATATATATGGCCTAACCCAAGTAGACAAACTAACAGGAGGAGATATTCTTGCATGCAGATGGGGAAGTGAATGAGTATATAAAGCACTATGGTTAGGCTTTTGTTGGTTCAGTACACCATCCTTTAGAGTGGGGCTCATTGAAAAGGGTGCTGTTGTGGACCCTAGTATGTGATGACAGTGGAAAAGAAGCTTATCTCAAAGGAGGGGATGAGGGGAAAGTTTGTTTCGTATTAGATATGATAATAATCTAACCAATGCAGAAGAACCTGCTACTGTAGGACATCAGTTGATGGGGGAAACTCCACATTAGCTTTCCTACCTATTGTCGGCCATTTGCCGGCCCTCCAATGTGACAAGCAGCAAGATCTTGTCTTGCCATGTGGACTGCTTTTATTGGCCGTCTTATGTTAGGGTGTCACCAAGCCATTGCATGGCTGTCACAATGCATTCCAGTTTGTTTAAACTATGTGGCACAATGAATTCCAGCCAATTATTAATTTTATCTATTAGCGCACACGTGCGACATGCACATTCTTATTGGCTGAAAGTTCAAAAGATTACCTTTTTCTTTTCATCTTCTCTAGTTTAAGAACTTTGAATTACTTGCTACCAAATAAGTCTTCATGTTAATTTATAGGCAATAGTATTTCTCTGCCATAGTTCTTCATCTACTCTTGTGTATAAGCTTCTTTATGTAATACTCACCGAAGCATTTCGGGGAGGGCTCTCATGCATTCCTCTCATGGAACTTGACATACAAGCAAAACATAAACTTGAGAAAGAGTTAATTATCAATGAAATGGGCGATGATATTTTTTCCTTAATTTCTACTATTTAAGGAAAAAAATGTACTTTGCGGTTTGTATTTCTCGTTTAATGCACCAATAATCAGATATTCAGTTACTTTGGACCAAACTTATGCATTATTCATAACAAGAATGATCAACTAAAGTGTGTTAGACAGTCTTTGGTACGTAGCTAAATCAAGGGAATTTTGAATTGATACTAATCAATATATCATGCAATAAGATTTTGATACTGAAAAATTTAGCGAATTAGACGGTTTGTAGAAAGTTGTGTTTAATTAATTCGTATAGATAGCGTACTTCCTTATATAGCCCCTCTTTGCTCCGAAAGTGTTGTTTCTTTATGTAATTTATATAATGTTTATCAATATATCGAAAATAAAAATTTGATATTAAATTGCACAAATCAATACAAAATGAGTTCTCATCATTCTACTTGAACAAACCTAATTCATTAAAGAAACAAGATCTCAATTATGCATCTGAATCCAAACTGAGCCAACAAAGGAAGAAAGTATCGATGAGTCGGTCATGTTGTAGTCAATATCAAAGGGCTCGAAGGTAAGCTGCATCTAATCCTAATCCCACCCACTTGCAGTTTGCAACACTAGTGAGTATCAAAGTAACAAAGGAGAAAGAATTCTACAAAATCTACCTTGGTAAAAATTAGGGTGGATGATTAGTTACCTCTGAAGATGCTAAAATCACAAAAAGACATTTATAAATTTAGCCGATGTTGGGGCACCTACCGTATATGCATATGAAGAGGAGAAAAAAAAAGAAAATAGGAAAAAAAAGACTCTTGATCATCGTTATAGCAATACTTTATTGAGGCATAAACTCTAGATTATGAAAAATTTAGAAAATGGAGTTCACTTATCATTCCACAACGACACATAAACGTGAAACATTACTTAATTGGCTTCAAAGTATGTTATAGAGCTGTAGCGTCACTTCAAAGTATATAAACCCAATGGAGACTAAACATATCATGAATAATTAAACTATGGTCTATAATTAAATGTGGAACCTGCATGTTACTAAGAGCATGCGAGTTTGGATGTTAGTGGAGAAGTGGTCCATCTACTGCTCTAAAAGAAGAAAAGAATTGACATCTCGAACTTGATACTATCACTTCAAATATATAAGAAGACCAAAGTACATTTCAATATGTTCTTGTTATATGTTAGAAGACTCTGATCACATGCACTAATGGATAATAATGACACCGTTTTATCAGATACCAAAAGAATGTATATGACTGGCTGGCATTGAATTGAAATAAGTGTGTAGCATGCATGCATACATACATATATACATATATATATATATATATATATATATATATAATTTGTGTAGCAACTAATACCTATGTTTCAGAAAAAGAAAACACAAGAAGAAAAAAAAAAAGGAGAAAGAGACTAATATTTATGTTGCAAATGCATCTTTTGTCGTATCAACAACTAAGCACGAGATGCTTTGATTTTTTCTTGATGCACACAAGTTTTGTGGTGATTAGAAAGCTTTAGTAGTCTGTTCTCAATCTGAACCTAAACCAAATATAATTTCACCTAGGATCAAAATATAAATTTATACATAGAATTTGGGATTGAGAACCCTAGATGACCAAAGTCCGATGGGATTTGATCCAACTAATATGGTTCAAAATATTAATTTATCCCCAAAATTTGGACCCAGCCATACACTAGTTGCACATAGGTTGAAGTATAGGACTTAATTAAAGAAAAGATCCAAACCTATCTTGGAGACAAATTACAGCAAACTCAAACTCAAACCCAACCCAAAAATCTGACTGCAAGTTCAAAAATCTAATATTAAAATTCAAATAAACTCCAAATTAACATAAACTTCTAATCTTTTTTTTTCCTAGCATGATATAGACAACCCAAGATTTAAGAGATTCGGATATATATTTTCCAAATAAATATGGTCTTCATTAACCATATCACTCAAACATTATATGGATTTTGTTCAATAAATATACACTTCATTAACCATATATCTCATATCAAATCGTAGCACGTGACACCAAGTTCGCGCATTTAGCCTCCACACACCAATATTTGCTATGAATAAAACGTGATTGCAACCAAATTAGCAACCATTTACATGAGTGGATCTCAACCTAAGATATCTCAGGTCCAAAAACAGCTGGTATTGGAGCTCCTTCTGTGTATGTGATTGAAGAGAAGATAAAAAAGGAGATAGGATTGAATTAAAAAGGACTCTTGATCATCGTTATAATAACATTTTATTGAGGGATAAAGTTCAATAGAGTTCACTTATCATTCCACAATGATAATAGAGTTCACTTATCATTCCACAATGATACATAAACATGAAACATTACTTAATTGACTTCAAAGTATGTTATAAAGTTGTAGCGTTACACGTTCAAAATATATACACCCAACGAAGACTAAACAAATCATGAATAATTAAACTACGGTCCATAATTAAATGTGGAACCTGCATGCTACTAAGAGGATGCGAGTTTGGATGCTAGTGGAGAAGTGGTCCATCTACTACTCTAAAGGAAGAAAGGAATTAACATCTTTAATTTGATACTATCACTTCAATTATATAAGAAGACCGAAGTACGTTTTCGTAATGTTCTTGTTATCTGTTAGAAGACTCAGATCACATGCACTAATGAATAATAATAACACTGTTTTATCAGATACTAAAAGAATGTATATATATGGACTGTCTAGCATCGAATTGAAATGAGTACGTAGCGTGTGTATATATATATATATATATATATATATATATATATATATATATATATATATATATATATATATATAAATTTTTGTAGCAACTAATACCTATATTTCAGGAAAAGAAAAAATAAGAAGAGAAAAAAAGGAGAAAGAGACTGATATTTATGTTGCGGATGCATCTTTTGTCGTATCAACAACTAAGCATGAGATGCTTTGATTTTTTCTTGATGCACAGAAGTTTTGTGGTGATTAGAAAGATTTAGTAGTTTGTTCTCAATCTAAACCTAAACTAAATATAATTTCACCTAGGATCAAAATCTAAATCTATACATATAATTTGGGATCATGAACCCTAGACGACCAGAGTCGACAGGATTTGATCCAACTAATATGGTTCAAAACATTAATGTAGCCCCAAAATTTCGACCCAACCATATACTAGTTGCATATAGGTTGATGTATGCATGGGATTTAATTAAAGATTTGATCTAAACCTATCTTGGAGGCAAATTACAGTAAACTCAAACTCAACCCAAAAATTTGACTGCATGTTCAAAAATCTAATATTAAAATACAAATAAAGTCAAAATTAACATAACCTGTAATCTTTTTTTTTTTTCCTAGCATGATATAAACAACCCAAGATTTAAGAGATTCAAATATATATATTTATTCCAAATAAATACTGTCTTCATCAACCATATCTCTCATATATTATATGGATTTTGTTCGATAAATACACATGCACTTCATTAACCGTCTCTCTCGTATACCAAATCGTACCATTTGAGTCCAAGTTCATGCATTTAGCCTCCACACACCAATATATGCAATGAATAAAATGTGCTTATGGCCAAATTATCAACTATTTACGTGAGTGGATCTCAACCCAGGATATATATCTCGAGTCCAAAAATAGCTAGCCGTTACCCAGTATTTACTCACCATATCTCCATATGTGAACTCCTTCCAAAGCGAGGCAAGTGCGCATTAGTTACACATGGGACAAAGTCCATCTAACCTTTCTTACATTATGGTAAGATTTGATTTGTCATACAAATCATATCTTATCTCTAACACTGACATATGCTAAAATATATGTCATGTTAGACACATATATTATAGTGAATTTCCTTGTTTTAAAGATCCATATAATTGAAGAGAAGATAAAAAAAAGGAGATAGGAGTGAATTAAAAAGGAATCTTGATCATCGTTATAATAACACTTTATTGAGGGATAAACTCTTGATTATGAAAAATTTAGAAAATGGAGTTCACTTATCATTCCACAATGACACACAAACATGAAACATTACTTAATTGACTTTAAAGTATGTTATAGAGTTGTAGCGTCACTTCAAAATATATACACCCAACGGAGAGTAAACATATCATGAATAATTAAACTATAGTCCGTAATTAAATGTAGAACCTGCATGTTACTAAGAGGATGCGAGTTTGGATGTTAGTGGAGAAGTGGTCCATCTTCTGCTCTAAAAGAAGAAAGGAATTGACATCTTAAACTTGATACTATCACTTCAAATATATAAGAAGACCGAAGTACATTTTTGATATGTTCTTGTTATATATTAGAAGAGTCTGATCGCATGCACTAATAGATAATAATGACACTATTTTATCAGATACCAAAAGAATGTATATGACTAGCTGGCATTGAATTGAAATGAGTGCGTAGTATACATACATACATACATACATATACATATACATACATACATATATATATATATATATATATATATATAAAATTTGTGTAGCAACTAATACCTATGTTTCAGGAAAAGAAAAAATAAGAAGAGAAAAAAAGGAAAAAGAGACTAATATTTATGTTGCAAATGCATCTTTTGTTGTATCAACAACTAAGCACAAGATGCTTTGATTATTTCTTGATGAACACAAGTTTTGTGGT
The DNA here is from genome assembly GCF_009389715.1 of Phoenix dactylifera. NCBI lineage: Eukaryota > Viridiplantae > Streptophyta > Magnoliopsida > Arecales > Arecaceae > Phoenix > Phoenix dactylifera. The sequence continues at coordinate 2,414,648 of NW_024067669.1, read as the reverse complement.
GACTAGAAAGCTTTAGTAGTTTGTTCTCAATCTGAACCTAAACCAAATATAATTTCACCTAGGATCAAAATCTAAATATATACATAGAATTTGGGATTGAGAACCCTAGATGACCAGAGTCGATGGGATTTGATCCAACTAATATGGTTCAAAATATTAATTTAGCCCCAAAATTTGGACCCAACCATACACTAGTTGCATATAGGTTGAAGTATGGGACTTAATTAAAGAAAGATCCAAATCTATCTTGGAGACAAATTACAGCAAACTTAAACTCAAACCCAACCCAAAAATCCGACTACAAGTTCAAAAATATAATATTAAAATTCAAATAAACTCCAAATTAACATAAGCTTCTAATCTTTTTTTCCTAGCATGATATAGACAACCCAAGATTTAAGAGATTCAAATATATATTTTCCAAATAAATATAGTCTTCATTAACCATATTGCTAAAACATTATATAGATTCCGTTCAATAAATACACACTTCATTAACCATATATCTCATATACCAAATCGTAGCACTTGACTCCACACACAAATATTTGCAATGAATAAAACATGATTGCAGCCAAATTAGCAACCATTTACGTGAGTGGATCTCAACCTAAGATATCTTAGGTCCAAAAACAGCCTATGCTGGGCAACCTGTTGTGTATGTGATTGAAGAGAAGATAAAAAAAAGAGATAGGATTGAATAAAAAAAAGACTCTTGATCGTCATTATAATAACACTTTATTGAGGGATAAACTCTAGATTATGAAAAATTTAGAAAATGGAGTTCACTTATCCTTCCACAATGACACACAAACATGAAACATTACTTAATTGACTTCAAAGAATGTTATAGAGCTGTAGCATCACACGTTCAAAATATATACACCCAACGGAGACTAAACATATCATGAATAATTAAACTATGGTCCATAATTAAATGTGGAACCTGCATGCTACTAAGAGGATGCGAGTTTGGATGTTAGTGGAGAAGTGGTCCATCTATTGCTCTAAAGGAAGAAAGGAATTAACATCCTGAATTTAATACTATCACTTCAATTATATAAGAAGACCAAAGTACGTTTTTGTAATGTTCTTATTATATGTTAGAAGACTCAGATCACATGCACTAATGAATAATAATGACATTGTTTTATCATATACTAAAAAAATGTATATGGACTGTCTGGCATTAAATTGAAATGAGTACGTAGCACATAGTATAAATTTTTGTAGCAACTAATACCTATATTTCAGAAAAATAAAAAACACGAATAAAAAAAAGGAGAAAGAGACATATATTTATATTTTGGATGCATCTTTTGTCGTATCAACAACTAAGCATGAGATGCTTTGATTTTTTCTTGATGCACAAAAGTTTTATGGTGATTAGAAATATTTAGTAGTATGTTCTCAATCTGAATCTAAACCAAATATAATTTCACCTAGGATCAAAATCTAAATCTATACATAGAATAATTTGGGATTGAGAACCCTAGACGACCAGAGTCGACAGGATTTGATCCAACTAATATGGTTCAAAACATTAATGTAGCCCCAAAATTTAGACCCAACCATACACTAGTTGCATATAGGTTGATATATGCATGGGACTTAATTAAAGATTTGATCTAAACCTGTCTTGGAGGCAAATTACAGCAAACTCAAACTCAACCCAAAAATTTGATTGCAGGTTCAAAAATCTAATATTAAAATACAAATAAAGTCAAAATTAACATAACCTGTAATCTTTTTTTTTCTTTTTCCTAGCATGATATAAACAACCCAAGATTTAAGAGATTCAAATATATATATATTCCAAATAAATATTGTCTTCATCAACCATATCTCTCATACATTATATGGATTTTGTTCGATAAATACACATGCACTTCATTAACCGTCTTTCTCATATACCAAATCATACCATTTGAGTCCAAGTTCATGTATTTAGCCTCCGCACACCAATATATGCAATGAATAAAATGTGCTTATGGCCAAATTAGCAACTATTTACGTGAGTGGATCTCAACCCAGGATATATATCTTGAGTCCAAAAATAGCTAGCCATTACCTAGTATTTACTCACCATATCTCCAAATGTGAACTCCTTCCAAAGCTAGGCAAGTGCGCATTAGTTACACAACATGGGACTAAGTCCATCTACCTTTCTTACATTATGGTAAGATTTGATTTGTCATGCAAATCATATCTTATCTCTAACACTGACATATGCTAAGATATATGTCATGTTAGACACATATATTATAGTGAATTTCCTTGTTTTAAAAGATCCATATAATTTGGGACGCACATAAAAGGCAACATGGTAGCGGAAAGAGAGAAGAGAAAAAGGAGGGAATGGAAGAAACTAATAGCTGTGCAAGTTACCTTGTAAGCCTCCCCCATCACCATTCTTGGTGCTTTTCTGATCTATAACTCCATTTAAACTGCGAAATCACGCCATCCTTCCATTACTGGAAGATAGCAATAAAATTATTGCCTTCTCATGCCTTCTCTCCCTCTCCTTTATAGGCAGGGGAGGGACCTCCGAAGGCCAAACGCATCCACCATCGCAGCCTCTCGAAGAAGCATGTCGGGCCACCGCAGCATGGAGGAAGAGAAGGGGAGGGAGGAGAGAAAAGTTGCACCGCTACTAGAAGTAAAAGAAGGTGGAGAGCCAAAAGAGGTCATTTTGGTGGATTTGGAACTGGCCGAGAAGGATGGAGGGGACGGATCGACGTCGGAGCCGCCCGTGCTCGAGCTCAACCTCATCGGATCATTCGGCTCGGTGGAGGCTGACCAGCCGGCGGTGACCGTGGAGTCGTCGCCCGAGTCGGAGCCGCGCGTGTTTTCGTGCAACTACTGCCAGAGGAAGTTCTACAGCTCGCAAGCGCTCGGTGGCCACCAGAACGCGCACAAGCGGGAGCGCACCCTCGCCAAGCGCGGCGCCGCCCACCGCCACGGGGGGTTCGTCGGAGACCACGCAGCCGGCGTCGGAGGAGCCCCCTACCACTTCCCGCCTTCCATGGCGTCGCTGCCCCTCCATGGGTCGTACCCCGGGAGGCCCCTCGGCATCCAGATGCACTCCATGGTCCACAAGCCGTACATCGGGACGACGACGGCATCGATGGCGGCGGCTGGATTGCTTTACGGGCGGCACGGGGGTTGGTCGAGGCCTCCACCGTTTGTCAACCGCCAGCCGGCGATCGGAAGGCTGCTCGCCGAGGAATTATATGGTGCAACGAGAGCCCCGGTGGCGAGGTTCGATGAGTCGGCAGGAGCGGCAGTCGGAGGTTTCCGGTGGAATAATGGTGGCGGCGGCAGCGGCGGCGGGGGTGATGCCGGTGGCGCCGTCGGCGGTGATGCCGGTGGCGCCGGCGGCAGTCATTTGCATGTTAGACAAGAGGAGTTACCCAAGCTTGACTTGTCTCTCAAGCTCTAGAATGGTTTCTCTTTGGTTTTGGTCCACTTCCTGTTACTAAGATCGGACATAGGACTTGGAGAGTTTAGCTTCTCTTTCCACTGGTTTTTAGTTCTTTCTAATTGACTTCCGATTTGTGAGTAGTTCCTGATTCCTTACTGTTGAACTGAATATCTCTTTTTCTTCTTTTGAGTTGATGTTGAATAATTAGTAAAGATCATTCTGATTTCACATGAGCAATGGAATGTATAGATTTCATTTATTTGGTTCTAGATTTCTCCTTGTTTTTTTTTTTTTTTTGGTCTCATGATTCTTTAAAAGGGTTGCACAAGCATTCTTTCTTTTTTATTATTATTGGATGCCTAGTTATAAACTTTAAGATCTAGGAGAACATGGGTTTTAAACTTATGTTGCAGTTGAATTGGGTGTAGAAGTTGAAAGGTTGCCCTATATGTGGGTAAATCAGTGATTTTTTTTTATTCAATATAGTCAGTTTAAGCCTTCAAGGGATGGTTTCTATGCAATGGAAACTCATGAAGAAGATAATTGTAATTTGTGCAGTGGAAAGGATTTTTATACATGGTAGTATTTCATGATAAGATCATATTTATTACTATATGGTAAAATCTTTATTTTCCTACTATGTTTCAACATCTTGACATCTTTACTATGAAGTTATTGCAAATTGTAAATAACTCCTTGTCATTTTCCTTTTCTAGATTTCCCCCTGTACCATCCTCGATTTTGCTTGTATTTCTATGATTCTTCATTTGCTTTCCTGCTACACTATTTACTAATAAAGGCAATTAAATTATTTACAGCATGCATAAATTCCGAATCCTGGGGATTCATTGCTAATTTTCTTTAAAGCTTTATAACATGGGTGCAAATTTAGATGCCGCTGAGTTGGCTTGCTTGTGTTGGTTTGCTTGCTCTGCAGGTACTCTATCAAAGGACAATCCAATTTGATTTTGTGTTAAGAGGATTAAATCACATTGCAAAACTTAATTAGTTGGGTCTTCAAGTACCCTTCTCAAGTGAATATCTCTCATAGTAAGACAGACTGGAAGGTGTATGGGGTTGTTTATGTTCTCAACATTGTACCTTGTATTGATTAATATTTTAAGTAAAATAGTAGTCCAATATCTCATAACTTTTGCAGAGTCAAATTAGATCATTGTTGATAATTAAAAAGTTGAATTACCCAATAACAAATATTCTTCAAAGAAGAAACTGTGTTAAATATTAGAGTACTATTTCTACATATATATACACATACTTCATCTTATTCTTTTGGATATTTTTAAAATTTACAAATTGTAATAATTAAAATATCTCAATTCTACTATTTTTTCTATATTTTATGCAATTTTTTACATTTTTAAGTAGATGATTCATGATTGTTTTCTATTTATGTTATAATTAAAGAATAATATAGAATGTAGATCTATGTGATTTTAAAAAAAATAGTAATTAATATATACTAATTATATTTTTTTGCTATATTTTATTATAAATCCAATCTAATCAATTGACTCAATGATTGGATTGGTGACCTGGTGAACTGGCCTTTGGCCGGTTTAATAACTATACTTTAAGCAACAACGGGGGAATTCACTCCTACACTTCAATCAACACCATATTTTCTCTCTTGTGATAACTTTGGAGGAAACAATTTTGTTGAAGGATGGTCTTAAAGTACCAAAGAATATAAGGTGCTGGCATTGATTAGCCTTGCAGGTCCATTGGAAAATTGTTCCACCTAGTTAGCATTGGAATCACCTAGTTGATGGGTGATTCCAACTCTATTCTCAAATGATGTATCAATAGTGTATGCATCTCATATATCTTTGTGGATCTCCATCAACTGCCATCATAAATTAAAAAACTTAGTCATAAGTTGTATCAATTAACGACATGAATTTTCTTTTTTTTACTCTTAGCAAATCCAGTTCTTCTCTAAATTATTCTTGAAAGTCTAAATTGTTAGTATGCCAATGGTAAAATCAACTACATCTATGGTTTGAACAAGAACGACGCCCCATTTGCACCTAAAGTCGTAATTTAACTTTTGTATGGAACCCTATGAGTAATAATTATGCCTAGGTGCATCTATATTAAGATGATTATTTTGTGCCTACTCCAGTTATGATACATGTATGCCATGCCAAATAATTCGTGGGAATCGAATGCTGGAATGTGATTCATTTTTCAGAAAATATGGATTAAGTTACGACTTTAAATAGCCACTTTAGCACGATATGACAAGGTCTAATGGCATTACAATTTGATTGTAATTGGATATGGCATGTACAAACAATGTAGTTGGTTCGAGATCAAGAAGAGGACATCGGGATGTGCAAAGAATGTAGTTTATTGAAGAGGAGAAAACATTTGTCGAATAGACATGATCCAATCAATCAATATTGTTTGAGGTAGTTTGACAAAGTCTTTCCTCGTTTGATGTTGCTTTTCTCTTTTATCTTTTACTACATTATTCTTAGAGTGAACAATGACATGAACTCATTTCCAAAAATGCTTTAAGGTGTCCAATATGCACACATAAACTTTATTTATAAGCCGGTAAATACTTATTTGACAATTAATAATCAACCAAACCTTCATATATGGCAACAATTCCAAGCTACATCAATTTCTCCTATCACATGGCTGAAGAACTGTTCATGTGCATGCAAGTTTATGTTCATGTGCACATAAACTTGCACCCTTTTCTTTGGGTAATATAGAGAGATGGTCTTACCAAAGAAGGTTGCACATATAAAAGAAAGGAAGATGGATGGGTTGCAATTGGCTTGCATTCAACCATTGAAACAGGCTAACCTAAATGTCGTACATTTGAATGGCAAGGGTTACCAGAAATCTTTGTACACTACTAATTAAAACAAGAAAAGAAAAAAAATTAGTATGAAATTATTATAAAAAATGATTTAAAAAACAAAAGGATTGCAAGATCCTCAAATGGGACTGCTTTTCTACTTCAACTTTCTCATGTTCGAATCTCAAGCAGCATTTGCTAACCACCACTCTCTTTTCCCCTCTCCTTTTTTGAGTAGTTAGGAAGATTGAGCTTTAGTGGCTACGCTGTGTAATACTGAACAAACTCCTGATGAGGACATGAAATATTTTTATTAGAAAAAAGAAATCTGAACCATGATTTTTTTTTTCAAGAACTAGGAGATCCGGGAGATGATTATAAATTGTTTCTTGCATACAAGGAAATTCCATGCCACTTACATCATCAAGATGCTCAATTTTCTTTTTCTTTTTTTTTTTTTTTGGAACCAAAGCCACAAGAACCAAACAAAAGCTACACTCTAGAAGGAGTGAGATAATTGAAGCAAAACGTTTTATCATCTCTTTTCTTTTCCACTGTGGTTGTAGTTGTTTTCTTGGCCAATGTTTTGTCATAAAAGGTTTTTTTTTCTTAGCCTTCAAGCCAGGAGATAGTATTGACTTGAGCGTGTGGGCGGGCAAAATTACTATTAACTGTTATAATAATTATAATAACTATTATACATCTCAAGTTAATTTTAAATATTTAATATTAGAATGACCATAGGAATAATATGTAGATGCTATAATGATACTATAATGAAAAAAATGAATAATAACAAAACAAATGGTGGTATTTGTCTTTTTCCTTTTCTTTTTATTCATAGAATTATAAACTTTTGAACCATATAATCACTTTATCAGACAACTTTAACAAAATTTGAAGTTTAAAAATAATTAATATTGCAATGATAAAATAATAATAATAAATAATATAATATCATGTAAAGTAAATTATAAAAAAAATAAAAATTAGAGATAAATTACACTTATATCCAATAGTTTGAAAAACCTATATTCTTCTCTCAGATTTATTTTTAACCAATGCTTATTTTTAATCCATAACTCAACAGAACGTTAGTCAAACCATTAACACCTACATGCCATATCAGAAAAGAATTCAAGAATGACCAAAATGATCTTTAAGTGATATAACAACTCACTGAGGACATAGAAAAATATAGGTATCCCGCTATCCATTTAAGAATAATTTCGACTTTTCATATAAGATAAACGATTTTACTAACGTCGTTAATTTAACCTTGAAAAAAAATTTATAATTAACTCCATTCTACTATATAATATAATATAGTAGTTGTTATATTTATATGTTATTTACTTTAATAATATAATGGGAGGTGGCAGGAGTTATCATCATGTTCATAATGCTGTTACTAAAATCGTGATTGACGGCGCCCCAACTGAGTGCGTACTTTTGAAGATTCCCTGCCCGTCATATAAAGACTGATGGAAATCTCATGCTTAGTTTGGCCAAGGCCTGCTTTGGATTACATGAAAAAGATAAAAAGGAAAATGGAATACCATATTATTTGCTCTCATTTTTTGCACTCATTCTTTCTTCTTCTTTTGAGAACTCGCAAGTGAAAGATAAGATCCATGTCAGTCATCCACATCCACGTCAAACAAAGAAAAAGGGCCCAGTGATTTAGCAGAGTGCTTTCTTCCAGCGACAATCCATCAAAGCATCCATTTGTACGTGGGTTTGCATCCAATGGGATATTAGCCAGCTCTGGTTCAAAAGTACTTTGGATTCCCTTGGAGTGGCTTAGGATTCAAGGAGGACAAAGTTTTATGCAGTAATGATGTTTTAAAGTAGGGTTATTTAAATGATGTTCTTTACTTGTTCTTTCTTATAAAGTTTGCAGGTAGATGGATGAAGTCAAGATTTGCATGATGAAATGGATGGGGAAATAGATTCTCATGGGACCCAACATACTTTGATGCAAAGAATAATTAACACTCTTTTAAGGTAATGGAGTTTGTTGCTATCAACTTAGACAGGTAGCAAGTTGGGATTCAAAGTCTAAGAACCATGTTTCAACAGGTGATATGAATCCTCGGAGTTGAAATAGAATATTTGCATGACATGTTGGAAGAAGACATTGATTCAGTGAAGATTGGATCAAGAATGGGCATTGCAATCCCAGCAAGTGGGAGAAGATTGAGCCAAGAAAAAAGAATCCATACAACGCATGAACTACAAAAGACTTGTATCTTTTTTCTTAGGCAACACTAGGAGTTTGAACGCCATTGAAGCATCCATGGAGAGGCATATGTAAAGGTAGATAAGCCAAATCAAGGTGAGAGGTTACTTTTATTAGGCAACACTAGGTTAATTTAACTTGCCCTAGTACGACTATAATTTTAAATTAAAACAGCAGATTGCAGTGGCTGTCACCAAGAACATTTGAAGAGACACAGCATGATAAAACTTTCAGATCCAACCCCACTTTAGTTTTTGAAGTACACCTGCTAAGAGGCCTGCTGCTTCTCAATCTTATGGCTGGCTATATTTCTTCCAGCAAGAGCGCAAGTCCAGCATGGCTACTGCCCAAATTCCACTCTGCTTCATTCCTTGGAATACAGAAACCAATCCTAACCTGAATCACATCTCAAACTATTATGTTCCTGTTTTTATTGTTGTTGTTTAAATAAAGTAAGTCGAATGATCCCCCTCAATAACACCACAAACAATACAATGGTGCGTAGTCTTAAAGTCCTTGTCATATGCCTATTGCAAGGTTAAACATGGCAATTCTCAAGAAGGATCTATCGACATTAAACTAGTGTTTCACACCAGCACTTACTGTGAAAGTTTAGATGAATATTGCAGCACCAAATCATAGTTCTGTTATTAGTAGAATTGATCTTTGGGCAATCAGTGATCCTGAAATGTGAAAGTGGATGTCACACATATACTAAAAGCTAGAAATCATCTCGCCACCTAAAAAGATTATACATTTCAGGCATGCTATGCCTACAAAAGCATATAAAAGCATATAGGCAGAATTTGACTAATGCGACTATGTGCCAGGGCCAAAATGAATAAATGAACCAAATAAATGATGTAGTATTGATTCTGTTTGGTCACTGAAGCACTATCCTTAAAGCAAACAGTTTTCAGAAGTAAAGTTAGTCTCCATCTTACCAGTGCATCTCTGCAATTTATGTTCTGTTAAATACAAGATCTGAGCAAATGCAAAATAAATGCAGGGAGCAAGGAATGAGAAAAGGGACATTATTTTCAAATTATTCCTGTAATGTTGTCACTTGACAACTTATAGACTTACAAAACTTGTGATTAAGTTGGATCATCTCAAATTTTGATCAAACCATTTCTTCCAACATTGCACAGAACTATTATCCACGGCCCGGTAACAAGACACATCCACAGAATATGAGACTATGGGTCCACTCTTAAGAAGTCGGTTTTTGTCAATCTTCCTCAATTACTATATGCGAAGGTTAAGGAAATCTGTTACAGTGGCCCAGAAGATTTATAAGAATACAGAGGAAGTTACAGCAGAAAGAAAAGAAAGACTAAGTTGGACAAGTTTATGGGAGTACAAAATTTATAGCTGCAGGAATTTTGCTCCATAGAAACTAGTAGGCTGGTGTCAGTTTGAGAAAAGTAAGGTAAAGAAGGTGATATGTGCATGAGAAGTAGGTTTTAGAAATCAAAGGCGCAGTCTCCCCGTGTAATGAACTTTCCCTCAACACAACACCAAATTATTTCTAGAGAGAGTAAACTAAGAACATTTTGATTGGACGGATGGTCAACTCTTCCAAGGAAGTCATTTTATTCCAAGGATTTAAATACCAGTACTAAGCCCTCTACCAGTTTTGATGCGGGATGGTATAGTATTTAGCATGATTGGGACAGATCGAGACAGTCAATATCAATAAGAATAAAAGCAAGTAGTATGCAATTGGTAGTCTTACGGACCATCAGTATACAACTGATAAGAACCGATCTGCCCGGTATGAACCGGTATAAGAGAGAAGCAGTTTCCTGCACTTGTACCAGTACAACTTTTCCATCGGAATAGTATGGCACTGGTGGTACCGTACTGAACCAGCAGTATTCAAATTCTTGTTTTCTTCATGTCTGGGATGACAAAATATATGGGCAGATGGGAGGACAAAAGGAGATTCTCTTTGAAAATCTTCTACCCTTTCAAGCAGATAGCTTACAAAGGTTTTTGTTTCACAATTTTATTGGATTTTTTCATTTTCATTGAAAATTAAAGTGCTTACCTGATAGGTAGTTCAAAATAAGTTACAGGCAAAAGCACGCTTCAGACGTTTGAATAAAATGTTTTAAACATTGGATAGATTTCTTACTCAGCATAGTCTATTAACTAGGAGGTCTGATTATATACTGTAGGTAATATGAAAATAGAGCAGGTTCATATCCCTAATATGGGGGACCATGGGGCTTTGGGCCTATGAGCTAGAAAACAAAATGATATGGATGTTTGTTATGGCAAGGGGGAATTGTGTTAGATTTCATCGAGAGTCACTTAGCCCTTTTATCTGATACAGCATCTTAGTCTCACAATCTTCAAAGCTGAAGGCAGAAAAATGAAAAATCAAGTGGATATGAACTGTAAGGATATTCAGTCATGGATTAATATAAGCGATGTACCACTACTTCCAAAGCCTTCTTACAGATAAACTGACCTTTTGCCCAGCTGTGTCTAGTGCTTAAGCTTCCTCTCAATATAAATATCTAGCTTTCTGGTAACTCCTTTTACTGTTGATCTGATTTAACATACTCATCTTTGATAAGCTCATCATTTTTGCCTTTAACTTCTGGCATAGAATTATGATACGTACAACATTATTATCTTATCATCATTCTTATAGATATCTCATTGACTGCCACCAACCATCAAGCAATCATATAACTCTCCAACTATTACCAATTTATCCAACCCCTTCTATTCATTGGAATGGTGACACTTATGCCCACATTCTTCCATGTTATTGGTCAAATGTAGCAAATATTAGTGCTGCAGCATATTGGCAGTCAATCATTGTTAGGACCGAACTTAGTTATTTTCCTGCTAAAATCAAAGTCCACAAGCTCTTATTCTAATAGTTGCTAGATCCCTATCCCAATAACTTTGTTCTACAATTCTAGAGATAGAATCTACCTCCGCTATACCTATCAACTAAGAACAAAGCATCCACCAAAAAAAAATATCATGGAGCATCTAAGTATTTTTAACCATCTGCAAATTATGATTAGTGGGAAGGTGGAAGTGTTTAAATTAGACCTTTAATATAGGACTACTAAAAGTAGGAGCACATTATTGATAGTGCCATCAGAATAATCCTTTATGATGCTTATCTTGCTTGACCTCTTATGAAATTCATCAAACCATATGATTGCTTATGTAGATTTTGTTTTCTGGCCGGTCCCAACCTTCTATTGATAGCCTAAGCAAGAATACTTGTTCAGATTTTTTAAGAAAAGCTCTAATAAGTTTCCCTCATATAAATTGTTCGTCTTTCATCAATTGTTCATCAAATAAATAACTAGATTCAATTCTATGTGGTTACTGCTGTTTCTACCAAACTATCTCCTAACTTTATCTGTCAACTAGTTCCATGTAAGTTAGTCTACTTTTTCACACACGCCAGTTCCAATTTCAACAGCTAACACCACTTCTGCAATCAGCTAGACTTCTCCTTGCACAAGCTTAACAGCAAGCCATGCCACCATGCCTAAACATTTCACGTTGTCAATTGGTATTGCCTGAGCATGTAGTTCCTTGCTTTGTTCATCTTATATAAAACTAATTCTGCATTAATTGTGAAAATTGGCAGATGGTGAGACATGAATTCCCCAATAATCATTTGAGCTGACTCAAAACTTAAACATGCCAACTTAAGACAATCCCAGACACAAAATGCATTGGACCAAATTTAAAACTTAATCAACTTTTGGGGTCACCTTATTAAGTTGACCAGCTTTCAAGTTGATGGTGTCTACTTTGAGCAATCATGGAGGAGTGTAATCAGGTGAATTTTTAGGTGTTGAGGATCTCATTCTATTCCACCGAATTTCTAAACAGATTAAGCAAAAGATCTCTAAAATGTAAATTGTTTTCATTCTAACTCTTAGGTTTAATCCAACACCTCTGTCCAACTTTTGTGTGTGTAATAATAATAATAATAATAAATAAATAAATATAATCATCAAATCTTCTTCAATTTTTGAATTACACATCATGCCCTTTTCATACTAGGCATACAAAATAATAGTAAAGAAATCATTCAGAAAACACTTGCATGAAATATTCATCCAGATGCTACTACTTACTCTCTAACTCTTTTCCCACTTTGGCTGCTTCTATGACTTTGTAAAAGTTCGTGACCATGTCTAACAGATCTTGTATTATTATGCCATCGCATATGAGATTGAAGTACAACTAGAAATGGATGCAAAATCGCCAATGAATTTATGGTGTCCATAAATGAGAAAGAGAGGTGCATTCTGCAAACAAACAAAAAATCTCAGCAATGCATAAGCATTGGAATGAATCAGTGACCTTGAACAATTCCAGTAGGAGAGAATAGAAGTGCAAACCCATAAATAGTTGCAACCGTATCTACTTCTGGACATAAGCCTCTACAATCCTCAACCAGCGAAGCAGCTCTGCCTTGTCCTTGTTCATCATGTACTCATGCAAAAACTCAGCAAGCTCATCATCGACCTCCCTCTCTTCAAGGTACTCCTGCACAGCGCTCTGCATTCCCTTATCCAACTCCCTGCTCACCACCCATCACATTCCTCAAATCTCGATCAGATCACAACATCAACGAAGTGAAGCAGGAACATGAAATAAAAATCAAATTTTGAAGCTATGGAATTATTTGAAGTCACTACATCAACATATTGAAGCAGGAACAAGAAACAAAAATCAAATTTTGAAAGTACGGGATTACTTGAAGTCATGACAACAACAAAGTGGAGCAGGAAATAGAAATAAAAATCAAATTCTGTAAATAAAAATCAAATTTCAAAGCTATGGAATTACTTGAAGTCGCGGCCCATGTAAGGCCGGAGGACGGCGCCCCTCTGGCGAAGGGGGAAGACCTTCTGGACGTGGAGGGAATCAGGCCAGGCGGAGCAGATGAACTCGAGGACGGAGCCACGATCGTCGCCCCTCGACACCTCGACAACGAGGCTGATGTGGAGGTGGGGGCCTTGCTCCAAGGCCTCCACCTTCTTGGAGATGGAGGACGTCGGGATCGGAGCCGCGCCGTCGAACATGGTGGCGTCGACCTTGATGTCCTCCTGTGGCCCACCGGAGTGAGTGCTCCTCAGCCGGATCCACTGCTCCCCGGGGCGGTCCTCGACCGAGAAGGACTTAAAAGTCGCCGGGGCCTTGACGAAGCAGGCCAGAACAAAGGATTAGAGAGGGGAAATCAGAGGAACGGGAGGAGTAAGGAATGGGGGGATTGGGTTACCGGGTGAGGGGGGCGGTAATCGGCGAGGTAGGCGATCTCCGAGCGGAGGATTCGGAGGAGGTTCTCGTCGAAGGCGAAGGGGCGCGGCTCGGCGATGAAGGCACGGGCGAGAAGAGGAGTGAGATAGGAGTAGGGTGGACTTTTGAGGAGGAGGGGAAGGCGACATCGTGCTGAGGAGAGTAGGAAGCGAGCCATCGTGAGGCGGGGTCGTGGCTTCTTCCGAGGGTTTAATGGGGGTTTTGGAGAGCTTTCTTGCGAGGGTTTAAGGGCGGCCTTTGGGAAGCGCCCACCTCCGAAGCGCGGAGATTGCAGGGCCTGAAATGACGCCGCTATAACATTGTAACGTTACCGCTGCGGTATGTAACGCCCATTATTTGCCCCGGTACAGGAAGAGTTGTTCGGGTTTATAGTTATTTCTATTTTAGTCATTATGACAGCTTTAATTTATCTTGCACAAATAGTATGAAGTAAAATTTTGAAATACTTTTGTTTTGACTCGAGCAAAATGCTCTTCTATTTGTTTAATTGGAGTTGAATGATACATATTTTTAAAAATAAATGCAGCAAAATCCATACAATTTTTTTATCTAAATCGAGCTGATTTTATCTGAAGATTTTGTCCAATAAATTTCACTCGATACCGGTAGAAGAAGAACCCAACCTGATAATATTACAAAAAAAAGTTGCAACAAATTTTTTATAGTTAAAAAAATTTGTTATGAAGCCTTTTTTTTGGGTTTAGTGAACCATTCTCGATAATTACCTGATGCACATATTTACTCATAATAAATGCACACACTTTATCCAGGAAGCTAGGAGCATGAGCATGAGCATTAGCATATGAAAATTTGAAAACTGGATCATTTTTTGCAAAAAAAAAAGTGTGACTTTTACCAACAAAAAAAAGTGATAATGGTGTAAATTTGCAATAACAATTTGTTTTTCCGGTTCCAATTCAGACTACAATAATATAATTTTGAGGATGTCCATTATCCGAGGAATCTCCGTTATTGAAGACCTGTCTAGGAGAGAGTGGTTTAAAACAACAGCTCTTGAGCTCTCAAAGTAGCTGTTAGCCTGTTACATAATGAGAATGGATATAGCCCAAGGAAGATAAAAATTTCTAAGTCTCAAACTTTTACCTCAAAAACTCCTCTCCACTGTGCATCAAGACCTTTTCTTTGTTAATGGCTGATCCCCCTCTAAACTAGGACATGATTTACCCTGTAAAGAAACAGCTGGTGTAGACTTGCACCCTTGGACACCAACCAATCTACCAGTTGCTGCCCGAAGCAGATCGCAGTTTTCCTTTGTTGTATACATATTTGCTGCATTTTGCAAAAATATTAACTAAAAATGAGCAGGATAAATAGATAAACTTTCTAATCCAATTCATAAGATCTGACAAGCAATTAATCTGAGAGTTTTAATTCATTGAATGACTTCAGAATTGCCAGAAACCATGCTTTCCTTCAAAGAACATCATTATAACGCAACAACCAGATCTCGGCATTAAAAGCCATCAATTCAGTAAGAGTGAGGATTGGGCAATTTTCTGCTAAAATTGCAACAGAGGCAGGAGGGCCTCCTTCTGATAACGAGACACGACATGGTGTCTTGTTTTCCACTGTTGCATGTGCATGAAGAAAAGGAATTCTTAAGGGGAAGTAGACTGTTCATATCCTCAGAGTCTCCAACCAGTCATAATTCTCTCCCTCAAGTCATGGTTCATCGTAAGAGATTTTGAATTCCCATCTAATGACAGAATAATATACAAGGTTCCTCTCTTAAATATAATGAACGTACCACTTGAATGTCACCTCTAGCAGGCTCCTTCAAGGATACAGGTTACCGATCAACATGCATTTTGGTGGCAATCAAGAAGCTCGTCACCTTAAAAAAATGGAACTTATCCCCTACTGTCAAACAAGCAATGCACAAATGGTTAAAATTTATCAGTGGAAAAAACCTTGCTTCTCCTGTAACAGGGTTCCTTTATTCATTTCACCGCCCATCAAGCAGCTGCTGTTACACCATCGCAAACCAGCATCGCTTCATTTCTTCGACTCTCCAGATCCTGTCTCTCCATTTGAGGCCTTTCTTGTGTGTCTCTTATGCTGGTCATCCACTGCAATATTAGTCGGAGGCTCCCCACTCCTGCTTGTTGATGGTTCACCAGCTTTCGACATTTTTTGGGGATCAGATTTCTCACCAGCAGACACAGCCTGCTCTATATTTCCAACTTCTTGATCCTTGGATAGGTTGGATTGAGAAATTTTCTTTTTCTCATCCACAATTTCCTTCACAGCTTCCTCCAATGCACCCAACCTGACTTTTACCTTCGATAGCTCTGAATCAGGCTCTTCTTCAACTGAACTAACTTCAGCCTCTTTTGCTTTCTCTTCTTCCTCGGCTTGTTTCTTTTTCAGCTCCACTTCCTGGAACACCATGTACTAAATGATCACTTAATTTCCTATTGGAAGAACCGAAATATTTTAACATATTTAAGCGCTTCTACAACATCAACAATCTGTAAAAAGTGCTTCCAATGCATAACAAAGTTGAACCTAGAATATCAATGAAACAACATTATAGTCTAAGAACAGATTAAAGCAATGAAACAATCACATAAAGTTACCTACTAGGTCATCTATATTTAGAAAATGTTCACCAACACATTATATTACTGAGGGTCCAGAGAGGTCAGCATGCATGCAGAAGACAACCCAAGAAAACTATGATGAAATTGTTGGGAATTGCAAAGCTTATCTAATAGAATGGGCAAATTCTACATGATATTTACAGGATAAAATTAGATAGTGATAAATGTTATGTACCAGACATGATCACACTAACTGGTGCAAACAAGCAGATTAACTAAAAAAGGGAAAAATAATGGTCAAATAATCAAAGATAATATGATCAATATACACAAGTAATGGCCTCTAGTACAGCATTGGGATCAAGGAAGCTATTATAAACTCTAACATTATTTGCTGGTGTCCAAACTGGGTTAAAAGGTAAAGCCTTAATGAAAACACTAACAACACAAAGATATACATAAGTATATCACTCATACTAACAGAAAAACTGATGAATCATAAGTAAAAGAAAGTTCACAATGTTGGTTGAGCCAAAAGGCTAAAATAATCAGTTGTCTAACTACACAACCTCTTTTGCAACGATGAAGATCTAGCATTATCTAATAGCATTAGTGAAGGTCATCCAGGGAGAAGGAATCATTTTTGAAAAGGTACCTAAATCTTTCATTGTCACGATCTGGTACCTAGCTCTGCGAAGTCCCGAGTCTGGTAACAATTTTGATGAATCAATGGCCGGAATTCAATTCAACTGAATATCGCGGAAGCACATAACATGTAATTATACAACAAATGACCATTTGTTCAAACAGAGAAAAGCTAAATATCATTCAAAATTTATTTTGACAAACACAATACATTGAAGCCAAAACAAAATCTATTTTATCCCATTGTCTCGTAATACACAAACTAATTCATTATACACACATTTTACATCCTTTAGTATAGGGACATTACAATACTCTCTCTTCACTCCTAACACAATAGTAATCTATAACATACCTTACAGGTTGTAATACAACGCCCAATATGACACTAGGTCCCTTTCTAGAGTAGGCTTTGATATGCACACCCAAAATACTTCCAACTTCTAGCAAGCTAAGCCAACAAGTCCTTCAATTTGAAACATGATAAATAGGTGGGTGAGCTATACAGCTCAACAAGTGGCCAAACAGAGCGAACAATATAGTATTAGAAAAAAGAGAACAATGGAAGCAATAAGAATCCACACCTACTAAAACTCAAAAAGCTAATAACAATATCTTCAAAGAGATATCAAATAACTAGACTTACTGAGTCTTGATACACTTGAATGCTTTTGAAAAATTAGTATTATTAAAATACATGTCTTTTTGTGCAAATTTGTTGAAAACACTCGTTAGGGGAACACTGAAAATATTTAAATATATTAAAAAAATTAAAATTTTTATCATAATCATTTCAATACCAACTAGTTAGTAACCAACTATTATATCCATTGGTCATACATTGCAAACTTGGGGTATTACATTCACCCTTTTGATGGCCTTGTCATCAAACTATATTGTCAAGAAGTTTGGATAAGTTGATAGGAAATTTCAAATACAAACTTGCGACTGACGAGCCCAATATCTAATAATACTAATAACAGAGAGATTCCATGTAGACAAACTTGCAATCTTAGTTTAATATTTTATATTGCACAATAAATAACAATTATCAAAGTTTGCAAAACCAACCATACCGCAATAACATACTCCCCATACTGTGGTGTATCGAGGGCATAACTGTACCATATAATACCACAGTATTTCAAACCTCCATAAACCATGAGTAGATACAGGGGCATGCTGCAGTACATACTACACTAAGATGTGACCGGTACATCCCCATACCATGGTATCTCAAACCTTAATATTATATATGAACCTCTAGCTCTCATTCTCAAAAACATTGATTTTTTTCTTAATCAAAAAGGGTACTGAAACAACCTCACCTAAGCAGACCTGTTATGCCCCTACCAAATTGACCAATATGTTCAAGTTGTTCAATTGGTC
Organism: Phoenix dactylifera; assembly: GCF_009389715.1. NCBI lineage: Eukaryota > Viridiplantae > Streptophyta > Magnoliopsida > Arecales > Arecaceae > Phoenix > Phoenix dactylifera. The sequence continues at coordinate 2,396,235 of NW_024067669.1, read as the reverse complement.
ATTAGTCTGACCCTACTAACAGCCATGATGAAGCCTTTTCTCGTTAAGTACAAGGGCCAGCTTTGTATCTAAATCCTAGAATAGAAATAAATTAGTCAGATCCAATTCATGGTAGATCAGGATTGAATCCAACTATTTTGCATCCTAGAAGTAAACTCAACAAGTTTAGCATGTAAACAACAATTAATACAATGATACAGATAGATAACTCTCATGTTAACAGCATTTACACTTTGGTTTTGGCAAAGCAAAGCCTGATCGGTTCACCATGAGAAGCCATGCTAAACCCTTGTGATTACATGGGACTAATCAATTAAAAAAAAGAAAAAATATATATTTCTTCAAAAACTTCCACATTGCACCCAAAGTCACCTACCTAGTTTATTGAATCCAAATCCTGTGTCTATTTGGACACCAACTAATACTATATAAGGCGAACTCTAGTTATACTGTAACGAGAATAGATACATCATCAAGTAATTTCCAAAAGCAAAGGTTTTTAGCGTATTAAGTTTGAACAAAAATCAATCCCATAATAATTACAGATGGACGTGAAGGAGGACCTAACAGTATAGCCGTACAGAAGCTGATGACACTCTTAAAAACTAATGCAAGTAGGAGGCAGGACATGGAATGATGGAACTTTTCGTCACTACCAAAATATCGGGTTGAAACTCTTGACAGTTTTAAATAATAATTAAAACCCAAATATGATTTAAAGACATTTTGGTCAGGATTTCTCCCATCATAGTTCTCGAAAAAGAATATGGTTTAATAAAAAACATGTCCAAAGCCTGAAAACCCTATGAAAGTTCCAACAACTCATCACTAAATCTACTATTCATTCATCCACTTTTAGAATGTTTTCTTACAAGAATTACATCAACATTTCTTGCACAGAAAGAAGTTGTCACGGATAGTCATAGTCGAAAACTCCAAATTTTTCGGTTTTAACTGTTGCCCAAAGTAAAACATGTAATAATGCCATCAGAAAAGCGTCCCTTATCAAGACCATGCACCATGCTAGATAAGATCATAAGAAGGCCCCATGGCTTATCAATAGGCAGAGGATCCTTTATTTCTCAAGCAGATTTAACCCATATTTAACCAATCATAATACTCCATTTATGCGATTCTATAGGCTTCTTTACAGCCCCAGCATTTTTAATAAGTATCACATGACATCTTCATGTTAATTTTGTTATAGTTTCATGCATATAAATAATCAGTTTTCCATCCCAAGGCCATGCATTAGTAGTCAGAAAAAAGTTAGCATGAGTTTCTTTGGGTGATGTAGAACACAGGTATAATGTTTTCAGTGAAAAAATGATTTTACAGTACCATACTAGCTCACTATAAATTAGAAGTAATCACATTTGAACTATTATATACTTCACAAATAAATGATTTTCATGAAATATTGTATACTGACCTAAATCGAAATTATATTTGTCGAAGACTAATTCATCGATAGGTAGCACTAGAGGCAGATCAGGTAAATATCACAAGCATATCTACACACATAACCGTAAATTTACTGTATAATACAGGTTTGTGCCTTAAGTGAATTGATGCATATTAGAACCAGATATACATTGCAAGAGAGTGTAAATAGACACAACAGTGGACAGATAAAATTGCAGGTACAAAAAAATATCAAAATATTTTGTTCTGCGAGATATACAGGTCAGAAAACACAGAGAAAAATTTAAGTTTAATTTGAGGATGTCACTTTGTTCATTTGCAACTATGGACTCATTTCATGGTTTCTAAGCTATGATATCTTTATTCAAAACAAGTTAAACCTCTACATATAATCTGAGATAGAAAGTTATCAAGTTAGAACCCAGATAAACTATTTCTGAATGACTTCTCTTAACAACCATAGTGTAGCTTTACAATGTTATATATCAAATGTAGATACTAATACAAATATGCCAAATCAGTTCTCTCCCTTATTCCATCAAATTCATCTTTTAGTTAGTTCAAGTAGATTAAGCAATGTGCATCCAAAGAGGAAAATCAGATTGAATTAGCTTCAAAAGTGTGTTATGCTTAAGAACTACCCGATTGCTACATTTGACAGTTTATGAAGCTCCTGCCTAACCAGAATAAGCAAAATCATCTGTAAAAAACCAAGTTAAACAACATACTGACTGAATTCTTCAGCAATCAAGAAAGTAAAGAGAGTGAAGCACGAAGCGTTACCGCCTCCATTCTTCTGATCTCATATCGAGCATATTGAGCCACCAAATACACAGCTGTTATCACAAAACAAACACCCACAGATTTCGACGTCAAAAGGCAGGAATCTTCCCAAATAAAAACCCGATTTTAATCCAGTGCAAGAAATGAATACCTAGCGAAGGCATGCAGGCAAAGAAGAGCTGCACGAGATGGAAATCAAGCCTGCATCCAACCAATAGAACCAATAGCCTCAGAATCAGAACCCTAACCCTAATACTGGATTCAAGAGTGCTGTATAATGGGGTTACAAAGATTAAGTGGGGGATGATGGAAGGGCTTACCCGAACTTCTTCCTCTTGGGAGGGGTCGTGAAGAGGATCTTAGCGGCGGTCATGAAGTCGAGGTTCTGAAGCTGGCGGTAGGCATCGTATCTTTCCCCCGCCTCAGCAGGTGGCGAAGGCGGCGGCGGCTTGTCGGAGCGGTGGTCCGAGGTGGAGGAGAGCGGCCGGGCGCCGAGAAGGAGGCGGAGGCGGACGCGGGCGAAGTGATGGGAGAGGAGTATTGAGGGAAGAACACGGGGCCCTCCGACCATCTCGCGCTCATCGCCCGGCCACCGCGCGGGAAAGCCTCCGGTAGTCGAAGCGTAGGGAGAGAAGGCGAGTCGGCGAGCAGGGAAGAGAGGACCAGTGATGGTTCAGGGATTTGGCCAGCCTCGAACCGCTTTGGGTCGGTTTTTTCTGTTGTCACTCCAATTAGGGCTGGACTTGGTCCGAGCCGTCCTGGGGCCCATCAAATCAGGCTACCCGCTACCCAAAAAGTTTTCGACCAGGTTTGAGCTTTATATTTAGGATCTATTCCTGGCCCGGCCCAGATCAGGCCCGAAATAGAGCCCAAATTGAGATACTTGTTTGTGAACTGCTTAGAAAATAAGAATGTCATTACCGATTTTGTTATTAATTTACTTTTTAGATAAATATATTTCTGATCATCAGATGGTTGCTAATGTGAAGCAATAGTATTTCATACTATGACATGAAACTGCAGTATGAAAGATTGAAAGATTAAGCTTCAATTGGGTTCGGGGGTCAATCCTGCTTTTAGCCCAAATGGATAATTCAAGCTGGCCCAATCGGATTCAGGTCGGGCCTGAGCCTGAGGTCGGGTCAAGCCTGAGCCTAGTTTTTCCAAAAGTTTTTAGGCCCAGTTTTGAACTACTTAATGCATATAAACACAAACACACAAAGATGCACAAGCTCACACTCACGTATATATATGTGGTCTAAAAGTAGAATATAGCATTGATTCTTTTTTCTTTTGAGAGAAATATTGATATGGTCACTCCAATTCACTAAGGGAATTGACATAAGAGAAAAATAGAGAAAATATAGAAGGTAACAACTGTTGAACAAATAGAAGGTGTGCCACTAACAAAATAGAGGCTCTACCAAAATGTAATATGAGTTATTAGCAATACATGAGTATCTAAAGTTATAAGGTGCTTTTAGGGATGGCACTTTACTCTGCCCAATTGAGTACTTGAGCTTATTAGACCTTAACAAGTGGGTTTTACCCAGTCCATTTAGAGTCAATAATAGGCGTGAATCTTCATTCTAAAACCTGCAACGGATCTAAGGCAAGGGAGGACGGATAATGGCAATGTTCGCTCCAAGTCATATGCAAACCTTGATGATTATAATGATTATGATGATAATGGATAAGAAAGTATTGTGATTGATTATGAAAAAAAATTAACCATACAAAAGGCTATAAGATATATGCAAGTTGTTCATTTTTTTAGTTAATTGCTTTTTTAGTTTATGAAATATTGACATCCTAAAGGATAGTATTTCAATCTATTTGTTTTTCTTTCTATTATTGTTGAAAATTTGTTTGTTATGTTATATGCCTTGGTCCTTATTTTATCTAATATTATGCAAAGTACTAAGATTTAATTTATATTATTATTTTTCGTTTGATTTGTATGAAAAGAGATGATTTTTCTAATTTTATCTATCCTGACCAATCCCAATCTGCCTCATTTAACTCTGCCCACCCTATCCTACCCTACCCCGAGGCAAGTAAGGATAGATACGGATACGTGGTTTCCAATTACAAGGCAACTACATATAATGGCCTACTCGACACATATCCATCCTATTACCATTTCTGGAATGATTGTGACGGCACCTCATTTATATTGTAGTTCGTTTGCATATACTAGTTTCATTTTATAAATCATTTTAGTTGGTGAAGTTTGTTTATGTGAATTGAAGAATATTAAGGAATAAGTCTATTCTACTATTTTCCCAGAATATTGGAGGGCTAAGTGATCAAAAGTTTTTTTTTTAAAGAAAAAAGAAATATCCAAAGTATCTTTGCACCAATTTTTCTATGCTGGCGTGAAGTAGTGAACCTTAAAAGAGAAGTTATTCCTTCATTTATTTCAATTTTCCAACAACCGGGGAGGCACAAAAATATCAATGTAGATGCATTTAATAGAGAAAAAATAATTTCAAGAAAGATATTATTTTATGAGAAGCAAATGTCTTTTTATGTTGTATTTTATTTTTCCCTCTTTTTTGGGATGTACATTAAGGCATTTTGAAGGTGCTAGCTTATCTTGCTGGCATTTGGTGAAGCTGCGTCATAGTTGTAATAAAAATTTGGATTTGCATTCTGCCTTCCCTCGAGGATTTGTGGGGTTATGATTTTTAATGGTCACTTAAATATTACTCGAAAAGATTTTGAAAAAGATTATATCACTATGCTAGAGTAAAATTTGTGCATAAGACTAGGCTGTTTAGATATCAGTTGAAGGATAATTGGGTTAGAATTTTAGCTAAAGATATCAGAAAGGATAAGAAGAGATAATTTTGGTTAAGAAGAGGAACGGGCAGAGATATAATCAGCCCAATCTTATAAATAGAAAGAGATTTAAATCTTAATATATTCTTCATGAATGATACAAGTGTATATAAGTTTACTTATACCCATGAATATAATAAAATTATTTTTAGGATTTAATAAATATTGTTTTTGTAAAATAGACAAATTTGATGGATTCATAGATTGGGATGTCAATCTTCAAGTTTGGAGAAGACTATTCACACCTAAGCCCAAATTAAATGTACTAAATTAAAACGCAAAACATAGACCTGGTTTAAATCTTATACACACATACTCAGTAAGCCCAAGAGTGAACATGTATTGACAAACTTTTGGATTGTTATTTAGTGTTTGCTACCTAATGTGGATTGTATCTTAGCCATATGATGAGGTGAAAGAGCAAAGATACGAGTAGAATTTGGGAAGAGAAAAGGAGTCAACCCTAATTCTTTATCACATTTCGATCTATTAAGTAATATATTCCTAGTTTTTTCCCATTCTCTTTTTGAAGATATCATCTGAAGAGAAGAGTTGAATCCGCAAACCATACTTACTAAAATTTGGGCCACCGTAGGGATACTCACAAGTAAAAAAAATATATGCTATAATTTTTTAAATTTTGAAACCACAAGATAGTAGAGATATGAGATGCGAGTCACTTACAAATTTTTTTGTTATTTAGGTTTTGAATCTGAATAATAAACTGCTGGACTGGCCAATAATCTCCAAGTTTACTCTTTTTTTATTTTATCTTCTCTCTATTCCTTAAATTTTTATTCTTGCGACGAATTTAGTCTGGAATATAGATTTCTCGGCCCCATATTGAAGCCCAAGGGCCCCTGGTCCAGTTAATGGGCTGGATTCATTAGGCCTTTGGTTGACCCGGCCCATTCAGCCCATCCCCAGCTGACCTCACGCTGTTCTCGGATCCCATCTCGTCCTTCCTACCTATAAATGGCGAAGGCCCCGCTTCCGAGTTTCTCCGAGAGGTAGGGTTTCTGCTGTTGCCGTCGAGCGCCATGGTATGCGTCTCTCGACCCCGATTCCGCTCTCTCTTTTTTTCTACTGCTCTTTTCTCCTTTCTATGATTTCTTCCAGCTACGGTTTCTCCTCCTTCGGTCGGATCCTTCTCCTAAACTTGTTCTCTTCTGCTCTTCTTTCTCGTAGCCGTCGCACAAGACCTTCCGGATCAAGAAGAAGCTGGCGAAGAAGATGAGGCAGAACCGCCCCATCCCCCACTGGATCCGCATGAGGACCGGAAACACCATCAGGTGCTCTCGATGTCTCTTCTTCTTCAGCTGGATTCTTCGATGGTTTTCTTGATAAATCTTTATCTCCTCTATCTTCATATCTCTCAATGTTCGCTTCTTTCTTCTTCGTTCGTTTATCAGGTACAACGCCAAGCGCAGGCACTGGCGCCGAACGAAGCTAGGGTTTTGAGGACGCCCTAGGTTTTGCTCCTTGTCTTTTTTAGAGCTAGGGCTTCTTTCTTGCTTAATTTCGTTTAGTGCGAGACATGTAACTGGGATTTGTCTTTACCTGGGTTCAATATTGAACCTTGAATGAGGAAGGAGTCCTGTTGGGATGTTGAGATGTTAGCATTGTATTTTGGGCTCTGGTGAGCTAGTCATCGTTGTCTTGAGAAATGATGTTAATTATTTAAAATTTTGCTATTTTTTCCGTTGATTTTTATTCCTATAAAAGAGGGTGCTCTAATGCAGTAATTCATGAAGTATATGGTTTGTTTGTTATATTACTAATTTGATCTATGTTGTTAATTGTAATATTATTCATAGATGGTTTCTACATTGTTTTGTATATATTTCGGATTCTGTTGTGCTGGACCTTGTCTTGTCTGCTGGTTTATGAATTACTTTGTTACTTAGTTCTTATTCGTACATGCTTTCATTGTTTTTTAATTTTGTGATGACAAAAGGATCACCAGTTAGTGTACTCTGTAGAGGGTAAATGTTTATATTCATTTTGATATCAGATGCCATTAGGTATTTTTATCTGATATTGAATTGTATATTAAAGGGGTTGTGGTTCTACTGTGTTTTGTACAGAGTTAATTAGGTATAACACCAGTTTGATTATTGGTGCAAAGAATGTGCACCTCTAGTAATGTGGCGAGGGCATATGATCTGTACATTGGTATCTAAGTTAATTACAAAGTATCATGTGATCAGTTGACCTTTATGCTCACTGTTTCGTTGATAATTTTCTAATCTTTGCCAGTTTGTAGTGCATAATAACTTCCTGCCAATTTATGATGCATTGTGGTTATGAACTTATTTTATTATTGTAGTACTCTAGAATGTGTAGAAGAAAGATTAGATATTTTAGGATTGTAATATGCGACTAAATATATGGAAATTTAGAAAGGCATTATACTAGACTTTATTTATCATATCTGACTTAGGATTATCAATTTAATAGGTCGGACATAAAGAAAGAAGCTTGTCTTTTGTTTAAAAGAGATGATGGAAGATAAGCAGTATTGGTTCAAGTGGAAGTATCAATTAGGTGGACAGATCTATTATTGGTAATATTGAGATTGAGAAAGATGTGAATGGGATGCTTGGATTGTCGAACATGTAGTTGCTAAAGGTAAAATGTTATAGGAGAGATGCTCTGGGGGATGCATTCTCTAGGTCAATCTGGATGAGAGAAGTAAACACTCATCAGAGCGAGATGTCAAGACAATATAAAAATTGTGAAAGTTATGTGAAGTATAGCAGGAATTAGTTTTGTGGTTTGAATTCCTTGTGTACATCCTAGAAAAATCAAAAGATGACCAAGGCTTTGAGATTGAGAATTCTCTTTCAGGGAGAAAGTGCATATATTGGTTGCACTAACAACTACAGGCTTTAGGTTGTAGGTTACTTTATGTGTCTGTGATGCACGAAAGGAATAGAAGAAAGATCAAGAGGTTTGATAATGGTATACAAGAACTAAACAGTCTATTAGTTTTACTATCTGTTAAATTTTTTTCTGGAGAAACTGAGGGTCAAGAGAAGCATCTGTATTGTGTTGTTAGAATGCTAGCATACTAAGAATTGTATTGATTGAACTGAAAGCATTTTTGAGTAATGATAAATTCACATTTTGATGGCTTCGTGAGCCTCTTCGTTTTATTGAGAATAAAGTAACGAAAGGACGCTCAAATTTCCACTGGGTTACTCAAAATTTCAACTGGGTCATCCTGCACTAATGGGCTGTTTGCCAGGTATTACTAAATAGATTTTTCAATAATTAAAATGAATTATTTTTGCAAAAACATTTGTTTCGCTATGTTTTGTATGTAACTGATTTGGTATATTCAGGCAAGTTATAAAACTTAAATGACTTTCTGGAAAAACAAGTCTCCCCCTGTTTTCTGTAAGATATATTTTACAGAAAACAGGTTTTTTGGTCATCTGTTTTAAGAAATTTCATGGACAAACAAAACTGCCTTAATGGGTCATCTTTCCACCCTTATTTTTCTCCACATTTACTTAAATTAGTTAACAACAGATATTTAAGATATGAAGTCTCTACTTGTCATATATTTTTGATCGGTCAGATGTGACCTACAGTCAAGGCCAAATCTAAATAGTTATGATATGAAATTATGTGTCAATTAGGGAAATAAAGCCGCAGATTAGATAAATGACAATACAGGGAATGCAATTTCAAATTGAATTCGCAGTTATGATTTATGTACTAGATTTCTTTCGGTTGACTATTTGAACTTAAAAATGAATTCTTGAAAGTGACCATATTTGTTAACTTGGATCTGTCATACAAAAGAATGATGCAAAATGATGATACTCTTAGTTGAGTTCAATGCATGTTGGATGAAGTGGGAGAGTGTTTGGCGCAAGTGCAGCCTTTTCTTGTCAATTCGACAAGTAAAATTTAGAAAAACTGATGAGAGCACAAAAGTGCGACCTACATGTTACTAAAATTAGTGTTATTGCTAACTAATAATGATAAATTCACTAGATTAATATTATATTCGGGTTTAACATAGATTAGTATAAATTAGAGATAAAATGCACATTGAGTACAAATTTGACTTCAAATCGGGTCCGAGTCGGGTTCGGGTCCGAATCGGCTCCATTTCTTTTGTGCTTTTGGAAAATAATTTTGGGCAAATCTAAATTGGCCATGTCATAACTATAAGGTGCTGGGTGACCCATGACTTGAAAGACTTGCAACTGACCTCTAGTCAGAACAGATGACCCGTGACGAACTTAGTCCGTCTGTCTACAAGCCAAATTTCATATCACATTATTTTATTCATATGACTAATTGGATGGAAATGGTATCTCCCAGACCTTCCTCCAAACCCAATTCCATTGCAGAAACTGGCACATGACCCATTTTCAGCCAAGCCAAGCACCCGTGCCAGCTCTTCCGGATTTCCAGCATCACGCGTCCGTATTCATCTTCCACCTCATCACCAGCGTCTCCCCAAGGCCGTGGTCCAGCATCAAGCCATGATCCATGTCCCAGCAAGGCGTGATTTCCAGCGATCTCCCAACGCCCATCAAGCCGTGATTGGCTCCTCCGCGTCATCCCCACCTTGCAGCCGGCCCGTGCGGTGCCTCCCATCGATCACGACCCTAGATCCATTGCGTCTCCTCCCATAACGTCCACATCTCCAGCCTCTGACGCCCGCGTCTGTGATCCACGCCTCCTCCCAGCAATCGGATCTCCAGCTCCTCTCAATCTTCCGTGATGCAGCAATGCCCGTTTCTCCTCCCAGCCATCCACGGATCCATCTCCTCCGCGATTCCTCCAGCAGCCAATTCACAGCCGTGATCCAAGCTGTAATCAAGCCACCCGCGTCCACGTCTTCACCGCCATCATCGCCTCCTCGGTGATCCCTCCCATTGATCACCGCAGACCCAGCTGCCTTCCACTTCCAATCCCACGGATCATCGCCTCCTCACCAGCGCATGAAATCTCCCGTCGATCACACGCCCAGCAGCCGGTAATCCAGCTCCTTCCGACGGCAAGCCTCTTCCGGATTCCCAGCATCCAAGCATCCCGGAGCAGATCCACGTCCTCCTTCCAACCTTCCGCTTCCAATCTGGCAGCCCAATCAACTGGATCAGCCTCCTCCCTTCCCGAATCAACCTCTTAGCCTTCCCATGATCCCGCGTCCGTTCCGAAGAAGAGATCCCGTGCACGATCCCAGGCGCCTGTTCCTCCTCATCTCCATACGCAATCAAGGCTCGGGCGACCTATAAGAAGGGGCTCTCGGCTGTGAAACAAGAGAGTGCTCGGGGTGGAGGCCAATAAACAGAGCATTGCTCTGTTCTTGGGAAGAAGAAAGAAATAAAAAAAAAATATATTTATGTTGAAGGCCCACCGTGGGAGAGAGAGGGAAAGAAATTGCAATTTTCTTGTTTTTCTTTTATTTGTAGAAGGAGGAAGCATTAAGCTTCCAATCTTCATTTTATTTTTGTAATTTTCCTTTTATGCAATCCATACATTTATCTTTTATGCAATCTATGTTTTAAGCTTCAATTTAATTTCTGCAATTCATTTTATGCATTTTGGAATTCTTAGTTTTAAGATAATTTTAAAATTTTTCTTCGATATTCGATCTGCAGTTTTCATTTATATTAAGTCTTCAGGAATCGACCCCTACTCTACATTAGAATTCAATTACAAGTTTTCTTTCTTCCCTTTAGTTAGTTTCAATTAGAAATCATATCAACATCCTCAAAATAATGTTTTTTCTTTTATAATTCAAAAATCGATTTCAAATCCGAGTGAACGTTCTAATTTTTATGCAACTCCAATCGCCTCCCTGTGGATCGACCTCTTACAACCACTATTCTTCGAGTAGGAAAGGTAAGAGTATAATTTAAATTAACTTTTGTTCGTCGGTTCTAACAACGATCTGTCTAGCATATTTTTAGGTAGACAGGAAAAGGACGAACAAAAACAGTAAGCATTTAGGTGTGAAACATTGTCTGGAAGCTTATAAGATCAATCATCTATTTTGCAGATGATTTTTTGATATGCACGAAGGCTAAGTTGAAGAAGAATTATAAGATCAAAGATGGTTATTTTAAAAGCTGCCCAGGCCAAGACATCAATATTTACCAATATGGTATCCTGATTAATCCACATGAGGCTTTGAAGGATTTTGGTACATTTTCTATTATACATAATTAATGATTTGTGGAGCTAGTTTGGTAAAGGGAATAATGGTAGAAGGCCGGAGCTCCAAGATCTTCAGCCTCTCTTTAAGAAATTCTAGGAGAAGCTTATAGAGTGTAACAGAAATGTTTATTCAATCTAGTGCAAGTTCAACCACTGCAAATAGTGTCTCCTCTTGGTCATCCCTTAGTGCCATGAACAATATAGAAACTTAAGAACTTTGGTGGAAAAACTTTGGGGGATTCATGAATCAAGTCATTCATTAAAAAGAAAAGCTGCTGCCTCTGATTCTAACAAAGCATCGTGTGAGGAGTCAGGAAGTTAATATATGTTTGAAGTTTGTAGCTGCCTGTCATGGATGTTTCGTTTCTGCTGTTTCCTCTTTGCTGGATGCTGTAAATGGGCAATTCAGTCGAATATTTGGTATTGGACTTCATTTTGCAATTTCAGTACTACTAGGACTTAATATTTTTCTGCTTTTCAATGGAAACTGCAAGATATCTGCAGCATTGTGAATTTCTCTTCAGAGAAAACCTTTGATGTGTAAAGGTACTCTAGGCTCACTAGATGTTGCTCACCATTGCTTCTTTTGTTTGGTGATGAAAATGTCATAAACCAATTTAGCCAGTATTTCATGGCAATGTCGCATACCAACATTATCATGTGGGTTAGTTACAGGACCCCTGAACCCAAATTCAGGATATATTACAGCTAGAATTAAATATGTTTTCAGGATAGATGGATTTAGTCCTGGAACTTGTACTGTTTTAATGTGTGTGCGCCTTTTCTCCTCCTGCAGAGTTCCCTGTTATTTGTGGTTGACTGATTTCCTCAGCATTATTTATTTATTTTTTTATTTTTTTATTTTTTTTGCTTTGAACGGACTCTTCATAAAATGCATGTACGAATACATCCAATAAAATAAAAAAACACAAGCTCGCGTAGTGTCTGTGGCAGCTTTCCCTTTTCTGACCATAGGGTGTATTCTGAGTGGTAGGTTGCATAGGCAACCACCCAGTCGACCGTCCCGTTGGCTTCTCTGAATATATGCTTGGTCTGGAAGGCCATCCTATCCCTTATTATTATCTCGGTCTCAGACCAGGAGGTGCTCCTCCAGAATGATCGAACTGGCATGCAGCACCTGCCGCGCATGTCGAAGATCTGCTCAGGGCGGCTAGCAACTCAGTATTTGGCCATGCTTTGCTAAAGGGCATATGATCACATGTTCACTTGAACAAGGTTTAAGATAATCTGCAGGAATCTTGCTAGTTCCAAAATTCCATGTTATGGAGTGATTTTTTTTCTGTTTGTATTGGAGTACAGGAACTTCACTATTAAACTATTGGGGGTGGTTTGTGATGGGCGGGCTGTTCTGTCCCAAAGTGTAGGATCTGTGAATTTCCTGAATGCTTGGATAAAAATGTTTTGCTTCATGTCTAGGTAAACTGATGTTGATGGAATTTGGATTTTATCAAAAATTTTGTTTTCATTTTTTTTTCCCGTTCTCTATTTCCAACGTGATGATGGGTTTAGATGTTTGTGAATATTATGAATCGAGTGAATAGGGTTGACGAGCAGAATGAGTAATTAGCCTCTTCATACGTGGCTTATTTACGCCATAACAATTTGAATATGGCGAAGTTCTATCAAAAGAATAGTGCAGTTTATTGCTTTTCCAATCATCTCGTGCATTATTTTATTGTGAGCTACGGAAATATCGTGTAGTTATTATCGGTCTTAATTTATCGTGCTGGTACTGCCATGATAATTTCAATCATGCAGGCATTATTTTGTCAGCAAATTAGAAATGGTGTAAACTGGGGTTTTAATATAAGGTTACCAGTTACCTAACTAGACAACTAGACATTGACATATCAGGTTATGTTTGGCGAAGTTTATGGAGAGACTGGAAGCATTTATGGATGGTACAAATGATGATTGGTAAAAAAATCTAAGAGTTGTTTGGTTTTGTTAGAAGCCCGAAAAAGCTTCAATTTTTTTAGCTTCTTTTCAAAAATACTTTCAGAAAAAAATAATTTAGCTTTAATAAAATTTTTATAGTGACCAAATATCTGTGGGCAAAATGATAATTACATCTTATTATTAGGCTGTGAATATAATATTGTAAAATATCGTAGCATAATATATCATATTATATTGGATCATATTATATTCTTATAGTATACTATATACTATTATAATTACATATATAAGAGTATTATACTATGTAATAATATTTTAATACGTAATAATATATAATATATATTATAATATATTTTTTTTGTTATTGTCCTAACTTCAGCTTTCTGGTCCCATCTTCCTTTCCCTTCCTAATCTTGGTTGCACGCGCGCACACTTAGATCTTCCTTCCCCCTTTCTATCTTCGTTGCACGCACGCTTTCTTCCTCTTCCATGTTGCTGCAGACAGCAAGAAACATTTACTTACTCTTCCATGGTTGTTGCATTTACTTCGAATCCTTGATCTATTGAAGTTATACACTATGAGTAGATTTTATATAGCACAACAAAAAAACAAAAAAAAATACTATGTGCTTGGATTCTTGAATGAGATCTAAACAGGAACAAGATTCTTTCACCTATTTGGCATATCAAATTCGAATTATTTGCCGCTACCGCATGGTGGTTGAGCTACCAAAAGCATTATTGCATCCAACAGATTTTTTTTTGGTTTCGAAGAATAAAGAATATTGAGGGCTCCGAGAATAAAAACATTTTTTTTAGTACCACCGCACCGACCCCGCCCAAGAAAGAAAAAAAAAATCCGCCGGCAGTCCAAAAGCTTGTATAGCGTGGCCGCGGGGGCCAAGTTGGATGGGGGATTCGGGTCCGCCTCTTTCGCGCAAAAGGATGATAATCTTTTTTTTTCCGCAACATCGACCGTCGGATCTGTTCATGCACAGATCTCAAAGGACTCGAAATTTTTAATTCGCCCACCCTGCACAGTTGTCAAAGTAGCTGCTGCGCGATCCAGCGGTGGATTCGCGCGTAAGGAAGGTGAATCTTTGTTTCCGCCCCCAAGGATACAACCCCCGTCCTCGGGATGTCTCCTTCGTCCAACCCTGTAGCCTCAACATTAATTAAAGATTCATGAAGTCGGTGGACCGAAAGTTTTTTTTTTTATCAACCGAGACCTCCTGTTACAGTAGGATCCTTTAGAGGGATGGAAGTAATTTACCGTTATTTTTATCCGCCCAGCATCTCTTCGAAGCACATCCCTTCTATATATCCTTCCATGTTGTCTTCTGCAACCTCCAGCCCAACCACAAACATGGATGCAAAAGTGGCCACTGCATGGGCGGCCAGAGATCCAACCGGCGTGCTGTCTCCCTATTCATTCACTCTCAGGTGAGACACAACCAAACCTTCATGAGGATGGTATATATGTGGACGGAAGTTCGTGCTTCTTAATTTCTACATGATTTCCCGAACCAATTTACTTCGCAAAGCCTTGTAATACTTTTATTATGATACAGTAGTCCACGTAAGTTTCGTTTCGAGATGGAAGATTTTATTTACTTTTAGTACTGGTTTCGGTACAGGATTTATCGACTTCACCGGTTTCAGTTCAGAAAATTCAAATTTCTAGCAGTGGATGAAACTTTGACTATATTGTGTGATGCTATCATTGTCAGGGAAATGGGACCTGAGGACGTGCTGTTGAAGGTGCTCTACTGTGGGTTAGACCACACGGATGTTCACATAGCGAGGAACGAGCTCTCCAAGGCCATCTACCCTTTGGTCCCTGGGTTAGTTTAAACTGATGATTTTGATGTTTATATATTCAAATAAAAAGACTGAATGACTCATAAGGATTGCAGCTAATTAGCCCATGTCTCCTTTCTTCTCCGTCCCTTCCTTTCTGAACAAAAAAAAAAAAAGGCATGAGGTGGTGGGGGAGGTGGTGGAAATGGGGCAGCAGGTAGCAGGAAAGATCAAGGTTGGGCAGGTGGTGGGGGTTGGGGGCATTGTTGGGTCATGCGGAGACTGTAGGTGCTGCAAATCCAACCGGGAGCAATACTGCAGCAAGGCGGTGCCCGCCTACAACGGCGTGGATGTCGACGGCCGGCCGACTCACGGCGGCTTCGCATCCACCATGGTGGTAAATCACAGGTTAGCAGCTTTTCTGCACTAAAGTATACTGTCTCGGTACCGAGCTCCGTATTAGTGCTATCCTATTATCGTATCGGTACGATTCCTTATGACATGACATGCTTTGTTCTACACGTTAGTCATCCTTGCTTTTACTTTTACAGTTTCAAACGAAACAAAAACTATGAGATGAATCCATTGAGAACATGACAATTGAATAAAATTTTCACTGGATGTTGACATTAGCTTCTTGTATTCAGGTATGTGGTGAGCATACCAGAGAGCCTAGCACCAGAGCTGGCCGCCCCACTTCTGTGCGCAGGTGTCACAGCCTACAGTCCTTTGAGAAGGTTTTGTGGATCGGAGCCTGGCCTCAGGGGAGGGATCTTGGGGCTTGGTGGAGTTGGGCATATGGGGGTGTTGATAGCAAAGGCAATGGGGCATCATGTGACGGTCATCAGCTCCTCGGACAAGAAGAGAGAGGAGGCCCTGCAGCACTTGGGGGCTGATGCCTATATCGCGTCCAGTGATGCAGCCAAGATGGCTGAAGCTGACGGGAGCCTGGACTACATTCTCGACACCATTCCTGCTCCTCATTCTATCGATTCGTATCTCTCACTCCTGAATCAGGATGGAAGTATCCTTCTAGTTGGTGCTGCACCCCAACCCCTCTGCTTCACCTCCTCCACGCTTATTTTGGGTATGCAGTGCACAATTTACTTGGTTTTTCTAACATGCATACATGCACATATAGATTTAGAGTAATTCATTTAGCTATTCAGGACAGAATGACAGATGCAATATTATCCATCTTTTTACCCTGCATTCTTGCTATGTTCAGCCAAGGATTGGTAAAAATCTTGCTGCAATAGTGAACACTGTTGCAACAAAGTTTTCTATATTGAGATGACTGTATACCAGTCCATTGGAAGCTGAACTGCTACACCCCCTTGTGACTCCACCTTGGTAGATACAACTAAACTGCCATTCTAATCCACATCAATTTATAATGCTTGACATTTCTACACACACACACACACACTTTAACCCTTTATGACTACATGCATTCTGATGAGAAATGCAAGCTATTCAGTTAAACTCACTAATGTGGTACCTTCGATATAGATAATCACTTTGTTTCTAGGTTACTTGTGATTGTCTTCCATAAATTTACTTGCATATTGTTATTTCATTCAGGGGGGAAGACAATCACAGGTAGTTTCGTGGGGAGCATAGCAGAGACACAAGAGTTATTAGAGTTTTGGGCAGACAAGGATTTGACATCAATGATTGAGGTAGTGCCCATGGATTATGTGAACAAGGCAGTGGAGAGAATGGAAAAGAATGATGTTAGATACCGATTCGTATTAGATGTGGCAGGAAGCTATGAATAAATAATGACTTACTATATCGATAAGGCTGTTTTTGTTAGTGTAAGAGAAATAAAAGTTCTCCACATACATAACCTGGTGTATGCTTCATAGCTTGTAACCAGTTAAGTTGTCAAGATTTTATGCTTCATTAAATAATTTAATGGCTGTCGCAATGCTTCATTAGATCTCTACTATATTTAGGGCTTGTTTGAATCAATGGAGATATAAACTATTCAATGGATAAGTACCAAATTTGTTTAAAGTTTACATAAGAATAAGCAGTAGGAGAGAAGAATATAACACATTCGAATTCCTAAAAGATACAGGGATGCCAAATTTCCTGTAGGAGGTGATTTATGTTATACCAGGTTTTTCTAGAAGAGTTCATATCAAGAGTTCTATCTATGGAAGAAAAAAAATGTTTCCCTTCATCAATTTCTTCTTATCACCGTAAATCATATGAGTATTTGATGAATAGCTTGTGAGGGAATCCAAATAAACTTTTGGCATATTTAACTAAAATATTGAATAAAAATCAAAATTTGCCTCTCTTTTCCTCTCCTTTCCTCATAAAAAACTAATCATGCTCTACTATTTTTCTATAAAATTTATTTGAAATATTTGAACAGCCAAATATCTTAGGGCTTGTTTGGAGACCTAACAAGTTCTAGTTTTAATTCATAGAAGAAGAGTTAGAGAATGACCATGGCACTTTGTGCATATAAAGTTCTTATATTTTTTCAGACAAGGTAAATCACCTTCAAGATAGTACGTTCTAATTGAAAATTAGAAATGGAGGAGAATAAATAAGCTAATTGAATCTCTCTATCTCCATTCCATCATATCCTTGAAAGCAAGCTTTACCTTGGGGGCTATAACTAGAAAGTTTCAAGGGCTTATTTGGTTCACGGAAAGCATTTTTCCTTCTAAAAATATGATTCCTGCAAAGCAGGTTCCTAAAAAGAGTACGCCTAGGAAAGTATTTTTAGCATATTTGGTTGACCATGAGAAAGTGACAGATTTTCAGAATGCTTATGTTTGGTTGACCATCCACTTTTCTGAAAAAATTATATGTAATTCCTATTATACCCTTAATAAAAATTAGGTCTTTAATAACTCTTTAATGCTGAAGGGCCTTTTGGAAAAAAATAAAAATAGAGTGATTTTCGGCTTACGAAAAAGTAACTTTTACATGTTTCTCATGGAAAAAACTTTCCCATGAAACATAGAAACCTTATTTCCATGGGAATATAATTTTTTTGTCTCTCTTCTTTGAAAACTCTAGCCAAACAAGAGCCATCTCATTACTTTTCTGTTGACCACACTTTTTTTCCTCCTTTTTCCGCGAACCAAACGAGCCCTAAAGTGGTAGAAACTTGATCCGGTAAACAAAATTGGATAGCTGAACTTTAATCATGTTTATTTTGAAATATTCATAAACCAACCTAACCTTAATATGGCAATTCGGACCTAAATGACGGCATCATATTTTTTTATTATTTGTTACTAAACAAAATAATATATCTTTTGGACCATATAATTACTTTTGGAAGGAATTTTGAGAAAGAAGTTGAATTTCATTTAAAAATAACAAACAAAAAAAATTATTATTTATATTATAATGGTCAATTCTAATGAAAACTAAAGATCATAATATTTTTTTTCCCATGCTATTTATCATGATAAGGTAATAAAGGTGGCCAGAATTGTTATAACAAAACTAAACCATTCGATTTCTTGATAAAAAAAATAAATACTCAATATTTGAGGTCTCAAACAAGGAAGGGAGGCGAATCCAATATGCGGCAAAGATTAGGATAGGGTTCTTCCGCACTCCCTCCCAGTCACTCATCAAGCTTCCATTCTCTCAGTCCATTCCCTCCTCGCGAAGCCGAAATCCATTGGAAGATCGATCCGAGGCGAGGTTAAGACCATAGACATGGCGAGCACGGTCATGGCCTCCTCCTCTTCCTCCGCCACGTGCCAATTCCTCTGCAATGGCAGAAGAACCGGACATCCCTCTACCATCCCACTCATCCCCAAAGTCGTCGTCATGGCCGCCAAATCGGATTCCCGGAGGACCGCTACCACCAATAAAACCTCCTTCCACCGGCGCCTCCTCGACTCCCTGCCCCAAAAGGCCGGCGCAATCGTCGCCGCCGCAGCGGTCGCAGCATCGCCGCTGCCGGCGCTGGCGGAACAGATGGAGAAGGCGTCGCTGTTCGACTTCAACCTGACCCTTCCGGCGATCGCCGTGGAGTTTCTGCTGTTGATGGTGGCGCTGGACAAGCTCTACTTCACGCCGCTGGGTAAGTTCATGGACGAGCGGGACGCGGCGATCCGCAGGAAGCTGG
The DNA here is from genome assembly GCF_009389715.1 of Phoenix dactylifera. NCBI lineage: Eukaryota > Viridiplantae > Streptophyta > Magnoliopsida > Arecales > Arecaceae > Phoenix > Phoenix dactylifera. Next base: position 2,377,163 of record NW_024067669.1, on the reverse strand, counting down.
GGGACGTGAAGGACACGTCGGGGGAGGTGAAGCAGCTGGAGGAGCAGGCGGCGGCGGTGATGCGGGCGGCGCGGGCGGAGATCTCGGCGGCGCTGAACAAGATGAAGAAGGAGACCTCGGCGGAGCTGGAGCAGAAGCTCGCCGAGGGGCGGAAGCGAGTGGAAGCCGAGCTCGCCGAGGCGCTCCAGAATCTGGAGAAGCAGAAGGAGCAGACCATCAAGGCGCTGGACTCCCAGATCGCCGCCCTCAGCGACGAGATCGTCAAGAAAGTCCTCCCCACCGCCTGACAAGTGTTTGTTTGATTGTTTGTTACACCTTTCCCCTTCTACTTACTACCTCTCTCTCTCTCTCTCTCTTTTCTCGCCTTTTCCCGGTCTCATCCCCTTGCTCCTCTCTTTTGTCGTTCGTATAATCTTTTGCTATTTTGAATATGAAGTTAATTGCAAGGGGATTTAATGATGAAATAGGGAGATGTTAGTCGATGATGCTGGTACGAACATCAAGTCCTCGTTCCAGAAGGTGTTCTCGATTAATAATAAAGCTTGCTCCAAATCTAACGTAGATATATATAGTTCTTCACAAATCCTCTTTTTGTGGTAAAAAAAATTGATTTGTGTGCCAAAAAATTATAGTTTAATTCGATCCCTCCAACCTACCCCATCTTATTTTGAGACTCTACTCGGCCCATCCTGCCCCGAGACAAGCAAGGGATGATTCATTGTTGTCCCTAAATTGGTGGAAGTTTGGATATGGTCACTCAAAAAGATGAAAGAACTTATTTTACTTGGGGTTTGCTCAAATTGAGGGGTCATGCTTCACCTCAATATGAATGTTGCAGCTTCTAGTGATGCTCTTTGGGAGAGATTTTTAGTTTTAATGGCACAAACAAGACACATGCTCCATTTGCTCGACAACCTCATAGGTATTACAGAGAAAAAAAGAGTTTTGAGTAATAGAAAGTTTGAGCCTAACCAAGAAAGAAATCCTATTCAATTTTAAAACATAAGTAGTTAAGTTTGTTAATTTTTGTCTTAATCACTAAATCTTTGCATCTAGTTCCTTACATTTTTCCTTTTTTTTTATTTTATACAACAGATGACTCGCTCTAGTATGAATACATCCAAAAAAATTAAAAAAAAAAGCAAATCTTAGAGATCACAAGGCAGCTCTATCTCTCCGGTTCACATGACCCCACCCGAGTGATCTACCATAAAGAAAGCTATTCAGTCCGCAGCTCCATTCACTTCTCTGTAAACATGTCTCTTGCCGAAGGTGATACCTCTACTTGCTATATCCTAGATATCTCAGAGCAAGGGATGGTGGAACCAACCTCCATGTGTTGCCTCCAGATCTACCCAACCACCAAGGCCAAGTCATCTAACAGGATGACATTGGCCCTCAAAACGCATTAGGCGTGATTGAAGCCAACTCAAGCTACTCTCAGCTCTGCTCTAAGTATGAAAAAAAACACATCTCAATTCAAAACCCCCAATAAATCATAGAGGGTCCCCCCCCCCCCCCCCGGTTCAATAAAAAAAGGGATCAAGGTTGCATATAGGTGTTCTCAGTTAAAATTAAAAAACTGATTTTCTAATTCTATAGAATTAAAATTTCATGATCTTCAGAACTTACAAAATTTAGGCTGTCTGATGGTCTTTGGAAGTCACAAACTTATATGTGCTGGTTGTTCACAAATTCGATGCATAGAACTGCAGATTAAAAAAAAAAAAATGCAAAGAAAGAAAATTCATCAACAATCTGAATTATGTCGAAAGAATCCAAAAGGTAAAAGAGAAAAAACAAACCCAATCTTAGATTTTAAAACAAATATGTACGCATCAGGCATAAAACCTTTGATTTGGCACGCAAATGATGACCTCGCTGACTTGAAGGCCTCTACTTAAAGGTAAGAGAAACAGCTACTTAGTTTAAGCCTCACACGTCAGATAGAATTCTTTGATAGACACCATAACTAAAATGAAATAATAAAATCTAAGGAAAAGACTCCTCTTGTTACATAGAGATGGTGTGTATTATAATGTAGATGTTGGATTAGTGCCAATTGGTTTTGTTTTCAATTTTTTATTCCCCTTTGTTATATAATCTATTTAAGAACAATCTTGTGAATCTCAATTTCCTAGAAATCAAGCTAGGGGCAATACAATTTTGAGGGCCAGTAGATGCAGTAAGTCAGTGCTGATGGCAAGGGGATCATTGGATGCAAAACAAATTGCACTCTTTTTTGGTTCCTAATGGATTTTCTTGATGCAATAATTAAGAAATTTTCGGTTGCTTTTGAACCTAGAAGATGGGAGTCAGAGTTGCATTTAGGAAGGAGCTATGGAATCAAGGCTGGCTCTGCTTGTAGCCCATTACTTACAAGTTGTTCCTAACTTTTTTTCTATCATTATTTTTAATGGTCTCGAGGCATGAAGCCTAGTGCATTCTAAAGATATTAACTAGAGTCAAAACATATGGTAGTTGAGTTTTTCTATTGCCATTGATTATTATGACAAGTTAAAGGTGTGAAAAAATCAGGCAAGCTCTTAAGATAATCTATTCTATGAACCCAATATATTTCTTTTATCACGACTTACTAGCTAGCCACCAACTCTAGCCTTCTTTTATTTCTTCCCTCTCTTAAACAAAACCAATTCCATTTCATCTGAGGGTCCTGGCATCATATTGGTTTGTTGAATGTTCAATCAATTTACTTCCAATTGACCTAGACATTTGTGAATGATTAGTGTTCCGCATGATGGTTAGGGCTTGCTCATTTTAGCAAATGATCTAGGCTCAAGAATTGCTAAACTCACCATGTCCAACTCGTTTTACACAAGCATGCTTGTATATGTAATGTCCAATCATTTCTTGATATCATTAAGCTTCTCTACCATTTTGTTTACTGAATATGAATATAAATGTAATGGATGAATTATTATATTTGTTCAAATTAAATTTATAACAGAATAAAACAACCATAGTCATCACAAAACTAATATAAAGCCCCTTTACCAACCTCAAACTATCATCAATCTTGTAATGGAGCTATTAGCAAGGAGCCCGAGCCTTAGAAACATACAAGTCCACGTACAATCTAGGTTCGATGTAACCATTCACTTAGGCTCTAGCTCAATTATGCCCCTAATCACTATGATTTATGATACCACATTTTTGCCAATGATGAAGAAAACTTTTAAGTTGGGCATTTTGGGCTCGTTTGGTTCACGGGAAGCATTTTCCTTCCTAGGAATATGATTCCTGGGAAACAAATTCCTAGGAAGAGGATGCCTAGGAAAGTACTTTTGGCATGTTTGGTTGACCATGGGAAAGTGACAAATTTCCAAGGTGCTTATGTTTGGTTGGCCATCTACTTTCTTAGGAAAGTTATATATAATTCCTATTATGCCCTTAATAAAAATTAGGTTTTTAATGCCTCTTTAATGCTTCTTTAATGCTGAAAGGACTTTTTGGGAAAAAGTAAAAATGGAGTGATTCCCGCCTCATGGGAAAGTAACTTTCCCATGTTTCTCATGGAAAAGACTTTCCCATGAAATGTGGGAATCACATTCCCATGGGAATATAACTTTTCCTTCTCTCTCCTTTGAAAACTCCAACCAAACAAGAGGCATCTCATTACTTTCCCGTTGACCACACTTTCCCCCCTTCTTTTCCCGCGAACCAAACGAGCCCTTTGGTAAATAGAGTTTTTGACCAGATTCATCCATCCCGAGTCTATCTCTCTACATTAAAAGTGAGAGATATGAATCAATTAAAACAAAAGTGAGTGACTTTATGGATCTTCAAGTGCATCTTAAGTGCTGATTCTATCGGTCCAAGTTCTATCCTAAGAACAATTTAGCAAAAAGTGAAAATTCAAAATTTGAGAAAACATAAAAATTCAAAACTAAAAAAAAATCAAAAAATCACAATAATAAAAAATATTATTAATATTCTAATATATTTATTCATATGAAAATATCTTCCTCTATCTCCTATCTTAAGAAATTCTCCCCCTCTCTCACATTTACCTATCCAAATGTGGCGTTGTTCACCACCTGTCCATTCTTCATTCCTCCCACTCTACCATAGTTGCCTAGATTTTGAGATATCTTTTCCCTATAATTCTAATATCTCTCTCTCTCTCCCTCTTTTTCTTTCCCAATAATAAAATTCCAATTTCTCTCTTCTAACCTTCATCTGTCATTGATTTTTGAAAGTTCCTATTCTCTCATTTAAGAAGTCTAATTTCAGGCTATAGGATATCTATGCATCATGAAAAGATCCAAGATGGGTTAAGATCCACTGTCCATGAATTGCAGCATAGTAGATCTCGCCTAGTCGTAGGTCATAGTGAAAAAGACGAAGGATCCGAGCGAGATTGTTCCAACTCAACTTTGAATTAGAGAGAATATCCATTTTAATGTTGGAACGGAAAATTTTACCTAGATATTATATTAAATTTAGAAATCACATTTTTTTATATTTATCATTATTTTATTTAAATTTTAATAAATTTTGCATATTTTTGTAATAGTCTACGTTTAATATAAATGTGTGTACATATTATTACCTGCTAATGCGCATTTAATAGAAAACGGGAAGGGAAAAAAACACGTTTCCCATTTGGCAGTAATGCTGACCCAGGGTCTTTCTAGCGAAAGAATGATCACATTATGTGGATCACACTGCGACACTCCCCTGTCCTTATAAATTTCTCCTCTCCAACCCCTCTCTCTCTCTCAAAAAAAAAAAAACAAACCTCCCGGCTATCATTCTCCCCTCCCCGCCGTGCTCCAAGATCCCCGGATGGAAGCCCTCGCCTTCGCCACAACGGCCGGCGGGAGCAGCCCCGCCCACCGATTCCTTCTCTCCCGAACGCTCAGGCCCTCTCCCTATTTCTACCGTCACATTCCCCCACGACGCCGCCCAACCCCCCATTCCCTCTCAGTTCTCTCCATCTCGCCTTCTCTCCGCTTACGCCGCCTCCTCCCTCCCCGATCTCTTGCCTGCAAAGCCCATGGCCATGGCGATCACGACGACGATCACCACCACCACCACCACGGCCACGGTCACGGCCATGGAGGGGAAGGGGAGCTTAATAGGGCTCAGGAGGGGATCCTTCGATTTGCCAAGGCCGTGGGGTGGGCGGACCTGGCGGATCTTTTGAGAGAGCACCTGCAGCTGTGCTGCTGCTCCATGGCGCTGCTGCTCCTCGCCTCCGCCTGCCCGTATGCCCTCCCTGATCGAGCTGCGAAGCCCTTGCAGAATGGTCTTATTGCCATCGCGTTCCCTCTTGTCGGGGTAAGAATTTGCTAATCATTCTCGTGTTTCTTGATCAAACGAGAAAATAACTAGGATTCTTTGACAACCCAGAATCGAAGAGGAACCTTTAACGAAGCAAAGCAATGGAATTTTCTTTCTCTCGAGTTATTAGGGTTTTCTTGCGTGTATAAACATAAATGGGTCATTCTTGAATTATGAGTGCCGACCAGACTTCGAGATATATCATAAAGTTTAATTTGTAATTAGTAAATTATTTCATTAACTTAATAATGGAATTTTCTTTCTCTGAAGTTATTAGGGTTTTCTTGCGTGTATAAACATAAATGGGTCATTCTTGAATTATGAGTGCCGACCAGAATTTGAGATATATCATAAAGTTTAATTTGTAATTAGTAAATTATTTCAATGACTTACTAATGGAATTTTCTTTCTCTGAAGTTATGAGGGTTTTCTTGCGTGTATAAACATAAATGGGTCATTCTTGAATTATGAGTGCCGACCAGAATTCCAGATATATCATAAAGTTTAATTTGTAATCAGTAAATTATTTCAATGACTCAATGGACATCAGTTGCCTAAACATGCCGCCTAAACATACCTTGTTAGTTCGTCTACGCTGGAACACACTAAAATTCATTATTACTTCTCCTGGGGGCAGACTCTTCAGCTCTATCTTTGCTTTGCTTCTCTTGTTTTTCCCCCCAACAATCTGAATCATGATCAGAAAGAAAATTTTCATGCAGCATTTACTCATTTTTAGAACTTTGACTTGCACCCTTGGAACAAGGATATGATCTTGCAGATGATAAAATGGTCTGAGTGTGTGTGTGTTTTGAGAAATAAAAAATGTTTCGAAGCTTCTATTGACAACATTGGAAGCATGACATGCATTAGGAAGCAGTGGTGTGAGAGCCCGTTATATTGAGACTTGTAGCTTTACTGATACCAATAGCATAAACCAAAGGGTGGCCTTAGGCCCTTGTCTCCATTGTCTATAATAGATGAGCTGAAAATTGATTTTTGGCAAGGCTTGTTTCATATGTTGTATTCTGCATATGAGCGATCTAGTATTAATCGAAGATATAAGAACATGGTTGCATGCTGAATTGGATATATGAAGCAAGAACTTTGGATGATATTGTTGAGCTGATCAATTTAACTCTATTATTGCATATTATGTGCAATTTTTAGTTGGAATATGAATGCTATTCAAGATCTGACATAAATTTAATGGCTTCAATGCGTCTTAGGTTATTCTCTTTATCATCTTGAATTCATTGTTCAATAGAATGGTTCATCAGAATTTAAGTGGGGCAAATGTGAATTCGAGTTTCATCAAGTGTTCTTGTGATTCCTAATTGGCGACCAGACCTTATGCAACATAATCACAACACTGGATGAAACTTGACAAGAAGCTTGTTACTTTTGTTGGTGTTGGATGGCCAGACCTTATGGTGCAAATATCAACTAGAGATGTGCTGTAATTTGACTAGAAGTCCTGCTACTTCTGCTATTCCTTCTAGGCTTGAAATAGGGTGACGAGGCCTCGACATTGACTCTGCACTGGATTAACTTGTGTTTTTAGAATTCACCCCAAGATGCTACTCTCCTAGTAACTTGCAGTTTCTTTCACCAACTTGGTTCTGAGACCTTTCTAAGAATGAGTCACCATACTAGAATTTATGTATTTTTATACAATCACATGAATGAATTTCCATTCTAGACTTTGACCTTTTTTGATCAGCATTCATAGCATTTTGTCTTTTGGCGCACAGTTACAAAATTTGTTATTTTAATTGTCAGTGGCAGTATTCTGTTAAATACAAGAAAAGAAATGCTTTGAAAGTTTCTCAATTGTTATCGGAAATTCAATTGAATTTTCTGGATTCTGCTTGTGTTTTAAAAGTGGAGAATGTAAATTAATGACAGTGGAATGGGACAAGGCCCAGCAGTTGCTGTTAACATAATCTATCAGGTAAAAGAGCCCATATGCTGGACTGCGTTGTTAACTGGTATAACTTTATTCTGTAGCACTTTATAAATTCATATTTTTCTTTTAATTTCCTTTTACCGAGTTATAGTCTGTAATGCTTATATCTGAATCCTTTCTATGCCCATGATCCAAAATAAAAATCGATAACCTTTTATATATCAAGGGTTTCTTTTTGTAAATTGGCAATCTCTGAGTCCAATTTGTTTTCTCTATTTTAGGTTTCAGCAGCTCTTGATGCTGTTCTAAATCTTGCTGGTGGGAAAGTAAATATCCATGTTCTCATGGCTCTTGCAGCCTTTGCATCAATATTCATGGGAAACTCATTGGAAGGTGCCCTGCTTCTTGCAATGTTTAACCTGGCCCACATTGGTAAATGACCAGTAATTAGCATCAAGCTCCAATGTTCTTAATGTCCTCCAAAGAGTCTAAATGTCTGAAGTCTCTCATGTATTAATGAATGGCATTTTTCTCTGCAGCGGAAGAGTATTTCACAAGCCGATCAATGATCGATGTGAAGGAACTCAAGGACAGCCACCCAGATTTTGCACTGCTTCTGGAAGTGAATGGTGATAGACCACCTCAATTCTCAAAATTGAATTACACAAAAATTCCAGTGCACGACCTTAAAGTGGGTTCTTTTATACTCGTCAGGGCTGGTGAGGTCCGTGTGCAGAAATCTTTTGCATGTTCGCACTATAAGTTGATATCTCTCGTTTATAGTTCTCCATGTCAGATATGGCACTAATATCATATGATTGCTTGCTGCCAGACATCATTATACACACAGTAGTACGCGGTACTGACTGTACCGACGTACTGGTGGGCATCGGTACCGATACGGTACCGAATCAAACCGAGCCGAACCGGTACGGTACCGATGGGGTTAAAAGCCAAAAAAAATTTGGAGCCGGTACGGACTGGTCGGTTTGGGTCGGTACCGGATCGGTACGGGCCGGTACCGGATTAGTACGCGTCGGTACCGGATTGGTACGCATCGGTACCGGTCGGTACAGGCCGGTACGCATCGGTACAGGCCGGTACGCATTGGTACCAGTCGGTACGGTTCGGTACCGAAATATGTAGCTGTACCGTACTGGTAGGATCCGGTACCGGTATGTACCGGCCGGTACCGACCCGTACCGACCGGTACAGCAGACCATGACACACACCATTATACTATATCCCAGGTGCAGATACTATTTCTGTGTATTGGCTATTACCACCTTCTTGTATCAACCAGTGCTATAGGCCCATATAAATTGAATTATTAGCCTCATTAAAAGATTGTTGCATAACATGCTTATTAGCAGTTATAATTTAATTCTTAAATGATATTTGAGTTAATTCGAGGCATTTTCAGCAATGGAGAGAGCATTATAAATGGGTCTTTTATTGCCCATTTCACCAATGTTTTGGGGTGCTGCAGCATGGATGTAGGTTTTGTCTAAATTAGGATTAGTTAATTTGCTAATTTTATTGAGTCTATCTCTTATTTTCTGGCAATTTTCATAATAATTTTCAGAGATATTCTTCTAGTGAATTTCTAAGTCCTTTTATGAGTAGAATTATCATCTACAGGTCCTACTTTAGGTCTAAGATAGGTTAGAAGAGTTCAAAGTCATCAGAACTATGATTTGGAAAGATTTGATGATCTTTTGTGCGGGATCCTTTTGAATGACGAATTTATTAATATTAGAAAGTCCTTAATTATCTCTTTTTGATGTGGTGGAGTTTTGCTTTGATTAGGAGTTCTATTTTGAGTCAAATAATGGAAGTTAGTAATCTAGGTCCATTATAGAAGTTTGAAGTCCTTATATGATTAAGGAAGTTTGTTCTAGGGATGTTTGAGTGTTTATAAAAATGGATTCATGAGGAGTGACAAATTATATATGATTTATGAATTTGATTAAACAAAGTGACTTCATGGAATTTTATCCTCTGTTATTGTCCCTCTTCTCTACATTTTGTCTTCTCCTCTATTCAACCCCCTCTTCATCTTTTTCCTTCTGCTTTCCCACCATTTTGGCTGTGGAAAAGGATGAATATTTGAGATCTAATAAAAAAGGGTGTATCAATGCATGAATCTCCTGCCATTGTAGGGTTTGGAGAGGTTCAAATGTACACGGCCTTAACCCCATATGTGGAGAGGCTGTTTTTATGTTTCAAAGCCATAACATCCATATCACAATGGTGCAACCTTTCGTTGCGCTAAGGCCACCCTCAAATAAACAGATCTAATTAGGTTTGAAATTTGTTTATGCTCATATCTATATTATTTGCGGACCTAGCTCTATGGAGCTGCATCAAGCATCCCAGCTATGATAATTTTGTTGCCATAGGCATTTGCTGAAAATTGTCGGAGATTGATCTCAGCTCAGCCAGTTGCCATATGATTCACCACATATCAATAGATAATTACGGATTTAAGAAGATATTGTCAAGGTAGGGAGGTATATTGGTTGGTTGTCAAAATTGGGGTTCTCTCTTTCTCTGTCGGATTTAAGAAGATATTGTCAAGGTAGTTAGGTATATTTGTGGGTTGTCAAAATTGGGATTCTCTCTTTCTCTGTCGCTCTATGTTTGCCCTTTTATCTCTAGTGAACAATATTTGAAGGACAAGAATCTTGAAAAAGATATTCAGAAGTTGAGCAATACATCATTAAGCTTGGCTTTGCCACCTCCTTCGCTGAATGGCTTTGTGGTCCTCAAGGTTTTAAAAGCGGACGTGGTATGTGGGTAGTTGGGGGTACTGCATAGCGCATATGAAGATATTTTTGAAATATTAAAAATAATTAAGAATCATAAAAAGGATAAAAATAATTGAAAATTAGCAATCAGTAGATAAATTTTAAAAAAATAAATTGTACACTTCCACCCACTTATTGAAAGCCAATTTTAGTTGCGTGACATGTTAACCTAAATAAATCAACAATATGCTGCTGTTTTCTGTGCTCACATTTCAAGTATGCTAGTGCAATGAGCAAACCTACCAATTGCAAATGAAAAGTAGACAGAGAAAAGAAAAGCGAATGTCCTTAGTAGCATAAGGCTCGGGCTGCATATAAAGGCTGCCTGAGCCTATGTGAGCACATAATGACCCACTATGCGGTTCAACCACAATGCAGTGTGGTCATTAGACTACATCCATGTATGCAGCCACATAGATGGCAACTTGAAATAGTGAGTGACCCTTATCTTTTAATCAAGTGAAACCAAAAGTTTCTAACTGATATGTTATATTTGCTTGAGAAAATGTACATGGCAGTGCTTATTTAAGGATTTAAAAGTTTCTCTTATAAATCTTGTATGGATGGTTTTTTTGACTTTCCTTGCTTCATTACTGTTTTGATATCTGTCTTCTCTGTTTATTAGAGGGATTGCATTTGACCTAAGCTTGCTTCACCATAGCAACATAAGTTATGGTCCCACCAATTGCTGTCAAGATCTTGCTATCCACAATCCAGGTCATACGATCTGGATCAAAATGGTTCTCAGCTATCCAGATTGGATCTGGGATCAGGATTAGTATGTATTCTAAGATTGAGATTTGCAGTAGGATCCGAGTAGCGGATCATACAATCCTTTGGATCTTAAGATCCAAATCCAAGTCATGTTTTTACTCATTAATGCACTTAGTTTGCGCACTTAATACCAATCAATTTCTTTAACTTTTACAGTGATCAATTCACATTCAATAAACTTCCAAAACATCAACTCAGCCGTCTCCTTTAAATTTTCAACCTTTAAGAATAAAGAGAAAATATATTTAGTTTTTTGGAGCTACAACCTATAATTATCTCTTCGCCCATTTTTAAAAAATTGATTCCTTCTAAAATATCTTACTATGCAGGAGAATCAAGTTTGATAAGCCTATGTCTATTTACATTTTTTATTTTTTTGGTGGGGGTCAATAAATCAAATTAAGACATTCTATTGACTTATATCATGAAAAAAGCTACATTAACTAATTGAACATGGTGCTTGTTTATTGGACATGATAAAAAAAATGAGCTTGTTGTTGTTGGAAAGTTAAGTTTTTATGTCCCTGTATGATGGTTTGTTACTCTTTGTTAGTTTAAATTGCAGTTTTAGTGTTCTTTTTACCTTTTATATTGTTTCAATCCTATCTTTTTATGTTTATAAGAAATAGGAAAGTATTTTATATTTTGCAATCTGATCCACGTTCCAATCCAATTCAACCTTTATGATTTATGATATGATCCCAATCTTGACAACATTTGTCTTACCACTTAAGAACTTGGTTCCACACTCAAAAGGGGAACTTGATCATCCAATTACATCCCTCAGTCAACTATACATATAAAATCAGCAAGATAACTCTCTAAAACACCAATAAATAAAATGTGAACATCTAATAAACATAATAATGCAATTAATGAGATGAGATAAAATCAACAAATTTCTGGTGCCCAAATCTTCCATTTGCATTTCTCAATACCTTGGTTGCCCCACATTTGTAGATTTTCAAATGGTCTGTTTTGAGAAAGTGGATTTTCTTCTTATTAGAGACTATCTCAACAAAAAAGAATGCCTGTTGGATTCAGAAAAAAAAAGAAGAGAGAATCAAAAATTCAAAACAAATTTCTTATTCTTCTTTCTCAAACAATGCTGTTTTCACCTCTTATCCATTTGTTGCATGTATCTGAATACTACTACTTGTCTTTCTTCTTAAAAGCTATCTTTTTTTTCCATCTTGGTTTTTGTCAAACACAATGTATTTCACATTGCTTTTCTGTTCGAGAGCGAAATTAAATTTAATTCCATTACTGTTGATGAACTTTTCAGTCACAATGACAATAAAATTCTAGTTTACTAAGCTATTGATATTATATATGGTATTTTCATTGATTAGTATGGAGTTGCTTATTTTTTCAAAATGGCCATTAAATTATGTGCATATATATATATATATATATATATATATATATATGCAAGGTATAAGTAGAAATCATACTGTATGGATGGTATCTGCAACAGTTTGGACTTTGGACTTTCAGCTTAAGATGGCTCACTTATATCTTGGGCGATTCACTTATTATCAGGTGGCATGTCGCAGTGTTCGTGCATTTTGATCTAGTTTGGTCTACATTATCATTTTGATCAAGTCTTGATGTCTTGGAAATCTATCATGATATTTTTCTGTTATGGAAGTTCGATATAGTATGTTTATGAATAATCAGCCACATTGACGCTCTTAATTTTTCTTATAATTTTTTTTTCTACAAATAAAATAATGCTTGAAAAAATTACTGTCTGGCATATGTTGCTTTTTATACCAGTATGAAGTTTTCAATACTATTATTTTGCCTTTGCTATCTTTATCAGCACTAATATGCTTGCTGATGATAATTTGTGTTTCACGTTAGATTTTATTAATTTAACAATTTATTAACCATTTTTCATGTACCTACCCATTACACAATTTTTCCTTTTTAGAGAACTGCCATTACAAAAGATGACATGTGGTATTCTTGTTTATAAATGACCCATATGGTTAGGGCACATGGTTCTTTCACACTAGGTGTGCGTTATTGCCTTAGGCATTTGCATTATACCTGAAACACTATAAGTGTTGCTGTCCTCTCTGGTTATACATTTTAAGAGCCCAGAGTAGTCCCTAGGATCATTTTAAGCTATATCACCTCTCACTGCTGGGTATGTAATCTTGAGGATGGAATTTTGCTTAGGGGGTTGTATCTTCATTTAAGCATCTCAAGTACTAATGAAGTGATTGACTCAAGTCTTGCTGAGAGAATGATGCATTATTGAAACTCTAGATGGATTCCCCGTTATTTAATTTGTCTTTTACTTTGCCTTTGTTACCTTCCTGTGTGCTAGAGTAGAGTTTCTTAATCAGGGAATCATTTTTTTCCATATCATGGAGTATATGTTATGTTGTGGTTCTTGTATTTTGATGGGTTTTTTTTTGATATACTTAGTGTTTATCGTATATTCTTATTCAAATTTGCTTATTTTGATTAGGCCGTGCCTGTGGATGGGGAGGTCTTTCAAGGTTCATCTACAATTACCATTGAACATTTAACTGGAGAAACTAAACCTCTAGAAAGAAAGGTTGGAGATAGTATTCCTGGGGGTGCTAGGAATTTGGAAGGAATGATGATTGTTAAGGTTTGTTTGAAATTCCATTACAAGTTATATCGTTATATTTTTATCATCTTAATACTTTTTTCTATTGCCTAGGTTTCTTGTCAAGCAGATATAGTTCTTCGGTGTGATGTTTTTCTTGCTCTTATTATGCGTTTTTCCTTTTGTAGCTTTTAGTATTTTGATTGATACCTTTTGACTTCAGGAGCCTTCAGTGGAGAGGTCATTTTAAGAGTTAGCAAGAAGAGAATAGAGGCTAATAATCGACATAGATGTAATATTTCTTAACATATAATTACCATCAGGAGGTGCTGCATTGAAAACATTTTCTCATATGTGCCTAGATTTGTTAAACATTTATTGTGGTTATATTTGTTGGCCTTGCCAAGTTGTCCATTTTGTATACCTTCTTTATTGATGAAACAATTTTATTGTTCGCCTGAAAAGATGAAGCAGTCCTTTTTCCCCCTCAAGTGTTTTCTACAAATACTTCGTATAGTTCTGTCGACTAAATGAAATTATAAATATGTTTCTAAAATGCATATAATTTGCTGCAGAGAATTTTAAGGGTTCAATATCTATACTGAAGGATATGCATATTTTCAAAGCCTAACTGATACTATTATAAGGACCCTCCTAATCTTGGGGAGTATTAGTCAGCATGCTCCCACATCAGTGTGTAGCAACCTTCATTGTGGTATTTTGAACAATGGTAGTTATTGCTGATATAGATGATTATCTTTTACATCAATACATTTTTTTTAAGATGTAATCTATATAAGAGAGTGAGCCATGAGGCAACGGTAAGGTTGTTATATTGTGACCTGGTTTTCATGGGTTCAAAGCATGGAAATAGCTTCTCTGCATGCAAGAATAAGGCTATGTACATTTGGCACTCCCTAGACCCTGCACGGGCAGGAGTCTTGTGCATTTTGCGGCCCTTTTTACTTTTCCAGATAATGCTTGTCTGATGGTACTTTGTGGTTTAGAAACTCGATGTTGTTTAAAATTAAACAATAGGTTCTTAATGTAAGTATTTATTAGCTTTTCTATGTTATGTGTGTTGTATTATTCTGGATTCATCATTCAAGTACTTATTAGCTTTTCTTTTCATTCTCGGGGTTTACATATATGCTGAGCTGCTCATTCCACAACTTCGATATCTACCAGCTTTTGTCTTTAAATTTTGTTTTAAACTTGTAATTTATTTAGCTACCTTTTTCCTTTCTCTTCTGTAGGCAACAAAGTCTTGGAAGGATTCGACATTAAACAAGATTGTGCAGTTGACCGAAGAAGGGAAGCTAAATAAGCCAAAGTTACAAAGGTGGCTAGATGAATTCGGGGAGCATTATAGCAAGGTTGTTGTTGCTCTATCTTTGGTGGTTGCTCTGAGTGGACCATTTCTTTTTAAGTGGCCCTTCATAGGAAACTCAGGTACTTTCCTGCTGTATAAAAATATTTTTTGTTGTTTCTGATGCTGCACACGTATTTATCTAACCCGCATACTAGTTAGTTCCTATTAAACTTCTATCTCTTTCAAGTGGTTCAATCGAACCTTTTAAGCATGCTTCATTGGAGTTCTATTTACCACAAATTATATTCTTTTAAATTGCAAATGCTACACTTGATCTATAATGAATTCTTTCAGCACATAGTTTGTAGATATTTGTCATATATATATATATATTGTCATTTATGAGCCTGCATTGATAATCAGAATTCAACATCTAAACTGATTAGTTATTATATCATATAAATCTGATGCCGGAGTCTGTGATTGATGTGAATAAGTTGCATGAACAGTTGACTCGGCCAAAAAGCAAACTGCAGTTTATGCTCATCTGTGCACAACTGGTTCCAATTTGAGCAAGGATTAAAATATCTTGTGCTGGTGCTGCACTGGCCTGGCACTGACACAATATGTACCATTCTGCCACTTGCCAAGCGCCAGTATCTCGCACTGTATTGGTGCTGTGTGCCAGGAAGGCTCAGTAATTTAGTTCATGCCTCCATGGATATAATTGTCACACTATACCCAATATTTTCTGTGACTACTATGTTGTGACTGCATGTAAATCTATCTGGGAAGCTAGTAAGTAATTGTGTTATGCATCTCGCTGTCACATAAATGAAAATTCTCTTCTGTTACTTACATGAATGCATAAGTACAGTAGCTAATATATGGCTAATAAATCCCCATAACATCGTGGTGAACATTTAGATGCAACTATTACATTTTTGTGGCTTAACAAAAAATTTCACCATACAGACAGGTAAAAAATGGATCTATCTGATGTGTGAAGATATTCTGTCCAGCTGTGGTGAGTAGGCTGCAATCAATTCCGTTGAAGCAAAAAATAGGAGTGCTACTCCGTGGAAGTTTTATTTCATGCTCATTACTTAATGTATTAAAATATCAGGATGTCTTGCTTCTAACTTTTTGGCATCGTTAGAAGACATCTGGCTAATTTTGAAGTTTCAAATTATAAAAGCTTCCAGCTGACTCTCCCAACCAATACTCATAGGATTCCATGTTTGCAAATATTGGAAATTAGATAAATGTATTCCTTTTTTAAATGGATACCCTACATAGGTCTCCCTTTTTAAAGGACACAATGGAATGACGAAAACAATAGAATAACACCAATAAGAAAAATTTATATAAGAATGCACACTCAAAAAAGTGGGAAAAAAATAAAAGGGAACCCATTACATCATCATTGAGGCAAATTCTTACTAATAAGTTGATCTGTTGCGAACTATCAACTCCCATCATTATAGAGTGGCCATCCTTTTATAAGAAGCCCCACCCATCCTTGTACGTCATCATGAATCTGGACTCCTCATATGTGCATCAACTTTGCTCAACCCAATGTTTTGGGGCTAATGGTTGTGGGGCACATTCTTACACGCTAGTGTAATGATTGAGGAGGATGACATATGTGGAAGCCAAATTGAGAATATTTGAGTGCAAGAAGACTTCCGTTTGGAATCATTTTATGAGTCAGTGAGGCATTGCTAGTTTAAGATGTCTTTTTATGGTTATATTATCTTTTGTGGAAGTGTGTCTATATATAAATTGGGGGCCTTGATGGATTTGATTTGGTTGATTTATATGTGCCACTCTCACTTAGGAGAACATTTGGTGGAGGAAAAAAGGGGGCAAAAATAGAAGGAAATTAAGGAAAAGAAAGGAGAGAGAGGAGAAAAACTGTTAGAAGGAAAAAAAGGAAAAGGCAAGGAAATAAGAATAGAAAGGGTGGCCAGCTACTTTATGGGCGCACACTTTGAAAGAAGAGGAAAGAAGAGTCCAGCAGTTGATATATGGGAATTCAGAACCAAAAAACCCTCATTTAGGGTTGAGGGGATTGGCCTCATGAGGCAGCAGAACTCTCTCTACAGTAAAACCATGAGACTTGTCAGTGATCATTTGTCATTTTGTTGAAACAATCAAAATTCTTTTTTTTATTATGGCTTTCAGGAGAATTTAAGTTCAAAGGCTTAAAGTTATTGTTATAGATCTTTTTATGCGGAAAATCTGTATAGAAGGAAATGCTTAATTTTCTTTTAGCTTTCAATTTTTCTTTATTTCTTATAGTATTTTACTTTTGAAAATTCTGGCAAGAAGAATAGTAGGCTAGGCATACAACATTAATTTTTTTATAATATAAATTTTTTTCAGATATATGAGTCTCTTTTCGTTTTTATTGTTCAAATTCAAGTATCAACTTAAGTATAGTTCACAACTTCACATCATGAGGTTGATCTACCATATATAGCAAAAGATCAAACATCATTTTTGTCTATTTCCCCATCATCTGGGAACAAAATATCGTGAAGGGAGCCATGGATGAAGTGCTAAGAAGGTATTGGAGGATAGGTATGATTGCTTTGATTATGTAGATGTTGGTTGAGATCATCGAGTTATTGATGCTTCAACTTGAAAGGCCCTTCTGAATTACCCAAAGTGTTGAGCTTGCTATATAGTCAATTTTCATTGCGTGAAATATAAAGAAGCCATGTATTCAAATCTTTTCACTCTTTGCATGTGTATGAATAATGTTGAAGGTGATGCAGATTAATGTATGGATTCTTGTGCATGCGGGCAGCAACATCTTGGCCATGACAATAAACCACAGCATGTTACATGCATATAATTTTGAGCAGCAAGTAGGAATCTTCAGGTCTTCCTCATCATCCAAGAAACCTTGAGATGGGACCACAAGGTCCTAAATCCTATGTGCATGTGTTATTCTTCCATTGGAAAAGTGAATGAAATTTAAGGCACTAGAGTTCTATGGATGTCAAACTATGATTTTTTATTTTTCTGGATCAACTTTCCACTATTGGCAGCTTATTTGCATGATACTAGATGATAGACACTTGAAAGACAGTTTTCTGGGACAAAGTTAAAGGTATTGCCATGGTATTATTTCGGTTCCAACCCCTTCTGGGTCGGAACCGAATGGTTCCGTATGTATACCGGTGCGAACCGGTCCGGTTCGCATGATACAAGCTGGTATTAGTGCGAATCAGGCCGGTTCACACCGGCCCCGCGTGGGCGCGGGGCTACGTGGTTTCCTGTGCTGAGAACCGCGCCCGCGCGCTGCCTTGCGCGGGATATTCAATGCCACATAGTGGCATTCAACGCGTCCGCGGCGGGGGGGGGGGGGGGGGGGTTCTCTTTTGGTCTTTGCCGGTACGGTACCGGTTTGGTTCGGTATCGTACCGGTACCGATGCCCATCGGTACGTTGGTACAATCGGTATGGCGAACATTAAATGTTGTACTATTGCTGCTGCATATATGCAAAGAGGATGCATTCAAAAGCAAATGAACACTGTAGCAAAGGCATGATACTCAACTAGGTTGAAATAAGGATGCTGTTGCATGGTTGATTTGGAGTTGTATGCTCTTAGAAGGCCACAAGTGAGACAAAATCACTTAGCGGAGATTTTTACATGCACAAGTTTTCCTAATATGCATGCAGCATGTGCATTAAACATATGGCATACAAGCCAAAAAAGGAGTGCACAGGTTGTTTTGCGTGGAAGGGCAAAGTGGTTGTTCTGCAAACTAGAACACATTTAGATCTGATTCATTTCTATACCTGTCAGATTGCTCACAGCTCTGGTTGAGATTAGGCAGTGCACTTTCATGGCTGCCATTGCGTAGTGTCCAGGTTTCTTACAGAAACTATTTGCTGGTCATCGGGGCAGGGGGGCCCATGAGGTGATGGGTGTGATTTCACATTTAGTGGGAAACAGTGTAAATTCATTTACTGAAACCATACTGTCAAAATGAAATGTTCGATTCACTATCGTACACACAGTGATACTATGGTCCATGTCTCTGATGCCACAACTGTTCACTGTTCTCTTAATATTTTTGCTTTGAGGCCCAGTTGAAGTTCTTGTATAACACATTATGTAGAGCTTATTGGATGATTTTATAACAATGTCTAAAGCTGATATACGGGCAGAATGGGATTCACCCAGTACCAAGGCACTAGCAGGTTCTTGGTTAGTCATTTAGAGGTCTATGAGGCTAATCAAGAAATCATATATAAAAACAAATCCAAAAAATGATATAAGTCCAAGAAATACATTCCAACATCTAAAACATATCAAAGGCGTCTTTGTGGCAATAGCGTAGTTACTCTCGGTTTCACTGCTCGGAGCACCATCAGCAATAACAGCCTTGGTCATTTCCTCTGGTGGAGGCAGCAGCAGCAGCAGCTGTGCCACTGGTGGCAGTAGCAATAGAATGAAAAAAGGAAAGAGGAACAAGGGGAGAAGGTATAAAAAATTACAAGCATTTGTGCTGTTTGCCTTCACAAGCATTGCCTGAGATTGTTGGCCCTGAGTCCCAGAGCCACTAGATTCCACCACTGTTGCTCTCTTCTTTCTCTCTCTTCCTTTGTTGCTTAACCTAGGGCACAGTGCAACAGGGTAATGTGGTGACTGCACAAATCATGCTCTACTTGCCTGACCCAAGCACTCGCCTATGCACCCATAAGATGTCCAGGATGTCTTGGCACCTTCCAGTGCATGACTTGCATTGACCTAGCTTGCAGGCTTAGGTGAGGTGCCTGAAAAATATGGCACATTTTTAATCCAAGTTTGCATCACAAGTTACTGTTTTTAATAATTATAGAAGCCTTCACACTTCTCGGCAAGACTGAAGCACATTAAAGGAGCTCAAAATATTCTAAATTGATTAAATTATAGCAAAATAAAAGAGGAAGCAGTTTAACATCTTGCTGTTCTTTTCAGCAAGGAACATAATACTTCCTTGCCTATCATTCCTCTTTTTCGAGTTCTCTTGCCTCAATACATAAAACACCTACACATATGGTGTTCTTCCAAATTTCTGATACAAAGAGCTTTAAAGTAAATATTTCCATATAGATAAAACTGATGGACCTGATAAGAGCTTACATTAACTAGTTAAGTCAAAATCTGAAGGGATAATAATTGGACATATGAAAAGCTGCCATGCAAATTCTAATTGCTATTTAAAGTTTATCAACTTATGCTTCTTAAGATGTGTGTGCACGCCATAACTTAAAAATGTTCCCTTTTGTTGTCTGGAGAAGTTCTATAGATGTTTCATATGTAGTGCTTTGATCTAACTTTTTTTCTCTGTTCAACCTTGTATCTGTATAACCTTTTTCTTAAAACATTATCTCTTTTAGTTTCCAGGGGTTCAATTTACCGTGCTTTGGGGCTTATGGTTGCAGCATCTCCATGTGCATTGGCTGTAGCCCCTTTAGCATATGCTATTGCAATCAGTGCCTGTGCTAAGAAGGTAATGTGGTCACTCTTTAGTGCTTTCCATTGGTAGAACTGTACTGACATATCATATTTGAATAATCTATTGATTATTACTGTATTCACTCATAATCTTTATGGATGTTTTTGTCATTATTTGTATCCACTTGTTCACATATGGCTAGAAGATCGCTTAAAATATATTCAAAATTTTTTATTTATTATGTCTGATGCATTTGATGTCTTTTTTTGTTTACTTTCAGGCCTAGAAGGGAGGGAGAACCTCTTATAATTGTTCATGATTTTTATTCTCTTGTTTCTACCTCTTTCCTAGGACATCTATATTGCGCATAGCCTCTCTCATAGATGGAAGAAAAATAGAAAATAAGATCAAGAAGAATACATATTTTAACAGAGGAGCCATAAAGCTAAATGCTATTCTTCTTGACATCATCTAGTTGCTAATTACATTTCAACCTATGGAAAAGATTGCCATTGTAGACAATTTCAAACGTGGTATTGTTGTGTTAGAAAATAGCCTATTGTATTAATCATTCAGTTACAACAATTTTGTACATGGGATTAAGACAAATTTATTTTGGAACAAGGAGCTATAAAGCTTGAAGATGTTTTTCCTGGATTCATTAGTTGCCCAGTTATTTAGTCAAGGAATAAAAATACCTTGGTTTGTGTTTGTGAGGATATGCCCTTATTGTGCTTTAAAATAGCCTATAATCTCAATAATTCACACTGATCTTATGTCTTATTACATTCTCTTTAGCAAAGATCTTAGAACAATTAAGCAAGACTTCTTCGATAAATTGTGTGACTTCTCATATACATTGTAATACTAAACTTTATTTAAGTATTATTATGCATTTTTCTCTAATTTCTAGTTTCAGTCTGCTTTTGCAAGTTGAAATCTAGGTGTTTTTTTCCGTTTACCAAGCAGTGTACAGTCTTAACTTTTGTCTGGGCTCACGAACATCAATACTCAGGGCGCTAAACGAGGATAATATAAAAAATATTCTTCCTTCAGCTGTTCCTCCTTTTTTCATATTATTATATCGCACAAGTGGCCACAGGCTTTTTAACGAACTGTTTGTAGCTACCTTTTGACAAACAAGGGCAAAATTAGGAATTTTCTTTATGGAGGGAAACTTGTCATTTAACAGTACTCGATATTTTATACAAGTATGCTGTGTATTAATTTTCACTTAATTTGAAAACTTGGATTCTGAGTGTCTAATAGATTAACCAAAGAAAAAATGTTTTTTCTATTAACATTGTTAGATTCATACATATGATATGATTCCTTAAAGGCCTTAAATTTCTGACAATGTACAGGTGTTACTATCTATTATAACTTTATATTGTGACAGATAAAACTGCAAATTCATGCATTGATTTAAGCTGTTAACCAGGCCCGAGCTAATTTAGTTTCAATAACACCAAAAAAAGGGTTAAAATGGCCCTTAATGGTTGGGGGAAAACAAAACAGATGACCTCTCATAACTTGGTCACTAGAGTGGCCTTATTGTTACCCCCAAACCTTTTTATCTCAACCTAAATGGAGGTATGTTCTTTATGAAATTTAAATGATCTTCTCAAAATGAGAATTTCATTTGACTAAATTAAGCTAAGCTAACTTGTTAGTATTGATGCTTGATTTCATATTATTATGTAGATTTGGCATTTATATAAGTTATCTTCAACAGAATTTGACATAAAAGTGCTTAAAAGCAACAACATATGCCTAAGTTTGGGAAACTGCTATTCATGCCCTATCAACTGGGACCACCTTTTAACCAAATAACATAGAGGGAGAGATGTTCTTTTATTCATTAATCATCCATATACATACATATCAAGGTAGGCTGAACCAATACTAGTAGGCGTACCGGTCGCCTACCAGACTGGTTCGTACCAGAACCGATCCAGTAAGAACCAGTCTTCTGCCTCCCCTTTTTTCGGTTCACGTCTGCACGCGGACGCGCGCGGATGCGGGTACATAAAAGGCCATAGAGTGGCATTAAATGCCACTTTGTGGCATTTATGACCTGCGCGGGGCAGCACGCCTGTGCGCTGCCTCGTGCGGATAAACTGGCCCGTACGGCCGCGCTGCCCTGCACAGGCGGAGGAATTGCCCGCGGGGCGGTTCCCAACGCGGAGAATCGCGCCTGCGCGGGGCGTTTTGCTCTGAAGGAGCACGTGGCCCGAAAAAATTGACGCACAGGCCGGTTCGCACCGGTACGTCACCGGTACACGACCGATACCGAGCGGGTACCGACCGGTATGGCAGACGTACCGGCCAGTTTTCCAAATAAAAGCTTCCGGTACCGGACTCCACACTGATCCGGTACCGGGAGCAGCCCCGACCATGGAGAGAGAGAGAGAAAGAGGTTGGGCTACTCTCAACAGTGTTTAGCTCCTAACACTTCTTTCCAGCCACAAGCCTGCTTTAAGATCCATGCCATGTTAAAAATATGCTAACATTATACCCTGTTTACTATCACTTGCTCTCTTCCTCACCTCATCCAAATCTCTCTCCCTCATGTCCCACCCCCATGCTGCTACCTCATGATGCCTTGCAATCACCCCAAAATCTACATCTTCTATATTTCCTTCTAGAGCTTGTCTGCTTCTAAATCCACTACTATACGGACAATTGATGGCAATGCTGGTCAGCAGCCTTTGGAATGAGCCTCCAAAGATTTTTTTTGTGATGATCATCGGTGTAGGACCAATTTGATTTTGTACCTGTCTCCAATCTAGCGATGAAAATAAGGAGGGAGTGGCATCCAGCATTGATTGTAACATCAAGGGAAGGCAGGGGAGGGAAGAATGTGATGGGGCAGAGGAGGCTGAGCATGTCCATAGCATAGGCAATCAGATCATCTGAGCCGCCATGGAATAATGGATGATGGGGTAGGCGAGGGCAGGGGAAGGAGGAGAAGGTAGG
The DNA here is from genome assembly GCF_009389715.1 of Phoenix dactylifera. Taxonomy (NCBI): domain Eukaryota; kingdom Viridiplantae; phylum Streptophyta; class Magnoliopsida; order Arecales; family Arecaceae; genus Phoenix; species Phoenix dactylifera. Next base: position 2,354,024 of record NW_024067669.1, on the reverse strand, counting down.
GAGAGTAGCGACATTGTGGTCGTGGATAAGTTTGCACAGGCTAGATTTGTTATGGTAGTGGGATAAGGAGAAGATGGATAAAAAGTATAAGCATGGTGACCATCCACTGGTTAGGATGCGATTAGGGCATTTGGTGGGTGGTGACTAGAGGAGATGAACAAGAGATTAGGAAGGAGGGAGGGGTTAATGGGGTTGAGAAGCTAGAAGCGTGGTTCCTTTTACCCCTTTATTATACACAAATCTTAAAGTCTATCCTGTGGCTGAAAAGTTAGAAATGCTAGGGGCTAAATATTATTGAAAGGAGCACAACCTTACTCTCTCTCTCTCTCTATCTATCTATCTAGATATGTATCTATCTATTCATACATAGATGTGTGTGCGCGTGCACACACATTATATACACACACATATGTATACATGTATACATATAAATATATGTATGTGTGTGTGTGTGTATATATATATATATATGTATGTATATGTATATATATATATATATTTACATATATGTGTGTGCCTATCTATATATAAACTTTTTTCTGGATTGTCGAATAGTTTTTCATGACGTCACTCCGCGTGTCGGAGGCATATTGGATTACCTCTTCCTTTCGCTGTGTGTGTGTGTGTATATATATATATTTAACTTAAAAAATTGTGAATATTCCTGAATCATACCTAAATACCATAAGTTTCTTATGCTCTTTTTATATCTTATTTTCCTTTCTCTACTCCCAAATATTTTCGAACTTCATCAAGGTGTTTTTTAAATAATTTTTAATTCTTTGTGTGGCATATGTTTGTCCTTGCAAGGTATACCTTAACTCGAAGCTTGATTGTATGAACATGGATGTGACCTTGATGATACATGTATTTTGAAGTTGTTGGATCGGAAGGCTTGATTTCTTCTGGCATTGCATGTTTATATCAATTGTCATAATTTAAACTGATTACAAATGGATTAAGTATTGCACTCAAGTGGTGCAACTAGATTCTTGATTGGAAAATATTTGCTACTTTTTTGGGTACTCCAAGGAAAATTGCTAGAATTACTGTATGCATTTGTAGTTTTCCTGGATTGCAGTATGTTGAGTTTTTCTTTTATTTTCCACATAATACTTAAAAATGTCAGTATATTGATTATGTTATTACTTCTGCTTTTATCTTCTTATTTTCCTCTTATGAGTATAATTAATACAATGCTATTAGTGTGTCTGATTTTGTTCCTTTGTTTTTGTAGGGAATTTTGCTCAAAGGTGGGCATGTATTAGATGCCCTTGCAGCTTGTCAGTCTATTGCATTTGATAAAACCGGGACTCTGACAACAGGGAAGCTTATGTGCAAGGCAATTGAGCCCATTCATGGGCATTTGGAAGGAAGGATCAGATCTGAGGTTCCATCGTGTTGTATCCCAAATTGTGAAAGTGAAGCTCTAGCTGTTGCTGCAGCAATGGAAAAAGGAACTACTCATCCTATTGGAAGGTAAAACAATAACAATGAAGAAACAATAGCAATGGAAATTATTGGATGTCTTTGTGTTATTGTCATGAGAATTGTTTGTCAAAAAGAATTAATCCTCATTGAAAAGGAAAACTCAAATAATTTCCTGCTACTTGTTTTTCAATTTATTTTTGGTGGTAAAAGCTTTCCCATTTCTCTTTGATGGGTAAAAGCTCAAAAATGTACATACCACAACTTAAAGAACTCTTTATAAGAGTACAGCCAGCATTTTACCAGAAGATACAGGTACAAGCTGAAGTTATAGGAAGGGACCTAAACCACATTCAACTATGCTGCAGTTCCCTATTCTGGAACCTTAAAGTCTTGCTAGTGATTCTCATTGTAGTTTTCCATCCATAATATGATCTAAAGAAAGTGATTGCAACAGTTGCAATTGTGTGTTAGCCTCTTTGTTCTAAGTAGGGTTGTTGAACCTATTTGCAATTGTTTGATTTCTTCATCATATGAAAGTAAATTAAGCGAAAATATTCATTCATTTAGTTCTGAGGTCCCATGAGCAGCAAAATTGAGGAGACATACTTATGCATCATTGTACATTATTTGCCACACTTCTGCCTAGTTAAACCACCTTCCCCCCCCCCCCCCCCCCTCCCCTCCCTCAAAAATAAAGAAAGTTTGCCTAAAAAACTCATCTATCCATGTTGGAATCTCATGCAAATTCTATGCCACAAATACCACCTCTTTTTCTATGTAAACTTTGTACTATTATATGATTTTTTTATTACCTCATACCAAATTGTGAACTTCTCATTCATATACAATTTCTTGTCTCCTAAATTTTTCTAAATATCTGCTAAATCATGACCATAAATCACTCTTGTTTAACTAGACTCCTTTTTTTATGCAATAAGGGATAAAGGGAAACAAGTGAATCATATTTCCAACTTTCTTATATTTTTGAATCAGCAGATTTCTGGCCCATAATCCCTCCCAGACTTGGAGTTTTTATTTCTCCTATGTGGCGTAGTTGAAAAGGAAAAGAAGTAAGCTCTTTTGAACCTTACTGCCTTGCTCGCTTCTCTTTCTCATAATCTTCCTAATTTTCTTATAGATCCCAACCATCGAATCACTCCTAAGTTTTTGGCATGGATTGTTGTTTTCCATTTTTGTATGATAAAGGAGGTGAACTCTCTTGCACAGAATATTTTCTACTTACAGATTTGACTTGTCAAATCTGTTTCAAACCATGAATTTCTTAGTCAATCCTAATTTGCCAGCTTCAGTCTCTACCAAATACCATACTGTAGGTCACTCCTAAATCTACAGCACGGACTATCTTCTCCTTGATGATATATGGTATACTGGAGATGCTTGTGTTTAACGTGCATTTCACATGCATATTTGCTAGTAAATAAAGTAAAAAAGGAGGGGTCCAGCATGAAAGTATGTGTTGATCACTTTCATGATGAAGAATGTGTACCAATTTCATATTTTAGACTTAGATTTTTCTTTCATTCTCTTCCGTTTGATAGTATTATAGTGAATCTATCATTTGTTATATGCTGCGTTGGTCTGATTCGAGATTCTTAATCCATTGAATGTTGATGTTCATGTTATTATTGCATTACATCTTTCTTTGTTAAGGGAGAATGGGTTCTTATTGATATGGAGAACTATTGCAACCTACATGGAAGGCACGTATGCATCATAACCATAAGTGACAGGTTTTAGTCAACTATCTCATATGTCTAAATTATTTTCCGTTAATTTTAATTGAGGATTAAAAATTTCGCATAACTTCTACATTGTTACCTTTGGTCTTCCTCACATCTTTTTAGTTCTTCTAGACAGCTCCAACCTTCCCATTATCAGGGCAACAGATTTATATTGACATAACCGTTGATCTTAGTGATTATTCATGATTTCGTTTCTAAATGGTGCAACTTCTAAGCATCCTCCAATATGCACATATTACTCCTATAATTTCTAGATTTGCCACATTTGTTCCTGAAGATTTTTATCTCCATGATTCTTATCTTGTCTTCGTAACGCATTTTGGTTTTTGATATTCTGGTCCATGCAACTCTGGCAGCATTACTGTTTTCATAACCTAATGACATGTCTTAAAAGCATGCGGTAGTTGCAGGCTATGTCAGAAACTTCTCTTAAGTTCAGTTATCTTTTTCTTTTTTTCTTTAACTATATCTTGTTTATTTTATCTGTCTTATGGATGGAATATAGCAAAATGATTGCATGGTGTTTCCACTGGTAATCAATATTAATCATGGTCATTGCATTAAACTTTTGCTGCATTTTTTCTGGTTTTGTTCTAATGATTACTGCCATACACCCTCTACTTGTTTTCTTTGTTATGTAGAAACATTCAACCCAATTCTAGTACCATAAGGATTCATACATCATCCATTAATAGCACGTAACATGGAGCCTTATCTTAGAAGTGATTTCGTATATAACAAATGCAAAAGATAGCAAGTGTAAACATGCACTTAGAATATCCCATATCTTTTTCACAACCAAACTAAAACCTATTAGTCCTCTGATAAATGTCTTAGACACTCCGACATCCTGACTTGCAATTATCAGTATCCCAGTTGGAGGTAAACATCTATTTGCCAATGTTGTTTATTCTGAGTTTAGTAAAATGTTTCTTCATCTCAATTAGTCTATATTTGTATAATGTTTTCTCTAGCATGATTTCAGTGTGTGTTTCATACCAGTTCTGTTACTTAAAACCTTTTTTATTGGTTGGCTACTCTATGAAGGGAAGAAATTGAACTCGGTTAAGTTTGAAATTTTTTATTATAATTTACCTTGATGTATAGAACCATGCAAACTTATTCTCGACTGTTTACTTGTATGATCGGTTTATATTTGTTGCCCAGAAAAAGGTTTTTCAAGTTATGTATGCCCATTGAAAAACTTTATTCTCATATAGCCCTATGCCTGCTTGCTCTGCAGAGCAGTTGTAGATCACAGTCTAGGGAAAGACCTTCCAGACATTTCTGTTGAAAGCTTTGAGTGTGTGCCTGGCAGAGGTCTTTTTGCGACATTGGCTGGTATCAAGGTAGTAGCCTGCATCTTATCTCAGTTTGCTTAATATCACCTCACATATTTTTCTGTCCAAGCAAGCTCCATTTTGTTACATGCTGCTTTAGAAGCATTTCCAGTGAAATGATTCAATTTTTTTTTTAGGCTATTTCTTTTAAATTTTGACATAGATCCTCAAGAAGTGATAAAGTATTGCTGGTAATAAGCAACTACTAATTATCAAGCATGGCAGGCCTGTGTGGAACAACTCTGTGAACTTTTGCATTGCAAGTCTTTATTTCTATGCTTCAAAATTTTTTCAAAATCTAATGTCTTGTATACTCTTTTATCTTTTCCTACTGTGCAGCTATGGTGATTATTTTCACCATGAGTGTTCATTTTCTTTTTTCTTCCACATGTAAATGTCTCAAATTTGATAAATTTCTGTACAAGCTTATGCTTATGTCCTAACTGATCATGGAAATGGGCAATGATGGAAGGTTATGTTCTTTATTGCTAGTGTGAATCAGGTGAAAACTACAAAGAACAGTATTAAATGGTCAGAAGAGCATGGACTAGTGGGATTTTGCTGTAATTTAGTTTAATTTTAAAAATTAATGGATCGGGTTCTGACAATTTATGCTATTGGGGTAATTTACAACTGCTAGACATCAATCTGATGGATGGATGAGATCACATCTTATGCAGTCTGGGAAGTCTAGTTGGTATTTATCTAAATTCATGACAACCAGCGTCTGTGATTATGCAGAACTTGATTTGGAGAACCACCTCTTCAATTGGGAAGCAGATGCCACTACAAAAGGGCCTCATCTAATAACAAGAATTGATTTTATTTTTTAAATATTGAAATTAGTATGACATTGAGACAAAAAAGTGGGGGAGATGAACACTTTGGAAGACTAGGGAAGCAACTCTTCCCATCATTTTCCTTTTCTTGTGGGCCCATCTATGCTGGCCTGACACCCTATTTTATTTGTTGTTGTTGTTGTTTCGTTTGACTAATGCCTATGTTGTGCATAATAGTTTTCCTCTTTCTTAGGAGAAAGTCTACTAGGAGTTCGCTTCAGTAAAAATCTTAATTGGGAGACATTATGGCTTTACACAGGGTACGACTGCTACATCTCATATGACAAGCCTGGATACTAAGGCAGTTGAGTTGACTTTGAAAATAGGTTATTGGAACTAAATGACCAGATTCCACATTTTTACTTTTAAAGTACTTAGCTCTCTCTTTGGAACTTTTCTTGATTTTTATATGATAAACATGACAAAAGAAATGGTTGATTATTAAAAAGTTTGTTCACAGAAAAAATAAAATAGGAAGTTCCTATACTAAAATTATCCTAAACTAATTGCAAAACATTGTTTAGCCATATGTTACATACGCACTCCAATTTTAAAGCTTCTAGAAATGCCAATAATTTTCAACACTTGGATAATAACCCAACATGGCTAGGCAGTAAACTTTGAAACATCCTGTTGACATTTGCAAACAGTTCCGACTTTGCCGCTTTTTGTTTCTAGTGTTGGCTGCTTTAACAAAGTGTCATTATCCTTTTAATATAAAGTTATCCCAATTATTTGCTAGCTTAAGTATCTTTGGGACTTTAATTGACCTTGGTATCTAGGGAACAACTTAAACAACATGCATACTCGTGGCTGATTAATTGTTTTATTTGTTAGATAGCATATAATATCTCTCTTTTTCCGTTAGATTCTGTGGCTGTTTTATTTAGCTAAAGAAAGTCGTTTGATACATTTTTCTTGGTCGATCTTACAGAATGTTCCTCTCTTGGGAGTCTCATTTTGACATCATAAAGATAAATAGCTGCGACTAAATGAGCTTGAGAGAATTTGTGAAGAACAATTTTCATAACTTTATTGTCATGGTTGCATCTTGCATGCATTATTTAGTGTTTGGAAGGTGGAAAGAGTCACTATGTAAATACAAAATTCTACTTCTGTTTGTCTTGGCCCACTGCAATAGTATATAATATTTTATTCATGGATTAAGTAATCCTTTCTTGCCACCATTGCTATGTGCTTGTCTGCATGACTTTGTAGACCACTTTTAGCTCTACATGGATATAAATGAGAAGGTTGCATTTGAAGCTCATTATGCTGCCTACTAATTTAACACCATTTTCTCTCTTTGATATAGTCACTAACTGGAGATAAAGAGCTTTTAAAGGCATCGCTTGGTTCTGTCGAGTATGTTGCCTCATTGTGTAAATCTAGTGTTGAATCCTCAAAAATAAAGGAAGCAGCGAGGACATCTGCTTATGGTAATGATTTTGTTCAAGCTGCTCTCTCTGTCGATAAGAAGGTAAGTCATCCTTTGTCATGTACTTGTCTAGGTTTGCAAATTTATAAAGGATTTATTCATAAGATAGCACATCAAAGCTTGCATATATGGATAACTTGCATCTGAGGTAATTCATGATTGTATATGCTTTATTTCTCTATTTTCATTGTCTCTTCTCCCTTAATAAAAATAAAAGCATGCCTCGACCATCTCTAAAAGATATTTTAGTTAATGTAAGTTCCAAGGGATAACTTCTATTTTATCACTTGATAAGATATCTATAGTTGGTAACTAAGGATTTGGCATTTTAAAATAGCTTCCAACATTTAACAATCTGTCAAGTGAAATGAACAACGTTGTCAACATCTTTGCATCGGGTAAATCAAGGAGCTAAATGAAAATTGAGAATAATATCATTTGCTAATTTAATCATGATGTGATATTGTCTTTTTTAATGTAAACATGTATGGATTTCAGAAAGGGATAGCAGTGTAGAGACAAGTGGCCATCCAAGGACTGTTGGAAGTTCCTTAAAAGTAAGAAAAAGCAGTGAAAAAAAATTCTTGATGTAAGTTTTCAACCTGTAGCAACTTCACAGGGTTCGGCAAACATAAGATTAACAACTTACTATAGTGAACTGGTGGAAAAAGGCCAATTTTCTATCTATAAATGACAGAAACAATCAGGAATTATATTTTTATTCCCTTTATGAGGAAAATTGAATATTTGAGATTTTTCTTAAAAATCATCATGAATGCATATATCTGGTGCACAAACAAGTTCAATCTGCAGGAATTTTTTTTTTCCGTATTTTGGGGGAGAGGGGGCCAATAATATAAAGCATAAGAACATTAATTAATATGTAATAGTGGTAGACACAACTAACAAACAATTTGTTGTACAACTTAATTATGTGTTTTTTTCGCACCTCGACTTTTTTTTTCTTATAGATTATAGTTATGAATAATTTCAAGAAATTATAGATGGTTACCTATAATTTTGTGTAAGGTTCGCTATCTTGGTACCGAATCCTATATCGGTACCATCCTATTATAGTGTTAGTATACGATACGAGACGGCGAGGCGTGCCAAGCGACGGTATCGTACGAAACTGCATGCCAGTTCGGTATCGGTACGGTACGATACTGACTAGTATGGCAAACCTTGGTTTAACAACCATCGAAATTATACTTTTATTTAGAATTATACTTTTTATTCAAATAGATTTCTTCTAAGTGTATGGTGTCGTATAATAGAATAAAGAACTAAAAAATTCAATATACATTTTAAATAAGGTCTTGTTTGGCACAATGGGATAGAATGTGTGTGTATGAGAGGGAGAGAGAGGGCGGGGGCGGGGGCGGGGGCGGGGGCGGGAGAGAAGCCTAATCCCATTGGGTTTGACGGAAGTTTGCCGGACAAGCCCAAAATGTGAGGGAAAATAGAGAAGTTACCTCTACATTCTAGGAATGGGAGAGAAGAGTTTGAGAAATTAAGAGTCAAGACTTGGACTTGTCCCTTCAGCCACAGTTTTTTCCATGTAGAGAGAGAAAGAGAGCGCTTGTGCTGTGGTTTATGACCTTTTTTTAAAAAAGAAAATAGGCTGGTTCTATACCAGTGCTAGAAATATCAATACATAATTTACTTAGAGGAAACTGCATTGTGTTTGGATCTCATCAATCATCCTTTTTTGCAATAAATTGTATATTAAGAAATGTGAATCCTTTTTTTATGAAAAAAAAGAAGCATGGTTTATAGAAGATTAGTGAGGCATCCTCATGTATACGATATCATAAAACGTGGAGAGGGGAGAGAGGAGTGGGGGGGGGGGGCTTTGAGAAAATATACAAGCAGTAGTTTGGGTGGTCCGTTGAGTTTGAATTTTGACTGAAATTAAAAAGATAAGGACATCAGATTGCTATTTCAATTAGATGAGATTGTCATTACTAAAATTATAGAGGAGACACGGTGTTTATTGGGCAACATATTAGGAGAGGAGGGCATTTTTTTTATTAGAGAAATAATAGAAGGAGTCGCCATATATGATTGCATGAGTTTGGGGGTGCGCCTAGCATTTTTCTTTAAATGAATGAAAAGAAATTGCCAATCTTGGGGGAGCCATGTCTCCTGCACACCCTCGTCCCCAGGGTGGGACCCTCTCAAATCTGCCAACGGTGAAGAATGTTTTGTACTTTGATACTTGATATATTATTAATTCATATGTCATGAATGAGTTGATATTTTCTTCTTGGTGAGTTTGTGAAGCATATCTTCTATCATCTTTCTTAACTAACCCTAGCTCTCTTGCTACTACTGTTATAAGTTAGTACTTTGAATGATCAATTTAGAACTAATGACATGAATTATTTAGCATTATCCCAATTGCACCATTATATCTTGTTATCAAACAATGCCCTCCAAAATGGCAATTAAAGATCCTTTTCTAAACTTTTATTTTTTTCTGTTTTCTTTTGTTATATTTTCCTTTCTTTTGATTTTTTTAGCTTATTCTTAGCCCCTTTAAGTATATGAATTTTAGCAAATATGTTGCAGTTTTTTTTTAATCTGACTCAGATCAAAACTGAAGTTTGATATTAAGTAATTATTATGCATTCTTTTTGTGCTTTGACTTGTAAGGGGGAATCTCTATTTTAGGTAACTCTCTTCCATTTTGAGGATGAGCCCCGACATGGTGTTGCAGAAGTAATATCTACTTTAAAAGATCAAGCACAGCTTCGTATAATGATGCTGACCGGTGACCATGAGTCAAGTGCAAGGAGAGTTGCTGATACTGTAGGCATTAATGAAGTGCATTGCTGCTTGAAGCCTGAGGATAAGCTCAACAAAGTAAAAAGTGCTTCTAGAGATACAGGTATCCTACTACTGGTATTGTTGAAGATAGGCTTATTCTCATCATAAAATTAAGGTGTAATTATTATTTTGTTATTAGTAACTGTTTAGTCATCTGATGATTAGTATATTTAGTAATTTTTTTTCATGATGAATTTTCTCAGAAATGCTAGGTATAGCATGCAATTGCAGGAACCTTCTGTAAATAAATCGACTTTCAGATTTTATTTGTTCATGACTTCAGCCTAGTTTTGTACTGATAGATGATGTGGTGCAGCAGAACATAGGCTTGTTATCCAAATAATATTTATCCCAGTGCATGCAATGATATTGTTGATTTTGAATTTTCATTATTGAAGAAGTTGAATCATCGTATTAGGATTTGCAAACATAAAAACTTAGACCATGTACCAACCATCCATCAAGCATTTGAAAACATTATACCTTAAAGATCATGTAGAATGCAAGGAGAAAAGGAACATGATGACAAAGAAGATGAAATCAAGACCATCTATCAAGGCAAAAGTCGTCGAAGAGTAATTACTACTCTCTCTCCTCCATTCTCTTTTTTCTCTCCTTATTTTTTTCTCTTTAGGTACTTTAGTGCCACATCAGCTACCTACTTTTTTAAAGTTATCATAACACAATAACTAACCATGGAAATCTGAAGTCCCTTTGGGCCTTTGGAAAGAGGCTGAAAATGAGGGGGAAAATAGGCCTCCAACTTAAAATTAAGCTTGTTCTCCACCATCTCATGTCAACCATTTCGCCTGGTGCACCTTAATCATAACATAATAGTAAAGTTGAAAGAACCTTGTATAGTTAATGTTAGGTCCCTGATTGTGTGAGCAGGGTACCCTCCTGGCTACCATTCTCATACATGGATTCATTGACCTAATCAGCTCCCCGCATATCATAAAATAGTCAATATATTAGTTAGGCCCCTAGACAAATATCCCATTACCACAGTAAGTAGTTGCTTCCTAGAATCTGAGAACTGCAGTCTTCCTGTACATTTGGAGTCCTCTGAAATACATAATTGGATTCATTGACTCAATCGGCTTCCTGCATATTGTACGAAGTAAGATTTGGGGCACCAAATAACTAAAAGCTAACTACAGTCCGTGGTAGTTTCCTCAGATCAGAGGACCAAATTCATCTTGTATATTTGGAGTCATCCAAAGCCCATAGTTTTCGGTTTCTAGGTAATTTAGACCATGTAGATCATGACCAACGGTGTTCTTTTCATTTTAGAAGCTCAGTTATGGTTATCTAATAGGAATATAGTTTTACCAGCCCAGCTTTGACTTACCCCTGGTACTTCTTTGAGATGGTCCTATACTTTACATTGCAGGTGGAGGATTGATAATGGTAGGGGATGGTATCAATGATGCACCTGCACTTGCCGCTGCAACTGTGGGTATCGTGTTGGCTCAACGTGCTAGTGGAACTGCAATAGCTGTTGCAGACGTGCTGTTATTGCAGGATAACATTTCTGGTGTTCCATTTGTTATAGCCAAAGCTCGCCAAACAACATCATTGGTAATGTCCTTGTTAGGTTCTTAATCATCCTGTCATTTTAACATGGATCTATTTATATAATTGTTTCAAAAGTTTGGGTACTTGCAGGTCAAGCAAAGTGTTGCGCTTGCTTTATCTTGCATTTTTTTTGCTTCTCTTCCTTCAGTGTTGGGTTTTCTTCCTCTTTGGTTGACGGTATGTTGTCACATCTACATTTCCTTGATATTTAGCCATAGCTTCACATCCTTTTTTTTGTTCTTTTCTGTCACTATTGGTTCTTTGAATGAATTAATTTCTTTTATGGTTAATTCCATATGTGATATTCTTTTTCTTTAGCCTCTTAATGTCACTGTGAATCGATGCCTCCAAATATAGTTGGGCTATGCCCCTTATCATTCCTATGTGCTTCTAAAGAAGTCTGTTGTGCTCAACAACAGACTTCATTACTAAACTGGTGTTTGTAGTCACAACAGACTTCTCTACCAATCTGGTGTTTAGTGATGCATCTTTCTTTTGTGGTTCAAATGTAGGTTCTTCTTCATGAAGGAGGGACCCTTCTCGTCTGCCTGAACTCAATTCGTGCCCTTAATAACCCGGCATGGTCTTGGCTACAAGATCTACAGCAGCTAGTGGATAGACTGAGAAAGTCTGTGGCTGATCTTTTCAATAAGAGGCCTCCAAGGAATCACGTAATTCAGGCAGCTCCGTTATAATATATACTACATCAAATTTCACAGGTCCTGTTGCAATTGAATCAATTTTTGAGAGATGATTCTAAATTACGTGTGGAGGATGAATATATGCACAAAATTGTATCTTTTGTCTATATCATCAGCAATTATATTTTGATGCAAAAACTACGACTGCAGTGCATCACTTAGTTCTCAGGTGTTTGTTCCTGCCTTGTCATTTGTAAGCTCTTTAAAATGGAAGAATGTTGAATGCTAAGTAAATAGATTCCTCACTTCGGTAGCGGTGAGGAGGCTGATTGTCATTTATCTGCATTAATGTTGTGCTTTGAAGGTTTCATATAAACCGTCATATAAGCAGATGTAAGCATGTGTTGAAAAACATCTTAAATAGCTTTTATGCAATGAAATTATGTATTTCCATTGTTTTGCTTGAATCTTGACCCCTATCTTTCTTAGAACTGACTTTCGTTGTTTTGCAGTCTTTCGTTTATAAACAATGGCATACAGTTCCAGTTTCTTTTGTAACGCTTGATCCTATATGTTTAGAAACAATGAATTGTTTAATAATTGTGGTTAAAAATTATAAGCAGGAAACACTATGGGTCAATATGGATTACGTGTCAACAAAATGCTGCTTTGTATATTTTATGTCCTGGTATTTAGATTTAAACTTGCTGTCAAGCGCCCAGCCTTTGCTTTCTTTACTCTTTCGTGCCCACGGACTATATTTGAAGCAATATCGACTAAACGATCTGCTGGCAATCTATAGTATTTGTAACTCACTTATGAGTTAAATTAGGAAACTTAATTGTTGAATGGGTGGCTAAAATTGGGGCTCCATATTCTTTATGGTTAATGAATCTGTGCATTGCCTGCTAATTTTAACCTACTATTTATAATTTTCTTATGCAGTTCCTCTTCAAATTCTTGATTTGCTCCAAGAGTATTTATGAATGTTTGCCTTTAAATCAGAAAATTCTCACTTACTCTTTGGGAACATGGCTTTTTTTTATTTAGATCTACTGTAACCTTTATTCATGGTAATCTTTTGTCTTGAAGAAGAGACTGTGAAGAGTGCGAGCCACAATGCAGTAAGGCATCTCATCTGACCCTTGTTTGTGTTTAATATAATGCAGGCATCACAGGGTAGTGACAACATTTCAAGCAAGTTGTTAGTGGAAATACTCTGAGCAAGCACTTTCATCAATGATATAGACCTGCCCATGACTGATCTCCAAACCACTCTGTTAACAAAGTGGATTCTAACTTGCTAACTGCAGCACTTGCAGCTCTTGTCTGTCATCACTAACTTAACCACTTGCAAGGAAGATTGTAACTTGTGTGCTACTGTTGGTCCATTGGTTGCAGGTCTGGCACCCAGTCATGTAAAATTTAGTTTATGGTAGATTTGTTTTACTTGTGCATGATGGAAAATGTGCAGAGATAAGGCTCGAGTGCATGGCAGGGCATGATAGCCCTCTCTGTTCCTGAAAAGGTGACTGCAGGTGGCTAGAGATTAGGTCGGGGATTGCTGCCTGCTTCATGGGCTTTTTAATCAGAACTTGGTCTTTAGATGAATCTCATATTAGGTGAGAAGCATAGATCTCTGCCCACAAACTGATGGGTTAAAGCTCGATTCATAACCATTTCGACATACGTGTTTGCTACGGCAAGCATATCTTCATCAAAACAAGCCCCCTCTTCTCTTGCCAAACACATGAGTAACATCTTTTTGCAAAAGCTTAGCCCATAAACCCAAACATCTTCACCTGCTACATGATCCGAGAATGGCCAGGTCTCAAGAGGGGTTGAATGATTCACTGAGGATTAGCTTCATTGGTGCTGGCTTTTGGAAGAAGCGGAGGAAGGATGCATGTCAGTGAATGGAGCAAATGACAACTAAATGAAACTAAGAAGGTAGGTGATATTGTTGTTTTCAGAATAATAAATCATAGATGATTATTATGCGCTCGACCTTGCTTTTGATGTTATGTTATCCTAAAAGCACAAGTCAACATATGATCATTATCTGCAAAATTTTCAGAATAATAAATCATGGATGATTATTGTGCGCTCCACCTTGCTTTTGATGTTATGTTATCCTAAAAGCACAAGTCAACATATGATCATTATCTGGAAAACAACAAAAACAGCTGTGACAGCTTGACCTTCCAAACAAGAACGAAGTTTTATGTATAGCAGCTTCAACAGTGATCAAACTATGAGCCTGTCACAATAAAAAAAATAAAAACAGAACTAATCCATGTTAAAACTAGGGTCTTGGGACCAGAAGAATATCATTAAAAACCCCCGGTGGGGTTGGTCTAATATCGAAAACGATAGCTCTCAGTGAGTGACCTTCCAACAAACAAAACAATTCAAAGTGGAATGGTCATCAGTCCCTTTCAGACGACCTCTTTTTCCAAGCAAAGTCTCCGCCAGCTAATCACCTCCTTCCTACTAAAGCCAATCACTTATTTTCCCTTACCCCACCCCACTTGCTCTCTCTTTCCTCACCCAAAGGTTCCACGAAACTGTCGGCGAAATTGTATCTAGAAATTGCTATGGATCGAGACATATGATGAATACTCTAAGAACGCGATTCGCCCTCCACGTGTAGATCTCTGGCTATCTCATTGCTAAAGTAAAATATTCTAGCTCAAGCCGATCGTTCTTCAACAAGCATGGATGCTGGGACGCTAGATCTGATGGACTCCTTTGGTTGCTCAAACAAAAAGATTGGAAAAAGGAAACGATATGGAAATAAAAAGAGTGAGAAGAGTTTCTGCGTCTATCTCAGACTTAGAAGCATAGAGTACAGAGACAGCACCAGAGAGGGATGTAAAAAATATGCTATTTACAGACCTATTCAAGTGACCGAAGCAATGGGGTAGTTTCGGAGATATACGATGCTTCAGAAACACCGTATCTCCTAACCTTGCCTCGCCCCACCATGAAATGCACACGTGCACAGCACGGCATGGTCGGCTGCACCGAGTGAATGCGCGTGGTCACCGACTCAATGTCCTTGAAGCCCGACTTGGGCTTCCAAGGATAGGATTTCCATAAAAGCAAGAGAATTTGCTATTACAGTTCGAATGTATGACCGGAAAGAAAGTATTTTAAAGCTTTAAAAAACCCAAAAAAAAGAAGGGGATAAGGATCCATTTTAAATTTAAATCTTTTCAAAATTAAAATGTCTGACAATCTCTTAATAAAGACTTAATTTTTTTAAATCATAAAAAAGAATATCTAGACAAGTACAATGGATGCGGTATTTTGTGAATCTGAACTTTACTTAATGTTGATTCCATTTGAAGAAATCATAGTGGATTAAACTTTAAATTAGGTCATTTCTCACATACTTCTATATATCACATACATAGTACGAATTAATTGGGTTTTTATGATATGACTATTCTTACATAAATAAGCTCTCAAATAAAAAATAAAATTTCTATAAAAGCAAGAGAACTTGCTTTCACATTTCTAGTATGGGACTAAAATGGAAGTATTTTAAAGCCTTTAGAATAACTAAAAAAAAAAGAAGATAACGGTCCATTTTAAATTCAAATTTTTCCAAAACTGAAATTTCCGGCCCAAACAAAAGCCTAGCAACTTTAACCAAATAGAAATATAGAAAGCAATGCCATATGATAGGAGGGTAAAAAAAAAAAAAGGACTGGTTCCGTCATCCTATCCTATACTCTTATATTGGTCGACAAAAATGCACCTAAAGTTTAGTATGTTATAATTTTATACTTTTAAAATAATATTATAAAAATCAAAAAAATATTAAAAAAATTAAAAAGTAATTGAAGAATAAAATATATAAAGTAGTGCCGCGTCATACAAATAAAGAAATCACCCCGTCATAGAAATATATAAAGTAGGTAAGTTGCTGGACTCGGAGGGAAGGAGTGCATACACCATGTCCATCTTTTTCCACTTACTCTTCCTGTGGGTAGTATCACTCGTCCCGGCGGGTGCGGTCACCGCCCCGTCGGACGTCGCGGCTTTGGCTGCCTTCAAGGCGGCCATCTCCCCGGCTTCTATTAGTCCCTCGTCTTGCCTCGATTCCTGGAATTTCTCCTCCGACCCCTGCCGCCCCGGCCCTTCCCACTTCCTCTGCGGCCTCACATGCACAACCACCGGCGGCGGCGCCACCGCCACCTACCGCGTCTTCTCCATCACCCTCGACCCTGCCGGCTACTCCGGCGCCCTCACCCCGCTCCTCTCCAACCTCTCCCTCCTCGCCCACCTCGAGCTCGCCGACAACGCCTTCCACGGCCCCATCCCCGCCTCCCTCTCTTCCCTCTCCTCCCTCCAAACGCTCATCCTCTCCTCCAACTCCTTCTCCGGCACCATTCCGTCCTCCATCTCCAAGCTCTCCTCACTTCAAATCCTCGATCTTTCTCGTAATTCTCTAGCCGGCCTGATCCCCCAGTTCTGGGGCTCCATGTCCGGTTTGAGAACGCTCGATCTCAGCTTCAACCGACTATATGGGAATCTCCCCCAGACGATGCCTCCCAACCTGGTGGACCTGGCTCTGAGAGGGAATTCCCTCTCGGGGACCATTAAAAGAGCCACCTTTGCGCCGCTCCGAGCATTGGAGGTGGTGGAACTGGCGGCCAACCGGCTCGAGGGGAAGCTGGAGGGCTGGTTCTTTCTTCTCCCTTCGTTGCAGCAGGTGGACCTCGCGAATAATAGCTTATCGGGCGTCGAGGTAGGGCCGCCGCCGCCAGGGCAGCGGCTTGTGGCGGTGGACCTGGGGATCAATCGGATCGAGGGGCAGCTGCCGGCGGCGCTGGCGGGATTCCCAGCTCTGGCGGCGCTGTCGGTGCGGCACAACAAGCTGAGGGGAGCCATCCCTTCGGAGTACGCCGGAGCCAAGAAGGGGGTCCCGTTCGGGCGGCTGTTCCTCGACGGGAACTTCCTCACCGGGACGGTGCCGGCGGGGCTCCTCAGGAGCGGGGAGCTGGTGGGGAGCTTGGGGGACAACTGCCTCCGGGGATGTCCACCGGCGGCGCCTCTGTGCTCGCCCCCGCAGAAGCCGAAGGCGGCTTGCAAGCAGGTATACGGCGTCGACGGGAGGCCGCGGCGGCCCCACTCTTATTTGGATCGGTAGAGAGGTTCGCCGGCGGTGGTGTTTTTGGCTACCGGCTTTGGGTCTCTTTGGCGGGTAAAATTATGCGCCATAACAATAATAATATATAGTTTTCTGTAATATTGTTATATAGAACAAGGTTTCTTGTCGTTTCTTACCGTTGTACGGTAAATAACGGTTTACTATGATTGAAACGGACATCAAATACCGGAGTTTTTTCATGCTTCACTCAAGACATCTCTGGAAAGAAAAATTTAGAGTTTATTTGGCTCTTTGCAATCTCCTTCTCATGCATTAATCACCTATCTTCCATCCCCTTTTTTAACATTTCCTTCGACCACCTCAACTCTATTTGGCAAACATGACTCCCTTTGACAAACTCCAACCCCTCCCTATTGCCCCTGCTAATGACCCCAACCCTCTTTAGTGACCTCAACAACTCCAATCCCCTCCCTATCTCCCACTCCAATGATCCTTACCTACTTTGATCTTCTACTTACGTCCCACGCTACCAACCCTCTTTGGTGACCTCCAATGCTACCACCATTACTACTGCACCACTTTTTTTTGCCTCATCATAACCTAAATCGATCTGGGGCTACTTCTGTCTACCATAATTCTTAAGGATGAGATCAGCAAGGAAGGTTAGAAATCTCGAAGGAATGAAAAAATGAAAGAGTTTAGAATGAGAGCTGCATGAAGAAAAGGAATCTCCTGAAAATTAATATGAGAAGCCAAACAACCATATTCCAAATCGAAAATCCCATATGGCAACTTGATCACCATAGTTCAATATTATTGCATTTAAATAAATAGAAAGGTTTCAATTCGTAGTTGTTATTTACATAAAGATCATTTGATATAATAATAAAAATAATAGTTGTTATATAATTCTTTTTATTATTTCTAACCTTTTTTTTTTTTTTTTTTTTTGCTGAAAAAAAGGAGGTAGGGGGGGGAGGGGACAAGCCCACCCCGCGTAGCAACCCCAACCGGGCCCCGCCCCCGCCAGGACTATGTTCGATTCGGGCAGAATGGCCGTTTGGTATAGGCCCAGCTCACCTGACCCCAGCCATATATTACTCATACCTCCCCACCCGTGACCCCGGCTCGGTTACCCCTCTGGGCTCCGGCTCGAGAACCACGTGTGAGTACGTCACACCTGGCACCACCAAGGCTACCAGCCGACCAGTAGCACTTCTAGACCCCGTGTCCAGGCTAGGGGCATCCGGTCCCCACATTTAATCGACGCCCGCGCGTTTCGAACCTGGAACCACTTGGTTAGAAGCCGAGCTCCGTTCCAACTGAGCTACCGCCTTGGCCTTTTTTCGATGAAAGAAACTCGTTTAAACCCTAGCATGCCATTCTTATGTCTCATATGTGCAGCGTCCCTGGCCTTTAATCAAAATGCACTTTGCTTCTCTCAAGATAAAAGAACTTTGATTAGTTTAATTTGAATTGAACTACAAAAAATAATAAAATTGCATCAGATAAAATTGAGACTATATTTGTTATATATAAAAAAAATTATCGGCCGCTCGCTCCCTTCTAGTATGTGATTATAGCCAATTCATAATTTTTGCATGTGCACTGCATGTATCTTAGTATTAGCATACATGAGCTATAAGGCAATGAGAAGCCTCCAAAATTATAGGGAAAGCTATCATAATGTTTTCACAACTTTTGTTTTTTAGAGGTTGAGGGATGATGGGTGGTGAAAGGTTGTTCATGCTTGCACGTCTTGTAGTGTTTAAAAGCCAAGCTGAAGTGATAGATATGTCGGTGGTCACTGGAAGCTTGTGATGCCCATTGATTGCCAGAAGGTGTGAAGAATACACTACAATTGTAGGGGCCCATGGTACACGTTCTCTTGTCTCTGTTTACAAACTTTTTATTTGTTAAAAGCAAGAAGAATCAATTACGCCAAAAGAAAACAAGAAGAATCCCTGAAAAAACCTGGTCATTTTCGTTTCTTGTATCTCCCCCTGTGAATGCCTATATGTTATTTTGTTTTCTTTCTGAAGGTTTGATTGATTGCTGAGGAATTAAGATACATAAGTTGTGCACGTTGGGGCCATCTAATGCATTCCATTCTGCCACTTTACAGCTGCTGATGAACACTAGATTTTTTTTTTTTTTTTTGCTTTTTCATTTCAAAGTTGAAGAGATCATGAGTCATTTGTTAGTATATTCTCTACATGCAATAATAATCATATATTTTCTTGCTAATGGTGGGACTATGGTGGGGCATATCTGCTTGCTAGGTTTATATATCCTGCAAACAACATTAATATATTAGAAGACATCATTTATTTTGCTGAATGTTGCAATGGTAGATTACGGTAATGCACTTAGCATGCATTGTTATGCCCCAAATCTAGGACATAACACGGCTATGCTACCGAGAGATACAATCCATAATAATATGAAGCCAAATATTTCATTTAACTTCCAAATTCATCTTAAACAAAATATAATAAATAAAAGTCTAATTTTGTCGTCCATTAAATGAAACCAATACTGGTTCAGTGCATCTAAATTCAAACACAAATACCAAACCCGTAATCCTCGATATATTAAGCTACATATTCATAACCACTAAAGAATTAAAGTTCTGCTATATATATCGTCAAGCTTGCTAGCACGAACTCTAAACCTAAACCATCCTTCGTCGCTATTGACCCTATTCGCCTATAGAGAAAAAAATAAAAATAGAGATATATGAGCAACACAGCTCAGTAAGTAAATCTTATTCTATCTTACCGGATCAAACAAAATTTTTTTACATGATTCAATGCATCATTTGGAAAGTAAATTTATACTGTAAAATAAATATTTCATAAATATAATAACAAACTGTACCATAGCAAACTAATATGTATGTACAAATCATACAAATTCGTAAATCTAAAAGTATAATTTAAAATATTCATAATCCTTAAATATTTGTCATTTATCCATACTTTTAATTAATACAGTGCTCCCAGATTTTGTGCTACAGTCATTATAACCCGTGACAAGGCCATCTTCGTAATCGACAAGATATCATAGTTCGTATTCGTTACCAACTTTAATCCGTTGGCAGAGGACCGTTTTCATTGGATGCTAGCTCGAGGATGTCAATTAACCTCCATTTCTAGGGGCAGTCATAGCAATATGAGAGCCTTTAGAAAACTTATATCTTTGTCTTAAAGCTAACAGATAAATAAATAAAAAATACTAAATAGCATGATCAGATTTGCATCTCACAAACCAAGCTATTTTTATTAAAATATTCATGAAACTATATTTCATAATAAAGCATAATTTTCATAACACATATGCTGGTATATAATTTTAAGAAAAACATGATATTTCCATAAGCAAATTTTATACACGGAAAACATAATTATTTAAAAAATAATAAGGAGTGTAAGATTTACTTGGTTCTTTCGCCATAGACTGTCAAACTTTACTAGATAAATCAGTTAACCCTGGTTAAAAATATTAAAAGTGAAATTAATTTCTGTTCGATGATTTTAATCAAATTAAAACAATACAAAAAGGATACGGTGGGTCAAGTGACAGTATTCAGTAGCTCCGGGCGGGTCGGATCTAAATAACTCAATCAATAAATCAAGGGGTATGAACTTGATCAGAGCCAAGGTCATTCGACGAGGCTCATCATTAGTGGGTTCTAGGGACACTTAATAGAGTTGGAGTGATCAGTTAGGCAGACAGCCCAGGCACCAGGGCAGTTTAAGGCCTCTTTCCAAGGGTCAACTCGAGTCGTGGATCAGATCAACAAGACCCTGTATTGTGATCCATAAGGCTATTTAGAGAGAGAAATAGGTATATGAGAGAGAAAGAAGAGAAAGAAAATAAGAGGAGGCCTCTCTCCTCTTCTTCTTTTCTTTTCTTTTTTTTTTCTTCTTTTATTAGTAAACATGGGAAGGAAGCAGCGAACCACGACCGTGGTCGTGGTGGTTCGACGAGGTGGCAGCAGGTGATGGTAACAACAGCAAAGAGCGGCCGGCGACGGCAGTCGACCGGCCGAATTCAACCCAAAAACAAGGCCGAGAAGGATGATTGTTGGCTCGTTGTCCTTGGATCCTGACCCACTTGTCAATGGCTGAGGGTCCGGGCAAATGCGAGAAAGGGTTGGGGCTCTTGGTGACAAACGCCGGCAGCGGTGGTGATCGAAAAAGAAAAAAAGGGCCAGTAGAAATAGAGAAAAAATAGGGAGGTTTGATTTTTGGTCGATTGCTCAACCGACTGGAGTGATTCCAAGTCGTGGAAAGAAGAAAAAAAGGAAGGAGAGAAAGGACAAGGCATTACCTCGGCTCTGGTGGTGTCCCGCAGCTCCAATTTTCGGCGAACACGAAGACGAGCAACCGTGAGTTCAAGTGGAGAAAAGAGGGAGAAGAAAGCTCGATGATCAATGGTGGAGGATCATCAAGGGGTGGGGAGATGGGTTATATAGAGGAGGCAAGCCTCCTTGGCTCTCGGAAGTCGACTCCCACCGGGAGTTGAATGGAGAAGAAGACTCCCATCGAGAGTCTTCCTCTCTGTTTTTTTTTTTTCTTCAACCAGATGGGAGCTTGAGTTGGGCCAAACCCTAGTCAGGCTGGTCCAGCAGACCGAGTTTTGACTATGCCCAGCCATCACATTCTCCCCCTTAAAAGAGTGATACCATTTGAAATAATCCAAGACCTTACCCAAAATAGCTAACCAAAAGAATATTTGGATACTTTGATCCTATATAAATAACATCATCCAAAATAGCTAGCTGGAAAGTATTATTTGGATTTCTTGATCTTGTATAAGTACCCAAAATCTACCAACAAATAACCAATATGGGACTAAACACACGTCCGCATGGGGCCTCACATACATCCTTCTTATCATGTTCAATAATTCTGTTATAAATAACCAAATTGGGGAGTCCCTACTCAACAAGGCCGAAGCTTTCTCATGAGTTAGATCTGATGGCTAAATTTTCCTGTGATTCCTACCATGTTAAATGATGATATGTACGACAATGGATCTAGAGCACAATCTTTGTTTACATCGTTGCCCAGCATTTCAAATAATTGTAAAATACAAAATTTAATATATAGAAATGCTTTGGAATTGCTCGTAGATCAAACGTTTAATTTTGGCATGCACAAACGAACTGATAATTTTACAGGATCATCAGCACTCACCAGCTGCTGTGCACTTGATTTGTATGGAGGCTACATACCATCAATATTGGCAAAATTCCCTTAGCAAGGGTTGAGTCCAAAACAGAGTCAGGAATGGCTTCCAAGGTTTCTTCAAGGAAAGACTCAATTGCCAGCGGTGAAGATCCACTGGAAGTTGTTAATACTCTAAACGCAGCATGCCTTCCTCATCACAAAAAAATAGCAGTACCGACCAAATGACAGCAACCACGAGCACCAAAAATCAAAGAAAGTTGTTAATACTGAAGTACGACATGCCTTCCTCATCACAAAAACAAGTTGACTTGACTGCACCGACCGAACAACAACCACGAGCCGGAAGAATTGAAAAAGGGATGAAGAGGACTTGTCAATGATCTTGCTGCTATAAATAATTGAGAGCAACATCCAAGACACCCCTTCATGCATCACAGAATGGTGACTATAAAGCGAGGCCACAGGAAAAGTTTCGTATCTCTAGGCCTCATAATAATGATGCAGCATTGTCACAGTTGTTTACCCAAACATCTCCTATACCCTAGAGCAATGCAACTTCTTTTAAGAAACACAGTGCAGAACAAATATCTGAAAGGATACAGAATTGGAATACCATCACAATAAACAGAACTTTCCTGGTGACACTTGAAAATGATGACAGAACCAGCGAGCGGAAGTGACGAAGAGGTACGGAGCATGTTCCTGACAGAAGAACGATGACCAGCAATCTTGGTGTTCGAGGCCAGGCAGAGGCAACCGGTCCTCCAGGATCCCTCACCGGGAAGGCCCGGTTCACTAGGAATATCGAGTTCAATGATCGAATCTCGACAAATTCATCAACCCCGGTGACCATGCGTCATCGGAATGTCGTTTTATCCCTGGCTGCCTCTACTGTTTCTTAACCTTGAACTTCAGCTCAAATGGAAACTTGAGGATGACTTCTAGGTCCTCGAGGGTCCAGATGAGGTCTATGGCTTTTGTATCAAACGTCAAATGCCAAGGATTTCAGAATTACAAAAGCATTCTGTATGAAAATATGAAGTACACTATTACTGAATAGCACACATGCTTGATCAATTAACAGCAAACACAATCAAAACGAAGGGTTGCATCTAATACTACCAAGAAAAGCCCGAGAATGTGACAAATTTATTCCGAGTTCTCTGAAATACTCTAGATTACTACCATAAGTTCCTGTGCGTCAAAATTGGGGGTTGCGGTTTCTGAAGATGGCAGTGACTTTGCTAAACCTTGAGGAAAACAAATTCTTCAATGGCTGGTATCTCCCCAATCTTCTTCAGAGTTTCTGTGTCTGGCTCCTCATCAACACCGATTGCCATAAACTGCATGCTTCCGAGGGGCAATCCTTCCGACGCTCATAAAACTAACATTTATATTCTGCTCACCCAAGATGCTCGCTACTGTCCCAATCATCCCCGGCTGATCAACTTGCCTGCAGAGGATCAGGCTTCCTTCCAAGCTTACATCCACTTGGAATGATCCTACTTTGGTTAGACGAGGTATCCCATCCTTTACTCTCCCTTCCACTCTTATTTCCCCAGTCTCAGACATTGCACTTGCAAACTTCGACTCCACGTTGGCAATCTGAACCTGTATGAATTCTAGAGGGTTCTCAGGTGAGCCATCCAACACAATTCTCTCTTCTGTAATGCGGACCCCTCTTTGTTTGGCTGTGAAATCAGCATTTACAAGATTTACAAACATGCTAGAGATGGGCTCAATCAGACCCTTGGTGATCATGGCACGAAGTAGCCTAGTGTCAAGATCATCAGGAGCTCTGGCAGATGCATAGGTCACCCTCACTGATTTTACTCCACTACCTCCAGCCACAAGCTGGACAGCAAGCCTGCCAAGCTTTTCTGCCAGAACAACAAATGGTGCCAGCTCCGAGAGGACCTACAAATACAAAAATTATTGTATAAGTTCTCTATGGAAATGCCAGGAAAAGGTAAGGATACTTGTTTCACAGGCTTGGCGATAGGTTTCATGAACAGATGATATTTTACTGCTCTCAGAAAATAGGCACAGCTATCGGAACTGCAACATGATCAGAGACTTTCTTTTTAAACACCAGGTGGTGATGGCTTTGCAGACATTGTACAAAAGAAAGAAAAGGAGTGTCTAGTGCTTACACTGGCTCCGTTAACATATTATTAAGATGTACAAGTTGTATGGAAGCAGTTCTCTGATATGTGGCCTGATGACTGTATGGTTGCTTCCAATATCAGTCCAGCAGAGGTTTGTCTAGCATTGCTCAAAACAAAAGGAGCTTGGCTGAACTCTTTCCTAAGGAAGGCTGCTTGACTTTTTTATGTGGTAAACCCCCATCAGGTGGAATTCTATTGTTGGATTTGACTTTTCAATTGCAGGTGAGTTTAAAGGGTCAGGTGACTGCAACAAACAACTCTTGGTAAGCTATCTCCTGCTGGAAGGAGAGCTCACTTAAACAGCGTGCCTAACTTATATATTTGAGGTTGAAATAAAAGCCCTTACTTCACCGCCAATTAATTAGAAAGATAAGAGATGATATTTCTGAGTAAATAGTAATACACTTGTTGACTGATAGGATTTGGCATGCTCTTGGGGCTAATTTTATTATTTTCCTTCAAAACTTAACATTTCTTGGCATAAGTGAAGGATAAAAGGGCTACATCATGAATATAATTTTAGGACTGTCATACCTCAGCAGGAACCATTGGTGCATTTACTGCAGTAGCAGCAAGTTCCCCTTTCAAGGCACCCACAACAGCTTCAGCTATTTCAATGGCTACTCCTTCCTGGACATCCCAACCAAAAGAAATGGAACGAACAAAAGATTACTATTTAATTCAATAAACAAATCAAATAATGCTTGAAAATTAGAACAGAACATTCAGGGTACCTGTGCTTCCATTGTGCTGGCACCAAGATGTGGTGTTACAGTTACATTTTCATGCAGCACTAATTTGTTGTCAGCAGATGGAGGCTCTTCGGTGAAGACATCGAGAGCAGCCTGATTGAGTCACTCAGGGTTACAAAACAGAAAATTACATTCTTAAAATTCCAAGACATATGACAGCCAGAGCTGAGAGAATATGATCGAAAAGAGAACCTGTGCCACATTGCCAGAATCAAGGGCTCTGACTAGAGCTTCTTCATCAATGACACCACCTCGAGCAACATTTACAATTCGTACTCCTTTCTTCATTTTGCAAAAGCCTCATCGTTGAGAATCTTGGATGTGGAAGGAGTAAGAGGCATATGCAATGAAATGAAGTCAGCAGTTGAAATAGCTTCATCGAAGGTTACCAACTCCACTCCTATAGCATGAGCACGGTCTGCAGCGGCATATGGATCATGTGCAATCACATGCATCCCTAGCCCTTTAGCACGTCGTGCAACTTCTGATCCAACCTTTCCAAATCCCAACACAGCAAGTGTTTTCCCAACAAGTGATACACCAACATATTTGCTGCGCTGCCACTTACCTGTGGAAAAAAAATCATCAGAACAAGGTTGGAAAACATGAAGATCTAATGACTTCCAAATTAATAAAACTGATGTAAGTAGGTGCAGCCTGTGGGAAAAAAATAAAATGGAATTCATTGAGGTAGCAGGAACAGGTTAATCAACGAAAATGAAAATCAACCTTACAGCATTCCCCAATATGTTCAAAAAATATCTAGAAATTTACTTCAACTAATGCATCCTCAAGGAACAAGTAGATTTAGATGATTTGTAAATTTCAAAGTCCCAGAATTCTCCATATTGGGGAAACCCTAAAGACACAAGATACCAAACTCTATTGCACTTCAAAATTAAAGGAGAATAGTTCATAGCTGTCACTGCCATGACAATTGGGATTTTGGTAGAGGGTCCATGCGGATGAGAGTCTATTCATTAGAAATTATGTGCGTAATTGTAGGTCATCCAAAACCTTATACAACACCATATAATATGTTATAACTACTTGTACGTTCATGCTAAAAGAACCAAAAAAGAAAAAAAAAAACTCTCCTCATTGTTGATATACCAAGGTATGATAAACTTCTCATTTATTGGAGCAAGCAATTGCCAAAAAACGCAAGAAGAAAAAAATAGGATTCAAACAGAGCTCCTTGGAGGGTTCTAGCATCTAAGAGGGAACTGCTTCACGAAATTTTATACAATATGTAATAATTCATTTGCTCGAAATTATTAAAGAACTGATTTTGTTTCCATGAATATAAATGTAGTTGGAGACAATTTAAAGAAAAATGTTTTTCTAGATTTAAGTGATAGACAGTTAATTCCATGTTTATCAAGTTTAAGAAAGGAAAGTTAACAGGAAACTTAAACAAAAAATGTGCCATAAAATGTTGGAAGAATTGAAACATATTTGAAAATACAGAATCTTCGACTAAAGGAAACATTTTGTCAGTCCCATTATAATGGTGGCAAGGTCCATGGAATATACAAATACAGCAGCAGAAATGCAGATTCTTAATAAATATGACCATTTTTATGGTTTGCTTAGGCAAAGAAGAGGTTGGTAATGAAGTAGACAGCCTCCTGATGGTGGAAAGGAACAGCCTATGATAGTTTGGCATGGGCAATATAGCTATGGATACGGATACAACATGACACGGATAAGCTGATACGACAACCTCAAAAAAGTAGGATACGATACATCTAAGATACAGCAATGAATATGCTAAATAACATGTTCATAATTTATATACTAAACATCCACTTTCATAAGCTCATCAATTAGTTATCATTCAAATCCAAAGACCCCAATCCATAATTTATATTTTAATACTCACATCAAAGACTATAAATTGAACATTCATCATTAAAAGGTTAATATTAGAAAGAAAGAAAATGCCCTCCCTCTCATTTTTGGAGGTCTCCAAAAAGTATCTCAAGTATATCCAAGAAATGTCTTAAGTATTTTTAAACTTTGAAACACAAGATATTTAACATAAGCATCAAACAACAATCCAAGAAGTATCTAATGAGTATCGATATGTGATACGTATCTAATATGGACATGGCATGTGATTTGAAGTATTCGTGCTTTTCTGTTGGGTGGTTTAAATCACTGGATAGTTTTGGGCCCCGTGACTAAGGCATTTCTCATGCATCATGAGATCCAAGAGCAAAGGTCAAGTGAGGATTTTTCAAATCAATTTTTTGAATGTCGTACAACAATGTTATTGTATTGTAAAAAAGAACACATGCCATGAAGTTCTAGCATATGAAGCTTAAGTCTCAACGCAACAAGGGTTTCAGGATAGAGATTCTGGCTCTGATTTATCGAACAGTTTTAATATTGAATAGATCATTTGAAAGAGAAAACAGATGAAAATAACAAAGTATATAAACCTATAAGATGCGACAAAAATAGGTATTCAGATAAAATATACTAATAATTCTTTTGATTACAACTTTACAATGAGAATATATAAGGACTGAGTGAGTTGCTTGTTTGCCTGAAAAAAGGAAGAATGATAATATATCCTTATTAGTTCGATTTAGTTGGTAGTATTTTATGAAAATTAGTGCAGAGATCTTCAAGAAAGCACAAAGTTTGTTTCTTATCTAGAAAGTGATAAAGTTCAAGCTTTCTAAAAGTAGTTCGGCATGGATTTAATATATGCCAGCTTAAATGTCATGACCATGCACAGCAAATATAAGAAACTAAACAAACTAAACCAAGGCAGAGAGTGCACAAATTTGTATAGAAGGCCAACAATTGGAACAACCACGTCCTGCAAAAACATGAGCAGAGGTTATAAAAAGGATTGAAAGCTCACCTGGAACAAAGATTAAGCTCCTTAAAACAAGAATCCATAAGGCATATACCAAACTGGCAATTTCAGCTTTAAAGTCTAGAAGGATATGGTTGATCACATATTAGTCAATTTTAAGAAATAAAAAGATTCCATGGTAAAATATGGCTTAATGGCATATAGATTTGTCTATACGAACAGCTAACCTCTACAAACATGATATAGAATAGAGTAAATTGACTTTGTTATCTGGAGTTGCTTGCAAATATAAGAGAGATGGTAAGGTCTACAAAGATCATTGATGGACTCTTCCAACAAGGGGATGACATCATGAATCATGTAGAACTAACATTTGCTGCACCTGGCTGCCAGGTTCTATCATGAAAATAATATATTATGAAGAACACCTCGATGAATCAACATCCTTAATGGTAGATATTTTGCATTACAATTCCAATTTTATGAGTTGGAAAAAAAATCCCTTATGGCAAAATTCCCAAAAATATGTCCCAGATTTTTTTCTCCGGGCCTCACCACATAACCTCTTTTTTTAGTATTTTAAATTCTTTAAGACTAAGTTCAAAATTTAACATGAGTAAGAAGTTTTGCCAACCACATGCATCTCACTAGCAACTGTCTCCTATTGCCCAGAAAATAGCTACACATGGACAATGTGGTAGATTGGTTAAGAGT
Source organism: Phoenix dactylifera (assembly GCF_009389715.1). Taxonomy (NCBI): domain Eukaryota; kingdom Viridiplantae; phylum Streptophyta; class Magnoliopsida; order Arecales; family Arecaceae; genus Phoenix; species Phoenix dactylifera. Next base: position 2,325,375 of record NW_024067669.1, on the reverse strand, counting down.
GGTCCAAACTGAAGGGATGCCAGGACTGACAGATAAGAACACAAGGAATTTGAACTCTAGTGAAAAGAAAAAAGTTTCCTGCCTGCTAATTGAAGGAACTCTAAGAATTTAGAACTTCAGAACTCTAGAATTTAGAACTTCGGTCAAGTATTCCTTGCATTGGAAAATAAAGTATGTTTCTCTGATTGTATAGTCTAACCATAACCATCAAATATGGTTCCCAAGTAAGCAGTGGTTTATTGCAATCATACTAAAAAATGTATCCTACTAGTTGACCAGTCAAACCATCACATGAAAGTTTCAAATTTTGAAACACTTCAAATGGGGAAGACAAAATTCAAACTTCAAAAGAAAGCATAGATGTAGTGGACTTCGGAGAGAGAACAATAAAATAAATGAAAAGCATTGAAGTAAATGCACTAGCTAAAGATTCGAGTACTACAAAAAATGGCCATCTAAATGTTGCGGGAACTGAAAACGGACCCACTACTGCATATATACATATACACCACACACACACACACACATAACATGCATGCAAGTACCTATATTTGGCCAAAGTCAAGTTCTGATGAGCAACAAGCTGTTGCACACAATAACCTAAAATACATGTAGGATACATGCAGACAGGCAAAGCAACACTCTGAAGGTGTAAAGAATCAAGGACGTATTGTAGGAAATACTTTATAAGTCAAATATAAGTAAAAAAAATATCAAGATAATGAATAAAGCTATATGAAATCAAAGTGAAAAAAAAAAGAAGTATATGAGTTCCCAAAGCAATCTTGAAATGATTGAGAGAAAAGAAAGAAGATAAGAAAGAGAAAGAGAGATCAGAAATATTACTCTAGATGCTAAAGAAAATCGACCAAAGTAAAGAATACCACACATCAAAACAATAAAGAACTTCAAAAGAGGAACATCAAATTTTATGAGAAACGGGACTAAAAACTTAAAAGGAATATAATTAAGATGACCTGGATCAGAATCAGATATGCTATAAGTAAATGTCAAGCTGGAGACTGATTGATAATGAACAGGGTGGTGTTTTGTCTCTTAACAAAGTGGATCCTAATCATTTAATATGTCAAAGAAATGCTTTAGCAAGAATAGTCAGTTTATGACACAACATATCTATTGCTTCTGCCCAAATTCAGACAACGAGCATCCAATCGATGTAAGTTGGCTATTATAGTTAACTATCCTGACTCACTAGGATAAATAGATAAAACTCTACTTTCCTTCTAAACATATATGATAGAGTGGAAACATGATCAAGTCTGAAGAACAAATATGATGGCCAGTCCAATAATTATTAGACTTTCAATACCAAGAAAAAAATTAGCATTGCAGAATCAACTTACTGTAAAACAGAACATAGAAAGCTCCTGCAAGAAGTATTAGTGAATCAAACCCAAAATGGTCAAAGGAGAAAGATTAGAAACCGCTAGATTTATGGGCAAGTTTTAATCAGTAGAAGAAAAGAATGCAAGATGATTTACAGCATAGGCCCTTAGAGTTCTATTCCTATATCAAGTTGGATGGAAACATTGTCTTGTGTTTCTTTACTCCCCTATAAATAGATGCCATGAACCCTTTCTTATCAACCCGAAACCTTTATTTCTTTTACTGTCCTTCCATTGCTGCTTTTTCTCCTTTACTTTATCTAATTCCTCTATATTACAAATTAAGCACAAAGATCAACACTTTCGCTGGCATATAACATCCCTAGATGTTCTGCATCAGAACTTCAATAACTTCCAATAGAATAAGCCACAAAATGCTGGGAAGTGAATCTCCAGTCTAACCTTTGGACTACCATTACTTTTTCGAATATTTTATCATAGATTTCGTCTTTTATTATAGATTTGGTCAAAAACATATTTTTTGAAGCGGTAGCACACTGATATCACATATTGTTTGACGAAGAAGTAGACTAATGATTCCCTTCAACACAAGTACCATTTAGATTCGAGGAATTTTATCGCAACTACCTACTTATCTACTTATATGATATAGACAAAATCAAAAATGAAAATGGAAATAGAACATTCTATTTTCTGTTTAAAGAATAAGAGCATAAAGGAATCACTGCTCAAGCAAAAATATACAAATAAAACAAACTTTCCAATCGAGAACTCACATTTGGTTACAGAAGGCATTTTTAAATTACACAGAACCCCCAACCCGACATCCAGATCTATTCCGCACCCCCCCCCCCCCCGGAAAAAAAAAAACCCAACCTTTTTTGATGCAAGGCATCAGGATCTATCATAATAAAAGAAATAGAGAGAAAGGGAGAGAAGGATACCGGCTTTAAGGGAAGCATCAGCCTGAGCAATGTTGCGGGCCATGGCAGCGAGCAGAGCGATCCCATGCTCGGCAGCAGCAACGGTGTTAGCCGTGGGGGCGTTCACAACAAGACACCCATGCTCGGTGGCGGCGGCGAGATCAACGTTGTCGATGCCGACCCCGGCGCGTCCGACGACCCGGAGGCGGCCGCCGGAGGACTCGAAGACCTCGCGGCCGACCTTGGTCCCGCTGCGGACGATCAGGGCATCACAAAGCGAGATCTTGGTGCAGAGCTCCTCGGGGCTGAGGTTGTAGGAGCAGTCGACGTTGGCAAAATCCTTCAGCAGCTCGAGCCCGGCCTCGCCGAGCTTCTCCGCGACCAGCACCGTGGGCTTGGCACCCACGCCGCCGGTCTGGGCGGCGACCACGACGAGGCGGCAGCGGCGGCGGTGGGGGATGGCGGCGGGGGAGGGAAGAGGGGCGGCGAAAGAGGGAGGAGGGGGGGCGGAGGGAGGGGGAGTAGAGGAGGTTGGATGGAGCGGTGGAGGCCACCATTCTTTTCGGACGCTCCTTTCGCGCTGTTAAAGTCTGGGGGCAGAGCACGAGAGCTTTGTCGCGTATTTATAGACAGGGAGAACCGAGCTGAGGAAGCGGGTTCAGGGGCTTGGGGGGTCCGGTTTCCAGAAGGCTTTTAGGGGAAGAGCTTTAGGGTTAGTGGCTGGGGCCGGGGACTGGGATACGCAGCATCCAATCTTTTCGATTTGGTCGCTAAAGGTCATGAAACCTTTTGCCTAATTTTGAAACGAATCTGCATCTAGATCTAGTATTATTTCATGTCGTAAAAGGCTAAAATATTTTCAACACAACTAAAAACTACGTATATTCTTTTTAAGCAGGGGTGGTAATTAGATTGGCCAGACGAGATGTGAATCAAGTTGGATACATGATATATGAAAAATCGACCAATTCAAATTGAATCGGTTTATTAAACAAGTAAAAAATACAGATTCAAGCTGACTATTTTATTCAACAAATAATTTAACTTGATCTGTAATGATTAAAATAAATTAAATGGGTTGAACGGTTAAGCATTATCATCTATATTTTTTAAAAAAATTAATATTCTTGACGGAGCGATACATTATTGGAGCGCGTCCAAATTAAGCCATTGCTAAAAATAAGCTTTAAAATATGTCCGTAACCCTAAAGACAAAAATTAAAAGATAAATTATTGGGAAGAAGATCATGGAATGGGCTCCCTTTCGAGGTTGTTCCAAAACTGAAAACTAAAAGACGCTCACAAGCTACATGGATTAGTTTATAACAACTTAGAACGAAATTCATTAAACTATTATAAAGTTGCTCAATATTCTAAAGCATAAGTTGCCAAGAAATTGGTTCCTAGATTGGGTGCGTGTTTGAGAAACGAATTCGATTAGTTTCCCTTCCAACTGGATCGAGAAGTGGTTGGACAATGAAGGTCCGACCTGTTAGCCGAAGTCAAGCCTAAAAGAGCCCACTTAGCAGTCGATGGGCCATGTTCATCTGGCTTCCTCGGTCCATGGATTGAATGCCCCTTATTCAAGAAAAGGAAAGGTTGGCGGATTGAGACCCAATCCATGGATTTGAAACTAGTTTGGAGGCGATACCAAATTCTTGATGGGCATGGAAAGCTCAATATATTAAGATAAATTTGGCCATCTAAATCCTTGAATGTTTTGTAATGCAATATGTGTAACAATGTATGCAATGATATCAAATGTACTTCCATAATAAACATCTCCTTTGCCTCCAAACATAGCTTGAGCATTGCAAGCAACAAGATAATCAGAATCATTCACCATCGCTAGTGACAAGATCCATGCTTAGCTTCTACTGCTTCTCTTGCACTCATAAGCTCGTTGGCCTATAAAGTACGACCAATAATTCGAAATACTTTCTGCTATACAATATTGTTATATTTTTAAATTTTTATGCGTATTTTGTTGTTTTAATATCATATAAATTTATATATTTATATTGGCTCGTCATTTGACTCGGAGAGTTTCCAATCTACTTGGATCAACTTAAAAAATATTAGTTTTTTTTAAGATCAATTAATCCTTTACTCTATTGACTAACCAACCTGACCGACCAGATCGACCACTCCAATGAAAAGAAAAGCTGGCTTGAAGATAAAAGACGAGCCCTCATAGTCTGAAATGTTAGGCCCGCCACTAAAACTTCCATCACCTCTTCACATGGAGGCTTTTGAATCTTAAGACCAAGGGTGACCCTCAACAAATTGCACCTACCCCTTCTCATGTGCACCATGTCCCACTAAGTTTTTCCCAATGCCTCCTTTCTTGGTTCCTTCATCTGATCGTGTTCGTATAGAGAATCTTCTATCTCCGTATTAAAAGATAAAAAATATAAAAAATGAATATACTTCAACAAATATATGTAAGGTTATGAGTGGGCATTTTATATAAAAAAAAAAAAAATTTGTAAAATGATATTTCATATAGCTCTAAAGCATTTTATAAATTTCTAAGATACTTACATTCTTTGAGCACAGTCACATTCTTGAGCCCATGGCCTCACACTACTATAGCTCATTTTGCCATGAGCAATACCACTACCGAGAAAAACTACTCAAAAAAAGTCACTCAGGTGTCCTGCACCAATCACTTTGCTTCATTAAATGGCCGCTCAACACGCCATTCAAAAGGAAGCTACGACAAATATTTAGGGTTTATCTTGGTACTCTGGGCCAGTCCGGCCTTTCTTATCCTGCTTTACCCGGACTAGCTCGCACTTAATTGTTCAACCTATTGGGTCGAGCCAGGCTCAATTTTTCATGCTCGAATAAAATCGGGTCGAGCTTGAGTTTGACATGTTTAATCTAACCTGCCCGTACTAGATCGATCCTTTAATATATTTATATATTACATCAATGTATATAAAAAAAATATTTTCTATATATTAAAAAATAAATGCACATTATAAATAAATGTAATAAGTGTTCTTTCTCGGCGGGCCAGCAGGCGGATAGGTGCGAGTAGCATGTAGGGATTAGCCGCCTTCTTATTTCAAAAAAATAGAGCACGGATCCTTCGTGGTGCGCGTGTAGCACTGTAGAGTATTGTGCAACTATGGATGGCCGTTATCAAAAGATAGACGATCAAACAAGTTGTCCACGAACGCATGACATGTCATACACAGCATACATCTCTTTTAATAGCAGCTATCTAGGAATGCACGGCACTATCAGTACATGGGCTGTACCTTAGAGAATCTGTTGAAAAAATAATGCAAAGAGACCTGCACTAGTTAAATGCTTGCACAAATGAAAGCCGACAAAGTAGTGGGCACAAGCACCTTTGGGCTTTGGGCATGTGCGAGTCTAAACCTAATATGAGTGAAATGCCAAGAAGATAAAAGAGATTACTTTATAGCCTAAAATTTTTGAATTCATGCTAGTTTTAAACTCTTACTAACTCGTTTGGTTCGTGGAAGAGAAAAAAATGGGATCAATGAAAAATGAAGAGGTGCCCTGTGTTTGTTTAAAGTTTTTAAAGAGAGAGATAAGAAAATAGTTTTTCTATATAAATTCGTATATGCTATTAAAAAAATATTTATGACATAAAAATTTATTTTTTATTTGCTGAAAATAAAAATATTAATTTTAAATTTTTAGATAGAATATGATAAAATTCTCCTGGCTCTGTCCAAATGTTTGCGTTAGCGAGATGCATCGGCGCATGCCCAGCTCCACAGAAAACCAAGCTGCCACTAAAATCGATGCAAGCCTTCAGTAATAAATTAGTAAGAGTAATGGAAAAGAACAAAGACCAACAAAGCTTCCCTCGAGCAACGAAAAGAAATGCTGATTCCCAGACAGAGTGGACGTGTAACTAAGGGCGTTGTTGGGAACCAAAGCAAAAAAATAGATCATTCTTGTCTCTCTCTCTCTCTCTCTCTCTCTCTCTCTCTCTTCTAAGGAACAGTAGATCATTCTTTTTTTTTTGTTGAACAGTAGATCATTCTTGTCTTGCCCAGAAGAAAAGAACAGAAGAAAAGCCAATATTGCCGTATGCCTAACAAAAATCAGTACAATAATCATGGATTCGCCGCCAGGAGTAAAGGCTACAGGATGAACGCATATAATAATAATGCAATCCAACATTGGGCTGGACTCTAAAACAAAAATAAAAAAAATAAATAAATAACTTGTATTCTAACTATTTAATTTTAAAAAATATATTTTTATTTTGATTCTAAGAAAAAATAGAATATTTTAGTTGTCCAAAATTCAACCTACTTTTTTTCTAGTTATCAAATTTTATTTTGATTCCTATCAAGAATCAAACATGCATGCCGGTGATATCACTATCTCGATTCTTATTCTAATTCATTTCGATTTCGATTTCGATTCTGATTGCATGCTAGATAAACCAAACATCCTTAATTTCTTCGATTAATTTAAATTCAACGAACAAAAGTCAAATTAGGCTTATGTTAATCCAAATTAGATCAAAAGCACTACTGTGGTAAAATATTTTAACTGCCCATACGAAAGGAAGTGGGAATCTGTGTTGCCTCTCTTGCTCTTAAATAAAAATAAATAGACAAAAAAAGAGTCAATGACACAGTCCTTCCTCGAGGTTTGAAGTAATTATAGATTTTCCCATCTAACATTTAATAAATAAACATTTCATTATCTAACTTTTGCTATGTGTATAACATATAACTCCTTAGGGTTATTTTCTGTTAAATAAACTAATGGACCTTATCAAAGTCATCACTCTTTAACCTATTTGGGTCTTATTATATTTTAGCTAATTTGGGACGAAGTTAAAAAGAACAGGTTAGCCTAAAAAAGACTAAAGTTAATTTGAGATATATTAGTCTTTTTAACCTTGTATAAATTAGCTAAGATATTGTAAGAAAAAAAAAGGCTAGAGAGTGATGACGTTACCAAACTCTGTTAGCATATTTAATAAAAGAATAAAGATAGGGGTTATGTACTATGTGCATGATTAATCATCAAGGGTAGAGGTAACTTACTATTATTTCACTCTAAAATCTCACAGAATTCATCCTTCAAGAAAATTGTCCCAAAAATCTAAAAATAATTAAATATCATATTAGATTTCTATAAAGCATCATATCACAACTTAAATGTTTTGAGGTAGTGTCCAATCTATGTCAAACCTACCGAAACTAGTCTAATGTCCAGAGTCTCGACCACCTCTTGGATCAAAACATAAATTTTACCAAAAGGTGGGGTTCGTGCTTACCTGAATGCAATGGATCCGGTCTCGATCATGCCTCCTTGCTATCCATACCTAGGTTTCTACCTGAGCAAATTAAAGTTCTCGGATTAGATCAAATTTATCAATCAAAAAAATAGACTAATTCTGAAAATTAAACTCAATCTAAGTCGACTAATTGAGGTCAAGCTGAGAGAGAGAGACTCAGTTTAGGTTCAATCAAGACCGGGTTTTGATTTCGATGATGTTGCTAAATCATTGCATCCGATCTAAGGGTCAATTGACATAGGAAGGAGAGAGAGATATATATCTAAGGCCAGTTGCACTTTTGATTCTGATCTATTTGGTTTAGGTCCAATCAAGGGCTTGACCTATTCAATCTGGGTCGACCAAAATAGAAAAGAGGAACTAGGTTTACTCGAGGCTTTGGATTTGGTCTATCGGTGACCTAGACCAATCAATGTATCTGATTTACAAGTAAAGTAGAGAGAAAAAGAGGATTTTCTTTTTTCATTAATTAATTACAAATAGGGGGAAATGGAAAGAAAAATAAAAGAAATAAGAAGAAGAAGAAGAAGAACTGAGAGAAGGAAGAAGAGAGGGAAGAGGGAAGAGAAGAGAAGAGAAGAGAAATCAGGGTGCGTTTCGGGGATCTGACAATCGGGTATAGTACAATCGGCCCGGAGGCGGCCACTACAATGGTGGCGATGACCAAGGATGGCAGCACTAGCTGAGATTGTGACAGTCTATAAGCAAGGCCAATTGAAGCGAAACAATATCTTAGTTGGGTTAAATCGAGGGAGAGGTCTCGAGTTAAAAAAAATAGAGGAGGAGGAGGAAGGGAGCTCACCGATGTGTGGTAGAGGTGTGGGTCTCGACGGAGGATGGTGGGTTTCGGCGGAAAATGAGTGGCAACACTCAGACTGGGAAAAACATAGCACAGTAGGATCTAAGAGAGAGAAGGGGGGATTGGGCGACGACCACTAGAGGAAAGAAGAAAGAAGGAGACTCGGTCATGGATCGACCGTACATAGAGGGTTAAATAGAAGTGTTTAAAATATAAACATGGCGGTTTTGCACCCCCTCGAGGATCAGACGGCGATTGGAAGTGGCCTGAACGGCCACAGCCGATTCGTGTCGGACTCCTGTAGTCCACACTAGCCATGGTTACCGTGGGTTTATAGGCTCAACAGAAGGGGAGGGCAGAGGATCGCGAACACATCCTCTATTTTGAGCCTTTTTCTTTTTTTTTTTGAATGAAAGATAGAAGTCAGTTGAGCTTGCCGATTTCAATCTAAAACAAACCCAATTAGGCCTTCTCACAAATCACCTTCAAGGTCAGATCGGCAAATTCTCTAAATCAATAATTGTTGTTACTATTGTTATTGTTAGTATTATTATCATTGTCATCGTCATTATCATCTTGATCCTATTATGGTAATAAAACTTTAGCCGTATGGACACCCAAAATCTATATGCTTACAGGAAAAAAAAAATGGACAAATTCCCGGATAAAGGCGCAAAGCTGGTTCCAGCCTTGGGCGGAGAAGGCTGTGATGCGGTGCGTCGGAATGGCGACTCTTTGGTTGTTCAAAGGGCACTGATCATGTAAACTTGCGAGGGGGCGTGGCTCACCCTTCGTTCAAAGCATCAGCCAAACTTTTAGGCAAAAAGACCATCAAGTATCTCAAATAATTTAATCAGATCCAGTTGGATCCAGATTCGGCCAGAACTGAGCTGTTTATTGCCACGCGTTAAATAATGTCACGTAGCGCCAACCTCGTTGGACCACCCAAAGTGACCGTACCTCCTTTCACGTGACGTGATCGCGTGGCTAACTTCGAGCCATCAGCCCTTGGATTCCGAATCTGTTCATGCTGACAAAAGTAAGCTCTGACTCTAGTCTCTTGTTTTTATGCAAAGTAGGGATTAATTTTGGTTTTCCCTCTACAAAGTGCTGTTATGTGTTCTTGGGAAAATGAAGGCATTAGATAACCATGAGCGAAAATTATTTGGAAGAATTTAGGTAATTGAGAGTCAGCAACTTGAGATGTATATGTCCACATCAAAATTTTATTATAAATTGTCTCTAATAGTGTAGGGTGAAGCAAAGGTGATTGTTATTTCCACAGATCATGATGCATACAAATCTTGAAACGCATTGTTTTTTATCTACTTGTCTAGTTCTTTATTTTAATATGCTTTCAAATTTCATCGAAAATATGTCATTTGCTATTTCAATCTTTGGAACTGGTTCTGTGGTGTTCTCTATGCTCATTGTCAAGGAAAAATAAAGAAGGATTTTCTTAAGGAATTCTTGTGGCGTGCTATATTTGCTAAGAATTGTATTCTCCATGTATTGAGCTTTTCATGTGAACTTGCTTGGAATTAGATTCAGTATAGTTTCCAATTCACTCATTGGTTTTTTAAGTTGTACGGCCTGCAACATTACTTTTATATATAGTATAGTTCTGTTTTTCTGGAATCAAACCAAAACCTCTTAAAAAGTAACTTATTGAGGCATGTTTAAAAAAATTGCCATGTTGAAGAAATATCTCTGCTCCTAATGATCTAATAAATTGGCACATTAGAGCTACAGTCATATGGCATGACCATTCAATGGAGGCACCTCTTTGGTCTTTATAACATCTTTAACCTTGATGTGACACAATATGCATGGTAAACATTAAAAATTAAGATAACTTACAAAAGCATGAATAGGTTCTATGCTATGGATAGCACCATGAATAGATTCTACGATATGGATAGCACTAGAGTTACTAATACAAATAGTAAGGAACATCGAAAAAGTGTTCCACAATTGGACGATAACTAGAGTTCCCATAATCGGATGGCATTAGGGCTCCTCTAATGTTGGAGAATAAAAATTGTAAAAGGAAAATGAAAAAGTATGGAGCATTTATGAGTTCCACAATTGGATGATAGTTAGAGTGGCTGCATGATTTGATAATTACTTACAATTCATCTGCACTTCAACTTTTTTTTCCCCATTTGAAAAGAGTAGGAGTGCATCATGATAAATAGGTCACTAAATTTTATAATGCCATGATCAAAGGAAACAAACAAAATGCAGAAAACAGTACTTCAAGATTTTTTGTTGTAGATAAAGACTTTGTAAAGTAATCCCGAAAACATGGTGATTGCTACTTATCAGAAATTTTCATTTATAGGTCGATGCCACTTGTTAAAGAGTAAAATTTTTCTTTGGCTACAGATGCCACACAGTAAATTTTGATTGACGTGTTAGCCACTCTTGAGTTTCATGCTATTGTGAATCTTGGAGGAGGACTTTATAATAGTTTATTTCAATCATAATAGATTCTTCGCAACAAAAATTTTGCAGGACTAGGATTCGTCACAAATTTTGATTGATATAAAAAATATGGTTAAAATTTTCACGATACTTTTGAAGTTTGGGATGGGAAAGATTAGGCCAGAATCAAGATGAAGCAAGGATTCAGTTCTACGTCATTGGCATCCAATTTTTAATGATTTTCTTGACTCAGCGAAGTAGCGTGTTTGGAATTTTTGTCCCCAGAATATGCGCCATCCCTCTGATGAACACACCTACGGCCAAGATCACCTGTACCTATGGCCGAGAAGTGGGCCCGGCTAGATATAAGAAAGAGCAAACGAATGGCGAATCCTCCCTGCATCCAAGAGATTTTCCCGGTGCCTTGTCGGCTGGAGATTCCCTCGTTTTGCGAAGCGGGCCGACAAGCGGAATCCAACTTGGATTCCAGCGCTGACGAGTTCAACGCTTCGTTTTTTAAGAGATGTTATATTAATCACCACCACACGTTACTTGTCCAAACCAGTATCTATTAAATAATAACGATTCTTTTACTTAGTTTAGATGTTTATTCACGCTCACCAAATTTGAATAAACATTAATGATAGAATCAAATAGCAAAAAAGAAATGCTATAAAATATTATTACTTACAAGCTTTGTATACATTCAATGAATTATATAAAAAAATTAATTAAATATTTATATTTAGTTTGAATATCTCAAAGTATAAACATTGAATAGCCTAAAAACATATGATAAAAGGGAAAATCATTAATGGTGTTAATCTAAGTTTAAAATGAAAAGCTATATGAAGTCATGCTACATTATTCACTTTATCGGCCTTAAATTTGGTGCCACTAGGGTTTCCTATGAGTGGTCAAACATAACAAAGGAATCACGTTTGCTTGACAACTTGCATCAATCCCCTGCTGTGACTTTGGACGAAACAAATTGCATCAATTTCCTTACATGAGTTTGGACAAAAAATTGGATATCAACATATTGGTATTCCATCCCATTACTTGCCAATGATGGGCACTGCTTTATTTTTTTCATTGCAAGTAGTGAACGTGACAGGATGCCTTCAGCCAGTTGTTATAGCGTTTTAATTTTACAGCCGTTAATGTAAATGGTAAATAGTAAACCTTCAGCTTGCACCGTCGCATTCCCTTCCCGGACCTCGGTCACTTTACAAAATCGAATATAAGAACATTTCAAGTCCGGACTTCCTCAAGTGTCTATAAAATGGCGCTACCGGTGGCCCGGAAGTGCCCATCCCAGTATTCACAGAGATCGGAGAGAGGGAGAGAGAGAGGATGGGAGGTTGGGCGATCGCCGTGCATGGGGGCGCCGGTGTGGACCCCAACCTTCCGGCGGAGCGGCAGGAGGAGGCGAAGCGCGTCCTCTCCCGGTGTCTCCACCTGGGCATCGCCGCCCTCCGGGGCGGCGCCGCCGCGGTGGACGTGGTGGAGATGGTGGTCCGGGGACTGGAGACGGACCCCGTGTTCAACTCCGGGCGGGGGTCCGCGCTGACGCGGCGAGGGACGGTGGAGATGGAGGCCAGCATCATGGACGGCCGCGGCCGCCGGTGCGGCGCCGTCTCCGGCCTCTCCACCGTCAAGAACCCCATCTCCTTGGCCCGCCTTGTCATGGACAAGTCCCCCCACTCCTACCTCGCCTTCGACGGAGCCGAGGAGTTCGCCCGCGAGCAGGTAACGCCGTTTGTTTTGACCTCCCTCTGTCTTTCTCTCTCTCAAAGCCGGTGACTGTATCTCCGTCCGGCGAGCCGTTGTAAACTCTGAAAACACGGCTTTATTTCACGTGGTCGGTTGTGGTGGCTTCTCGTGAGAGGTATCCGCACTCGCGGTAGATACTCTGAAAAGAGGAATCTTGCCAGTCCTGCCGGACGTCTGGGGCCATGGTAGGGTGGCAGGCAGGGGATCCTCTGCAACCCAACTTGTACGAGTTTTGTGCAATTTGGGTACATGACATGTCCTAATAAAAAGTACTTAAAAAAAAACCCTGCTATGCCACTGCTGCTTTCACTTGTTCTACGTGGCAGTGGACTACCCTCATCCACCTCTAGCATATGAGATGGGTGGATTTAGAAACCCTAACCGGCAACCATATGTTCTAAGTTCGACATCTAAAAAAATTTGCAGTTTTTATCTTGAAAATAATATTCTACCTTAATCAGATGAAAAAATATAATTTGAGTGCAATTTGTTTTTTTGTGCATACATGCGGAGCATAACTTTTAGAATCTTATCTTGACATACTATGTATATAATATATTATTTTTAAAAATTATATAAATGATAGAAATTTGTTGTGTAATTTGAACATATAGAAATTTTCTATATTTCTGATGGCATGGATTCCTTCCACAATTGTCTCCATCTTTTGGCCCACACAATATTCTGCATATGGAGGCATGTGGTTGGATCGTGTGGAAGGCATTTGGTGCGGACCCACAGACTGAATATTCCCCTTAGAACATGCTTTGTCTGCAGTCATTGGTGTATACAAATTTCCCTTAAAAAAATCCATGTATGACGACTTAATGATAGGATGAGCTTCTCTTATGTATCAAAAGAACACCTATATTATTAATTTGCCCTCATATTTGCCTATAAATTCTATGAGTTCTACCAATCTCCTCTCGTCATATGGTTGAAATATTTTCATGTGTAGCATTACGTGGAACTTTAGTGACGCAATTTTAGAACGGGCGATGTGCACTGAATCTAATCCGTCCTTTTCGGTCACTGTAGTTGGGTGGACTAGGTTTTGATAGCCAGGACCCAACTTGGCATACTTTTGAAACCTTAACCGTGCTTTTTCTTTAAGAAAACCTAAAGTTGTAGCTGCCATCTACTATCTGAAGCGCGCCGACACTTGTGATTAAATTATTTAAGATCGAATCTCAGTCCTATAAGCAATTATTTTGGTTGGTTCATGCTTCTCGACGGTACCTACGTGGGTCCTTACATTGCCGGAACTTTGACTCACCGAATTCTACCAACTCAAAAGATCAGCCACCCGACCTTATTTTTTTGCACAAATCTTGATGCACTGGATCATTTCATGCGCAAATTTCTCTAGGAAAGGGCATATGGGCGGCTGTGCATTGCGTAGCCAAGACTTTCGTCGAGCCTTCGTGCCAGAATTTTCTTTGCATCTTCTCTCTTGTTTGGTTTGCCTTTTCTTCTGTTCTTTGACTGAAGCTATTGAATCCATTGTTTGTTTCAGGGTGTAGAAGTTATCGACAATAGCTATTTCATCACTGAAGAGAACGTGGGCATGCTGAAGCTCGCCAAGGAAGCCAACAGCATCTTGGTTCGTCCCACATCCTCCTCCATCACTAACTCTTCTTTCTTTTGATCTATCCATCTATACTGTCTCCTCTTTTTGGGTCCTTTTGATTTCAAGATCAAAGCTCAGCCTTCCTATCTCTACTCTCTGTGGCCGGGGCCAACTTAATTGAAATTATGCAATAGCAAACTCTATGTAACGTAGATGGTTTAACACCAACTCATTCACCATCTGATGGATATTCTATATATACTTGGAATCGAACAGTTTGATTACAGGGTTCCAGTTCCTGGCGTCGAGACATGCAGCGCCAGCGCTGGATCCATGGTGGACAACCCTCTGCAAATGAACGGCCTCCCTATCAGCATCTACGCGCCAGAGACCGTGGGGTGCGTCGTGGTCGACAGCGGCGGGTGGTGCGCCGCCGCCACCTCCACCGGAGGTCTCATGAACAAGATGATCGGCCGCATCGGCGACTCGCCGCTGATAGGCTCTGGAACCTACGCCTGTGACCTCTGTGCCGTTTCATGCACCGGCGAGGGCGAGGCCATCATTCGGAGCACATTGGCGAGGGACGTGGCGGCGGTCATGGAGTACAAAGGTCTCGGCCTCCAGGAGGCAGTGGATTATATCATCAAGAACAGGCTGGACGAAGGCCAGGCCGGGCTTATCGCGGTCTCGAGAAATGGTGAGGTGGCCTATGGATTTAATACTACAGGAATGTTTAGGGCTTGTGCTACCGAAGATGGGTTCATGGATGTGGGGATATGGGAGTAGGTGTACGTATACGTTCCCGGCCGGTTGTCTTCGTCTTGAAGACAACTCTAGGAATTTGTCTGCCTTCATAGCCAGATGCATGGGATCTCTCTCTTTTCTCAGGGTGAATGTCGACGGGTGGGTTAGCGAATATTAATGCCCGTCATGGAAGGAGAATAACAGTAATATTATCTCTATTTGTAGGCCCTCTTTCACCATCTGTTCATCATGTTTATCACCTTAACATCTGCCATCTCGTTTGGTTCGCAAATTTTTTTTTTTCCACTAAAATATTTTTTTTAAACAAGTTTGATGTTTGAATATATAATGCTGAAAAAATAGTTTTTGCACATTTAGTTAAATGACAAAGTGGAGAATGGCTTATGTTTGGTTCTGGATCTGCTTTCAGAGCACTTTTTTTTTTTTTCAAGACTTCAGCATTCACTGAAAGAGGTGGGCAAAGTGAAAGAAAGATAATTAAGCTTGTTTAGGGATAAGGTTTAACTGACAGGTATCTCAGAGTTTCACGGTCTTGGGCTGCAATTAATATGTCTCGTTGACATAAGGCCAAAACCCAAAATAGTAGGTCTGATCCAACTCAAACTAGCAACGATCCACTTGAATTTGCGTCCGGGTTTAAATTTTCCATCTCTTTCCAACTTCAAATAAAATTTGGATCAAAATGAGGGGCCTCCCTGTTCTAATCTGAATAGATCAATCCTGGAGGCCGAAACCCAAGTGGTTAGAGAGGGAGGGCCACTTCTGATCCTGCATAGGAATTTTGAGGCAGCCATGTAAGTCCGGGTGAGAGCATCACTATTATATTTGGCTCCTACTCAACTTGTAGATCACCTGTGATCGAACTGAAAATCTATGGTCTAGAGTAATTTGGTTAACTTGCTCTTACCACTCTTTGCTTTGGAATAAATTGCTCCTCTATGTTGTAGAGTAATTTATTCCTAGATTAAGTAGAGTAAATGAATTTAGAAGGCAAAAGATTATGTACCAACCTTTCAGAAATACTTATTTTGTCCTTCTCAAAAAATGGTTTGGTTCAAGTGCACTAATGAGTATTTGACCGAAAAGAATGGAATATATAGGTTAAATGAATTTTACTCCCTTTTATTCTGTTTTCAAACATAGCGTCTTAATTTTTTTGCTTACCAAATTAACTATTAGACTTGAGTTAGTCTTTCCTAAGAACATATTTAACAAGACGACTAGAAATCAAAATGTACTTATATTTTTCTTGAGCCTCTCTATACTCCTAATCCCCTTCTCTTTGCACCCATGTACTCACTCACCTCCGCCTCGATCTGGTCGGTCTTGGTCGCTGTGCGCCACCAATCAGCCGGTCTTGCTCTTTTTTCTTCTTCCTACTGCGCTTTTCTTGTGCCACAACCCCCTCATTGTGCTCTATTCGAGCATTGACAACCTCATTCTACTTTCGGCTACTCTCTCTCTCTCTCTCTCTCTCCCCCCCCCCCCTTCCTCTCAAAACTTTAGCCTCTTATTTGATTGTGCCTTTTTCCCTTTTTGTCTTCTTCTCCTAATTCCTTTACTCACTCTCTCTAAATCCTTCTCCTTTAGGATAATCTTCTACCCTTAATCCCTAATTAGGACCTTCTATTTCTCTCGAGCTATTTTCATTATTTGTCTCAAATTTTGGCTGACTAAATTTCATGCGGCGGCCATTCAAGTGATAAGAAGATTAATGTAATGTTTTAAAATATAACCCCAAAATTGAGGTAAAACTGTAGCTACTCACTCCTTTAATATAAGTAAATAGTATGGATTAAGTTTAGATAACAGAAACCTTCAGACTAGGATTGGTTTTGAACATTGAAATTCTGAGATAAAAAATTGAAAAAAAATAGTGCATGATGAATTAAATTATTCATGCTTGTAGGTGGACTAATTATATTAACTTTTGGAAAAATTGGTCCTCCAATTTCCTGAGAGCAATTATTTTTTATAATCATACTAATATTAATTGAATTGGATGCGTTTGTTTTCCATATAAAGATGCAAACTCATGATTTGCGCATTGGACTGAGAGTGGGCCTGGCCTGGCCCGAGATCTATCAGGCCGGGCCAACTTTGGAGCAGGCTACAAGCTACGTCCATGACCATTCGAGTGAAATGTGGGCTTAAAAGTATGGCCTATAAATATTTCGAGCCGGATTCGGGTATATGGTTTGCCCGTCCCGGGTCTGGCCGAGACTGAGCCCGAATCAGGCCCGACATCAGAGCAGTAAATCAGGCTTGGAGCCAGCCCCATAGTCAGGCTTGGAGTCAGGCCCGAGGAAGGTTAAAGTGGTCAAATTAGGCCCTTCCGGCATCGGGTTCTATATACACCCCCCCTATTGCTAAGGACACCCCCCAAAAACCAAAAAAAAAATACCCAAACTAACCTTTAGTGTAATTACCATATTGCCCTTGAAATTTTCTCAGTACACCCCCCCTTCCTCCTCCTCCGTTTCGTTTTGAAAAGAAAAAAAAAAACACCCCTCAAACCCCCCTTAAACCCCTCGATCCATTTACATCGTTTAGGCGATCTTTGAAGGAGATTTAAGCCCCATTCGAAGCATGGACAAGCAACTAGTGATTTGGGACGAAGAATCGGCCGCAAAGGTACGTGTTCCACCTTGTTTCGAAATTTTTTTTTTTCACGGTTCGTGCTCCGTTCGGCACTGGATCGCCGAACAAAAGGCTTTTGTTCGGCTGAACAGTGCCGAACAGAAGCCTTCTGTTCGGCAACCCTCAACCGAACAGAAGCCTTCTGTTCGGGCTGCACAGTGCCGAACAGAAGGCTTCTGTCCGGCACTGTGCAGCCGAACAGAAGGGTTCTGTCCGGCTCTGTGCAGCCGAACAGAAGGGTTTGTCCGGCTCTGTGCAGCCGAACAGAAGCCTTCTGTTCGGCACTGTGCCGCCGAACAGAAGGCTTCTGGTGCCAAATCGCGTGCCGTGCTGAATTTGTGCCGAACAGATCCTCTGATTCATTAATTTTGGTGATAAATTATTTTATATGTAGGGCTATGCTACAACCGAATCGAGTATAATTGGATCAGAATTTGTACTGGATTACACAAGCGAATTTACAACTTACGAGGGTATTATAATGTATTGTGCAATTTTGTATTAGTTTAGCGAGTTATTTTTACAACTGTGTACTTACATAAATTGTTTAATGTATAGATCTTCAAGAGTAGAGAGGACTTGTGTAATTGGGTGTCGTGAAGCTGGGAGGCGAAATGGTTTTGTTGTTGTAATCAAATCATCCGATGCAGGTACCATTTCTAAGAAACCCAGAATTACGTTAGGTTGTGAGAGGGGTGGGACGTACCGAACCAAAAAGAAAAGCGAATAAAAACTGCCTGTGGGACA
This sequence comes from Phoenix dactylifera, assembly GCF_009389715.1. NCBI lineage: Eukaryota > Viridiplantae > Streptophyta > Magnoliopsida > Arecales > Arecaceae > Phoenix > Phoenix dactylifera. Next base: position 2,307,056 of record NW_024067669.1, on the reverse strand, counting down.
AAGAAGTGTGGATGCCCTTTTGCATTAAGAGGAAAGAAATTGGATACTGCGGATGATTGGATATTACTGGTCGTATGTGGAGTGCACAATCATCCCGCTGCAGAGAATCTGGAGGGGCACTCATATGCAGGGAGATTATCTGAGCAAAAGACGGAATTGTTAGTGGATATGTCAAAGAGTTTGGTTCGTCCAAAGGACATATTATCCACATTGAAGGAAAGAGATGCCCTCAATGTTACGACTATCAAGACTATCTACAATGTACGTCAACGGTTTAAGGTTGTAGAGAAAGCCGGGAGGTCTGAAATGCAACATCTATTAGGTAAATTATCAGAGGCTAAATATATTGAGTGGCATAGGAATTGTACTAATACGGATGTTGTGCATGACTTATTTTGGGCACACCCTGGCAGCATTGATTTGTTCCGTGCATTTCTCCGTGTGTTGATAATGGATTGCACGTACAAGACGAATAGGTATCGTCTTCCGCTCTTAGAGATTGTGGGGGTGACATCTACTGATATGACATTTTCAATTGCTTTTGTATACTTAAATTCTGAGTGGGAAGAAAGCTATACTTGGGCATTAGAGAGATTGCGCAGTGTCATAGCTGATGATGTTTTGCCTGAGTTGATTGTTACAGATAGAGACTTGGCTTTGATGAATGCAATTCATAGAGTATTTCCTACTGCTAGACATTTATTATGTAGATGGCATATTAGTAGGAATGTTTTGGCCAAGTGCAAAAAATTTTTCGAATTGAAGGAGAAATGGGATAAATTTATTATGAGTTGGAATATACTAGTGCTGTCCTCCACGGAAGACGAGTATAATGATCGCTGGAGTGCACTGCAGAGAGAGTTCGGTACCTATCCAGATGCACTACAGTATGTGTCAGATACTTGGCTGAGCAAATACAAGGAAAGATTTGTTGCGGCGTGGACGGATACATGCAGGCACTACGGAAATGTGACGACAAATAGGTATCACAAATAAAGACTCATTTAATTTTAATTTGCCTCAATTGTTATATCTAACTTTCATTTGTTTACTAGGGTCGAGAGTGCACATGCAAAGCTCAAAAAGCAGCTTGGATCAAGCCAAGGAAGTTTCGAGTCATCTTGGACTAGAATACATGGATTGATTGAGTTGCAGCACAGCTCCGTTAAAGCCTCATTGGAGAAGAGTTTATTGGTAGTGCAGCACAACTTCAAGCCAGCTGAATTCAAAGAGTTGCGAGGTTTCATATCTATAAGTGCGTTAAATCATGTCCTCGCCCAATCGAAACGAGCCAATTCAGTTGGGTTTGATGATTCAAATTGTGGGTGCGCTATTCGACGCACACATGGTATACCATATGCTCACCAGATTGCGCCGGTACAGGGTGGAAGGTCGGCCCATTCCTCTCGACTGCATAGATCCTCATTGGAGGAAACTTGATATTGTGCCTACCCCCCCCCCCCCCCCCGTGCAGCCAATTCAGTTGAGTTGTGATGCAGAGTTAGATTTGATTGCGCTACGATTCAAGAAGTTAGATGGGGCTTCTCAATTGCAGATGATCAAGAAGTTACGAGAGATTGCAAGTCCAGATAGTACACCTCTTTTAGAGCCTGCAAAACGGAAGACCGGTTCACGTGGGCGCGCTTCAATGAAGGTTGATACGTCTACTCGACCGTGACCCGTCTGCGTTTGAGTTGGTTCTATCTGGACAGGATAGTTATTCACCTGGTGTTGAGAAAGTTACCATCCGCAATCCATCTACTCAGATTCAAAAGAGGCGGCCCAAGCAAAAGGTAAGTACCAAATATTTATTTCCTTACAATAGGTATCACAACGTCTACGGGACGGTCCGTGCCGTGCCGGTATGTGATGTGCCGATACGGGACATGTCGGGACGTGCCGTGCCGAGATGTGCCGATACGGGACATGTCGGGACGTGCCGTGCCGAGATGTGCCGATACGGGATGTGCCGTGCCGAGATGTGCCGATACGGGATGTGCCGTGCCGAGATGTGCCGATACGGGACATGTCGGTACGTGCCGTGCCGAGATGTGCCGATACGGGACATGTCGGGACGTGCCGTGCCGTGCCGGTACGGAATGTGCTGAGACGGATAACTATTTGGATATTTCTGCCATTGTTACATATTTTCTATCATTTGATATTATTTGCAGGTTTTTCGTACTAGAGCCCAGTCACATACGCCCATTATCTATATTGATGCTATTCCTTCTGCCTTGAGACCATACATCCAGCATATCAAGGATGTAAAAGCTGATGGGAATTGCGGATTTAGGGCAATAGCTGACTTACTGGGATTTGGAGAAGATGACTGGGTGCGTGTTAGGAAGGATTTATTGCAAGAGTTGCAATGTCATTCGGACCACTATCGCACATTATATGGTGTGGAAGGGACGATTGCTGAGATCACTCATGCATTATCCTATTATGATGATTGTCCACCATATGACAGATGGATGACTATGCCGGACATGGGTCATCTTATAGCATCCTGCTATAATGTTGTCCTATACCATCTCTCGTTGCAACAATGTCTGACCTTCCTACCTCTCCGTTCTGTGCCAGTACCTCTTCTATCCCGCAAAGATATTGCTATCGGATTCGTAAATGAAAATCATTTTGTTGAGGTACTACGTTCACAACACTTGCGAATATTTAATTTTGCTTATTTAATTTTGCTTATTTATAATTTTGTAGCTATTAATATTTTCTTATTTCTAATTTTGAAGGTGTTCTTGTTGCCGGGACATCCCGTTCCGCCAGTAGCGACCAACTGGCGAAAATATCATCTTCCTTGTGCTACCGGATGGAAAAATTCATATGAAGCCCGGATTCAACAGTTCAAAGAGAGCATCTCACCTAATGTTATAATTAGCGAGACAGTAGAGTTAGATTGATTGTTTATATATGTACAATTTTTGAAAGTTGTAAATTTTTTTGGGCTCTTAGAGTCATGTACTGTGAAACTCCATCATCAATATAAATCAAAAAATATCTGTCTTCGCATTGTTAGATTGATTGTTATGTGCACTGTTATATTTGTGGAAAATAGAACGGGCCAGGCTTTACAAAGATTACACGTAAATGTACCAAAAATATATATTTTTCATTAATATCAACAGTTTCAAATTACACAAAAAAAAAGTCGAAGCTACATAATCAAAATAAAGGCTCCATCATCAATCCCTATGACGCTGTCGTCGACGTGTGTACTGCTGTACGTCCGAATGAGAGGGTGCTGGATCCGAATGAGAGGGTGCTGTACTCGGGCCAGGCTCATCACCCAGAAGTAACTGATGCATCTGACAAATAGCATGAAATAGGTGCCCGGCACCTAGTGACGTAGCCTCTGAGGGACCCATCCGTACAATGTCGGTACTGATACCGAGTGCATCTGCAATACGCCGCCGGTGCATGTCAGCATCATCATGACCTCCCCTAGCTCCAGAATGAGTACTCGAGCGCAGATGAGGAAGCTGAACTGCAACGTGCGTGATACGGAGATACCACTCCATGTATCCCGGTACGCTGTCTGATGGCCGGGTAACTGGGTGGCTCCTGCTCGCCTGGCTCAGCACGTGGTCCTCCCACCGCTCCCAAGCTGATCCATATAGGAGTAATGTATCCGGTACGAGCCTGCTGTGGAACCTCTGTTGGCTCGCGTAGGGGCTAGTGGCGCTCGAGGGATGGTCTGAATACGACCAAACTGTCTAAGAACCCTTTCTGGATGATAGGGTTCTACGATATCAAGGCACTTGATGGAGCCACTAAAAAATGCGATATCAACATATGGGCGATCTCCCCGAAGCCGATGATGGGGATCCCAAATAACCTGCAAAACAAAATGTCCATTTCAGTTTTATACTATATCGCATATTAAAAGTACTGACAAACACAAGCAAATGGTAATATGATACGTACCTCATCGATGCTCAAAAGGTCCAATGACTCACGTAGAACCACTAAATGGTCCATCGTGGTACGGGATGGAGTACCGGGCATCCAGCGGTGCACGCGGGGACTGGCATCAGTATACTCAAGCGACGGGTGAGGACTGAGTGCTGGAAAATGCTCATAAATCCATGCCTGCAGAAGCGTCATATAACCACTGATCTGTCTCACTGATGACCTCGACGCAATCCCCAACTGCCGATACAAATATGCTAAGGCAGCTGTACCCCAGGCATATGTGCTCACCCTATCCAGATCCCGCAGTAAACACAGATACGCTATAGGCACCCTGGTCCCACTCTTATCAGCAAAGAGTGTGCAGCCTAACAAAAATAACAAATAGGCTCGTGCTGCACACTCTATCCTCTGCTGGCTGTCTCTATCAGATACAGAGTGAAACTGAGTCCTCAGCCACTCCATCCTCACAGACTGACCGCGCGATGACAGTACCTCCTGACGCGCGTCTCCAGCTGACACTCCCAACAACTCCACAAGTAGCTCCTCAGCATCCCGATCACTCATCCTCTCAGGAGAAACTGCTACTGAGGCACCTGCGACAGGAATCCCTAAAATGGCGGATACATCATCCAACGTGATAGTGATCTCGCCAAATGGTATATGGAAGGTGTTCGTCTCGGGCTGCCATCTCTCTACGAAGCCCGAAATCAGAATCTTATCGGTGAATCGATAAGAGCACTGTACTACTCTATGAGGCCCGACTGCCTCAATAGTGCTTTGAACCTGGTATTTGGTTGGTTTGAAGACCACCACTTCCATTCACCAACCTTGGCAGTATGGTTCATGCACTTTAGTGGAGCCCGTTCCTGTAATATAAATGTATAATTACTACTACTTTATAAAACATCAATAAACAAAATATAATGCTATAACAAATAAACAATACCTGTTGCCTCCAGATGGAAGCTGCTATATGCGTCCTGAAACTGATCAGGACGGACTCATCCTCTGGACCTCCTGGACATGGTCCAACGGACTCATCGTCTTCGCCCCTAGCGGGCATATCATCATGCTCTGACTCAGGAGAGGGCGATGGCATATGAGCAGGCTCGGGAGAAGCAATCCTAGCACGACGTCTCCTAGCTGACACCGTAGGTCTAACTCTGGAGGATCGGGATCCACGTCTGAAAATATAGAAATTCAATGTTAGGCTATATCAAAAAAAAATAATTCAATTGCATACATAAATGATAAATGATAAAACAAGCCAAAAAAGAAACAAGTTACTTCTTGGAATCTACATGATTGGGTTTTGTGATAAATAATTCAATGTTACTTCAATTGCATACATAAATGATAATTCAAAAGTATACGACTCGTAAACTCAAGACATAACTCAATAATAGACTTTACCTAAAACTATGCCGCAGTTCTTAGTTTTTGTTTTTAGTTTTTGTTCGTTAACTAATGTTGTGGTTTTATTATTTGATAGAGCATTTGATATGAGATAATCATTCCAAGATCAAGAATGACATCGATGAAGGTAACAAGATCATCATATTTGGATGCACCATGTTAATGCTATATGATAATGATTCTAAATTATCCCTACTTCTCAAATTACTATCTAATCTAGTAATGAAAAACTTGTCCTTGATGTTGGGTATCCAATTCACCCTAAGGACGTGATCTAGGCTAAAATTTGGGAATAAAAATAATCCTTAGTCTAGCAACAGAAAAAAAAAAAAATTTGGATTCGGCCCCATGGGGACCAAGATACATTGGTTCGGCCCCATGGGGCCGAACCAATGTATTTTGGTCGGCCCCATGGGGCCGACCCAATTGCAGCGGGTCGGCCCCATGGGGCCGAACCGAAGGCACTGGTTCAAAGAACCAGTGCCGAACGATTTGGGGAGGGGGGGGGGAGCTACCTCGAGGTGGTCGTGGAGGCGCCGGCGAGGTGCTCGTTGCTCGGGAGATGGCCGGGGAGGTGGTTCCGGGAGAAGCCGGCGAGGTGGTCGGAGATCAGGAGAATGCCGGCGACGAGAGGGAGAAGGGGGAACGGGGGGGTTTTGGGCGTTGGCGGGTGTTTTGGAGGGGAAGAGCGGGGTGGGGGGAGGGTTTGGGGGGTGTAGAGAGTAATTTAGGTGAGGGGATGGGGAGGGTGGGGGGTAATTTAGGAATTTTTAATTTTTTAGGGGTGTCCTTAGCAAATGGGGGGGGTGTAGAGAGTATTTAATTTTTTTTTAATTTTTGGGGGGTGTCCTGAGCAATAGGGGGGGTGTATATAGAACCACCCTCTCATCTCCAGTCTCTGTTGGCCTCCGCCGCCTCTCCATCCTCTTCCAATCCGATCCTTTGGTCCCTGAAGGGCTTGCCCTTCGACTCGTCGCCGGACGCCGGTCTCTTGTCCAAGCAGGGAGGACGCGACCCTCCTCTCATCGGCCGACGGCGGTGCATTCAGGTACGCCTTTCTCTTCCTCTCTAGAATCCACTTAATCCCCCCTCTCGGTATCGCAGATGCTGTCATATAGAATCGACGGTTCTTGAGATGTCTTCTCCAGTTTTGAGATGCGAATCAAATCTCCCAGCAACCATTCAGTAAGGGGAAAAAATGCAATGGAAGAGGATGTCTTCTTGATATGCCTTCTCCCGTTTTGAGATCTCTTATTCTTCTCTTCGCCTCTGCCGTCTCTCCATCCTCTTCCAGTTTTGCGGCTAGGGTTCCACCGGCAACCATTCATTAAGGGGAAAATGCAATGGTTCTTGTATCTATGCCTGATGCTTTGCATAAATTATATTGAATAGGAAACATCCGAAGCATTACAGGAAACATCCAAAGCATTTCTTATATTCACGTTATATTATGGAAAGATGTTTAAATTCATAAATGTTTATTAATCAGTTATTTTTCTTATTCCTATGTTAGTTAATGAAAAAGTTTCAGAAGAGATACTGAGATGCTGAAATACTGATGGATTTGCTCACAAATTTATATTATTGATGATCTGATACCAAAAAATTTAGGGCTAATCTTCTTCATAAAAGAAAAAAGATTTGAGGGCTAATCAGACCATTTGAGATGGCAAGAAGATGAGTGCTTGAATCAAAGTTGATTATAGTTAAAATGCAATTTTCTGGTTTTCTTTCTTCCCGATACAGTGACAGGGTGAGACCGGTACAGGGCATGGTGCCGAGACTGCTTACCTTTCTGTCAAGAATGGTGAAGATGTGATAAACCTTGAAAAGGATTAAAAGGTTGTTGGCGAATCGTATGTCTTGGATGCTCATCCATCCACTTTCTCACTGCTGAAGAAGGCCTGCATATTTTTGTTTATCAGACAATAAAGTATTACAAAGAATTTGTTATTTGCTCTTTTTAACATGTCTGTTTAAAAAATAATATAGATGTCTCAACAAAGAACTGACTTCCCTCAACCCTTCTATTGAGAGGTTTTAGAGACAAACACAAAAGTATTATATAGATTGTTTTAACTAGAACTGATTCCCCCCATTCCCTGGCTTCTCTCCGGATCAGCGACATAGAGACTCCTCTAGCTAGTGGAGACTAATGTCTTTGCTGAAGTGATAAAATTTTTGATGAATATGAGAATCATCCTTTGGGCAACATTATCAAGTAGAAAAGCAGCCTTTATGTGAATTCTTGGTCGTTAGCATGTCAGGGGAGAAAAGACTGATGGTTACAGAGCATGAAAAGGAATGTTCAAACTCAAACTCGAAGAAGAGGACAACAGGTTGATGTGATGTGAAGAAAGTCATCAGTTGCTAAAGTTCAAAGCTACCTTTTTCTGAGAGGCTGATGAAACCTAGTTCTTTCGTGTATTTACAGTCCTAGAGTATTTACCAGTTTATAAGTTGAAGCCTAAGGTGGACAGAGGATGGATAGGAGACTGAACTAGAGGGGATGGATGGATGGGAGATCAATTGCGTATATTGATGTATTTATTTGTGTTCTCAAGGCATTGTGTCTATAAAAAGAAATTCTTAATTGATAAGAATAATGAGGTACCAACTGGGAGGTGTAATTGAATAAAAATGTTCCTAGATACATGGACATACAATGTAAATTGTATCTGAAAAGTTCTGATGTAAATTTGAATGGTTAAGCTTTTTCTTATCATGTGATCTGCAATTGTGTATAGCATATTGTAAGATAAATGAAAGAGACAAATTTGTCAGTATATTTGGAAGGACTTATTACACTGCTATCAGATCCAGTTTTTCATATTATAACATTTTGTTCTTCTTTACTTTGATTCCATAAAAGCTAGAAGTTCTGTAGGATGAAGTTAGATATAGGTTTTGACTATTGGGCATTTCAACCTCTTCAATTGTTCCACGTTTTCTCTTCAAAATGGTATCTTTTTAGGCTCCCCCTAGCTCTTATGCACACACATACACAGGGACTCGCATAGTGGCAGGCATTCTTGTTTCAAAACTGATGCTCTGATGACTACTATGCCATTTGATGCCAAAATTTGCTGCACTAATCTAATTTTTGACATTTGGCAGTTCCATTTCATGAACATCATCTTTTGACTTCTATTTGTCATTTAGTAACTCTTCTTCTGGTTCCAATTTCTTGTTTGATAAGCAACATTTAATTTGTTTTCTTGCCTCTTCTATTTGTCCATGCTTCAGATTTTAATTCTCATAATAGCAGTTATTGCGTCTGGTGCCTTTTTACCTGGTATGCAATTATTGTGAGCAGATGTTAAAAAATATCTTCAGCAACACATGGAGGAATGGATTTCTTGCACCAGAGTACAGAAAAAGGGCAGTTTCATATGTTTGTAGAAACAATTTTCATGATGGACAGGTAATATTCTACTGCCGATTTATAGTTACTGATTCTTTTCTGTTCTTTATATATTTTTGTCCTATGATAATTACTTTGTTCACTTGTTTATGGGGAACTGGTGAACACTTCCTTTTAAGAGGAAAGGGTTACCATATTACTTGTTTTTATCTATGTTGTATTTCACCCTAGCAGTTGTTGCATGGGAAGAAAGAAAAGGTTAAGGCAATAATGCACCATAATATTGCATTGGATAATGAGATTCCAGAGCAGCATCCAACACCCTTTTGTGGAAGTGCCCAACCACTGAAACACATCCAGCTTTCCTACAAGTTATTCACATCATAGACCTTCATATGCTAGAGACCTTTTTTGGTAGAAAAGTGTGCAAAACTTCATTTTGCCTAACACACTTAAGTATTTTAAAGTACTGCTGATAAATATCAATTTCATCGGAGGTAATGACCCTATCTTAGATGTTGTGTAGTTGCTTCAAGGTTCTATTCCATATTCATGTTACCTTAATATGATCCAGTAAATAAACCATGAAGTGTAACAAAATTTTGTTATAAATAAGCTTATAAATACATGTGGTGTTTTTCTCTTAGATGAATGCGGTGTTGTTTCTTTTAGCCCATATTTGGTTGTTATGAAGGGTAATTAAGAATTGGACAACCATTCCAGGAAACCCATTCATAGGAATCATCAGGAATGTTTAGTTTGATTCCTGTGTTTGAATAAGTCCACATAAATCCCTAGAGAATGAAATAAACCCGATAGGATATAAAATAGTGCATAATGATTAATATATCAATGATTTAATATCAATATTAATATTAACATAATATTACTATCATTATTTAGTAACAATATCATATCATGATAATGATTATCTAAATAATATAATGTAAATAAAATAATATAAATGTATGATTTATAATTATGAACTATATAATTATATGAATATAACATGCTATATTATTATTGTTATCAAATATTAGTAAATAGTAATATTATTAGAGTAATTATAATAAAAACAATGCAAACATAAATAATATAATATATGATATAATAATATCATTATAATATTATAATTGCCGATAACACATATTATAATAATTATAATAATATTGTTGGAACAATATAATTTAGTAATATAATCATACTACAAGTAATAATATATCATCAAACATAATATATTATTAAAATGATGTATCATATAAAAATTGATAATATTATGTTAAATATAACAATATTATTACTCCTATAACCATATATTAATCTTTCAATACATTGTTTTATAATTAATAGTATTTATTCTGTATTACATATTAATATAATATTATATTGTACAAGATTATTATACAAATATTATTACTGTAATTAATATTATTATGATTACAATCAATGCAAATGGAAGTAATATAATAAATAATCTAATAGTATGTTTTATATCATGTTAAGAATAAAATATATTTACTAACAAGATAGTAATAATAATATTATAATTATAAGAACATAGTTGAATGATTCATAATATATATCATATAAAATATGGGATAATATTATCATTAATAATATATCATGAAATACAGTATATTATTAATGTAATATATAATCTCAATATAATATATGATATTATATATGTAATATTATTTTAAATATTATATTATAAATAATATTAATATAATATAATGTATATAATGTTTTATTAACTAATAGATAATAAATTACTGAGATATATTTTTAGGAAATAATTAATATTAATAATATAATAGATGTAAAACTCTTTTTACTGCTTTCCAAACACAAGAACCGTGACTAGGGAAAATGATACCGATGGAATCTAATACCCACGGGAATCAACATTCATATGTCCAAATGGGTTATAACAGGGGAATAGACTAGATCAGAGTCTGATACTCATTCCCACCTTCTGTCAACCAAACCTGGCCTTCGTGTCTCGGCAAGAGTTAACAAGAAGTTCAATATTAGCTATTTATTTGTGGGCATGATCTACTTGGACAAATGGTGTCATTACCATTACTTATCTATTATAGCTCTTTCATTGGAAGTTGGTAGCATTGGAAGGCAAACGTGTCAACAGTGTAGGCATCCCTTGTCATTAATATTAACTAGATTATTAACAGCTAAACAGAAGATATGCAAATAAGCAACTTTCAGTGCTGTTGTCTCAAGAATGTGTGTAAGATATAGAGTCTGCCTGTTTATATGTGATATAATGGACCTATTAGCATGTCTGAGAGATTCAGGATAATGGATTGATACTAGTACCTAGGTCACTGGTGTATTTAAGTGATTAAGAAGAGAAATGGAGCTGGATGGTGACTGTATGTTTTGTATATATTTTGGATTAGAAAGTGTAAACACGTCATCCTCATTCATCCACTTTCTCGCTTTTGAAGTGGGTATCCATTCTTCCTTCTATCAGACAATTAACAATTAACCTGTCTATTGAGTATTTTTAGAGAGAAGCACTACAAGGTTTTTTCAACAAGAACTGATATCACTTAACATGTCTATTAGGAAGCAGCTGTAGATAAGCATGATTTATATTATTGCAACTAGAACTGATTCCTGGCATATCCCAGCTTCTTTCCAAATCAGCCTCGTAGGGTTCCCTCTAGCTGGCGGAGACTAACATCTTTTCTGAAGTGGTGAAATTTTCAATGAGCAAACTTGAGAACCATTATTTTAGCAACTTTATTAAATAGGAAACGACATTTATGTGAGGTTTTGTTGATTAACATCAGAGTGAAGTGTAATTGTGGAGGATGACAAGTAATGGTCAATGCCAAACTAAAAGAAGTGTACAGCAGGTTGTTGTGATGTGGAGAAAGTCGTTGGTTGCTAAAATCAACATCTACTTATACCTGAGAGGATATTTAAAGTTACTTCTTTCATTCATTTACAATACTAGGACATTGATCAATTTATAAGGCCTAAGGTGGATAAATAATGGATAGGAGATTGAAGTAGAGGCATTAGATAGATTTGTGATCAACTGAACATTTTGATGTAGGTATTTGTAATCTCAAGGCAGTATTTCTGCCAAATAAAATTCTTAGTTCTATGAGAACATACCAACTGGGTACAATTGGGAAAAGGTGTACCCAGATTTATGGGGATGCAATGGGACTGATATTTGTGATAGTTCTTTTCTAAAGTGGGAAAAGTTAAGTTTCCTTTTATCATCAGTTGCAATTGTAGGTAGAAGATTTTAAAAAGGGAAAGAAATAGATAATTGCATCTAAGGACAAAAACAACATATTTGTCTTTTCTCAAGGAGGCAGACTTGCTTAATTGGTATATGCATTTGGAAATACTATTTTACATTGCCATCAGGTCAGGTTATAACATAATATAAGGTTTTAATCTTTCTTCTTTGTCTAGATTGTCTATGTTGCACTGACTAAATTGACTGTGATATCTTGGTCTCATAGTAAACTGTTAACTGACGCATAAACTTGACCTTGTTGATAAGTCAATTTGTATTGCACCTTAGACAAGAAAAAAAAAAAGACCTGGTGATGATCACTTTGGATTGTTCTAGCACTGTTGCTTCATATGCTTAGTATGTTATGACATCCAGTCCTTATGATATCACGGTAGAGGCTGTATTTATTGGTCCCAAGGCATGCTTGTGATGTACATTTTGTTGATCTGCCTCATTTCTTGGTCATTGTATATTGTAATCACAGAAGCAAACAAACAGCTGGTTCCCAGTGAAGATTGTCCTTTCCCGCTTCTCTCCGCTGGTTTCATAATTGTTTGCCTAAGGAACATGGAACTATTTCTTCCCTTCTCATCTAGGGGCATCTGCACTGACTCCTCATGACATTGCTGACTACAGATAATTACCATTCTAAAGTTTGCCTAAAAGGCTACGATATGGAATTTTACCTGAATAGTATTTTTATTCTTTTAGGTTCTCAGTGCCCCAAGAAGCTTCTTTGGTGTTGAAGATTTTGTGGATGATGACAACAGCAGACCATACACATACAAAAAGGAGAAGAAATCAAAGAATCCGCAAAAGCATGTTTCGTTCAAGCAGCGGACAATAGCATACATGGAGCCCTTCTCACTTGACGTGTTTATATCCAAGCGGTTTGTTTCAGCTTCGCTCACCCACAGGGTGACATGCAAGCAGGTTGCAGTCGCAGGGACCAACTCAAAAGACATCAAAGCAGCTCTCCAGTCCAGATCAGATATACCTGCTTGCCTGGCCGTTGGTCGGATCTTAGCTGAGAGGGCCAGAGAAGCTGATGTTTACACTTGTACTTACACTCCAAGAGACCGCGACAAGTTTGAAGGGAAGATACGAGCAGTTGTTCAGTCTCTTATAGATAACGGTATCGATGTTAAAGTTTATCTTGATTGATGATTTGCTGGTGCATGAAATCTTTGTTGGAACAGTCTAAAACAAAAAAGGAATATTGTAAAGTTGGTGTTTCTTAGTTAATATTTTATCACCTATCTAAAATAAACTTGTTCAGGATGGGTACTTCACCATGTTTGGTATCCCATTGACAGAAGTCAGTTGGGTCTTGGGTTCAAGTTTTTTTAACCAAGCTAATTTTTGACTTGTATTGAGGGATGCTCTACATTTAGTCTCTACCTTGGCCTTTGAGCTAATATTAGAGTTTATGATTTTAATTATCAGATCCATGTCTACTGGATAAGCCTTGTCAAGGATGAGGAGGTGAAGTATGAAATAGAAGGTAGAAAATAGCCCCATCAGTTGGATTGGTGCCACAGGTGTTGTGCTATGAACTTGGGAGGAGAATGAGATGCAGTCTACCATGCTGGTGCAGAGCATGGGAACTCATATGCACACCTTGAAAATTTTCATGCAAAGATGGAAACAAATACATTTTTTTTTTCTCGACATCTGAATTGTCAAGGTGTACCATGCAGCTGTCTAGCACTACAGGAACCTACATGGCCATCAAATTGTGGAGTCCTGGATAACATTAAGAACCTTTGATAGCATGCTACATAAATATAGAAGGGTAAGGGGCACCTTGTCACAAACTCATGGATGATTTAAACCAAATAGAAGGGAAGTCATTGATCAACAAAGCAAAGGAAGGAGTTTTAACACAAGCTAAAACCCAATGAATCCACACAGAAAGGAAATTGAAATGGCATAGAATCTATTTTAGGAAAGAAATAATCAATCGTTGGCATGCTCCATATCCAGCTTGAGGGCCATCAGGAGTGAGGACTTGGAGGCGAAATACTTTGATTGGGGATGCATACAACTTGTCCTTCCAAAATCTAGTGAAGAATGGATTTCACAATGTTGGCAAGAAGATCTTGTGGGTGACACTACAAACTGCTTTGACTAGAATTCGAGAAGGTTTCTCATTTTCTGGATGAGCTAAACATGCATAGAATTCGAGCTAAAAGGTATTGAGGAAGTGCAGAATAAATGTTAATCTCTTCACAAATTTTTCTTCCATGATGTTCTATTAGATTTTGGTGCTTTATCGGATCCCAACAATCGAACTGTTTTTTAAATTTTATTATTTGTAACACCTGAAGTTAGGAGCTGGTGTTCAGTAACATCGAATCTACAATGTCAATTCCTTTTCTTTTAGAGGGGTAGTTTTAGCTTCAAATTTCTCTCATCCCAAACAAGTGAGGTTACTGTCATAGAAGGGCAAAACCGATCTTTCACTGTAACGTAGCCGTAGCCGAAAACAAAAACGATTACCGGCGGCAGCCATCACCGTTTTTGTGATTTAGACAAATCGAATGATTTTTTTTTACCAACCCTAGGACAATCCTAGGACCTTTCCCTGTCGGGTCGGATTCTTTTTTCCTGACGGGTTCGCGGGTCCGGGTCGTAAATAGCCACTTCCCAGCCCTAGGACTTCATCGGAAAGGGGGGAGGCGAAGGGTTCAAGGGGGACGAAGCGAGCGGCATCGAGGGGGAAGGGTTTCGGCGAGGACAAAATCAGGGATTTATCCTCTTCCCACCAAATTTTAATTATTTTCCCCCCTTTTAGCTATTTTTTCCATATCCTCTCCAATGGACGAAGTGATTTCGAATGCAGACGGGGAGGTACTTATCCCCACTCACTCTATCTGTGCAACCATTTTTTTCTTCTTCTGTGGATTAAGACAACTATTGGTGTTTCATGTAGTTCGTCTATTGCATTTGTGATCCTATCTATATCCTCTGCGACAACTGAAGTAGATTTTCTTCCTTACTGGGTTCGTTATGCTGTGAAACTTTTAGTTATTGATGATGAAGACAATGCGTGCAGTGGGCACAAAGCAATCCTAGAAGTTCATTCTATTCATTTCATTGAATAAAATTCAGGTCTTTGTGATATCAGTGGATTGTAACGATCATGGAGAGAGTGTATGTGTGCTTCTGTTGGATTTGCCGGGTCTTCCATAGACATGCTGAATGCTACGTTTTATTTTGTAGGTAGTTCTATCAGTTTGAATGTGCCAGTAAAGTGTAGTCAGTTACCTACTCTTTATAACTACTAATTGAATTTGCCTCTTTAGATATACCTGTTATGCTGGCAAAGCTCTGATCAGTGTTTGTTTGATTGTGTTAAGGGTTCAGATAACTAGAGATCATGCTTCATAAGAAATTGCTATTTTGCTGTATTATTAGTTGCAAAATGCATTGCCTTGCGTCAAGTTTGTGCTTTTATAGTGTTAGCTTGACAGACCTATCTCTGCTAGGTTCTTGCCGAGATCGTGAAGTTCACCCAAAAACAAGGATTGAAAGGTGGCAAAGGAGGATGGAAAGATTTTTTGCATAGTCATGATAGGAGATTTGGTGCTGGTGTAAGTGATCCGGCAAGAAGAACTAAAGAGATATTGGTTGCTTTTCTGCAAACGTTCGAGGAAAAACATCTGAAGGTAACTAGTGTAAAAGGCATTGCATTGTTATGAATAAAATACTTCTCATTTATTATGTCTCTAATACTTTCACGGTTTTCTATTTTCTTGGTTTCAGTTTTTTGACAAAATGATAAGACGTCTTGCTGACTGCAAAGCAATAAAGAAGTTCATCACCGACTTTCCAGTCCAAGAGACCCCTCTGCAGGTATATGTTGCTTGGAATTCTGTCTTAGGTTAGGCATTCTATTTGATTTTTCTTGCACTATCTCATTTGAAGGAAACTGCTTAACTTGCACTTCCCTTCCATATGATGACAGTCCTGCTAATATTGTTGAAGACTTCTCTTCTTATTTTGGAGACATCAGCTTATGTGTTTAAAATCCCCATTAACTGATTTTTTGATGACTTGGACTGTATATAGATTTTGAGTTTTTTTTTTTTTGAAATGAAGTTATTTTATATTTTAAACATTACTGTAATAGCTTTTCCTTTGTTTGTTTGTGCAAACGTTTACCGGCAAAATTGAACTTTCAGAATGTCAGTCAGTTCATAATTGTCATTGACCTACACTTGTACAAATGCAGAGGCTGGTCCGTTTGACGATGGAACATTCACTTTTCTCACGATGTTACTCTTTTCCATCCCATGAGGAGGTTGGATTCCATCTAGCACTCGACTCTTTACATTTCACACATGCTATGAATATCTGGTTAAAGACGGTGTTTATGCTGTCATGATCTTCTGATGCAACCATCTATGTCGTTGCTCACTTAAGTTTGTTTTATCATTAAATTAAAAAGTTTCACTATGCTAGTTAGCTTCTAATGGTAATAGATACCAGTGATATATATGTTCAAGTTTATTTATTTTCTTTCTTATCATTGATGGATTCATAATTTCATATAGAGCCATGTTAAAATCTTTAAATTTTCATGTTCAAGTCTCTTGTCTGAAATAAGCAAAACAAAAAAGTAGATAAAAGTAGACTATTTATGACAGTTGTAGATAAAATTAGCTAAGTCTAACACCATTCTTGACAAAGGTTTTATGAATTTTATGAAGTTGCGGAAATAATTGGTCTGACTAATTTCAATCAATAACATACATCTACATGTATTTGCACACATCTAAAAGGTCCATACTTATACCCTTGTCGGCTTTTTGAAGGTTCATTTGGTAGTTTCTTCTGAACAGTTGAACGCTTGACGCCTTTGTCATGTGTCTGAATGATGCTCGATTAAGCTTTCCAAATCTCTTTTTCCTGTTTTTCTGTAACTATCAAAAAGAATGATAGTCTATCTCACAAGATGCAAATCATGTAGAGACAATTATTTACCAATAAAAAATATTTTCTCAAATTCTTATATTAAATTATTATGATTGTCCAATTTATAAAGTTTTATGGCAAAGCAATTCCATGTATTGGTGAATTCATATAAACTACATATATGTATATCTACTTTGAAATTCCGAATTCAATCAACTTAATAATCATGAGTTACTGGTAAATTCATCATGTAGGACTGCAAGAAATCCAATGTCCGTTCAATTTAAGAATCTGAGAACATCCTTCCATTTGAGTAAGTAAAAGCCATGTTATGATACTGATATTTATTTAATTTGATGGTGTGATTTGGCAGGAGTGGATAATCATTCCACTAGGTAAAGTTTCTGAGGCAATGAAATCAAAAGTTATGCTTTCAATTGATTGTGAGATGGTCCTTTGCGAGGATGGTACTGAAGCAATTGTAAAAGTATGTGCAGTAGATCACAATTTGGAGGTATAAAACTGCTTTGCGTTATGTCCTAATCTTCTATTCGATACGTTATCATCATATATACAAAGCTTTTCTGCCTCAGTTTCTACAAGCTTTTCAGGATAGCTCTTGCTTTCAGGTTAAACTTGATGAACTTGTAAATCCCAACAAAGCTGTTGCTGACTACAGAACAGACATCACTGGAATATATGCTGAAGATTTGGAGGGAGTTACTTGTTCATTGCCTGATATACAGGTAGTATTAGCTACCTTCAGTTTACTAGTTATGATTGAATTTTCTTGCCCAAAGTTAATCTGGCATTTTGCAGAAATCCTTTAAGAAGCTTTTGTCTCGAGGGACTATTTTAGTTGGCCACGGTGTACATAATGATTTACGAGGTATGCTGTATATCTTATAATTTGTATGTATATTTGTTGCATTCTTTTATTGCTTTATTGAACTAAATAAAGGATTTTCTCATGTTCTAACTTCTCTAACTATACAGTACTAAAAATTGATCATCCACGAATTATTGACACATCATACATCTTCAAATGTGGAGACTTGCCTACTGTTACACCTTCCTTGAACAATTTGTGTAAGGTATTTTCTGAAAAAATAAATTTCTTTTGCATACAACTATTCCAGTTTTCAGTTATTTCTAATCTGTTAATACCTGTACATTGTAATGTCAGCGGTTGTATCTTCTATACGTTGACTATTCTGGCAATCTTACTGTGTTTTTAACTCATGTCGTTGTATTTTAATCTATCAGCTGAACAATTTATTGTCGTGCTTCATTTTCATTGTTCAATAAATTTGCTTGCAGTATGCAGATCTTTTGACTCTGTTTTTTTTGTTTTCTCCTCATTAATTAAGTTGTCCAGTATATTCTAATGTCCTAACCATAAGGGAAATATTTAATCAAGGACTTGCGTTAAAGGTCAAATGATGGTTCTGTGGTCCCATCATAAAATGTAGATCCAATGTGATGTGCACTACAAGGAGCCTAGGATAAATACTCTCTATTAACCTTCTTTTTGTGGCTTCCTGACATGCTTCATTGCATGTTCACAACCTACGCAATTCTTCATCATCAATCTTCTTTATTGTTGCATTCTTAATGTTGTAAAAACGTTTCTCTCCCGATTAAAATTTGATGTCATCAATGGAACTTTTAGGCATACCATCAGAAGGTCAATTGATTAGAAGAGAAAGGGACAATTGACTAAGGGGCTAATAATGCCTGGGATCTTAATATATCCTTAGTTAGGCCTGTAAACCGCACGCATCAAAATGAAACTTCTTTTATTTCGGATCTTCCAAGTGCACTTTCATTGTCAAAATGAAATTTAAAACATGGATTACTAGTTCTTGATAAGAAGAAGACATTAGTAACTTCTAACTTCATCCAATCAACTGCCTTGCAATGCCTCTCCTATTTTAAAGACAAACAAAAGAAAGCTCTCCTATTTTACATTACACGAGCACTTACATATTAGCTTCCTTTTATCCACCATCAGAGTTTGGATTGACTTGCTCTGTAGTTTATGAATATGACAAAATTGGTTAGTTTATTTGTAATTTTTCTTTAATCATATGTTATTAGCTTTGATCTTAGTGAATCTGATGATGTACATCATGGTTATAATCCTTTGCATCAAATTGGTCTTTCAAAATGTCAACAATACTTCTTGACTAATAAGTAATCTCTTGGCTAATAGTCTTCTTACAGAAAATAATGAATGCTGTGGATCTCAATCATGATAAATTGGATAAACATATCTATGGAATTGAATCTCATTCTTTATATTCAACTCCTATATTGGGGTATTAATTGGAGGCAAATTTCAAAAGATGATTATTTATTTATATTAAAAATATCTTCTGAAAAATTTCACTATGATTGAAGCTCCAGAAAGCAGCCATTTCTGATTTTCTTTTGACGAGCATGTAGTATGACATGTTCATATTCTTATTCATCATTGGTATGGAATGATGGAATTAATGAAGATCCTTCACATGGTTCTCTTCCTAGAGCTTGATCAAAAATGAGGTCAGCAGTTCCCATTATATGTTTGATCGTCACCCTTTGGAGAAGTATCAAAAATTGGTAATTAATAAACAACTTGGGCAATTGATGTTAGGTTTAGTGAATCTAAACAAAAAGATGGACAAGTGTAAACAAAACTCAAGCTTAAATTTGATTTATGTGCTTTTTGATTGGTGTGGATTAAAGGTGATGAAAGGTTTGAAACTCAATATCTGACCTGCGGAATCACAGCTTATGCCAAAACTGCGATGCCAATCAATATCTGAATTAGGACAACTTTGATTTTCTTGGATGATGACTGAGCATGATAGTGAGAAACACAGTTGAAAAATTCATATCACAATTGCAAGGATAAAAGCATGGCATGCAAAAATATTTCATGAATGCAACATGCATGAGGCAAAGGATCATCATACATATTGGAGAGAGTGGAGAGCAAAAAAAAGGAGTTTTATGATGCTCTAGGGGTTGGATATAGGGGACGCCTAGAGGCTTGCCCCATCATTGTTTTATGAAGTGATATATGCGGCTCCTAACTGGCCTGCATATGGTCTAGACTGCCTCTGTGTGTAGATTGGGCACATAGTGGTTGCCAAGCGGCCCCCATAAGCCTAACCCTTGGATATCTAGCCCTCCACCTCTATACTTTTTTCTTATTTTTCTGAATTTTATTGAGCTAGTTCTATATTTTCTATTCTCTTTTCTATTATTATAAATTTATTTATCATTTAATATTTTTTAAAGGTGAGCCACATAGTTGCCAACGTGCATTAGGAAGAAACCTTGAGTCCTGCAGTGATGATACAGTTAAAGACTGGGCTCTTACTCAAGTTATAGGCCTTGTGAAGTGACCCCACTGCTTCCTCGCTCTTTTAGGAGTGTAATATAGTAGGCGTGAACCTATGTGTGAAGTTTGTATTCTGGCTTCATGGGTCCAAGGGTTTTAAAAGAAGCTAGTCCAATTTATAAGGTTATTAGAATTGGAATAGCAGGCTGGTCCTTTTTTGTCTGTTCTTTGCAGCACATGCCGGACTATCACATAGCAAAACTGCATGCCTGGCCTGCTCTGCAAGACAGGGAAGTGCCAGACTGTCACATAGCAAAACTGCATGCCGGACTGTCCATGTGCATCAGCGCATGTCGAAAATTAGCATGGTGGTGCTGGCATGTGGCACTTGAAGCCTTGTATGAGAGCACACAAGTAGGCAGATATTGGGATTCCAAGTCCAGCTATTGGATACATGATCAACTAAACTTATGTGATGGGATTTGTGATATGAGAAGATGATATTACAATGTAACTCCCTCTAAATTATAATAGTGTGTGACAAATCCTGCCATGTGATGATAAAATTATTTACATTTGGCTCACTTTACGACGACTTGTATCGGTCTTTGGGACAACTATTGTAACACATAAGTATTGAGGACCTGTCTATAAAGAAGCTGATTTAGCCTAATTTTGAACTCAGGTTGTGGAAGCTGGACATCTTTGACTGGGGGGAACTGTTCTTTATCATATTGAACATTTACTACAATTTTGGCATTGTGTCCAATGCTACTTATAAATAGAAAAATGTCCTGATTGTTTGTAATTCTTTTGATTGTCTCATAAGCACAAGCACATGTTCTACATAAAGATAG
This sequence comes from Phoenix dactylifera, assembly GCF_009389715.1. Classification (NCBI taxonomy): domain Eukaryota; kingdom Viridiplantae; phylum Streptophyta; class Magnoliopsida; order Arecales; family Arecaceae; genus Phoenix; species Phoenix dactylifera. Next base: position 2,285,961 of record NW_024067669.1, on the reverse strand, counting down.
AAACAGGTTTATGTTTACTAATTTTCAAGAACTCTTATTAGCAAACCATTACAAAGAACAAAATGGCAATTCATGCTGAACTGCATCAAGAGTCTTAATACCAGATGTGGATGTATATGATTTGTATAGGCGTGCTCTGTTTCCTCATTCTTTTTTCCTTATATATCTTGTCATTGCCCTTCATTTCTCATGTTAATTGTTTTGCTTTTTGCAGTCTGTGTTGGGTTCTCCAGTACGACAAAAAGGTGAACCACATGACTGCTTAAACGATGCAAAGGCTGCAATGAAGCTGGTTCTTGCTAAGCTTGAATATGGATTTGATGATCCCATTTCTGTTCTAAACAACAATGTCTGTCAGAACTAGGAAACCAAAATTTTACTTGTTTGTTGAAGACGCTTAACTAATTTATCAATTTTTTGCATTCCAGTTGTCTGTCTCTGATCAAGCGAAGTTACTTCTTCACAACATACCAGTTGATGTTCCTTATCAAGACCTGCTGAGACTATTTCCTGAGAAATATAATGTTGATATCGAGGTGCTTGATTACTCATGCTTTATGTCTTAGTAGTGTATATAGAGAGTCTTTTGTCTTTTCTGAAATACAATAAAGGTTTCTTTTGCAGAATGATCTAAAGGTCCGAGGCCCTAGCTATGCTACATTTGCTGTTTTCAAGGATGCCAGAGAGGCATATGAAGCATTCAAAGGAATAGAAGCCCCAGAAAGAAGGGTACGCACCAAATTAGTCTGTTTTCAACTTTACTCAGCTGAATTAAATGGTCTTCATCTCCTGCAACTTTCTGCTTTTTAATGCCATTATCTCATTATATGCACATCCTATCTCTTAATTTCCATGCGAGCAGGAAGGTAACACATTGAAGTCTGTGTTTCTAAGAAATGTGTCAGAAACCAATGCAAGAAACAGGATTGGCCTAACACTTTTATTAATTAGTGGAAAGTAACATATAGAAAGTGGGAAACATGTAAGTCAAAGAGAAAGGGATTATTATTTGAGGGCCAACAACAATTATCTATACCTTCAATATCCTTCGTGTAGTGTGGATTTCAGATTCAGGTTGAAGTATCATAAAAAGACGTTGAAAAATGTAAGCGCCGAGAAGGAATATGAAGACATTTACGTGTAGAATATTAAGTTTACATTATATTATCAGCCCATAGTAGTGTAGCTGCCTGAGTTAAAATCATTTTTGAGTTTGAGGACTGAGAACTCTCCTAAAACATTTGAAAATGGACCACCTTAGAATTGTTGGAATGTACTGTTGATATTATAACGAGTACATCGATATACTGTGCAAACCTGCAAAATCAAAGTTAATTTAGTGAATCACTGAAAACAAGAGATTGAAGAACCAGTCAGAACTAGTTACTGAAGAACCAGTCAGGGTGGTAGGAAGCTGGTGCAGGGGCAAGAGAAAGATTATGTAGTGGCATGGCAACCCTGGTAGAAAATTTTAGCTACCAATGGTTCTACAGATCATTTAAACTTCACCTTTTGACAAATAGAACACTTTTTCCCTATTCCAAACAGTACTAGTAAAATCATTGGTCCATTGGGAACATGTCATTGAACAATATAAGGCTAGGAGGTTGTTTGCCTCATTAGGCATCGGGGAAGTTGGAGATAGATTTCACATCTATTTTACCGTAATGTTTAACTCTGCATAGAACAGATTTCAAAAAACTATATATGGCAAGCAATGACATGCAAATATGTCCTTCATAGGTAACCAAGCAACACTAACATAAATTATGGGCTGTATTTCAGGCTTGGTGCTTAAATTATCATGTTATCCTTGGTTCTTTTTTTTACTTCAATTATCTAATTGATGCGTATTATCAGCTTGTCTGGGAAAGACTTAAAAAGTATGATGATTGAGTAGTTTCAGGGGTTGGAGGGGCTATGGATTCCCTTGTCTTTTTTTGGGACTTGTCAATATGCACATGCAAAATGCACATAAAGCCAATCACAAGTTTGATTCTTGTGTTCAAAAGATCAATTATGTAACTTCTAATATTTTTAGGCAATTCAAAACGAACATTTATCATCCATCCAGCATGCTAGAATTAATTCTCAAAATGAACTAATCAGTGGAACTACTTTTACTTGCTTGATAGAAATTAACTAAGTTCTAGGTTAAATTTCAGCTGCAATTGTGCTTTCATTCTTGTTGTTGTAAGCCAAAGTTACGATTACACTCTTTTTACACTATTGCATCTGTTAGCAAGCAGGCTTGATCAGTTGATTATTGGTAGACATGTTACAATTTATTATCTAAGGGAAAATCTAAGTCTAATTAATCAAAATTGCCCCCATTCTACCTTCCACTCAAGGTTGATTTTATTTGGATGGCCACATTGACCTCATCTAACTCTAGGTGATGTTCTTTTATTTTTTTTTTATTCATTTCTTTTCAGAATCCTGTTTAAAGAGGAGGGTCTGTTGACAGAGGCTTATGAGGGAAAGCACCAGTTTGCAGGTTATTTACATCTGTTTTGGTGATACTAGAGCTATAGCTGGAATAGGGGTATTATGAAATAGGTATGACAGGTTAGTGTAGGCCACATTTTCAAATTTTGCTACAACGGGTGAAGTGTTGAGGTTAGAGAGGATTTGAACTGAGTCTAGATGCCAATTAATGGGTAAAGATGATCCAAGAGCTTTAATGTTAAGTTGGGAACAGCGTGATGAGAATAGTGTTCCTTGAAATTTGGGATAGTTGAGGAGATTCACTGAAAACACAGTGGTTAACTGAGTTGTAAGATATCTCAGAGCCAAAAATGCCTCTGGATAGAAATTATTCATGCTGATATATGGTAGTATGATAAGATACATAATTACCTTTTTACAGGATTCCATTATCTGAACTAGGGATTTTGGGATATTGGCAACCTTCCATAATACCTCAATCTTTAGCTGATATGGTTCTCTCAGCAACTTCTGTTCTTGCAGGGCGATACCACCATGTGATTGGACATATCAGCAGGCCCTCACACTAAACTTCCCTCTAGCATGCGAAGACTTTATTGCCCTCTGACAGTTAACTTGTTCTTCGTTGAATGTCTTATATTATACATAATGAGAGTCTTATAAGAATGTTCTTGATTTTGTGACTATACTTTGCTTCATTATGCATACAGTGGTGTATTTTCTTGAGCATATCGTAGTTCTTGGTTGTGAACGAGCATTTATCCCTAGGGAGGGCTCTAGTGAATCTTGATGCTCATTACATTAAAAGAAAAAAAGGAGAGGCTGGTTGGTTGCAGAGAGTAATTTGGTTCTTTAAGATGGAAGAACATATTAAGGCACTGCTCTCTCTCTCTCCCTCTCTCTCTCTCTCACACACACACGCATGCACCCACGCACACATACGTGCATACATAGGTCAAGTTCATGTGTGCATGTTATATTCCCAAAAAATGCATACCAGTTACCTTCATATAATGTTCCCTCAGGCAAAAAAAATATAGAGTTTGAGCACCATAATTCCTTTCCTGTCACAACTGGAATTTTGGTTGCCACCTGTCAAATGGGCATCATCGCGTGGTTTTGTGCCCTTCTTAGATCTTTCTATAAAAGCTTAGGCTTACGATATGAGAATACAATTATGATGTTCTTCTTTTTCTTCTCTCTCTGTTTCTCTTGCAGCAATAATGATGATGTTACAACCAAGTAACTTCTAGAAGCCATCCGCGAGCACCATGATTCTGCTAAAATACTAAGAACTTTTTTCTTTTCTTCTACATCCAGGACTCCAGTGGTCGGCCTCAGAAGAACGTCTTCTTAGAAACTAGAAGTGGGAAAAGCATCAGCTTACATGTTCGAAGGATGACCGCTGCTGCTCCACTCGATGGACATGATCCATTAAATAAGAGATGGCACAAGATGGAAATGGTGACCCAAAGAAGGCAGCACGCAAAAGATGAGACCAATGATTCAAAAAAGCCACGGACATCTTTGCATTACTGTGAGCATGTTAAAGAGATTGAGAAATTGAAAGAGGAGCTCTGTCAGAGAGAGGATGAAATATTCGAGTTGCAAAAGATGATCGCTGCCCTTGCTAGGAAAAATGGATTGTGATATAGAAAAATATCATCACACATACATCCCCAGAAATTGGTTGTAACATCATTTCCATTTTGATAGCAGCAATCCTCCTGTACTAATTGGCTTCCCATTCATATTGGTAAACAAGCATTTTTTGAAAGTAGAGTAGAAAAAGACAACCACAAGTCTTGGTTAAACTACTTCTGAATCAAGTATTGTACATGTTAAACTAGCAAAGCTGGACTCTCAGTAGCAACTGCATCTCTTCTCTCATCAATATGGTGGTGGTGGATAGACCCCTCGGTAAGGTGCTGCACACAAAAAATTTCACACAATCGTTATTATGCACATGTTTTATCTTTCAGTGATCTCAAAACAGGGGAGAGGTGTTTATTTGTTTGTTTGTTTATTTATTTATTTACCTGGTTGATAACAGGGTTGGGCTTGTGGTGGAGGGGGGTAAATGGCTGGTGGGTATGTTTCGGTGGGTGGATACGCTGCAGTTGGATATGCCGGTGGCACCGGGGGAGGAGGGTATGCTGCTAGCTGATAAGGAGCAGGATTAGCCGGTGGTGGACATGGTGGGGGTGGATATGGTGCCGGGTAAGTGGTTTCTGCAGGGCAAGCTCCAGCCGAAGGGTAGGAAGGGGCAGCCATTGATTGCAGGGGTGCATAAGGAAGGGCATATTGAGTTGCTGGATTGTACACTGAAGCAGTTGGTGCCATTGTTTGCGGGGGTGCATAAGGAAGGGCATATTGAGTTGCTGGATTGTACACTGAAGCAGTTGGTGCCATTGTTTGCAGGGGTGCATAAGGAAGGGCATATTGAGTTGCTGAATTGTACACTGATGCAGTTGGTGCATAGCTCATTGGAGCTTCGGCCTTTGAAGATTTCTGCCAACAAGAAATTAGGGCTTCAGGTTTGTTGTTGTCTGCATGCATTGACTGATCAAGAAATTATAGTTGGAGTGGAGATAGGAATTACTTGTGCTTTGCCTGCTTGTGCATAATGCATGATGAGTTTTACATCGCCAGCGTACCTGTGGAGGAGAGATTGCAGCGAGGGGAATCACTCGTGCAACAAGAGAAGAATTGGTTTGGTAGCTAGATTTTAGAGGCTTGGAAGTCTTACTTTCTGGATTTAGACTGCAGTGACCAAGAAGAGTCATCATAGCCTTCAGAGAGGACCTTCTGCAACTGGACCCTAAGAGTAGAACATTGAAACATATAATTCGGTTTTGATTCTTTCTTTTCAGAAGAACAGTTGGTAGAAAGTGAACATTTATTTACCTGCCGCTGCCAATGAAGTCGTCGTAGGCGATGGTGTTGCTGTTCCAGACGCTGATGCTGATCTCGCGGAGGCCTTCGATGAGGGGAATCATAGTCTTTTCCTGAAAGCGAGGGTTCCTGCCTCCATCTGCATGTATTGTTGTTCGATCTCAAAGAAGTCGAACCAATCTCTCAAACAAATTTCCAACACAAAATCGATCCAATATACCTGTGCAGGTCCTGGTGCGAAACTTGGTTGTGGCATATTCAAGGCAGACGAATGGATCCTGCCTCGATATCCACTCTGTGTCCTTCAGTTTGCTGCAGCCAACCACTGATCAAAAGGATCGTAGAGTTAGAGTTCAGGGATGATCTCCGTTTCAGTTTGAAGGAAGTATTGACAACTCACCTGTGACCTCAAGAAGCTGGCCTTGGATTGACATGGCAATGAAGGGAAGGAGGTGACGAGGATGGGTGCTTGGTGGTGGTCAGAATGGATAAGTGGGAGAAAGGGGCTGTGACTTCTAAGGGGGGCTGAGAGGTGAAAGAGTTTATAAAGAGTCTCAGAAAGGACTCGGTCTTGCAGTGGGCATTAAGCATCTAATTAATATTCTATGCAGCACTAGGAACCGCGTTTATGCAACGGCTAACGCGGCTACGTAGCCTTTTCGCCATGCGTGGGTCTCGTGAAAAGAATCGATGCGTGGGTCTCCGTGTGCACCTTCTCTCTTTTTAAAGTTTAACGCGAATATGTTCGGAATTCCAGTGATTCAGTTGTCTCCCTTCAAATAGAGCAGTCAATGGAAATGGTTTTCATGAACTTGCTTCGTGCTTTCCCGGAGATTACTTGGTTTGGAGACATAAATTTAGATTTGCTTGCACTTGTCGTGGCTGACTTTAGGGTAGAAAAGCGGCTGGCTCTGGCATCCAGGGTCAACCCTCATCTTGATACGACACGATGACATATAATTTGGTTGTTTCTAATGATTCAAACTTGGTTGAGAACTATATGACTTACTAATTGTCTTCTGCACTTTATAATGGGCGATTGCACAACAAAAACATGTAACCTGTTTGACTTCACTCATCCCGTTAGCAGGAAGCCTATCCTTGATAGAAACTACGACTTCTCCCTTCTCTTTTACTCTTCTATTTCTAAATATTGCTTAATTTTCGGATATATGCTCCCATGGGCTTATGGTCAAATCAATCCAAGCATAGATTTCTTCTATTAATTATAGGATGTAAGGAATGGTACGGTCGTTCATGCACTGCATGGCCGGTCGAGATTTATGTTACAGGAGAGAAACCATTGACCGAGTGAAAGCACTTCTCTAACTACATTATATACAGCATAAACAAATAATTTGTTCTTCTTAGCAACACTGGACCTCATATTGATGCCATATTATTACTATAGTGGTACAGTACGATATAAATTTTTTTTGGCATACCGAATATTGATACGCCTTTCGTACCATATACCAATATCGAATTGGCACGGTATGGTATGTCCCATACCACCCGGTGAATCATGCTTCTTAAAAATTCATATGGATATCAAAATAATGAAAGAAAGTTTAGGGTTTAAGGTTTATTGCACACTTTCAAATCAAAAAAAATAAAGCATTAGTCTTTCAAGAGGGACCGTGACAGCATTAAACATTACAACTTAGTGAACATTCAGCATGTAAAAGGACATGTTTGAATTTAAATACGTCATGATAATGGTAACTACATAATTTGAAAAATCATCAGCATGTCATTGCCAATTAACAAACCGATTGCTGTAACAAATAACATGAAGGTGGTGTTTGGTAGGAGCATAAGACTGGAATAAGATCATATGCCAGAGAGCAAGATTCGGAAAATGGCCAAAGACGTGAAATACGCTATGCCTTATCAAACCTTCTTATGCTAGTTTTCTGGGAATATACTATTCCATTTCCATTTTGGAATAGCTTAAGCGTGTTCTTTATATCCATTTCACCATTTTAGATTGTATCCCTAAATCTAATTTTGTATTATCAACTATATTTGTTACAACACTATAAAATTATATTATTATATGATATTTCATTTATTCATATTATTATAAAATACGTATTTAGTAATATTATACAATACTATTATATCATATTAACATTTGATTATATCTAATATTATATTAAATATAATATTTTATATTAATACTATAATATATTATCATATGTATTCTTATTAATAACATGACATATTATATAGTATTATTAACACTCGTATAATTGTTCTACTAGTACTATAAAGGTATATTATAATATTATAACATAATATATAAAACCTTTATTTATCATGTGATACTATGATAAAGATCAATAATTTTATTATAATTTAATAATATTTCTACAATAGTTTTATATATTCATCATAGTAAATATACAACATTTACAATATTTTTTATAGTTTGTTATGTTCTAATATTATAATATGACATTGTAATAGTATAGTATTTCTTTAATTAAATAGTATTTATGTTACTATTAAATATCTATAGTTTATTATGCAATATTGGTAGTATGTTATGTTTATGTAATGTTGCTAGAATAATATTATTATATATTATATCATTAATTACAATAATTCTTTCATATTAATATTATAATATAATATCATAACATTATTACGTACTATTAATAATACAAAACATTGCTATAATATATTCTTTAGTTCTATTATGATATTTAAATTATATAATATACTCTAATCCTATAGTATTATATTACATTTTGTAGTACATAAATATTAATATTTAGTTTTGGTGTTATACTAAATATTAATATTAACCATATAAAATATGGTAATCCATTATATGTAATACATAATATAGAATAATCTTTTGTATGAATATTGTATGTCAATATTAATAATATTATAGAAAGTATATGCAGTTTTGTCATTGCATGAAAATCGAACAGTTTTTTCCTACTTTAAGCTTATTTCAAAATTTTTGAAAACCAAACAAAATTTGGTATAAACACCTACCACAAATATTATGCCACTCGGCATAGCTTTCCCTATTCTCATTTTTCTTATATGCTCCTACCCAATGCCACCAAAGGGTCCTATCCTACTTACCATAGCATAGCAATCAATTATGCCCCTTAGATCTCCCCTCTCTTCTCCATTATCCCCTTGCCCACTATGGACTCTATTACTATCACTCAGAGAACCCCTAACATCATCAAGAATGAGTCAATGGTGCCACAATGTAGGGCTCCCACCTTCGAGAAGAGTCAGGTAGATCTCCCTCCACCTGCATCCCACCCACATTATCAATCTTAAAAGGAGCTGATTGAGCTTGAGCTTGGCTCAAATTTACTTTTCAGGCTTGAACAAGCCAAGCTCAAGTTGACCATTTACTACTTCATGCCAAGCTAGAGCAAAGCCCAGCTAGCTCATTTACTACTTCATCGCACGCAACTTATTAAGTCCATTAATAAACGGTCCCTATGGCATGCATCATTATTTCTTGGTATACTGGTTGCTAAGATAGAGGTTTACTCCAAGATGAGCTCGAGCAATGCCCGGCTAGCTCATGTTCTGCTTGTTGAATCCCTAATGGCTATTGCACTCAACTTATTAGGCCCATTAATAAATGGCCAATATTCTTGGTATACTGATTTAGGGGAATTTTCCTCATCTACTTCCTAGCCAGAAATACAAGTTTCTTCGTGCTAGGAAGAGTAGGAGTACCTCCTGAGAAGAACTACCAAAACAAGAAGGTCTGAATTCATGAACTTACTTACAATGGGGAGGTCAACCGAATCTATTTTCCCAACTTTCAGTTTCTTTTAGTCATTATTATATATTGATTCATGTGCATTACGATAATTACACTTTTAACTTGTCAAACTTATTACTTTTTTTTTTCTGGTTAACATATTCCTCTCTTTTTAAGTTTCTAAAAATTTTCATGCTAATAGGACAATCAAACGTCATTTGGATCACTTTGAGATCTATGCAGATGGATATATATTTGGATCATTCATGCGGTTGTTTTGAGATATACGCAAGCAAATGAATATTTGGATTACTTTGCAATCTATGCAAATAAATGAAAAATCGAATTAATTATTTACTCATCACTTCGAGATCTAAGCAGATGCAAATGGATGAATATTTGGATAATCCACACAATGACTTTCAATTCTTACAGCTTTACAGTAAAGAAAAATAAATATGGTAGGACATTTTCATTCAGCAACTCAAATTGCAGAAAGAAGCAAATAAGCTGAAACCAAAATAAATTCACATACCTCAGCAACAACCGTGACAGTTTCTAGTAGTTCATCCATGCTGTCTCCTTTAAGAGCACTTATTGTTTTTTTCTTTATTGAGGAGGGTAAGTTAAGAACACTTTTGTTTTTTTCAGAAAAAAACACCTCATCAAGAACACGAGTACATGGGCTCAAGCAACCAGAAGACTAAGCCATCTCCATTTGATTTGGACGCAGGTGGTGGGAGGAAGGATAACAAGTTTCAGTGGGAAAAGCCAAAAGAAATTGGAGACGAAAGCTGACAGCTTGTTGTGGCCCCTGAGAAACCCCAGGATAAGTGGAGATACCCCTTTTCTGCAGTGGGCTACGGTTCACGGTATCTATATGACGTAGTAGACTCTGAACCTTTTTTTTTTAATGATGAGACGTAGCAGATTCTGAACCAAGATAAACTTATAATAATGCCCTTATCTTTGACGATCGGATTTCGTTGGAAAATATTAATGAAAGGTTTGGCTTATTGTGAGCCATCACGGAATGGAATGCTCCCCATTTTCTGATACGAGTTCATCGATTGATAAAATATCTACCTGGACGGAGCCCACAACTTGTCACCTTGTTCTTAATTGCCATGGAAAATGATGGCCTATCACTTGCTGTGCCTATCATGTATACTTCATGCCTGACATAGAGTTGCATCACAACAATTAAAAATATCCTTACAAGAAACTATGACCACCTTATTAAACCATCAGTTCTATATATATATCTCAGAGAAATTCTGCAACACCATAAAAATATTTGATACTTCGACTATTAATTCCTTTGTTTGAACCATCTTACTCTGTTTTTCTTTTTTGATGGGAAAGTGTGGAGTGGGGCGAGCGCTGTCCCGAACATAATATCTTTTTTTTCTTCTTTTTTTCCTAATATGAAAAATATAATCTTCTTATACAACTTTTCTCCCTTGCTCAAGTGCTTCCAGTGAACTTCTAGGAAAGATCAGGGCTTTAGTTATATAATGGTTGATATTATAGTGTTTTAATTTGAATATATGAATATTTTGAACTTTCTCTCTATAAGTGATACATGTTGCATAATTGGTAGTTGTAAAATTTTTGAAGATTTATAAGAAGACAAAATTCTATAATGCCTTGAGGATTGAATTATGAAATGAAGGAATAGAACCGTATGCAACTTTTGGATGAGCTTTATTTTATTCTTATGCCAGTTCTTCTTGTGTGAAAAAGAGAAGCAAGCTGGTTTAAATTTTTATTTTCTGCATGTTGGCTGATAGATAATGAAAGCGAAAGGTTAGTAGATGCTCCAAAGATGTTATTTACACTTTGGGGACCATATCTATGATGTATATAAAGCCTAAAATTATTATTGGAATAGTTAAGGACAAGGTGTGCATGGCTAAAATAATTATTAAATTTTTTTGTAACATAACTTTTATAATTTGGAAGCTTTAGTAATTTATAATGATCATAACACAACAAAAAGCTGAGAGAAAATGGCATTAGTAGACATGTTGGTGAATTCAATGCAAAATTAATATTTTTATTCTGATAAATAAATTTAGAAGAGATCAACCTCAGTGATCACATTATTCAATGCAAAATTAATATTTTTATTTAGAAGAGTTCTTTTCGTACAAACAACCACATGCAATGACCTGACTTTTTTCGTCTGCTAGCCCATAATTTATATATGTTTGATTCTGATCTTAGGGCCGCATGGGCGGCCATGCAAGGCCCGCACAGATCTAGTTTAACTTCAACCCATCCAATGAATCTGTACCGTCCAAAAGTTGCGCCCCCACGAGTACAGAAGATAGCAACCGTCGAGATATTTTACTAGCGGTAGATTCTTTTGGATCGCGTCACGGTGCGAAAGATTCGCGGGTTAGGGAAGGAAGCTCCAAGACGGGAGGTGCGCACGTGGGGCCCAGCGACACCACCACGTGAATAGGATGCTTTTGTTTTGTTGTCCTGAAGACAAGATCCGACGACATTTGGGCAGCCAATGGAGGAGTGCCACGTTTCCGGGTATGGAGCCGGCAAGATTCCAGCTTCCAATCCCAGCCGGGAATCCTGGGGAAGGCATGGATGGGAATCATAGGGAGGTCAGGTTGGTGGGTAAGTTAAAGCGGGTGAGTGGTCGAAAGTGGTGCGCATAAAAAATATCTATGCGGATACTGTCTCTAAGCTCCAAGGTGTTGTATGGAATCATCTGACTTGCGAGGTTTCACACCATTATCAACATAACCCCAGCTACCATCCATAACAAACACTAATTAAATCAAATAAAAACGGTAAAAGCAAAAAATAAATAAAAAAATAATGGCCAAAATAATGTGTTTGGCCCTCATTCTCGAAGATATCACATCTCACTAAAAATAATTTTCTCCAATTCTTCACACGTCACTCTCTTTCTCACTTTGTAAATCCCATTTCAACCTAAATTAACTTAGACTAGCATTAAAAGATAAACTATTTCGATTAGAATTGGAAGAGAAAATTAGAAAAAGATAGGAATATAATCTTAGTATCAGCATAACAAGCAATTGATTTCCAACACTGCCCTTCATTATGAAGACTAGGCCAATAATATTAACTTGTCGATATCATCGAATACCACAGCAACTATTGCCAATATTACCACTTGATGAATAAATAATTGAACAGTGCAGCATTTTGGTTGGCTTGAACAATCACTTCTTCATTAGCTTCTCTTTTGATGTATATCTTGCAGTCAGAGATGTCCTTCACCACTTTCTCTCTACATTGATTTCATGATCACTATACCAAAATTTCATTAAGCATCTAGCTTGTCTTACTGGACATAAAGCTGCGAGTTACAATCACTGCTCAAGAGTGCATTAGCCAATACTGGCAATATACATATCAATAAAAGTTCATGTAAAAACCTTTCCTCCAAAACTTAATAATTTTTACCAGCTAAATAGAAGTTTGAATACAAAATATACTTTTTTCTTTACTAAGATGACATAATAGAAAATGTTAAAAAATATAAAAATATTTTTTATATCCAAATTTACTTATATGTAGTTGAAGAGTGAGGAGGCCCTATATTCATGGTGTAATTTACTTGATTGTTTGAGATAGCCAGGAAAATCAATTTTTCAGTATGTTCCAAAAAAACAATAACCTGATATCATCCGACTAAATCTTTGGTACTATCAAGAGAGATGTGAGAAGCATTATGAAATTTCTAGCGACACACATATCCTTTTGCGGATGAACAGGATTATTAAAGCTGAATGATCAAGTCTTATCCTACCAAATTCTTCCACTATATTACTATATTCCAGAAATAATTGATGAAGTTATCCAAACCTTTAGCTGGATTCGTTATTTGTCCCCATCAATGTACCATGAAAAGCGTGACGGTATTTTCGATGAAATTGCCTGAGTCTTTTGCTAAAATAATTGTTTTCATTATATAATCACTAATACGACAAGATTATATATAAAAAAGTAAAGAATGACTCGTATTGATGGCTTAAACCTTGCTCATGCTGTCATGCATTCGACACCCGCATATGCATTCCTATGCGTGCGTTTGGAACGGGCCTCGTAATTTCCTCTTGACTTGCGAAGCTAGTGTCGCCCGCCCACACTCCGCTTCCAGAAGGGTTTGGCTTCATTGGTTCACCTCTCTCCATCCCCTCCTCTCTCTCGCTCTCTCTCTCAATTAATAGAAAGAAATGATCCACTGCAAAGCCCCAAGCTGTCGACTGCCAGCATTAATACAATAGCATTTACCTCCGATAATTAAAAAAAATTATATTTACATTCTTAAAATTTATTTTATTTAATATTTAAATTCATAACTTAACAAAGTATTAACCAAATCATTAATTTTAAATAAAATTTAAATACCAAACCAGCAAAAATTTTAGAAATGATCAAAATAATTTTAAATAATATAATAATTATTTAAGAATATAAAATATATATATAATTCCTTATTTATCCAAAAAAATTAATTTTTTATGCAGAATAAATAGTTCTATTAAAACAGTTAGTCTAATCAACCATAATGTAGATTTTATAAATTACTAAATATAAATATAATAAATATAAATTTTAAAAAAATTTGAAATATTCGAACCATTTATTATGTTAACTTTCAAACCAAGCATATCTATAGAAAGACCAGTAAAGCTGAGGATTAGATAGTCTTGTATGTGGCTGGCTGGTTTAGAGGAGCCCATTAATTGATACGATGGACTTGCTTTAGAGCCTTTCAAGTTTTATTATTATTATTATTATTTTTTATGCATTCGCACTGAGAGAACCAGCCGTTGGAGAAAAAAAAAAAAAATCAGCCTTATCATTATTATTTTTACTATTTGTCATTTATTAATTAATAAACCCCCTCGCCACCTCTACATAAGCAGCGGGTGCCATCCCTGCACGGAAGAAGAAGAAGAAGGCTCCTTGCCTCTCATCTTTACCTCCCCATTCTTCCCCTCTACGATCCAAATCCCAGCGACCATGGGTCCCAATACCTCTACCGCGACCGCCGCGGTCTCCGCCCTCCTCCTCCTCTACCTCCTGGCCCTGGCCTCCGCCGCCACTGCCGCCGTCGACTCGGGCATGTCCATCCTCAGCTACGGGGAGAGGAGCGAGGAGGAGGTGCGCCGCCTCTACCAGGCCTGGAAGGCGCGGCACAGCCGGTCCTACAACGCGCTCGACGAGGACGAGCGGCGCTTCGAGATCTTCCGCGACAACCTCCGCTTCATCGACCAGCACAACGCCGCCGCCGACGCCGGCGAGTACTCCTTCCGCCTCGGCCTGACCCGGTTCGCCGACCTCACCAACGAGGAGTACCGCTCCACCTACCTCGGCGTCCGGACCGCTGGCTCCCGCCGCCGCCGGAGTTCCGCCGCTGGGAGCCATCGGTACCAGTTCCGCTCCAGCGACGAGCTGCCGGACTCCATCGATTGGAGGGACAAGGGCGCGGTCGCGGAGGTCAAAGACCAAGGCAGTTGCGGTCCGTATCTTCTTTCCTTTACCTTCGTCCGGCAACATTATTACTATTTTGCCCTCGCAGTTGACGGTTTGATGGAGCTAGATCCTTGTTTCTCTATTCACCGGAAAAACCTCTCCGTCATCTGCTTCCGATCAGACCTGAGCTGACTCACTCATGTTTCTTGATCTGCCGATATGTTTGATTTTTTGTCGATGAAAACTTGTACCAAGCTGCTAACCGTATGAATGAGATTTTAGAGTAAATTTATCGTGTATTAAGTGAAAGAAGTGCAGAAGAATTGGAGATCTGATAGTGTTTTTGTGCTGTGCTTTGGTGTTGCAGGGAGCTGCTGGGCTTTCTCGACGGTTGCGGCGGTGGAGGGGATCAACCAGATCGTGACCGGCGATCTGATATCGCTGTCGGAGCAGGAGCTGGTGGACTGCGACACCTTCTACAATGAGGGCTGCAACGGGGGGCTCATGGATTACGCTTTCGAGTTCATCATCAACAACGGGGGGATCGATACTGAGGAGGACTACCCTTACAAGGGCCGTGATGGTAGATGCGACCAGTACAGGGTAACTTGCCGATTCTTCTTCTCATATGTCCTGCGGCCTCTGTAATTCCCTTCTTGGCTATAGTTTTGATGGTGGTGTCTCTTTTGTGGTGGTGCTGCAGAAGAACGCGCATGTTGTTTCCATCGATTCATATGAGGATGTTCCGATAAATGATGAGAAGTCTCTGCAGAAAGCAGTGGCAAACCAACCTGTTAGTGTTGCTATTGAAGGTGGTGGCAGGGCATTCCAATTGTATGAATCGGTAAGGTTCTATGCATGGATAATTTAAGTATTTTGTCATAAATTTAAACCAAAGTGATGATTTGATCGTTAATTGTGCCCCTTATATGTGAATATGCTGCATAGGCCATCCATCATTATGCTAGAGAAGCAGGTGACTGCAATTATAATTTGGTGTAATGGATGTGGCTTCTAAAAGTAATCAATTTTCTGCCAAAATCTTTCTGGCAATTTGAGTTTAGCTTGTTGTGTATGATCAGATGCTTGTTAGATCAACTGCATGTAAAATTTTGCAGATGTCTGAGATATAAGAATGAAAGGATTTTCGACCCTATATTACATCATGCAGATCCTTGAAATATAAGCATGATCGGAATCTTCTTTACCTTTTTTGTCCTTACATGGGACAAGTATCTTCTCTGGAATTTGGGATGCGTCGACTCTTGCATAAGTAAATTAGTACATGCCTTGCTGGTTGTTTATGTCATGGTTGTGGATTTCAGTTGCCATGTTTTACCCCTGCTACATGTCTGTAAGATTGTTAACCACTTGCTATCATCGTTCATGATTTGCAGCTTGTCTACAATATAATTTTATAGAGAGACGTGGAACAAAGAATTTCTTGTATATGAAAGCCCTAATCATGTTAGAGTTCCACTAGATGTAGAGCATTGATAATTGATATATTCATCAATAATTTTTTTTAAGATGAGAATTGATATATAAATGCCTAATTATTATGTAACTAGTATATTAGAATTGGTTCGGTCCTTCTGAAAAAGTATGATGGTAGTTAGGCTTATAGAGGCATGCTGCCTAATCGTGGTGGGTGATTGGTGGAATATGCTTCATTCAGTCTTCGCTTTATGTTCTATGAAATTCAGAATTAACATCAGAAGAAGCTTATGTTGCAGTCATGGAGTATATAGTTTGGTCCAGGGATTCCTCTTGAAGCTATTCCTTATATCTAAATGTATAAATATAGACTTTCAATATACTGTGATAGCTTTCTTTTATTCTGGTGTGTGGTTTTGTGAGTTGCAAACTGTGGCCACAGCTATTGGGCTGTTTTTTGATGGTCAAATGTGGCTGCTCTATTCTGTCCCAGTGTGCATTATAGTCACATAGCATCTTCAACCTTCCAAAAGCCCAACATTATCCTTGTCCTTGAGCTTTCCTTGTTGACAAAGTTTTTCTTCATCAGCAAACTCAGATTACTTTGCCTGGGTGTTTCTTATTAATTTATGTGTTGCTTGTTAGTGTAACTTTGACATATCTACACCATTCATTGTCAATAAACTGCTATAGTGACAAGCTCATGTTGTCAATTACTGAATCATAACAGCTTAATATAGACTGATTTTACAATTATTTTGTGCACTCTATAGGTCATATTAAATAGTATATTGCCATTCAGAGGCATCCGTAAATAATCGAACTATCAAAAGTTGAAGTTTGTAGAGTCATTTTACTCTTGACAACATGTATCTTTTAGCTTCAAAAAATTGGACATGCTGCACGATGTCCTACACGTTTTTTTCATCAATAATACTGATCATCTAATTATATAAAAGAAAACTAGATTATTGAATGTATGATCCTCCAGTTGTGTGGTTGTTCATGACTATACATATTTACCCTAATCATTTATCTATCTATCTGACTGTTTATTTATTTTTCCTTCGAACTCAGGGAATATTCACTGGATATTGTGGTACCGATCTGGACCATGGTGTAACTGCAGTAGGCTATGGCAGTGAGAATGGCAAGGAGTACTGGATTGTGAAGAACTCATGGGGCTCAGAGTGGGGGGAGGCTGGGTACGTTAGGATGGAGCGCAATATTAATGCAGCCACCGGCAAGTGTGGTATTGCAATGGAGGCATCATATCCCATAAAGAAGGGCCAGAACCCACCCAATCCTGGTCCATCACCTCCTTCCCCTGTGAAGCCACCAACTGTTTGCGATAACTACTATTCCTGCCCAGAGAGCACGACATGCTGCTGTGTCTATGAATTTGGACGCAACTGCTTTGCATGGGGATGCTGCCCGCTCGAGGGTGCGACCTGCTGTGATGACCACTACAGCTGCTGCCCCCATGACTACCCCATTTGCAATGTTGAGGAAGGAATTTGCCTAATGGTAACTCCCTAACTTTGGAAAATAACTTTTCATGCTTATACTCATCAGGCATTACAGTATGAAATCAAATCCTCATTGGCAGAGTGATTCGAAAATCACTTACTGATAATTTGGATGGTTTATTGGCCAAATCATTTGAGGCCTGATCGGCAAATAGGTGGAAATCAGCACATAATTAGGCATGCCCATTTAATGGATTGAAAAAGAGTGCTAAATAGATCAAAGCTTCTTGTTTTCATTTTTCTAGCCTCAATTCTTTATTTTCCTCTGGTTGACAATATATCCATCCTATTTTGCATATCTGATACCTTTTTCCTACCTAACTCTTGTTTTTCTGTGTCATTTGGTTTGACAAACAGAGCAAGAACAATCCACTGGGGGTGAAGGCTATGAAACACACGCCCGCAAAGCCGTATCAGGGTTACTCTGGCGCTCTAGGCAGGAGCAGTGCTTGAGAAGCACATTGGTTGATCGCGCAGCTAGAAGTATGTACGTGATGGAATTAATTCTTGACACTCTTGTGCTCTGTTATAAATTAAAGATAGCTGTTCTGGGTATTTCATGATGATTAGAAGCTTTTGTACATATATCTAAGTGTCAGTTGTCAGATTACTTAAAGGGAATTTGAGAGCTAAATTAATTATAACAACTATAAGCCAGTTCCATTGTAAAAAAACTAGCATCAAGCACATTGGATGCAAGCATGAATTTATCTTGAAACAGAGCCCAAGATGCAAGGGAAATGTTGATCACTATTTTATTTTATCTATTTTCGAATGTTTCATGCTGGAAGTCCCAGGAAAATCCTGCAGCATTTCAGATTACATGGGAAGAGAGTAAACAACTATAGACACAGTCACTTGTAACTCTAAATTGATCTTATCTGCTGCAACCCTGCTTATAACCCTTTCAGACACCACCTTTCAGACAATCAGCTGCTGATTCGCGCATACAACAAACAAAAAACGATAAAAGTGATAGTTATAATATAATTGAACTCGAAGTGGCTACGAGAGTTGTATGGTGAAAACCAATGGTTTAATGCAATTAAACACCATGGTGGTCCCTGCATGCAAACCATCACATCCTTGTTGAACAACAATTTCTGAATTAACACGGCAAGGTGGAACTCGACACCTTGATGCTTATCTTGTTAACGCTTTGTTAGCTGGAGGAGGTCCTCTTCCCCAAGTTACAAGAGCTTTTGGGATGTCAAGTTTCAGGTGCAAATTTCAGGATAACAAACATTATCTAGAATTTTTCGGCTTGCTTTCGGATGCTTTTTCTGGAAAAGAGAGTATTAAAAAAAAAAAAAGGTCTAAAGATGGATAAGGAAAAAATAAGAACAATGACAAAAGCAGAGAAAAGAAAAGAAAGACCAATTAGTAGTTGATCCAATCCTAACCTACCCTAGAAAGAAAAAACAATCAATAGAAGAAAACTAGGTAGAAAAAGCTAAAACCAGGGATTCAAGAGCTGCCAAAACATATAAAGAAGGATCCAAGAAAATGACATACCTCCAAACCAATCTAGCCACTCCAATATTATTAAAAAATGGCTAGTAATTTTTAGTCTTTTCCAGTAGAAGTGCCTTAATCCATAACTTTGCTGTCCCTTGTTCAGCAGAATCGACGCATTTGATTGGGAAAAAGTGGCAGATTGATCCTGTTCTAGCAGAAATTACCACTCTCACATGTTTGGTTCGGAGAAAGCGGTCGCTGAACTGTGGGGCTTCAGCCATGCCTGACTTCAGTTGGAGTGAGCTGAAGTTGGGACAGGGAGGTGCATGCTCCCACTTTTCATTCTAATTAATCAGAACTTTATTACTGAATAATAACCAAAAAGAGCAATTTGACTGACAGCTCTCACAGTCTTGTTAAAGCAAAGCAATGAATTCCAACATTAGCAAGCTTAAAGTAAACTAAGGTAGCAGAGGATTTGTTTGCCCGCAATTGAGCAAGTTAAAGTTGCAAATGCTGCAATTGAATTACAGGCATCCGGAAGCAGCTGCTTTTATGACTGTAATTGCAACTGTATGCCTGCATTCCGAACCACAAAAAAAAAAAAAAAATCAGCAAAATTTTTCATCAATTTAAAACACAAAAAAAGAATAATCTCTCTGCGTCAATCTATCCACTTGTACCCAGGCATTTTCATAGCATTTTACAAAGATTGCGACCCAATATCATGTTGAGAATAATCTGAGTGTGATACATATCTATTCCCTTCCACAACCTTTAGAGTTTCAGCCACATAAATTTGCTTCCGTATGCAAAAACTTCAGAATCAAATACTTTCTTCATTTTTTCCCATTTTCAAACGTTTATATTGACATATACATAAATCTCAACCCAAACCAAACCAATAGAAAGGCAGAGAACTCTCATCCCAAGTGTCATTCCTGACTAGATGAGACACCCTGTTGACAACCCCATAAACTGTTGACCAAGCGCTTTGCCCTTATAAAAGAAAAAAAAATCCCGAAAAGTCATGCAATACAGCTTTTTTCTTTTTTGGGAACGTACGAATGAAAAAAATCTTTAAAAAAGCTGCAATAGAGCTTTCAAGAACCAAACAAACTCCAGAAAAGTCGCAGTGGACTGCTCCACCTTCAAAAAGCTTGCTCCTCCGTGCTGGCAAAAGAAAGGCACTGTTCTACATCATTAGCTGCAGATTTTTATTTGAATAGATATGCCCATCACTTTCAGAGGACCCAAACAATTGGCACTAGGGCTGAAAGCAGTATCCTACCTTACATATTTTTATATTCAGTTCAGATCAAATTTAGATATTATTTTTTTAGTCTAATCAGATCTGAATACGGATAGTCAGTTTAAAATTTTTTCAGATACAAATATATATAATATTTTCAGATTCAAATTCAGATATCCGTATAACAAAAATAAATAAAAAACTTAAATTAAATTAAAAAAATAAATTAAGTGATTAATCAAACTTAAACTAAAAAAAATAGATTCTCTTTATCGTCTTCAAGTAACTAGGATGTCGAAGATCCTGTTCATTTTTTAGTTTCCACCTGGTGATTACAACCTGATGATTACAACTGGCTATAGCCTTGAGGAGCCTTAGAGGCGTCATAAATCCCGTCTACTTCGATGACAAGCAATCTTAAGCAATATATTATTTATAAAATTATTAATTTTTATTATTTATAAATATTTATTAAAAGTATTTTTTATTAATTTTTTCTCTTTATTACTAGTTTTTATCGTTGAAGTTTGCTTAAATTTGATTAATATCCAAAAAAAATATCCGATTTATATCCATTTTCGAATAAGAAAATATATATATATGCTTACCATCCAATTCATATCTGCATCCATTTAGAAAAAAAATATGAATATTAATTTTAATATCTATTTAAAATCCATATCCATATTTGTTAAAAAATATAGATATAAACATACATATACCAATCCATATGGGTTTCATTTTCGGGCCTAATTTTCAACTTGGGAAGAAGGAAAACAATTAGTAATTAATAGCAGCAAAACTCCAACTCTTTACCTATGGTGATAGATATATCGATGATATGTGTATGGTATTCAAAAACTCCTCCCCCCCCCCCCCCCCTCTTTTTTTTTTTGTAAAGACGGTAATTTATGTAGCTCTAACTTGAGTACATCCTGCCAAGCCACGAAAAAGTAAAGAGTACAAAGGAGAGGGAATGCCTCCTATAGAAGTCCAAAGAAAATCTCTGGAATGCCGGGCAACGAAGGAGGCGACCCAATCTGCTGCCATGTTCGCCTTCCGAAATACATGTGCAGCCTGCAAGCCACCCATCTCCTGAGCTAGCCTACGGATCTCTCTAATGAGAGGATGGCCATCACCATATAGCTCTTCCCGTTCATGAGTTTGGTCTGTAATAGCCATAGACGCTATAAAATGTCTGAGCGAGAGTTAGCACCAGAAGAACCACAGCAGCAATGAAGGAAATAATCGCCCATGGATTGTTGAAGTACTTATGCTTCAAGCTGGCTCTCCAACTATTCCACCGATGGTTGTAATACCTGTTCACCTGCCCCGAGAGCCCGGACAAGTAACCGTCGTTCATGTCGAACACCACCTCCTGGCACAATTTATTGAACATGTCGGCGACCTCGTCGTCGTTCCCCAGCCAATGCTCGATGATGCCACGGTAGTGCAGGTACCGGACATCCTCCTCGGAGTCGATCAAATTGTCCATGAAGATCACGTACGAGGTGATGTCGTTGCTGCAATTCATGTGGCACTGCTCGAAGGCTATCAGGTTCAGGAACAAGGATTTGGTGCCGTCGTGAATGAGCAGGCGGGGGATATGGAGCACGCCGTTCTTGAATTCGATGTCCCAGAACCGGTCGGTCCTCCGCTTCCGGAATTTGATGCCGGAATCGCGCAGCTCGGTGACGCAGTGGACCAGCTGCTGGCGGCGCTTGTCGCAGACGCGGGCGCGGTCGGACCACCGCTTGAGCCAGACGCCGGGCGCCGGCCGCGGGCCGGCGCGGAGCAGGCTGCAGCGGAAGACGTCGAGGCAGTGCAGGCCGCCTTCGGACAAGGGGTCGAAGGCGGCGGCGGAGAACTCGAGCTTGAAGCGGTCGCTCTGGTTGAGCGGCTCGTAGGTGGGCATGAGGGGGTCCAAGAATTGGATGGCGAGGCGGGCGACGAGGCCGCAGCCTTGCTCCGGCAGGCCGAGCTGGAGACCGAGCAGGCGGCCGAGGACGAACAGAGGGATCTGGTTCTCCAGCATGATCATGTCGCGCTGGATGGAGTGCATCGTGCCGCGCACGGCGAAGACCGGGTCGCAGTGCGAGTAGCCCAGGCTCGTGAAGCCCTCGCCGGCGGCGCCGCGGAAGAGCTCGAGCATGAAGACGCCGTCGAGGACCATGACCTCGACGAATTCGTCGCTGGAGAGATGGATGTGGCCTTCGTAGCAGGACCTGGCTTTGTCCTCGAGGGATTTGACGGCGTGGAGGTAGAGGTGGATGTCGTGGCCGGTGCGCTTGAGGACGTGGTGGAGTGCCCGCCACTTGTGGCTGTCCATGTCGCGGAGGCGGCGGCGGCTGCGGTGGTAGGGTCCGATGGACACGACCTGGGGGAAGTAGGCCTTCTCGTCGCCCTCGCGGAGGGACTTGGGGACGCGGTAGATGGAGAGCTTGGCCCAGGGGCTGAAGCTCTCCAGCTGCCGGGCTTGCTCGAGTTTCTCTCTTATGGAGATGACCCATTCGGAGTCTTGAGGGGGGTTTGGGGGAGCGGCAGGCTCGCCGGCCTGGGTGAGGAGGGGAGGGGCTTTGGAGGCGGGGGTGGTGGGCTGGGATTTGCCTTCCACCTTTTCTTTGAGCTTGAGGGTGACGAGGTACCAGCTCAGGAGATCTTTGTTGAAGACGGCTACCATTCTTCGCCCCCCGCTCCTTCCAAGGCTTCTTTCGAGTGTTCGCTAAAAGTTGGTGATATGGAGCTTGGCTGCAATAATGGTGGGAGATCACCTTGGATACTCTGTAATAGAAGGCACCACAAGATTAGATTAAAGAACATTAATTTTGATGATGACTTTGGCGAGGATTTCGTTCTAGCCTAGCTTGGTTTATTTTGTTTGTTTTGGGTGCCCACCATCTCTCTTTTCTCCATTTAGCGGTAATTATTTTGAGTGTGAGAATCTGTTGGGAGAAAAATGTATTGCCCAAAATACGTGGATACATCTGTTGCGGACCCCCCTCACGCACCGCCGTCGAATCCCACAACCAAGGAGGAGCCCATGCTCGGATGATGCCAAGGAAGGGTCGTGCAACGGCCAAACTCAAAATCCGGACCAATTACTTTGCCTGGAGGGGTGGCCGGACCTTAGCCAAGCCCCTTCACACTTGGCCAAGCCTAGGCCAAGCCCATTCACACTTGGCCAAGCCAAGGCTCCCAGTGCTTGGCCAAGCATGTCCAAGCATGCCAAAGACATGTCACTCTAGCATCTACCAACTAAGCAAGATGGTCCCTTATGTGTATGTATGTCTTGCATGCCATGAATGTGTATGGAATGGTGTGAGGCATACAACAGTGGATTTTGAATGCTTCCGCATTCACAGAGAGACAAAGCCTTCTAGCTATCAGATTTCCATAAATAGCTCTCAAGGTCTTATCGCTTCAATTTAATGTATTTCAAGGGATTGTTTTTAGCATGAGCCACTGTTATATTTATGGCACATCAATTACCAAATGAAATAGTTTTAATTTTATCAGCGAAAGCCTTCGTCTTTAAGTTTTGTTAAGATTAACTTTGATGATAACGTATCAGATGACAGAAGTGGAGACATAGCTAGCTTTATGATCAGAGAGGTCTTGACTCTAGATTGGCGACGGCGAAAGGTCTTTGCATTTATGACATTTTTGTATCTGATGCGAAATTGAGGGCTGTATGAGAATGTATTACCTATACAAAGCTCACTTTGGGGGCAGAGTGTATTCAACTTGAAGAGGATTTTGCTATAATTAATGGATGGATCCAAGGTCAAGCTAAAAAGGACTGTAGGCATCCATTGCTGCAGAATATTTTTAAATTGACGAGGGATTGTACAGTACTCCGAGTACAGAGAGACAAACAGAATAATTGATTGGGTTGCATCTTTTGTTGCTCAGTATTCTCGCGACTTCCTTTGGATCAACTATGAGACCATTCCTCCACCCCTAAACTATCTCTTGTTTTCTGACTTCAGTGGATGCATTCATTCTATGAGCGTGTGATCCATCCCACCTATAAAAAAAAATGACCCTCTTCCCTCAAGTTTCCTCAATTTAAAATACAAGATAAATTAATTCTGTGAAACAATGTGCTATGAGAGTAGCTTGTTGAAGTTAAGATGTATAATTGCAATGATATTAATTTCATATGTAATGAAAATAAAATGAGGATGTTTCTCATTGTCATATGGTGTTGACTGAAAATTATTCAGCAATGTGAACCATGAGTATTCACCATAAGTATTACACTTTCTTAGAACTTGGATAGAAGGAAATCCATCTAAAATCAGGTGGAAGAAGTTGGGAGGGGGGGGAAGGTGCTCGAACCCAAGTCATGGGTACCAACCTCGAGTGGCTTTACAAACTTTACTAGATGGCAACTTTGACATTATTATTAAACTTGGCTCCCTAAATCTCATAGAAAAAATAGTTATTTCATGACAAATTTAATGAACATTAAACATATCATGATTGTTATAGTATGATGTGACATATACTATTAAAAAGCATCGACAAATTTTGGCGAGGTAGTCAAATTGGCGATGCTTCTTTCTAATGTCGGCAAGTTAGAGTTGCTATATCCTATTTTTCTGTAGTGTCACTCTAGCATCAACCAACTAAACAAGATGGTCTCTTATGTGTATGTATGTCTTGCATGCCATGAATGAGTATGGAATGGTGTGAGGCATACAACAGTGGATTTTGAATGCTTTCCACATTCACAGAGAGACAAAGCCTTCTAGCTATCAGATTTCCATCAATAGCTCTCAAGGTCTTATCGCTTCAATTTAATGTATTTCAAGGGATTGTTTTTAGCATGAGCCACTGTTATAGCACATCAATTACGAAATGAAATAGTTTTAGTTCAGTTGAGGATATCGTTTGAAAAAGAACACCACATAAACTATGTAGGGGGGGGGGGGGGGGGAATTAAGAGACTTATTTTCTCAAGGCTGCACGAATAACATTACATAAAATAACTTCTGATTAATTTATAAAATGGAGTTAAAATTCCCTAAGCATACCAAGCAAACTCTTTTTTTTGCCCTGGTGCATAAATGCTATAAAGATATGCAAGAAGCTAAGGGACTTAGTTGGCAACTTCAAGTAAATTTGGATCGAGTTTGGAAGGAAGATTCATCATATTTGGAACTTGATTGCATAGCCCAACTTCGGAAAGCTATAATTTATTTAATATAAATCTATTTATAATAATTTTTTAAAAAATAATAATTTTTCGAGATTTATGATGATGCGACAACCTCAAAGGGTTCAGGCACTAGCATGTGAGTATAATGATATTTAAGCCTCAAAATATATTTGTTAAAGTAATTTTTTTAAAATAAAAATTTGGGTAGACATATCTTCCAAATCTAGAGGAATTAAATGACATGACAGAAGGCTGGACTAATATGAGAGTTGAGATCTAACACCACATTGACTTTCATCTTATTAAGGATTTCTTGCCATAGTTACGACATTATCTGAGTTATTAAAACATTCTCAAATTATTATTGGTTCCTTTGGTTGTAAACTGATGCAGAATTATTCAATTATTCTCAAATTATACATGAATTTCATGATTTATTCATGAGCAATTCATTGACTAATATTTTTTTCAATATCATACAAATTAATCATACCATATATTGTTGCAAGTGGTAATGTTTTTTTTACTAGCATTGTAATTATTACGTCTCATATATTTCTTTTAAGTGAACAAATTTACATATTTTTTGGTATAATTTAAGTTTACATATTTTAGATAACCCACTCTTGAAGAATTTACTTTTTTTTTTCCAAATTCCGAATGATCATGTATGGTTGACTTGTTCCCGAATGCCGAACTTATGACCAAACAGCTTTCTACTCACTTAGCATTTTAGCAAATCCTACTCATAAGGAAAGCAGCATCATGTCTCCTTGCAACTCCCTCCTCCCGTTAGGCTCTTGCTTGTAAGCTGAGGTCCCTTGTTAGAATTAATAATTGATAGGTTGTATATTTAACATACTGCCACAAAAAGAGGTGCTATCAGCTGGATCTCATTTTGCTTCACCTCCTGGATCCATTTTGCTGACAGATTGCATGTTTAGTGCAGATTGTATGAGAGAGCAATGAGAGTATAATATTTTTGAAGCGGTGGTGCAGGGAATTCAGAAACAGAAAACATGAAAAATTAAGAGCGTGTTTGGTTTGCGATCTGAATCGAAATGGATTGGAATAGAAATCGGAATGGCCATATCTCGACATATTTGGTTCATGATTGGAATTGAAGTGGAAATAAAATTTGAATACTATGGGAGAGTGAGGATCGAGTTTTTGAGGATTGGGTTTTGGGGGATTGGGATATTCCCATTCCCCACAGTGATCGAAATAGGATTGGTACTCCCTCTAACCAAACGGCCTAAATGAAAGTCGTTTCCCAGCAGAGAAAAAATAAGAACAATGGACAAAAGCAGAGAAAAGAAAAGAAAGACCAATTAGTAGTTGATCCAATCGTAACCTACCCCAGAAAGAAAAAAACAATCAAAAGAAGAAAACTAGGTAGAAAAAGCTAAAACCAGGGATTCAAGAGCTGCCAAAACATATAAAGAAGGATTCAAGAAATGATATACCTCCAAACCAATCTAGCCACTCCAATATTATTAAAAAATGGCTAGTAATTTTTAGTCTTTCCCAGCAGAAGTGCCTTAATCCATAACTTTGCTGTTCCTTGTTCAGCAGAATCGACGCATTAGATTGGGGAAATTACCACTCTCACATGTTTGGTTCGGAGAAAGCGGTAACGCTGAACTGTGGGGCTTCAGCCATGCCTGACTTGCAGTTGGAGTGAGCTGAAGTTGGGACTGGGAGGTGCATACTCCCACTTTTCACTCTAATTAATCAGAACTTTATTACTGAATAATAACCATAAAGAGCAATTTGACTGACAGCTCTCACAGTCTTGGTAAAGCAAAGCAATGAATTCCAACATTAGCAAGCTTAAAGTAAACTAAGGTAGCAGAGGACTTGAGAAAGTTAAAGTTGCAAATGCTGCAATTGAATTACAGGCATCCGGAAGCAGCTGCTTTTATGACCGTAATTGCAACTGTATGCCTGCATTCCGAACCACAAAAAAAAAATCAGCAAAATTTTTCAACAATTTAAAACACAAATAAGAATAGTCTCTGTGCGTCGATCTATCCACTTGTACCCAGGCATTTTCATAGCATTTTACAAAGATTGCGACCCAATATCAGGCTGAGAATAAACTGAGTATGATACATATCTATTCCCTTCCACAACCTTTAGAGTTTCAGCCACATAAATCTGCCTTCGTATGCAAAAACTTCAGAATCAAATACCTTCTTCATTTTTCCCATTTTCAAACGTTTATATTGACATATACATAAATCTCAACCCAAACCAAACCAATAGGAAGGCAGAGAACTCTCATCCCAAGTGTCATTCCTGACTAGATAAGACACCCTGTTGACAACCCCATAAACTGTTGACCAAGCGCAGTGCCCTTATAAAAGAAAAAAAATATCCCGAAAAGTCATGCAATGCACCTTTTTTTTTTTTTTGGGAAGGTACGAATGAAAAAAATCTTTAAAAAAGCTGCAATAGAGCTATCAAGAACCAAACAAACTCTGGAAAAGTCGCAGTCGACTGCTCCATGCACCTTCAAAAAGCTTGCTCTTCCGTGCAGGCAAAGAAAGGCGCTGTCTACATCATTAGCTGCAGATTTTTATTTGAATAGATATGCTCATCACTTTCAGAGGACCCAAACAATTGGCACTAGGGCTGAAAGCAGTATCCTACCTTATATATTTTTATATTAAATTCAGATCAAATTTGGATATTATTTTTTTAGTTTAATCAGATCTAAATACGGATAGTCTGTTTAAAAATTTTTCAGATACAAATACACATAATTTTTTCGGATTTAAATTCAGTTATCCGTATAACAAAGATAAGTAAAAAAATAAATTAAATAAAAAAATAAATTAAGTGATTAACCAAATTTAAACTAAAAAAATTTAGATTCCCTTTATGGTCTTCAAGTAACTAGAATTTCGAACATTCTAACTATTTTTTAGTTTCCATCCGGTGATTACAACGTGATGATTACAACTGGCTACAGTCTTGAGGTGTCTTAGAGGCGTCATAGATCCCTTCTACTTCGATGAGAAGCAATCTTAAGCAGTATATTATTTATAATATTATTAGTTTTTATTATTTATAAATATTTATTAAAATTATTTTTTATTAATTTTTTTTTATTTCTAATTTTTATTATTGAATTTTGCTTAAATTTGATTAATATTCAAAAAATATCTGATTTATATTCATATTCGAATAAGAAAATATCGATACGCTTAATATCCGATTCGTATCTATATCCATTTAGAAAAAAATATAGATATTAATTTTAATATCTGTTTAATATCCATATTCATATTTATTAAAAAATATAGATATAAATATAAATATATATCATATCGGTTTCATTTTCGGCCCTAATTTTCAACTTGGGAAGAAGGAAAACAATTAGTAATCAATAGCAGCAAAACTCCAACTCTTTACCTGTGGTGATAGATATGTCGATGGTATGCGTATGGTATTCAAAAGCTCTTCCCCTTCATGAGCTTGGTCTGTAATAGCCATAGACGCTATAAAATGTCTGAGCGAGAGTTAGCACCAGAAGAACCACAGCAGCAATGAGGGAAATAATCGCCCATGGATTGCTGAAGTACTTATGCTTCAAGCTGGCTCTCCAACTATTCCACCGATGGTTGTAATACCTGTTCACCTGCTCCGAGAGCCCAGACAAGTAACTGTCGTTCATGTCGAACACCACCTCCTGGCACAGTTTATTGAACATATCGGCGACCTCGTCGTCGTTCCCCAGCCAATGCTCGATGATGCCACGGTAGTGCAGGTACCGGACATCCTCCTCGGAATCGATCAAATTGTCCATGAAGATCACGTACGAGGTGATGTCGTTGCTGCAATTCATGTTGCACTGCTCGAAGGCTATCAGGTTCAGGAACAAGGATTTGGTGCCGTCGTGAATGAGCAGGCGTGGGATATGGAGCACGCCGTTCTTGAATTCGATGTCCCAGAACCGGTCGGTCCTCCGCTTCCGGAATTTGATGCCGGAATCACGCAGCTCGGTGACGCAGTGGACCAGCTGCTGGCGGCGCTTGTCGCAGACGCGGCCGCGGTGGGACCACCGCTTGAGCCAGACGCGGGGCGCCGGCCGCGGGCCGGCGCGGAGCAGGCTGCGGCGGAAGACGTCGAGGCAGTGCAGGCCGCCTTCGGACAGGGGGTCGAAGGCGGCGGCAGAGGACTCGAGCTTGAAGCGGTCGCTCTGGTTGAGCGGCTCGTAGGTGGGCATGAGGGGGTCCAAGAATTGGATGGCGAGGCGGGCGACGAGGCCGCAGCTTTGCTCCGGCAGGCCGAGCTGGAGACCGAGCAGGCGGCCGAGGACGAACAGAGGGATCTGGTTCTCCAGCATGATCATGTCGCGCTGGATAGAGTGCATGGTGCCGCGGACGGCGAAGACCGGGTCGCAGCGCGAGTAGCCCAGGCTCGTAAAGCCCTCGCCGGCGGCGCCGCGGAAGAGCTCGAGCATGAAGACGCCGTCGAGGACCATGACCTCGACGAAGTCATTGCTGGAGAGATGGATGTGGCCTTCGTAGCAGGACCTGGCTTTGTCCTCGAGGGATTTGACGGCGTGGAGGTAGAGGTGGATATCGTGGCCGGTGCGCTTGAGGACGTGGTGGAGTGCCCGCCACTTGTGGCTGTCCATGTCGCGGAGGCGGCCGCGGCCGCGGTGGTAGGGTCCGATGGACACGACCTGGGGGACGTAGGCCTTCTCGTCGCCCTCGCGGAGGGACTTGGGGACGCGGTAGATGGAGAGCTTGGCCCAGGGGCTGAATCTCTCCAGCTGCCGGGCTTGCTCGAGTTTCTCTCTTATGGAGATGACCCATTCGGAGTCTTGAGGGGGGTTTGGGGGAGCGGCGGGCTCGCCGGCCTGCGTGAGGAGGGGAGGAGCTTTGGAGGCGGGGGTGGTGGGCTGGGATTTGCCTTCCACTTTTTCTTTGAACTTGAGGGTGACGAGGTACCAGCTCAGGAGTTCTTTGTTGAAGACGGCTACCATTTCTTCGCCCCTCGCCCCTTCCAAGGCTTCTTTCGAGTGTTCGCTAAAAGTTGGTGATATGGAGTTTGGCTGCGATAATGGTGGGAGATCACCTTGGATACTCTGTAATAGAAGGCACCACAAGATTAGATTAAAGAACTTTGATATCTTTGGCAAGGATTCGTTCCAGCCTAGCTTGGTTTATTATGTTTGTTTTGAGTGCCCACCATCTCTCTTTTCTCCATTTAGCAGTAATTATTTTGAGTGTGAGGACCCATATTTTACGACTTCAAAAGACATATTCTGAAATAGAATAGCATACTTATTGACTTACTCTAAGTGCGCAGATTTATATTTATTTTTATATTTGCTATATAATAAATAAATTTTATGTATTTATATTTATATTTATAAAAAATAAAAAATTTTAAATAATATTTTTTGGCTAGTTTTTTAGACGAAATAC
Organism: Phoenix dactylifera; assembly: GCF_009389715.1. NCBI lineage: Eukaryota > Viridiplantae > Streptophyta > Magnoliopsida > Arecales > Arecaceae > Phoenix > Phoenix dactylifera. The sequence goes on along the minus strand of NW_024067669.1, from coordinate 2,255,108 downwards.
TGAATTGTTACAAATGGTACCATAAGTCTAGATTGAATTCATAGTATTTGGTATTTATGATTGAATTTTAATGGATTTAGATTCTCCGTCTAACCGAAACACTAGAACTTAAATAAAAAATATATACAAAAATAATATAGATGATATTTAGTTCTATATTAATTATATAATAAATAAAATTTGTTATTTATATTAAATTAAAAAATTTAAATAATATTTTTTAGTTAGGTTTTTTAGATGGTGTTCTACATCATTTCGGCATGTGGGACTTTATATTTTTAAAAATTATTTTGGAATCCGCATTGTTAAACAAATTAATACTTTATGCCATGTAATAAAATGGGCTGATGTAATTCATGATATTGGTACAATACAATATGGTTTGAAATGACGTGAAGTACTAATGCATGCTTTTTCTTTTTTATTTTTTAGCATCATGATTAGGCCACAAAGCATTTGTTTTATTTTTATGAGCTTACATAATTAATCGATTAGATTTTAAAAAAATATTTAGTTCTTAAATCGATATTGGTATGGGACCAAACTCTTTTTATAGTACACTCTTGACCCGTAAATCAGAAGGCCATGCGTTGCCGCCTGCGTCTATCATTGCACAAGCTCAGGAGGGCCATGCAAATAGGCAATTGAAACTGGTCCTTTCCTCAACTACTCTTCTTTCCTTTCTTTGTTGATGGGTACATTCTCACCAACCGTTCTTTATTGTTCGAAAAGAAGCATTGAAAGAATGGTGACAGTCAGTGCAGGCCTTTTTTCTTTTTTTATTTTGAGCGTGACATCCTTAGGAGGGGGTCCAGCCTTTCATAGATTTCTCGTTCAAGGGTACTGTCGTCAGGACCAATTCGCTTGGGTTAAACCGAAGAATGATGATATAGAATCTGACATCCACTTGGGACGACCTTTGCAAAGAAGACGCGAGAAGCAACAATTACGTGTGAGGGCTACGTCCAGTCTCACGGTTGTTTGTCGTTGTTTATTTTTAAAAGAGTAAAAAAAAAAAAAAAAAAAAAAAAAGGTGACCCTCAAGATTTTTATCTGAAACTTTTTCTTGCAGCAATTCAAAAATTTTTATCAGCCGAAAGCCTTCATCTTCGAGTTTTGTTAGGGTTAACTTTAATGATAGCGTATCGGATGACAGAAGTGGAGACATAGCTAGCTTTATGATCAGAGAGATCTTGACTCTAGATTGGTGACAGCGAAAGATCCTTGCATTTTTGACATTTCGTACCTGGTGCGAAACTAAGGGCTGTATATGCAAAGCTCACTTTGGGGGCAGAGTGTATTCAACTTGAAAAGGATTTTGCTATAATTAATGGATGGATCCAAGGCCAAGCTAAGAAGGATTGTAGGCATCTGTTTGCTACAGAATATTTTCAAATTGACGAGGAATTGTACAGTACTCCGAGCAGCTCATATGTACAGAAAGGCAAACAGAGTAGCTGATTGGGTTGCGTCTTTTATTGCTTAGCATTCTAGCTACTTCCTTTGGAACAACTATGAGACCATTCCTCCACCCCTAAACCATCTCTTGTTTTCTGACTTTAGTGGATGCATTCATTCTATAAGTGTGTGATCCATCCCACCTATAAAAAAAAATGACCCTCTTCCCTCAAGTTTTCTCAATTTAAAGTCAAGTCACCAAGTCATGGGTACCAACCTCGAGTGGTCTTTACAAACTTTACTAGATGGCAACTTTAACATTATTATTAAACTTGGCTCCCCATATCTCATAGAAAAATAGTTATTTCATGACAAATTTAATGAACATTAAACATATCATGATTGTTATAGTATGATGTGACATATACTATTAAAAAGTATTGCCAAATTTTGGCGAGGTAGTCAAATTGCGGATGCTTCTTTCTAATGTGGGCAAGTTAGAATTGCTATATATTTTTTTTTTTTTAGTGTCACTCTAGCATCAAACAACTAAGCAAGATGGTCCCTTATGTGTATGCATGTCTTGCATGCCATGAATGAGTATGGAATGGTGTGAGGCATACAACAGTGGATTTTTAATGCTTTCCACATTCACTGAGAGACAAAGCCTTCTAGCTATCAGATTTCCATCAATAGCTCTCAAGGTCTTATCGCTTCAATTTAATGTATTTCAAGGGATTGCTTTTAGCATGAGCCACTCTTATATTTATGGCACATCAATTACCAAATGAAATAGTTTTAGTTCAATTGAGGATATCTCTGGTTTGAAAAATAACACCACACAAACTATGTTGGGGGGGGGGGGGGGGGGGGGGGGGGGGGGACGGCTGCACGAATAACATTACATATAATGACTTCTGATTAATTTATAAAATGGAGTTAAAATTTCCTAAGCATACCAAGCAAACTCCTTTTTTTTGCCCTGGTGTATAAATGCTATAAAGATATGCAAGAAGCTAAGGGACTTATTTGGCAACTTCAAGTAAATTTGGATCGAGTTTGGAAGGAAGATCCATCATATTTGGAACTTGATTGCATAGCCCAACTTCGGAAAGCTATAATTTCTTTAATATAAATCTATTTATAATAATTTTTTAAATAATAATAATTTTTTGAGATTTATGATGATGCGACAACCTCAAAGGGTTCAGGCACTAGCATGTGAGTATAATGATATTTAAGCCTCAAAATATATTTGTTAAAGTAATTTTTTTAAAATAAAAATTTGGGTAGACATATCTTCCAAATCTAAAGGAATTAAATGACATGATAGAAGGCCAGACTAATATGAGAGTTGAGATCTAACACCACATTGACTTTCATCTTATTAAGGATTCCTTGCCATAGTTACAACATTATCTGAGTTATTAAAACATTCTCAAATTATTATTGGTTCCTTTGGTTGTAAACTGATGCAGAATTATTCAATTATTCTCAAATTATACATGAATTTTATGATTTATTCATGAGCAATTCATGACTAATATTTTTTTCAATATCATACAAATTAATGATACCATATATCGTTGCAAGTGGTAATGTTTTTTTTTACTAGCATTGTAATTATTACCTCTCATATATTTCTTTTAAGTGAATAAATTTACATATTTTTTTTGGTATAATTTAAGTTTACATATTTTTAGATAACCCACTCTTGAAGAATTTACTCTTTTTTTTTCCAAATTCCGAATGATCATGTATGGTTGACTTGTTCTCGAATGCCGAACTTATGACCAAACAGCTTTCTACTCACTTAGCATTTTAGCAAATCCTACTCATAAGGAACGCAGCATCATGTCTCCTTGCAACTCGCTCCTCCCGTTAAGCAGAGGCCCCTTGTTAGAATTAATAATTGATAGGTTTTATATTTAACATACTGCCACAGAAAGAGGTGCTATCAGCTGGATCTCATTTTGCTTCACCTCCTGGATCCATTATGCTGACAGATTGCATGTTTAGTGTAGATTGTATGAAAGAGCAATGAGAATATAAGATTCTTGAAGCAGTGGTGCAGGGAATTCAGAAACAGAAATCGTGACAAAATTAAGAGCATTTTGGTTTGCGATTGGAATCGAAATAGATTGGAATAGAAATCTGAATGGTCGTATCCCAACACATTTGGTTCATGGCTGGAATTGAAATCAAAATGAAATTTGAATACTATGGGAGAGTGAGTATCGGGTTTTTGAGGATTGGGTTTTGGGGGATTGGGATATTTCCATTCCCCATGGTTATTGAAATAGGAATGGTACTCCCTCTAACCAAACGGCCTAAATGAGAGTCCAGCTCCAAATAAACATGTCCTAAGTTCTTAAATTTCCACACGCTTTAATATCATTCCACTTCAAGGAGATGTGCCTCTACATGTTGTCATATATAGAGTACAATAGAAATGACCTTTAGAATGATGATGATGCTTATCTGCATGGTGGCATGTTGAGGATGGCATGAGCTTTCCATATCCATAATGGATTATGCCTGACTGTAATTCTAAGAACTTTAAGATCTACTACAAGGTTCGAACAACCATCATATTTGGTATAATTCACGTTTTAAAAGTTCTGAATTGTCCTGCCGGAACTCAAGTTACTCGACCCTAATTGTCTCAACATCAATCTGTAACTCTTGGACTAAATATTTGAGATCTGCTTCATGGGTTTAACTCATCAAAGTTTGAGAGCATTGTATTCAAGTGTGGTAATCGAGTCGGATCGAACAAGATAAGGGTTGGGTCAAATACATGATAGATTAACAATTTGTTGATTTGAACCCGACATGCTTATTAAACGGGCTAAAAATCCACATCCAAACTTAACCCTTTTATTAAATAGATAAGCTAGCTTGATCTACAATGGGTTGAAATAACTTAAACAGGTTAAATTAATGATTGAGCATTGCCACCCTCTGTTGTATTATTTGGATATCAGTTTGATGTCAAACAACTGAGTCTATATTAATTTAGGTAATCTTACTCAGGGCAATAAAGGAACCTACCATCGAACCTAGAAGGATTCAATAGGCTGAGTAGAGGAATTTAGCTCCCTAGATAAATTTTAAACTTAAAATCTTAAATTTTAGTTGAAAGACACTATTAATATATTGTATCAGTTAATGCAATCTAGTCAGAGAAAAGTCTGTTTAGTTCAGGAATAGTCTCTCTTTTTTTTTGAGGAAAAAGGTGGCTTACAACCCAAAATCAATTAAGCTCAGAAAACAAAAACAGTTAAGAGGGATGATCCAGATATTTGATCAGTCAAACAGATGACAGCCAGGTAGAAACTTCATATTAGAATATATTTTTAAGCTGAACTTCTAAGTATCATCAATCTATAACCAACAGCTGTTATCTTGTCTCTCTTTTTTGGATCATCCTCAGTCCTATACTTCATTGTCTGTTCTGATTTAATGTTGTATTGTTTTCCGTATCACTCATTTATTTTGCACAATCCAATTTCTTAACCATTCTCTTGATGGCTAGACCATCTGTTCCCTGTACGAATTCGTAAAAGTGTTCGAAACATTGTCTGATGCAATGGTCCCAACCCAATTGCAGAACTTTTGTCTGCTCCTTTAATGAATAGTACTCAGATCTGTTTCCTAATATCTCACCCTGGACAAGAACCCTTCCTGATTGAGTCAAAGAGACAGCAAATGGCCACACAAACAGAGAATAGATATATGCATCATGATAAAAAATATTGGTCCATATGGTTTCCCTCCATGTTCATATAAGGATCAAGGAATGAAGCAATGGACATGCATAGGGGGACCAACTTGCTGCAAATAACATAATTTTAATGAACCGTAGTGTTAAAGCATAGGACTAATATTTGTTCCATCTTCACCTTGAACATCAAATCCTTGCAGAAATGCAGTCTCATAACATGGATCGCTCGAGCAAGGGCTGATGAGATGGTGTTTGCTTTGTGGCACTTCAAATATGTTGAGTTTCGCATCGGAGTTCTGACTATAACTGCAAGGCAAATTTGGTGCATGAAAGCCATTATTTCTAGCAGAAGTTAGAGATTGAGCATGGCTGTTGGGTGGAGTCACAGAAGGTAATCTAGATAGAAGCATCCCAAGACTGTAAGACACTGATGGGAGAAGGGGAGGGATAGGCTGGAAAAAGGAGCCCTTCATGGGGCTATTCCAATCAAAACTAGCCAATTTGCTTGGAAGTTCCTCTTCCTCCCCGCGACCAAGTCTCGACCTGCACCTCGATATCTCACTAATCTGCAGGTTGTGTTTGGGCATATTGGTATAATGATCTGAAGCAACTGGGTAAGGTCGTTGCATAGCGAAGATGCCAGGAATGCTCTGAAGGTAATTAAATTTTCTCTGTATATTGATCACCAAGTTAAGGTCTTCTGCAGCCTTTAGCAGCCAAAGAGACACAGGTTATTAGCATCGAATTATAACTCAATAAAATCCAAGAGAACTCCATTTATTCTTGTCTAAATCTCATGCTAGAGATTTAAAAATTTTCAGAATTTATATATGAAGGATTGGAGGACAGACCTTATCTAGTGAACCCAGTTGAATGACACCTTCCTTGACAGCAACAACTGCAATAGTCTGTGAAGCATTGGAGTTTAAAGCAAAAGATCAAGCTTCTGAACAGAGATGTACTCTTTCTCCGGCAAAATAAAAACAAAGTTGTTTTTCAGTTATTTGCCAATTAATAGTCATACCTGGATGCCAGAATTGAACTGGGATTCCCAAGCCTTTGGTTGCTGTTTCCAGAATTACAGAAGAACAAACATTAGAAGTGGGAAAGAAGAAGAAGCAGAAGAGAAATTTTAATGAAATTAGAAGTAGGTAATCTACTAACTAAATCAAGTGATGCATTCCATGAAGAAGAGAAGTTGGGATCGGTTTCTGTGTGGAATTCACTAAACACCCACTTGTGGCTGTTATCAGCTGCCACCTTCCCCATTAATCTGAAGAAAATAAACACCAAGAAAAACATCCATTTTCCAATGCATTTAGTTCATATCTTCTTCTCTTTCTTTTTCCAAATTTTCACTATTATGTTCTATGTAGAGGCAAGATTATAGTTCATAACTCTCTTCCATTCAAAAAAAAAAAAGTTCATAACATTCTCACCCTTCTCCATAATTGTAGACCTCATGTGACATCTTAAAGAAGATATCAGGTCCAAAGGATCTCCCCTTTCTGAAAGCATTCCTTCCACGCTCGCACTCGTAAAAATCGCAGAAGCCATCTTCCCATACTAGAATCCTGAAACAATATGATGTCAAAAGCCTCACAGGAAAAAGTGAAGGACGAAGGAAAGAAGGAGAAGCAGCCTTCTTTGAATATACTTCAGAAACATTCCATTTAACGTTACCAATTCCTTTTGTTTCCATTGGATCGATCGAAGACTGCTTGTCCATCATCCCATCTGCCACCAGTTTAATTCTTATATCTGACTCACATATCAGGAAAAGAAAGAAAACCTCATTCCATTTCTTTGGTTCTGAGCTCTTACCTTGGTGGAGGATAGTTTCGAGGGAGGATTCTCCAGAAGACAGCATAAACCCATTTGGAAGAATTAGCAGGATTTTCGGAAGAACAGAAGCTTCTAAGAGCTTGCTGCCAAAGACAATTGAGCAAAGGAAGCCCACCATCCATGAGAAAGAGAATTTAAAAAAGCAAAAAAATGGAGTGTGGAAGCTCTTAGCCTCCCTGAAAGGCTCTCTTATAAGTAGAGGTGGGACATAGAGTTGCTCTCTAGTTTAAAACAACTCAGTAAGGGCGCCCCACCGTTTCCCAACCGTTCTCTTCTGTAAGTTTGGTCACAGGTTGGGTGTTTGGGGACATTTTGGCTTCATATAAAGATTTGGAATTCAGAAAATACATGATAATGTTGCCAAAAGTTCAGAAAGAATCCAAATAAATATAAATCTGAAGAACATTTAAACAACAAAATTTTTAATATTTTTTTGTGCATGTAAATCAATAAAATTTAAGATTATTAAAATGTCATTGTACTAATGTAAAACAAGCATAAGAGAGCAAACAATAGCCAAAAACAACAGTGACATATAGCATTATTAATCTGTAATTCACAAGGATTACTTGGATCTGTTGTGAATCATTCATGAATAATGCATAAATAATTGAGGAATTTATTTGTTTCGAATTGGTTGAAGAATAGTTGGTCAATAAAAAGAGAGAAAAATCTAGAAAATCTTGATAATTCAGAAAATGTTGTCACCAATATCCTTAAAGCTTGTTTGCTTATTATGTATACATGGGACTACTTGGCTCATATGTGGAAGCCATAGCCATGGCTTGTAGCTAGCACTGGTAAGCCAATAATTGAATTGGTTGATGCTTGCTGCTGGAGCCACAGAATGGGCAAAGCATATTTCTGAACACCGACACCGAAAACATGAAGAAAAATATGTTCCATGAGACTCAGATTTTTCGGCAGCAGAATGTCGGTCTCATTGGCTTCAAGCCTTGTGTGGTCCTCGTTCCTTCAGCGAGGGACAGCATCATAGACTGGGGAAGAAAACACCATGTACTCATCAACTTCATCCACAAGTAATGCAGGGTGGACTGTCTCTTGGGCAGCAAGTGGATGAATGATGAAAATGAGGTGCAACATTCCATGGAGTTCAAACTCATCCATTAAATTGGGTTCCTTAGTTGAGCAATATCTATTATATTATCCATCTATTGTAATATATACAAAACCCAAACTCTGGAGTGAGGGTGTCTGCATATATAGGTAAACACATGTACACATCTATTATGGTATATAATAGATAGGTAAATATGAAGGATCTCACCTTCTCCCCAACTTTTCAGGTACACCTAAGGGCATAAAAATAAGTAGAAACATTGACATATATAACAATAGCTTCCTCAAATTAATCAGCCAAGGGGTTGACACATGCACAAGGTTGTTCAAAAAACATAATCTTATACTAATTCGCAGATTAATGTGATTTGATATCATATACATATACATAAACAAATATATGTATGTGTGTGTGTGTGTGTGTGTCCGAGATTAATTTCAACCAAATAGTTCACATAGTATAATTTGATCTCACAAAGTCTCATAATTAGGTAGTTGATAATAGGCTTATGTCTTCTACTTTTTTTATTTTAAGACAAGATCACAAACAACATTGACAATGAAATGGTAAGCCGATGTCAACCTAAGATGCCATCTGTTTGTTTGGTTGGAAACAAGTTCACTAGGTTTCATTGTCATATGCATAATTATAAACAAATGACAATTATAAATATAGCGTAGCATTCAGTATGATTATTTGCATGAAAGTTAATTAGCCAACTAGTGTTCCCTAGTAGATGACTAAGAAAGATACAAAATGATAGGCAACATAACTCCCAAGGAAAATAATAGACAAACTAAAACAAAGAGAAAAATCATCAAATCTACTTTGAAAAATCATTAAAAATGGGATCCCAACTATCCATATCCCTCCTCTTATATAAACTCATTGTTCTAAAAAAATATACATATACATATGCATACTTATATATATATATATATAGATCCTCTTATATAAACTCCTTGTTGCGCTCTTAACCATGTTTACATGCTTGATGGTTAACAAAAAGAAAAATATGTACATATATATAGAGATTTGGAGCAATTTCTGAAGTATTGGAAACTTGATCTCGGGATGATTTGAGTAGATTGCCGACACTTGCACAAGCTAACTTGCCAACTCATACAAAAACTAATTATTCGTAAATTAGTTTAAATAATAGAAAAGTTTAGGAACACAATATTAACCTAATGAATGTAGGAAGGATAAATATAAATGTTTTTATTAAAAAATAATATAGTATTTTATTATCTGGAGTTAATATGTGTCATATAAATGTGAAAGGATTAGGGGCAGCGAAGGATAACACTCTCCATCAACATGCCACACAGCCCAAATACAAATTGGATACTAAAACCTACCTTCCCCTCCACATGCTCTCCTACTTTGAAGCCATAAACATTGCATGTGATCCTTCAAATTGACAACTTCAACAACACTAAGTGACACATCAATCTAACAACGCTTCTCAATAGATCAAAAGGTGGTCTTGGATTCTACAAAAGAATATAAAAAGGAAGTCTCCACTCACAGCTAGCTGGAGTGATTGATACCATGCCTGCCTTGGCTTTGTATTCCTATGAGGAGTGGGGTCAGGTCAGGCTTCACTGGAGTCGAGTTTGGGCAATAACATTCGTAACCTTGGTCACATCCAGCATCATTCAATTAGTCTTTTGCAAGCAGTCTTTTATTATTATTATTATTATTATTATTATTATTTGCATTTTGTGTTGATTATCTCTTAATAGCATTGCCAAAATCAACCTTATGTCAAGGAAGAGGAGACACCATGACTGAAAACCTCCTTAACATTCTTTATAGTAGAAAGAATATAAAGTGCACTTATATGAATCATTTAAAAATAAAATAAAATAAAGAAGTCCATATGAACATGGATCTTTGCGTTTTGGCCCTCTGAAATTATGTAATTATGTATGGGCTGATCATATCAGACCACAGATAAAATAGTTTTGGAGTCTGGATGGCTGGAAATTACTGGAAGAAGTTCAATTGGACTAGCCTCATTTTAACCCGCTCTCGGTTATAACTCGTTTAAGCTTGGACCCATGCACACTGGTTTCAATCTCCTGCAAAATGAATTATTGAAAATTAATAAAAATAAAATAGTTAAAAAGTTAAGTCGATTGTTAGAAATTAGTTACTGCCCTCTGATCTTGGGCTTTCAATCTCCATCAAACCAACAGTGCTGTTCCATTGATTGTTTATGACTTGGAACAACTGGCTCTCCATCGTCATATTGGCTGTGAAGACCCCACTTATATATTGTTAACTAATTCTTATGACCTAGAGCATGCTCTCAACTTATTTCATTATTTCGAGATTATAGCCTTAAGAGATTCTAAAGCCCAAATAAGGTTGTAGTAGCGCGGATCATAGGTTGGGCTTGGACGCAAAAAATCTTAAATGTTAAAAAGGCCTGGTCTGAAGTCCGACTAAAAATAAATAGAATTTAAGTTTGAGGCACAGCTCATGATTAACTCTAAGTTGTACTGCCCCTTGCAACGGGGCTTTCAATTTTGTAGGGAGTCGACCTTCCTTTTAGACCTCCATAATTTAGGCAAGGCCGTAGAGGTTATAGAGGGTAGAGGATGGATTAGGCCCCCCTCCAAGTCTCCAACAAAAAAAGAAGATTTAATAAACAGAATAAATGGAAATAAACACAATTATTTGACATGTTGGATTTAATATGTACATTAAATGGGTTAGAAATGTTGACTCAGCTATTTGTTTGGTAAACAGGTGATTTCATGTTAGGATTTCTAACCATTTAATAAACACATCGGGTTCGAGTTAGACAATTTTTTCCAATTATCTAACTCCAACTTAATCAATTTAATTTGATGCTGAAATCAACAAGTCCAAACTCTCTCTCTCTCTCTCTCTCTCTCTCTCTCTCTCTCTCTCTAAAATAACTTGGTTAATCCATCACTCTGGCTAGGATATTTACTTTGTGTTAACTTCATCCAAATTAGAATTGAATTTAGTATTATTTTTAATAATTACAATGTTTAAAATATTATGTAGCTAAAGAAGTAATTATTTAATTATTTAATCATAGCTCTAGGAACCGGTCGGGAGAGAGGTTAAGAAAATAAGGGAAATGCAGCAAGACGGTAGAAGAGTCAAAATTTTTCTATTTCTCACTTGAAATAGGATATGAAGGTTTCTACTGAGAACGTCATTTTTAGCACAGCATTAAAAAAAAAAGAGAGAAAGAAAGAAAGAAAGAAAAAAGAACTTTTTGCAGCTATTCTCAATTAGGTGAATTTATTGAACTATAAATTGTGCAGTTCACCAAATTCACACCCCTGTTCTTAACGTCACCCTCGATGACATGAGAATCAATCTCAAGCAAACTTACTTGGTTTTTTAAGGTTACACATAACTCCTCTTTTTTGTGCTCATTCATCTAAATGCAAATTAGGTCATGGGTGTATCAACGTAGGCACTTCGATTTCAAGAGTCTTCGACTGGGGTTCAAGAACAATAAATGATGAAGAAATGCTGCAATTTTCAGCTACTGATGGCCACTCTACCAATCAATAATGATGGAAGATCAAATAATCCATGTCAAACATTTTGAGGGAACTCCTCCTTGGATTTGAACATGGACCTTCCTTTGAATAAGAGAGGGATGCAACCACCTGGATACAGCTTCTTTCATTTTTAACATCCCAAGTTCACTAATAAAAATGCCATGATCCATCCCCCTTCTCTATTCCATTACTTGGTAAAGATAAGTTGAGGGGCACGTAGCGCTAGTGTAACAATAAAAGCTCCAGGAAGGAAAAAGAAAGAAAAATCCGTTCATCTAATGTTTAACTTTCCATTTATCGTTTCACTGGCGGTCTATATAGGTATAAAAGGAAAGTTGTATAACACCCAGTCTAGCTAATAAGAAACTAGGTCTAGTCTACTTGATCGATCGAGATGTAAGAATTGGAGTAGGAGACAGAGAAAAAAATAAAGTCATGTTCGACTTAGAGTAGGAGATTAAAAAAAAAGGAATGGAACGTTGTTCGAATTAGTGCAGAAGATGAAAAAAAAGATAGAGCTAGAGTAGGAGGTGGACTCCTCTTCTATCTCAATTTTTTATGAGAGCTAGGAAACCTATACTCCAACGCCTATTTAATGACCTCCTTTTCACCTCCACCAACAGGTTTTTCCGATCGCCACTGCTAAACCACATTTGGTTCCTTTCTCCTCCTCTTGACGTCCAACGACTTTGGCTTATTGAGCGCTTACTAGAGTCTTAGGTTCTGAGAGGAAGTTCTTTTTTTTCCTCGTTTCTCCTTTTCTCTCTCCTCTTCTCTTTTTCTCTCTCTTCACCACTCTTCCTCTCTCTAGAAATATTATAGACATGTGGAAGTCCAGACATCTTGATCGGCCTAGATGACCCTTGACCCTATGAGGGGTCCCAGGTCTCCCGGATCTATGTTATGTAGCCTTAGGAGGAGTCTAGGTTGGCATTATGCGGCTCTAGGAGAGGGTTTGGGCTGACCTTATATATTATGATCGTCTACCATAATCTATGGACAGTTATGATTTTTTTGATGGTGAGATCTGGCTTTGTAGGTAAGCAATCATTTAGGCAAGAAAATTTTGGGTAAATTTATTTAATATCCTAAGTTCATAGCTTGAAGAGTGGATCGGTATTCAATGTACTTGAGTCTTAGATCGATAGAAATAAGAATTCTTGGACATTAATCACCTATATATAGGCTATTTTGTGTATCAATGATTTTGCATTGTATGGTATATGATGGCTGCTTAGTATACACTTATTTATTAAGTATATATGGATCTTTATGAAAGAATATATCATATATTATTGATTATGATTTGTGTAGACTTTGATACTTGCGTGCATCAATTTTTTTAAAAGAGTATGATGCTGAGTTATATTCACATAACAAGCATGTAATCAAATTGTGGGTTGTACTCTGAACTAGCCTTGCCATGCGCTGAAAACATGGTACTTGTTTATGTCTCACCATAGGCTGGAAATATAATATTGTTGATGCCCCACCATAGGCTGGAAATATAATATTGTTGATGCCCCGTCAGAGGCCAAAAATGTGGTACTGATGATGCTTTGCTGCAAGTCGAAAATATAGTTGTGGTAGTCTAGAGCTGAAAACCTAAATATTATCAGATCCGATATATGCTAATTTGATATATTTATTTGATATAATTTATTGCATTAAAAGATGTGTATCCGTTATGCATGATTTATTATTATGGTATTTTGAGGCATGAAATTGATATAAGCAATAATTATTTGATAATTTCTTATTTATTATTATTATTATTAAGGTGTGGGCATGTGAGAATTTATATTTATTAGTTAGTCAGTCTATTTTTTGATGCTAAATGACATTTGAATATTTGCAATTGAGTCAGTTTGATCATTTGAATATGATGGATTTATTTAATTAGATTGTTTGGCTATTAATGTTTGATTAAATTTTTGGAATTATTTAAGAATTGTTCAACTTAACTCTTGTATGATTTCTGAGGCATCGTTTTAGAGTTCATGTGGCCATGTTACATGGTCGGCCCTTAGTGACAGATCTGGGGCGTGACAAGCAACGAGAAAGTTACATATTTACCGTTCACTTTTCTGTGACCTTCCAATAAGCTTTAGATCCTCCAGTGTATAGACCAGCTAGCGAGGGCTTTGGGCGAGTATCCAAATAAATAAAAAGGTAAGAACCCTAACTATTAGCTGAGCGAGATACAAATTCTCAGAGGAAATTTACAGTAACCGTTGGGGAGGCTTCCAAAGAATCAAAACATCTCTGTCGTCTCATATTTGATTCACGGTAGCTCAAACCACCGTATTTGCTCTCCAGGTTGGCAAAGAACAGGACAAACCAATGAGAATTATCAAACACGTACGATTGGGTTAATAATAGCACACATTTTAAGGACCATCCTGTGACTCGATTCCTTGAATGCTGAGAGATCGACATGGTTAGAAGCATCCTTGCCGAAGAATATTGACAACCACCATCCTTGTCCGATATTAAGGTTTTATCTGGGGTTCGATCTACAGTCCGGATCAATGGGAGATCAACTTGCACAGTAATTATCTCTTGATATAGTTTGTTGGTTCCAAATTAACAACTGGTTTGTTCGCATAAAGGGTCATGCATGGTTGTATCTTTTGCGCACGGATCATGCCCAAAAGATTTGAAGTGCTTTGAGAGATGTGTGAAGGGCAATATCATAAAAGAGGATTGATCATTCTTTCATGCAAAAGATGCAACTCAAACCCTTGCTTAAATGGGTGTGGCTAGAGATAAAAATTGGCTATGCGCACCAAATCGGTTCTATCTACATGCAATTCCAATAATAATAACATAATTCTATCTTATATTAGTGGGGGTCACTTTCATCTCTCTTAGCCACAACAAGTTTTATATGGTTAGCACATGCAATCGCAATAAAATAGAGAGAATCAATGAAAGCTAACAGCTATTTTTGATCTAATCTTAGATATTCCAAGCATAATAAATATCATTGATACTATTCTATTATCTATAGATTCAGGTTGTATCTTTCGCACGACAAGAATAATTGGTGCTCTTTCTCAATGCTGATCATTGGGTAGCATTAATTCTGTATGAATTTCAAAGTACTCGGAACTTCTCCATCCATCATTTATACATATTTTGGAGTGACCATTAATTGCATGATCCTGCATTCGTGCAAGGGTGAACCCTTCTTTTGAATGATACAGCCCCAGTCCATCATCCATTTACATGAGATGGCAGCATTCCTGCATGGCTTCTGAGAAGGCCACGATATTCCTACCATGCAGACGCGTGCCGTGCATCAGCCGGAACCAATCCCCGTACCTCTACGGGCTGGCGAAACCTTCCGTCGCAGCAACGTAATTAAGGTTGGGTCGGGTACGAAGGTCTGCTTCCTAATTTGTTCTTGGGTGGCTCACGTGAACTCCTCTCGACAATTTCCTGTGGACTGAACCAGAAAACCATGCACGTGAGAAGCTTGTCGATCCACTCGGCCTGAGGTGATCTGACCAGACCGCAGCACACCGTACCAACCTGTCCAGCCCTTGTCCTCATGCGTTTGGTTAAAAGGTAAAGTAAAAAGGAGCTAGCAGAGCAACAAGCTTGCAGAGGAGAGAGAGGCATCCAGTACTGCTCAAAAATATCTATAAGATAGCGGAAAATTTGATATAATTTAAGTTGCTTATATGCATCGAAAAGCAAATAAGGCTTTGAATTAGATTATCTCCTTCGTTGCTTGGTACTTTGAAAGAGATCGTTTGAACATATTTTGTAGCCGCCCTTTCATGCTTATGTCATCTTCTTTTTCTCGATGCTGTTAGTTGCACTTATATTAGAGCAGTGTGAACCGCTGTTGTATCAAAAAAAAATAATAATAATAATAAAGGAGCGACAAGCTTGAGTAAAAATGGGCGAGTTTGGGGGTAGTCACCTGACCTAGTCTAGAATCAAGATGGCAACCACCAATAATTTTCGATCAGCTTTTTCCCGCGCATCTTCGGGTGCTGCAATCGGACATCCATTGCGACAACTAGTCACATTATTTAGGCACCCACGATTGCTTATAAATCTCACCAAATAGTGATCTGATTGCATGCTCTATCACACATAGACACACACTCAGTTCGGTCTTATAGTATTTTCCGATTCACGTTTCTAATTCTCGCAAGACTTGGACTGCTGTTTAGTTGTCAGTGTGAGTAGGAGTGAGGTATGGGAGGCGGCGGTAGCAGCAACAGCTATTCGCCCATGCAATTCCTCATCTTCTTCACATCACTACTGCTACTACTCCCAAGTCTTCTTTGTCTCTCCAACGCCACCACCTTTCCAACATTAATCCACAGCAACACCCGAGAAGCCCTCGGGATCGGCATCGGTATCGGCATCGGCGGCGGCAGCCCTCCCCCTTCAGAATCCGAGCCCAATTGTCCACCTCCTCCCCCTCCTACACCTTGCCCACCTCCTCCAATCCCTCCTTCTCCTCGTCCTCCTCCGCCGCCGCCGCCGCCACCCTCGCCGCCGCCGCCTCCACCACCAACGCCGCCGCCACCTTCGCCGCCGCCACCCTCGCCGCCGCCGCCGCCCTCGCCGCCGCCACCATCGCCGCCGCCGCCGCCCTCGCCGCCGCCACCCTCGCCGCCGCCGCCGCCACCGCCGATACCAAAACCAAAATTACAATTCGTAAATGAACTGCAGAGACGAGCTTATTACGTCATCCAACGCTTCAAGAAAACCATCACCTCCGACCCCAGGGGCGTCACGCGGACCTGGAGAGGAGCCAAGGTTTGTAAATATAAAGGCTTCTTCTGCGAGACCCCGCCGAACCGGAAAAAGATGCCGACCATCGCCTCCGTCGACTTCAACACCTTCCGCCTCGCCGCCCCGAGCGTCAAGAAGTTCGTCGACCAGCTCCCCGATCTCGCGCTCTTCCACGCCAACTCCAACAACCTCAGTGCGCGCGACACCATCCCGCGCCTCTCCAAGCTCCGCTTCTTCTACGAGCTCGACGTCAGCAACAACAACATACCCGGCTCCTTCCCCATGAACGTCCTCCCCCTGAACGTCACCTTCCTCGACCTCCGCTTCAACAAATTCTCCGGCACCGTCCCGGCCGCCGTCTTCGACATAAAACTCGACGTACTCTTCCTGAACAACAACAACTTCTACCAGCACCTCCCGGCCGCCCTCGGCCGCACCACCGCCGCCTACCTCACCTTCGCCAACAACCACTTCACCGGCCCGATCCCCCGCTCGATCGGGAGAACCAGAAAAACCCTTATCGAAGTCCTCTTCCTCAACAACCAGCTCTCCGGCTGCCTACCCTACGAAGTTGGGCTGCTCAAGAAGGCCACGGTGTTCGACGCCGGCACCAACTATATCACCGGCCCGATACCGCTCTCCTTCGGCTGTTTAAAGAAGGTGGAGCAGCTGAACCTGGCTCAGAATTTACTCTACGGGGAGGTGCCGGACGTTCTTTGCCGGCTGGCCGACGTCGGCCACCTCGCCAATCTGTCGCTGTCCAGCAACTACTTCACCTGGGTGGGGACGAGCTGCTGGCAGCTCATAAAGAGGGGAATTCTCGACGTCCGGAAGAACTGCATCCGGGGGTTGCCGGAACAGAGGTCCCCGGCGGAATGCGCCCAGTTCTTAAAGCAACCAAAATACTGCCCGTACCTGCCTCACATTCCTTGCCGAATCCCGCGGAAGGACGGCGGCGCCGTCCAGTCTGCGGCGGCGATGCTGCCGGGGGTGGAAGTGCCGGCGGTGGGCGGAGGCAGGGATAAGGCTAAGGCGTCCCGGTACAGTACGTACTCGGCACTGCATAACGGTCGCAGGCCCTGAATGTGTCTCCGTCCTCCTCTTTGTTGTTCGTAGACTTTGGATTATCTTTTACTGTTACTACTCTGTCTGCCTTCTAGAATTCGTTTTCTGTCGGTAATCTGTGTCTTGGTTATTATATCTTAATTTGGTAGACTCCAAGTAATATCCTGAGCGTTTGAGTTAGGATGTAGCAATGCCATCAATAAAACAATTGCTTGACTGAATGTAAATGAGCTTCATCCTAGTTCTCAAGTTTCAAAGTTATATTTTGATTTTAACCTACATCTTAAGCAGATCCTGAGCTTTTTTTTGAGATACAAGATTGAAATGCCACTTTTTTGGGCCGATTTGAAAACCTTTTTAAAAAACAGGGTGCCAACAAGCTGAACTAAGGACTGTTTATGAGCAGATTTTTCTGCGCTTACATACAAGGAAGATGTCAAGGCAAATTTTGAATCGTTCAAGTCAAATCATCGAGCTAATTTTATTAAAGTATTGAATATTTGGCTCAAGCTCAGCCTATGGGCATCCTTAACATAATCAGGGGGGAAAAAAGCGCCTGTACACACTGTCGAGTGACTTATATATATATCCTGCTATATACAGTAAGCCAGCAGAATTTGAGATAAAAAGATGGTTTCGTGGCTTTACCAAGTGATCCAGGAGGATCATCAGATTCAATGTACATTATTTTTGATTCGATGTTGAATTGCTAGTCAACTTTCTGAAGACTGTAATTTGGTTATATGCCGCTTGATTGAGATGATTCTTTTTTTCTTTAAACTCAGCTGATTTTTTGAGATCTACGATATGGCACTACCCCTTAAAAAGGGCTACTATTTTAGCGATCAAGCCCAAATCCCATCATTTATATCCTGAAACAGGCCAATCAGATTGAAATTTTTTTTTTTCGAAATTTTTTTTGACCGGATGTATCTCTCAATCCAGAAAGAATTAAATGAAGCATTAGAAGGCAAAGTTGATGTACAAATTGATATCTACTTTTTAAAATTTTAGCTTTTTCAAGTTCATTTCTACCTATTATGTCTATTTTAAGAAAATGACCTCACTATAATAAATAAAGAATATACACCCCGGTTTTATGATCATTAATGGAAAAAAATGTAAACCTTATTTTTGTAATTTTTATTTTTTTAAGTTTTTTTTTTATAGATTAGAGTTGAGTGGCTTCCTCATCTGATTGCTAAGCATTACATATATCATCATCTATCCATAGGATGGTATGATTTATATATATATATATATATATATATATATATATATATATGAGAGATATTTGGCGGCATTTTTAAGTTCTACAAAATTATTTCCGGCATTTTTTTTTCACTGATGAATTCAATTATTGTATCCGTATACGTTATATATGATATTACCGTTTTTAGCACAAAGAAAAAAAAGAAAAAAGAGAAAATCCAATTACTGCATTTGCATATACCATGCAATGCTATCAGACCAACCAAATTTACGGCGGAGTTGTGCTCGAGCAGTGGAAATGCCGAAACTGTGGCCAACAGGGCTAGATCTCGCACGGATAGCTTGGCACGCTTTGGGTCAAAAAGCGACTATAAACTATAGGGATAGGGAAGGAAGTTTCTCCGACACAACTCCGATCGGAGAAACTTCGGAACAAACAACTCCCCCGAGGGGGACGAGGCCGGAGGCCAACCTTTTGCCGCCGCAAGGCTGGCCGTACGCAACAGGAGCAAGGGAACTCCCCTGGTTCTGGAAGGCACATGAGTCCGAACGCTATTATGAATGTGCGACCGACACTACACTACGTAGGTACCTGTGCAGGTGAGGCGTCGGTCGGTCCTAGAAACGGCGGCAGCGGCGCGAGGAGTTAACGACCGGACGTGCTGTGGCATGGTTGAGCACCGAGTCCTTACCAATGGACTGCCCAGTGTGTAGGAGAAGGATGTTGTCGACGCTTGTTGCTCGTGACGACCCCGCCACCACATAAGGAGACTAATCACCTCTTAAAGAAGTTTGCGGGCTGCTGAAGGAAACTAATCAAACCAAGCGCCTTTCGAAGCGATCTGGTACGACAATTTATAGGGCTTCTCAACAATGTTCAGTCAGGCCTAGATCGAAAGGTTGCCCCGGCCGGCAGTGATCCAAATCATCATCAACGATGACGAAAAGACAGTGCAAGCTTTGCTATGCCGAAACCTAAATGTAAAGTCAGCAACACTTCTAAATGCCACTTCTTCCCGTCGCATCCAGTGGTTAATTCATGGTTCTTGATCGAGCACATTTGTGCACAGGTGGTGCAGCACAAATGTGACCTAAGGGTGGCCTACCACTGATTAATTTGGACCACGGAAAAGGGTTTAGATCACAATACACTGAGACCACGATAGTTAACTTAGGTCACAATAGTTGGGGGAGCAGCTGATGGGACCATGGGCATGCAGTTTGAGACCCAAAGCCTTTTGTCTATTTCTCTATTTGCTGTGCAAATCAGGAAACGTGATCATGTGGTTTGAATGTGCTGCTGAACTTTGAGACTCAAAATCAGCATCATATGTTAAAGCGGCAGACTAATGATATCATTTATGTAGCCTATGTATACATGCACATATCATTACAGAAAAAAAAAGAGAATTTCCGACTGTGATATGCCGATGCTAGAAAGAAGCGTTGGTAATTTAGAAACTGCGCCAAAATTTGCCGATGCTTTTTACTAGCGTTGATATATTACGACGTTTAAAAGTGTTGGGAGGGGAGCAAATAACTCTTCCGACGCTTTTTGGTAAGCGTCGCCGGAAGCTAATAATTAGATAATGCATATAAACGTCAGGGATGATTTACCGATACTTTTTTACAAAACGTCGTCGGAAACAAATAACAAGACCACGCGAATAAGTGTCGTTGGAAGCCAATAACAAGACGACACTTGTAAGCGTTGTCGGATTTCATATATTTCTCCAAATCAATCGACCAACCCACCATCCATCGGCCCTTTTTTCTCTTTAATCTAAAGCGTCGCTGCCACCGCCGAGCTCCGCCTCTGCCTCTCCGTTGGTCTCCTTCTCCTCATCCCTTTTTCTGCCGGTCTCCTCCTCCTCCTCGCTGCCCGTAGCTACTACCAATCTGCACTATTTTTTTAAGCTCCAGCTGACCACCCTTCTTCATTGTAGATCTCAGCTGGCCTACCTCCACTCTGGTGATTTTTTTATTTCCAAAATAATTTTTTTTGAGTTTTTGCTTGATGCCCTAATATTCTGTTTTTCTAAAATTAGTGAAACATTATAGGAAGATTGACATTGAAGATTAGCATTTGCATGGAATTATGACTATTATTTATTTTTATTTCACACTTTTCCAAAACTAATAAATTTTTACGGTCAAAAACTTTAAGGATTTTATAAATAGTTTCAAGAAAACAAGAATTTTATTATACATATCTTAGTCTAATTCATTTTTCTTCTTATATTTTTAAATAAAAAATAGAAAATAAAAATAATGCCAAATAGGACTGGTGCCGGTTGCTTTAGAGCAACTGTACTTTGTGCTAAGAGGTTTGTTCCTCGTTTATCCACTCGACTCGGTTCGAAGATCGATTCAGACACTAAGATAGCTCGGCCTACTCCTACTCATCGCATCTCCGGTCGTTTGCACAACCCTTCTCTCGATTCGCCTACCACACCCAAACCACCCCAGCAACCAAAATCAATGGAATCCATCTCAACTTCTCCACCTTACCTTATCCCTCCTCATCATATCATGACCTTAAATCCCCTTGAAAATGTTGATCCCCTCTACAGTTAGCACTTTATGTCACTCTCCCAACCCGCATTGCCATCCTTTTTTTTTTCTTTAGTAAAAACGGCCATTCATATAGTTCTAACATGAGCACATCCTGCCAAATTAGAAAAAAGAAAAGAGTACAAAGGAAGAGGTATGTCTCCTACAGATGTCTAGATGATCTCCGTGTTGCCATCCTTCACCTCCGCTTCCATATAAATAACTCCCTATTGAGCTTGATTTGAGTCGGGTCTATTTGAGTTTCTGACTATGCTCAAATTTGTGTGTGAATCAGATTCTGGGCAAATCTTCTGAGTTTAGGCCCAATCTGAAGGTTTAAAAGTGTTTCTATGTTGGGCTTTGGATGTGAGGAAGGCCTCGCTCGATGCCAACCCTACAAGCACTAGACTTGAAGTTATTCTAACTTAAGAACATGAGATGCACATGAGAAATCAATCATCTATATAGCTACAATGAAAGTAGACATGAGCATAATTATCTAAAAGAAAGATGTGGAAATTATATTTTATAGAAGGATTCATAGAAAAAATCTAGATTTTATCAAAAATTCTTAGAATCATACATGAAGCCACGTTACGCTTCTATTATTGTGTTAAAATAGCTCTCCCCTGCATAACCAATTATTTTTGATAAAGGAAGGTGATAATAAGATATAGGTAGGGAAGTTGACACTGATTGCTAGATTGTTAACCAATCTTCCTAGTGGCTAAACCCTTGAAAAAATCACAAACTTAGCCATCCTCACTAGCCTAATAGACACATTCATACATTGCTCGGTTGGAATTGATAATTCAAACCCGCCGGTAGAATCATTTATCTCAAGAGCTCAACCTTTGTTGAGAATTATGCCCCCTTTTTTTTTTGGTGAAAACGGCATATTATATAGCGTTTACGTGAGGACAACCATCCAAGTCAAGAGAAAGAAAATGATACAAGTTAGGAGGGATAATATCCATCCTAGTGCATAAAAAATCTCCAAAATATTGAGCAACGAAGGAGGCAAGCCAATCCACAGCTCTGTTTGCCTCTCGATACACATGCGTTGCCTAAAAGGACTCCATCTTTCTGATCAGTCTGTGGGTCTCACAAATTAACGGGTGGCCATCCTCATAGTAATCCATTCCTCATATCCAGATGATCACTATGGAGGAGTCTCCCTTCAGGTATACCCTATCAGCTTTAAGAATCCTCCTCGCATAGGAAATGGACCCCTCACATAAAATTACGCTACTTCAACTTCTCAACAACGTCAGAGCTTAGCTAACCATTTCTTATTCACAATTTTCTTCAATCACTACTGCGATATAGGAAGAAAAGAGTAAAAAAATATGGGTTTTGGTAGCCCTAATTTGTGGGGTATCGATGGCTGCCACTAGAACCAAGGTGGTATAAATGGACAACATATCATCATCCAGCAGCAAAAGATCAATAATAGGACGGAATGGTCCAAAAGAGCAGGGCATCTACGTCAATTTAGGAGCAACTCAACTAGCATATACCATTCCAACTCCAACAATTGCTACAACTACAATCATCCATCACCCTCTACATTCTTCGCATCACAACAGGTGGATGACTCGCACTCCTTGCAAGCAGTGCTAGAGTATTTTGCGAACAACACAGAGAACCTCAAAATAAAGGAACCTGTATATCGAAAGAAAAACAGAGAGGTAGACTGGGTTGCCTTCTATGTTGCTCGGCATGCCGGAGAGTTTCTTTGGGCTTGTGCCGATGAGCTTTCTTCTACTTTATATCATTTTATTTCTTCTGACTTAGCAAGCTGTACCTATGTAAGAGCTATACGAAATGTCATTTTTTACCAAAAAAAAAAAAGAAGAGAAGAAACCTGTTGTAGTAAATATCCAAAGCAGTGGTCAAGGATGCGAATGGGCTACTAGTTGTAAAATTATTTTCATCAAATTTTTATATCAATTTCGGATTTATTCATCACTAACTGCATATTTAATATGCTACCAATCATTGGAATTCCTTAATAGGTGTCTCCTTAGGTTAGTTGTTGATAGTCCGCCACCGCAATTCTTCTGAGATAGTAACCACTAACGAGAGATTTAATAAGAGGTCGGGGGTTCAAATGATGGGCCGATTAATTGTCTCAAAATATATAGCCCATGCATGATTTTGCAATCTTTATTTAAACCAACCTACCATTATATAGTCTTTTAAACCAATTCACAAACAAGTTTGTACTTTTTTTTTAAGAGAAAGGAGGACGTATCCATATTATAATTTCCTATATCTAGATTTTGAGATGCACCATCTCTAAATATCTAATCCAAAATCTCTAGTTGCTAAGTGGAGACAGACATATGGCTACTAATTTGTACATGGCATCTACTACTCTTTACCATTCTTTGCTCATACATTGATAGCATCATGATCACTTAAACTGATTTAATCTTTTTATTAAGTTTAATAATAATAATAATAATAATAATAATAATAATAATAATAGTGAAAATCTGCGTTGCAGTTGCCGGAATTCTAACCCCATAGATCTCCGAGTGCATCCCACGTGCTGCCACGCGAAGGAACCCGCGGGAAAAGAGAAAAAGGTGAACTACGGAAGCAGCCCCAGTGCAATCGATACCAACGACACCGCGGACGGAAAGAAATAGAACAAGAGACCAGAGAACGGAGAAAAAGAAAGCGAAAGTGGGGGAGGGTCGGAGGAAGGGCACCCGTCGCACACAAACAACGCGGGGTGCGCGTCAGAGCCTCTGAGGTCAGCCGGCGAATCAAAAAAGGGAAGAAAAAAAAAAAATAAATCTCCCCTTCTTTCTCTCCGCCCTGAATAAATTCAGACGCGTTTTGATTAATTCAACCCCCGCCGTTTGCCCCTCGTCGGCCCCTCGCGCAGTCCCGTCTCCCCTCAAAAAAGAAGAGCAAGACCAAGATCAGGGGCTTTTTACTTCGCCTTTCCGAGAAGGAGGAGAAAAAAAGGGGGAAAGCAAGGGAATTCTCGTCACCTCCGTCCTTCACCCTGGGAGATTGAATCCGATCTCCATTCTCTCCAGTTCTTGCTTGCCTTTTGCGCATCTCTCGTCTGTCTATCTGGGCTCGATCGGATCCGTGTGAGAAGTAAAGGGTACGGGGAGATGGTAAAGGAGACGGAGTACTACGACGTGCTCGGAATCAGCCCTACAGCCACGGAGGCCGAGATCAAGAAGGCCTACTACATCCAGGTAATTTCGTAGGAAACCTAAGATTGAAATAGGGTTTTCAATCTTCCGATTCCGGTGCTTTTCGCCGTGTTTTTTTTTTGCTCTTTCCCTAAAGGTCTAGAAGACTGTTTCTGCTATCTCATAATCCTCCTCTTGTTAGTTGTTATACAATATCCGGTTACTTGGATAGGATTTGCCCTCCTTAATCCCTATCGACGGGCTAAGTCGAGGCAACTTTAGTTTCCAGTTCCTCTCTTCAATTGAGGCAGTATTGATGCTTGTAGTATTGGAGAGCGTTTGATTTCTCTCACCTCGTATCGTGGAAGTTCTTCTCTCTGTAGGATCGGGGTTTAGGTTTGGATTAAAAGTGAAAACTGGAGCGAAACAAGGATGCTCGTTGATTTCGTTGCTATGGATGAGCGGCCATTTTGTCTTCCCTCGGTCGAGGTTAGAAAAAGAGGGTGTTGAAAGGGTTGCGAGCGGCCAGATCTCTGTTAAACTCCCCTTGGATTTTCCACTCGCTGTCCCGGTTATTCAGGAATTAGCCGGCGTAGATAAAAATTTATCCGCAACCAGTAAATATAAAAGAACGTACATCACATGTTAATTGCTGTAATGATAGTGCTGCTACCTAGTGTCATCCAGGGCTCGTTTGGTTCGCGGGAAAAGAAGGGGGGCAAGTGTGGTCAACGAGAAAGTAATGAGATGCCTCTGGTTGGGGTTTTCAAAGGAGAGAGATGGGAAAGTTGTATTTCCATGGGAATATGATTCCCACGTTTCATAGAAAAGTCTTTTCCATGAGAAACATGGAAAATTTACTTTCCAATGAAGCGGGAATCACTCCATTTTTATTTTTTCCCAAAAAGGCCCTTCAGCATTAAAGAAGCATTAAAGAGGCATCAAAAACCTAATTTTTATTAAGGGCATAATAGGAATTATACATAACTTTCTCAGGAAAATGGATGGCCAACCAAACATAAGCACTTTGGAAATTTGTCACTTTCCCATGGTCAACCAAACATGCCAAAAGTACTTTCCTAGGCATTCTCTTCCTAGGAATTTGTTTCCTAGGAATCATATTCCTAGGAAGGAAAATGCTTTCCGCGAACCAAACGAGCCCCCAGTGTTTTCCTGGAGATTTCCTCGACTATGACCACATAGCGCACACCATTCCCACTGTGATATTTTAAATGGATGTCCTATATTTGTATCCCACTCAATTATGCAAATATTCCTAGTTATTTCTATGGTGGCTACATTGGGCTTTTGCTTGCTTAATGTTTGTAGGTGTATTCTATACTTTCATAAATCTTGTGCGTGAAGTTACTTTGTAGTGCTGCTGGTCCTTGTGCAGAAAGTCAGAACTGTATGCTATAGCTTCACTTGCGAGCTTTTCTTTAGAATTCACTTTCCACATGTGATTGATTTTTAAACTGTACCCTAGTTTCCCTTCTTCACTTTAGTTATGCGAATCCAATGTTGGACTTTGTCCTGTTGTGAACAATGCTCAGTATTTAATGGACTTGATGATTGCAAACCAGGAGAGGTCACATTACAGTAATTCAAATTTGGCTCAAGTAATGAAAAAAACAGCAATAATGTATTGTCTATGCATGCGAGGCGTGCTTGCTTCCAAGTATATGACCGAAATGCATAGATGAGGCTGTTAATCCGATGTCTGTGTTGTTGGTCTGATCGTTTCATGGTAAAGACTCCAATCTGGTATCTAGACCACGTTACTATTCCTGTTGTGACTTTTCTCTACAAATTTTGGTACATATGCAAATTTGATGTACTTCCGGTAATATATGAAGCAATTTATCCTACAGTTTAGATCATTAATAAAACTTAAGCATGGATTTTGCTCCTCCTTTAAAAGCATCTGTTACATGCTCATATATATTTTACGATTGATTATCTTATAACATAAGACTTAGGAAACTTGGTTTTAGTATTGATTTTGGTCCAAGCCTGGATTGATTTGTTTTTGCAATTGCATGTATAGTTTTGGAGGCTTTGTGCACTAAGCTAATCGTGAAAAGATATTGTATACAACAGCAATTCAATGCATATTCTATTGTTTGGTGTATAATGTCACTGATTTGAATCCAAAATCTTTTTCAGAAAATGAAATTCGTAATAATAAAATGTAAGAGAAATTTTAAAATAAAAAATTATAAAAATAGAAAGGTAATTCAATTTATAAAAATAGATTGGAAGCCAGTTGGTAGTGAAATATATTATTTGTCGAGAATCCTATTCACTTAATGTATGTATTCCTTTTGAAGTAATATATAATCTTCTCACCAAGTACATATATATTCCCTGATAATAAAGTAGCATGTATTATTCTTACCATTTACATATATTTTCGGGATAATTTTACATATATGCTTTATGTACACACAAGAAATTTCAAGAATCTTTAATTTCCTAGTTACAATGAGAGATGATTAATATATTTTTCAACTTTTTTTGGTATTTTCTCTCCAAATTTCAGGAATTTTATGAAATCTAACAAGATATAGTTATGTAGATACTGAAATTTGTAAACAACTCACATTTTTTGAAATATTATTCATGAAAAGCTAATGAGGAAGATATACTCTTTAAATGTTTAAGTAAATATCTTCCTAATTTGGAATCTCGTGAAATATAACAATTTATATAAGATTTTGCTAGTTTGGCATAAATTCAATTACTAACATCGAGAATTGATCGGAAAAATTGATCTTTTCCTATATTTCTTTAAACCCAAATTTGTAAGCTTCCAAATTTTCTTATAACTTATGAAATTAGAGTATGATTTCAACAAAATACTTTCCAGAGGCTGGATCCACGAATATCAACTGAAAATAAAATTAAGATATGTCCCAAAAATGATATTATAACTCATATATGCATTAAATTTGACCCCATGCGTGTGTATCCATCAATTTTTCCATGACCAAAAACATCGTTCAATGTAGCTAAAAGAACCTGCTGCTGGCTTCACCAAATCACCTTTCCTCCTGTTGTAGAGCACCCCTTTTTTTTTCTCATTTTTAACATCCTAGATGCTAAATCTTGTACTGATAAGTTTGATCTACCTAATATTCAATATAACATAATTTTTGTGTAAGAGCATGCTATTCATATAAATAACCCTTTTATTTGGTTTTAAGATGAGAAAGACACTTGTAACTTAAGATGGATGGCCTTTTCCACTCTCGCTGTTTAGAGTTTACGTTCTTTTTCTTCCTTTTGAAGCCAAGCATATTCTTTGTAGCTATGTAATGCAAGAGTCCTGGAATGTAGCGCCATGCTGGATTTCAAGGTCTTCTGCATGCAGGTTTTTATCTTATATTTTGTGAATATAAGAATTCTCTTGGATTTGCAGTTCTTAAATGAGCAAGTGAATACCAGGACATATTTTTTAAAATTAATAAATTTGAGGAAATAAAGCAGATATGCCTAACCCTTTGTGCAGAAGATTTAAGTCCTTTCTTGTGCAAGGCATGTGCCAAGTCCAATTTAAATGAAGGTGCATTTGGCAAGGTGGAAACATCCTTAGATGATATACAATTGTGGCCCTTAAGAGGACAGGCAAAGGGGCTATTCCTTCCAGGCCAAAGTCTTTTTAGAAGCCCTCCAAAAGAATCTATGTTGCAAACATACGAGAAAGTAGTAAAATAGAATGCATTTACCAACCCTCCTACTAGTTAAAGGGTGTATTCTTCAGTTTATGTTTTGTG
This sequence comes from Phoenix dactylifera, assembly GCF_009389715.1. NCBI lineage: Eukaryota > Viridiplantae > Streptophyta > Magnoliopsida > Arecales > Arecaceae > Phoenix > Phoenix dactylifera. Next base: position 2,226,972 of record NW_024067669.1, on the reverse strand, counting down.
AGATTTTTGTGCAAGGGCATTAAATCTTTCATATCCTTTCATGCAAAAGAAAGTTAATTTAAGGTTATTATATGTGTGAAAAGCTAATTGAAGAAAATTGAGTCACACCAAACATCTTTCTAGAATTAGAATCCAATTCTTCACCCAAATTAAAATCAATGCAGCCATTGAAAGCTTCCATCTTAGTCAAGGATCCTTCATACGAAAATAATCCCAATGGACAAAGCCCTTCAGCAAGCCCCAACCACTAGATCTCAAAAGCTGTGCACTTAGAAGGCGTCTTTGACACCATCTTCTCACCCCAAAGGAATTTTTTTAATCTTAGTTTTATTAGATGGTTGGCAACTTGCTGTAGAATAGTAATATCTAATTATCGTATTTAAAACAACATCGTTAATGATATGATGTCATTGTATGTTATGTCAATCAGCACAAAATTATGGAACATTTACATTTGTACCTAAAAAAGGTTCTGTTTATGTAGTTTTTAGACTGACCTTCAAATTAGTAATCTGTAATGACTATAAAACAAAGTTTCTTTAAATGGAAGTCAAAAGGTGGTTGTATGATGTATTCTTTCTCGCTGGTTTATTTTTATCTGCATTTGCAAATGTGGATCATGCATTGTCTGCATTTCTCTCGTTTGCCAGTTTGTCAAATCGCCTAGGCGCTCCTAGACATTGACCTTTTTGAAGGCCTAGGTCTACAGAGGACCTGAGCAAAGAATTCCTAAAAAATAAAATTTATGTTTTCATATATAGAATCATATGGTTCATTAAAAGCACAGAAAAGAACATTATATTGATAAACAGTGAGGTTGTCAACTGCTTAAGTTGTGCAATAGTGAAATCTTTGATTTACTTACTTTAGATTTACTTAATAATTTTTCTGTTGAAGCTTCTTAGAAACATAACACTGTTCAAGCATCAATTAGTATCTAAGGGAACACGTTATGAAATGGGCTCAACTTCATTCTCTCTTGAAGTAAATCACTTTATACTTAAAGGGAAAATTAGTTGAAAAATTTAACTCCTTAATAAATCAACGGGCAGCTTCCTGAGACACATGTGGCCCCTAAGTGAGCAGGCGCCTGCCTAGGCACTAACCTAGGCTCTTGGTCGACTACCGCACATCAAGGCTTGGAAAGCACCAGGTGCATCGGCGGAGGCCTGTGACAAGCTTGTCATACAGTTTCTTGTGACTACATATACCTTTTCCTGTTTTATGGATTTAGAATGCTGTGTTCTTGCAGCTGATATATTATTCGATCTAGACATTGCTAACATTGCACCATGTGCTTTCTCTTTGCTCCTTGTAGGCAAGGCAGGTCCATCCAGATAAAAACCCAAATGATCCCCAAGCGGCACAAAATTTTCAGGCAAGTCCTGTGTTTTCCTTATCTTAATATTTATATGAAATTTGGCATAACCCTCTGGAAAATTCGGGCTATTTTACTGATGTTAATCTGTATACATTTACCAGTTCACTAAGATATTGTTAGTTAGTCAAGATGGCGGGAAAAGTTCTTCATTGACTCCCCTCTTGTTAGCCATGCATGCTTTTCAAGGAATTCCTTCTCTCTTTGGTTGCCAAGATAATCAAAGAAAAGTAAATCAGTGGATGAACAGAAAGTAACATAAAAGAATATGGGGAATTTTCTTGGTTTGTTAAACTAAAAAAATTGTAGATTGTGGTTGAAATATGATTTAATCTTTGACCACTTTGCTATTTGTTATTTTCTTTGAAAATCTCTACCTTTTGGAGAAGAAAACTTATATGTCTCATAGAGAAAATTTTGATTCTTCTTTTTTTCCTGTTTGCTTTATTCTCTGAATTTTCTTTACCATATCAGTTTGACGACTTTTATCCATTTAGTATCTCTCACATTAATGGGAAACAGTGAGAAATCTGTGGAGAGGAGAGGGAGAAACAGGCAAATTGAAGGATGCCACTGCATTGCACAATCTTGAAAATTTTAGATTATACATTCACATATTAGAAAGATTATAATATCTTAAAGTCTTGGTATTGATTGATTCACAACTCCCCCCTTTTTCTTCTTTGCCTCATGTCTTGCAATCTCATCATTCCATCCCTTTTGACTTATGAATAGGGAAGCAAACATCCAGCAAACCTTTTTGTAAAGGCTTTCGTGATGATCATTGTATATCATGCTTTAGCAATATAATGGAGTAGCTGTGTGGCTTACTCAATGTTTCTTTGACTGATGATTGCAGTGATCTTGCTTCTTAACTACAACCATTGTGATATGTTTAAAATTCTTTTCATCTCACCCGAAGGTGTTTTCTAATAATTAGGATAATGTTTTAAATTCTTCAGCAGGCGATATTGTCTCATTGTACACTACAATTATAATACATAGGAAGACTTTTAAAAAATTAGAAAATTCAACCTTTACTTAACTTCTAAAAGAAGGGGAAAAAACATAAGCCATTTTTTTCCTTAAAAGGAAACATAAAGCAGATAAAAGAAGATTTAATGAATAAGCATCATAGAACTTGTTTGTTAGAAGCTTTTAGTGATTAAAGTATCTTCTGATTCAAAGTTGGATTGAATGGCTATTGCAATATACTTTTAAATTTTAGTGATAGACTTGCTTGTTACTGCTGTACTATATTGGATTAATTTGGGAGCTTTTAGTTTTAACTGACTATTTATCATCAAAGTATTCACTACTTACCCAAAGTGCTATTGTAATTCAGGTATTAGGGGAGGCTTACCAGGTGCTCAGTGACCCAGCACAGCGCCAGGCTTATGACAATTATGGAAAATCAGGCATTTCAACGTATGTTCACTGTTTCAAGCATGCACCATTTAAGAAAAAGGGAATAAACTGAATATTTAGGGAGAAATGCTCTTTTTCAGTTTATTTGCAATTCTAAAAGAATATTCCTTCACTATTTTTAATCTTTCATCTTTTCATCACACTTAAATAATAATTGGGCAAACAATGGGCTAATATTCGGGTTCTGCCGATGTTTGCAGAGAAACAATTATTGATCCTGCTGCAATCTTTGCTATGCTATTTGGGAGTGAGCTTTTTGAGGACTACATTGGTCAACTTGCTCTGGCATCAATGGCTTCGCTTGATATTTTCACTGAAGGGGAACAGATTGATGCCAAAAAATTGCAAGAGATGATGAAGGTATTGTTTTCAACTGGTTGTCTCTTGTTGCGTAATCCTTCAACTGGTAATGTTTTTTAACTTTATTTCTCTACTTCATTGATGTTGGCTTCCAGAAACATGGCAAATAGATGGAGGTGGAATCCTTCTACTAGATATTGAATCTTATGTTACAAAGAGTCACCTGGATTTTTTTCTGGGATAATTACCACAGTATAGGTTTGGGTCGTCAATTTTGTTGGCTAGTATGAAGGTTTTTGGAATAAGACAGATATGACCAACCACAAGAATTGAGAAGTAAGAATGCAACAAAGTGGGTAAAGAAGTTCTCATAAGGACATATTGATTTGTGCAAAATCTAAGTCGCATTAAAAGATCACATGTTAATACAAGGCAAAGATTTTGGAGAACCTTTTATAATGCCGGAGGCAGACCTTAAGGGGATTATTGGTGAATAAGGACTCACAAAGACAGAATCAATTGTGGGGACAAGGCTTCATATGTATGGCTTTGTTCAGTTTTGTACATGAAACAACTTGTGGTTTTAGATGCAACTCTTAATGAATATCAAGTTACATATATAAAGTTATACACCCAAGATTTCAGTTCTACATCTGGCTAGCTGTGATTCGAAACTTGATTGCTAGCTTTGGGTTCATTTTTGCAATCTTATGTGCAAGTTTACTAATCAGGGTGATAACATGTTGTCTAACAATTTTTTGTCCATTTTTTTTATGTTTAGCTTCTTTTTCTATGTATTGACGTTTTGTATCTGCTATCCTAAAGTTTATCTAATTCTTCTCTTTTAATTAATTGTTTGATGATCAAAATAATATTCTGCCATTGAGTATTATATTTATCTTATTTAATTTTCCCATGATATTTTACTTCCCCAACTATAGGTTGTTCAAAACGAAAGAGAGGAGAAACTTGCACAGATACTAAAAGACCGACTTAACCTCTATGTTCAAGGACACAAAGATGAGTTTATTAGTCATTCTGAGGCTGAGGTGGCAAGACTTTCCAGTGCAGGTAATAATTTATAGATTGTTGGTTTTTTGTTTTTTTGTTTCTTTTTTTTCTCATATCATCTTTCAATTTGTCATTTATTTTTGGAACCAATAAGTAACCACCAAGAATGTGGGAGTAGAATCCTTGTGCTCTATTCTGAAACATCTTAGATTTTTATGGCACTTTGAGGTTCATTTTCCAAGTATCCTAGTTATAGTAGGCGAGAAGCCTTGCATCATTTAAGCTACTATGTGATACACCAATGTCATTTCTACCTTGAGGCATTTTGAGCCATTAGATTTTACCACGCCCATCTTATCCATCAGTAGGTACTTTTCTTCTGAAAAGAGAGAAAAAGAGAGCGAGGAAGGGAGAGGGAGGTAGTGGCCCGCTGGCGGAGACCAGGGAACCGCAGGGAGTAGGCGGAGGAGGAGCTCCGCCCCGTCCCGGAGGAGAACTTTTTTTTTATTTCGCGAATTTTAAGTGAAGTCGTTAAATCGCTTGCCAACTTCATTTAAGATCGCCAAATTTAAAAAGGCCCTCCTCCAGGATCGTTTTGAACGAAACAAGAGACCCGAGGCGGAGCCCCTCCTTTGTCTCCTCGGCACGGATCGCCGGCCTCCATCGGCCCTTTGCTGGCCTCCACCACCCTCCCTCCCTCTCTCCTCTCTCTCTCTCTCTCATTTCTCTCTCTTTTTCTCTTCCGTTCTCCCTCTCCTCCGCCTTCTTTATTGTGTCGATATGGGCCTGGCACGAAACGGTACGGGGACGTACCGACCCGTGCCCCCGGGCAACCAGTTCGGGCCCTGGTTCCGGCATAGCTGACCTTGCATACATGCATACATTCATACATACATTTGCGACATAATAATTGGTTTGTTCTTGAATGATATGGATGGCTTGTTTGCCTGGCAATTTGAATGCTATTTGTGGGGTCATGTAAATCTGAAATTCAACTCATCCATCAAAATATCATTGGAAGGATGTAATTTTTACCATTAGCAATTTTTCCCCTTTTTTCAATGAACTCTTAAAATCTTTTAGTTATTTTCCTTTTGAAATCAAACTGAAGACATGAGCATAAAATAATCTTTATGTCATTTGACAATGTATTCTGAGAAGATCTGGAAATTACAAAAATTAGTGATTTTGATATTATAAAATCTTTACCTTTTCTCGAGCATAAACTTGTAAATGCATTCATCCTTCTTTCGAGAACATAAGCCATGAGCACAAACACATGCCTGGATCCTATTTATTAGTTGTTCTGAGAAATTTCTTAAAATTTAAATTGATTAGGTGAATGCAACCATTAATATGAGCAAATAAAACTGGAAAAATACCTAATACACTGACTTGTAACAACATCCAATGCTTCACCCCGTGAGGCCCTCCCCATGTAGGACCTCAAAGTCGGTGAGAGAATGTAGACTCAGATTTCTTCAGAGGTGGATCTAAATTATAACTTAATGAGAGATGCAAGAATTACAGTACCTATCCGTGGTACATCACCTGGTCAACTAAATGTAGTTTACCTAGAAGCTAAAGGAGTAAATTGCTCATCAGCTTCTCATGGTCTTATGACACCATGTTGTATCCCATTCAAGTTTACCTAGAAGCTTCTCATGACAAGGACTCTGTGTGCCAGACCTCTATTACTTGACCATATCTCTATATGTTTTGATGCTTCAAATGCGGACATCTTAGTGGTGCATGCTTGAATTTTTTCCCCTTTGGTGTGGGTATACCTTCTCTGAATTTGCATTTGAAATGTTGGTTCCACAATAATTTCCTTCTGGAGATGCCTTTCTGATTAATTCCATTTAATGATTCCTACAGCTTATGGAGTGGATATGTTAAATACCATTGGCTACATATATGCAAGACAGGCAGCAAAAGAGCTTGGGAAAAAAGCTATATATCTGGGCCTGCCATTTATTGCTGAATGGTTCAGAAACAAAGGCCACTTCATCAAGTCCCAAGTAACAGCTGCAACAGGTGAACCACTAAATTGGCTTATCAGCTGGGGGGCACATGATATGCTTGTGTTGTTAGAGTCTTGGAATTTGTGCATCATGTGTTTAGAGGATGCATCTATGCTTTCTTGATTGAGCGTATAATGTTTAACAGTTTGAAAATGGTGATTGGTTGTTGTTGGACTTGCAGGTGCCATTGCTCTAATGCAGCTACAAGAGGACCTGAAGAAACAACTCAATGCTGAGGGCAATTATACAGAGGAAGAACTTGAGGAGTATATGAAGAATCACAAAAAGTTATTGGTAGATTCCTTATGGAAGTTAAATGTTGCTGATATTGAAGCTACCCTATCCCGAGTCTGTCAGATGGTCTGTCTTCCTTCTCCTTTTAAGTTCCTATTTTTTTCACCTTAACCTTTTGGGTTGAATTTGTGGTGATAAAACTTATTTCAGGTGCTCCAAGACAACAGTGTCAAGAGAGAGGAACTCCGAGCTCGAGCCAAAGGGTTGAAAACTCTTGGAAAAATATTTCAGGTATCTTTCATGATATGAATTACTTGGTTACTAATTCTCTATTATATTAATTATGTCTACATTCTGTTGTATAGAGGGTCAAGCCTGCCAACGCGAGTGAGAGTGAAACATCGCTTAAAAGTGGAGTACCGAACCAGTTGAGTGAAAATGATCGACCCAATGATGGTAGTTCTCCAGACACATCACCAAGATCTCCCATTGACCAGCCATCTTATGCAACTCCACTTGTAAGTTCATGATCATTTCAACATATGCAAAAGAACTGCTCCCACTCAAGATGCTCAATATTTGATTGAAAACTTTATAATTTAGTCGGCCCCTGTTTTCTTCCTATAACTACAGCTTTTGGGTCATAATTGAGTGGGAGCCTGGGTTCTTTGCATTTTAAATCTTATCATGCCCCCTAAAAAAAATTAATGAGTAGATGATAGAAACAAATTCTCTATTTTCTAGAGCCCATACGTGGAGGTCCCGCAGTTTGCTGGTGCCCGGTACAACCATAACTTCCCCATGCCTACTGCACCACCTGGAAGGTATCTTTGATCGTCAGGCAGTAAAGGAAGTAGACCAGATATATGATCGTCCTGTTTTTATATCATTCTGGTATCAAAAAATCTCATTTGTTGGGCCTCTTGTTTGTATGAGTAGTCTGATAGTTGGATTGCCCGTGCTCTTATATTGCTGTCATCATCATGCATTATTTTATTCAAATGGAGGCGGGCACGGGTTCGTCCAGTGTGCACACCCTCATGCTGTGTTTTTGGTATGGATGATTTAGGTTCTGGATCCCATGTTTTTGTTATGCTAGGCCAGCAGCAACGAGACTAGCATTGTACATCAGAGGGTTCTTTGTGTGGCTTTCCCTTAATTTATAATGCTGTAGAAGCAAGAGGTCATTGTATATATATATAGCTGAATCATTCCTGATGCATGTTTTAACCTTTCTTTTTATTTTCTGCAAGAAATGTTGCATGATTGTATAAATCTTGCTTGTTTTATAAGCTTTACTGAACAATGTTGCATGTTCCTGTTACTTTGTTTCTTTTTTTTTTTATATCATGTAAGATTGATTGGTAAATGATAACATTTGGTAGCCAGGATACTGGATTCTGGGTATGGGGCTTCAGAAATGTCTTTTTGTTTCTGTATCGCCATTTTACTTCTTAGGAAGGAGGCGGGGATATCTGTTTAGAGCAGCCACGGCTGAAAGTTATATAATGCCTCAGCATGCAGATACAACTGTCTGGCACTAAACATATCAGCCTGTGCTGTAGTGCAGTGGATCAGTACTTGGTAATGCTGTACGCACTAGATCTTGGTAAATGATCATGATACTTATGACTAATTTAAAATAAAGCCATGCATGGAGATTTGGGGATACTTGCACAGGGAGCAGTGTTTAGTGGGCGGTGGTCGCGATGTATGTGATCTTATTTTGTTTTTTTGAGAATAAGGAGCAGCTGCAACCGTACCTTCTACTCAGATCAAAGTTCAGGCCATCAGATCGGCCAAACCTTGACTCAGGGTGCAAGGGTGTATAGAGTAAAAAGAGCAATGTCCTGCACAAGGCGAGAGGTTGTGCCATCTAAACTAAAAGTTTGGTAGTATGTGATACAATTAGAACTTAGAAGGAAGGAAATCATTGAAATGTTTGACGGCCGGTCCTGATCTCTTATCAGATGGGCCATCATGAGCAATGGTAAGAGCTTCGAGGGAAAATGGTCTGAATCTGGTGCTCTACTTGTGGGTTTTGTTGCAGGTAAGTTTAACTAGCCGGGAAGGTTAGAGCTACTAATGAAGATGTTTACAATTGGGATTCTGACGGCAGTAATCCAAGCAAACAAGGGTTTCTCATGCCCTTTCAGAGGGAAATAATGTAGCATATGGTGATGCAAGGATAAAAAGACACGTGATTGTGTGGGACATTAAGTGGGTGGTCTTTAAATCTATTGCAAACTGTAAAGAGGAATCTGGGATATGGTGTTTTGGAAATTTGTCAGTGGTGCATTAGCCTGTTGGCTGAACTGAAGAAAAAAAATGTTCTCTTAATATAAGCATTACAGATGCAATTTGCATGTGCCTGGGTAAGTTATAATTAAAAAATGAAACTACAGAGTTTTTTAGGCTGCCTGCACGAGGCATGAACCAAATCCAACTCTTGAAACAATGATTTTCACGCACACACATATTTATGTGTATCTATCTGTATATCTCTGTGCGTGTGTGTGCGTGCGTGTAAACTACTAAATTTTAGTTCGGATGGTATGGTTCTTTAAAGCAAGAGAGGGGTTTATCAACCCTCAATTCGATCCCTGTTTTTAATATCCTGTATCACGAGCTCTAAGCTCGGGGACCAGGTTGGTGTGGGTTGGATGGGATTGAGTCAGAACCCCTGCTCATTCTCTCTTAAAAAAAAAAAAGAAAAAAGAGAGAGAGAAAAAGTCCATAGGTATGGAGTGCAACTGTGCAAGTTCCATTAAGAGGGATCCTGGTGCACGGGTGTAAAACTATGCATCTCTCTTACAAGGAATTGAAGCCAAGGTACCAATAGAAGTCAGTCATGCAAACTCGAACGTGTGTGGACATGAGATGTATGTGCAGGCAAGCATGTGCACGTGTATATTTTTGATTACAAGATCTTTTAAATGTATAAAAAAAATCACAAAATGCTGAAGCATACTTCAGTTGGATTTTTTTTTGTGGGGTAAAACAATCGGACTATTCATGTATTATTCTAGTTGAACACTGAGTACAAGCTGACAAGCTTTTCGACAACCATGGAGTAACGATCGGTGTCGGTGTTCCAGATGGAAGATGGCATGACAAGCCTGTCGACGGTCAATATATTACGCTCGTCAACCCGCGCTAAGCGCTCGGTTTATTTCTGCCGCCATTCTCAGCGGACATGATCGAGGAGGTTGAGACATCCCACCAGATGAGACTGAAAAGCCGCCAACCCGTGACCAAAACCTTCCCTAACTAATCTCCAAAATAATAATAATAATAATAATAATAATAATAATAATAATAATAATAATAATACTGATATATCAAATGGAAAACTTAAGAATGCACAACGCCGTTGAACAGGAGCTATCTTACGTCCATTGTCATAACTTCAAGATTCGAGAACATAACCTTGGTTTTTTAAAACCAATAAGATCTGCAGTTGAAGTAGTATAGAAGGAAAAAAAAAAAGAAAATATAATTTCCTCATCAGCTGCATGTCGATCGAGACTCTTAACCAACTTAACAATAATAAAAATATCAAGAAGTAAATGATGTAAAACAAATGATGTAATAAAGAGACCTCACACCAGAAGTCCAGAGCCGACGTGTAACCTTCGCATTGGCTCCTTTATCGATGCCTCTTTTCGGCCTTCCACCCACCACCTTTAATAGATCTGTATTCCTTTCTTCCTTTCTCCTTCCCTTTCTCTCAGGCACTGTGTCGAACGAGTAGAAGGGGGTCGTCGGCGGGGATGGGGAGGTGGGCGGCGGCGGTGGTGGGGCTGCTGGTGGTTTGGAGCGTGGGGGAGGCGAAGAAGAAGGAGAAGGTGTGCGACAAGGGGTGGGAGTGCAGTGGGAGTAAATACTGCTGCAACGAGACCATCACCGACTACTTCCAGGTGTACCAGTTCGAGAATCTTTTCAGCAAGAGGAATGCGCCCGTCGCCCACGCGGTGGGGTTCTGGGACTACCACTCCTTCATCACCGCCGCCGCCGTCTACGAGCCCCTCGGCTTCGGCACCACCGGCGGCAAGCAGATGGGGATGAAGGAGGTCGCCGCCTTCCTCGGCCATGTCGGCAGCAAGACCTCCTGTAAGATTTCGAAATCCAATCCATCATTGTTCTTCTCCCCTCCTTATTTTGGAGGCAAAAATTTGTTTTTTTTTTTAAAGACGTTTAATATGGAAGCTGATGGCTTCCTGACCCCAGCTCCATTTGCCCCTGTCAAAACCCTAATTTCCCTCCTCTTAGAAGGGGTAAGAGAAGGGATTTGGATGGTGAAGTTTGGGGAGGAGAACTGATTTGGATCCTTTTTTTAGTTATGCATCCCTATATTTATGGAAGGTTTTTTTTGGGGGGCTGAAATGGGGAAATAGTTAACTATTGTTGAGAATTGCTAGCTCCTTTTGAAAGACATGGATGATTTGGGGGGATGAGAATATTTGGTGCTGGGATTGCTAGGAAAATGTAGAGAAATTCGAGGATAGGACTTGCATTTCATGGCATCTTTGGTGCGATAAGAGAATTGAGACCAACATGCTCATTAGCAGAATCTTAATAGATTGAATCCATGTTGCAACTTTGCAGCAGATCAGCATGATATATGTGTTTTCATTTAGTTAAGCAATTCCTTTTTCATATTGATCAAAACGTGATCATCTTTGACATATGTAGTATGGATGACAGAAATTGGACTTTGGATAAAAACAAAGCTGATGTCCAAAGGGGTTATGCTGGAAGGTTTTTGGATTTGATGCAGGATTCTGATGAGTATTCTTCCATGTGATGAAGAAATTTGACCAGATCTAATGGTTCCACAAAGATTACCTTGAGAAATTACTCTTGAGACATCATGCCAACATTATAATTAGTGGTGCCTCTTGGAGTCCCGAGGCATAGCATCTGCTAAATACGCCGCATCCATTCTCAACGTTTATATCCAGATTTGTTAGTGTATATTTACCCTTTAGTTTAATGAGCTTCTCTGGAAGATTTTCCATCAAACAGTATGTAATTGAGGACTGATTCCATGGTGTATGCAGGCGGTCGAAATTTCTGATAGTCTCCAAAATTGGTGCCACAATTACCATTTCTTCTCTTATGATTCTTAGTTTACCTTTTGCAGGTGGGTATGGCCTCGCATCCGGTGGCCCGCTTGCATGGGGACTTTGCTATAACCATGAATTAAGCCCAAGCCAGTCCTACTGCGCAGATGACTACAAGTACCCTTGTACCCCTGGTGCTGAATACTATGGTCGCGGTGCTCTTCCTGTGTACTGGTATGCCAATATCATCTTTCCAGCTTTCGTGAGATCTATGGACATGGCCAATGATAATCCGGTTGAAGTAACTTTGCTTGTTAATTTGCTCGATGGCTTCCAGGAACTACAACTATGGACTCGTTGGTGAGTCACTCAAGATTGATCTGTTGAATCATCCAGAATACTTAGAGCAGAATGCTACCCTGGCATTCCAAGCTGCCATCTGGAGGTGGATGACCCCGATGAAGAAGAAGCAGCCTTCAGCGCATGATGTGTTTGTTGGCAACTGGAAGCCCTCAAAGAATGATACTTTGGAGAAAAGGTTACCTGGCTTCGGGATGACCATGAATATTCTCTATGCAGATCTTGTTTGTGGTCAGGGCTACATTGATTCCATGAACAACATCATATCCCACTACCAATATTACCTGGACCTGATGGGGGTCGGGCGTGAGGTCTCCGGAGATAATTTGGATTGTGCCGAACAGAAGGCTCTCAACCCATCTGGCACATCTGCATCTTCCTAAGCTGTGAAGAATGATGTTGACCATCAATTGGATACTGGTAGAGGATGCCACAAATAAATGGTTGTCGGTCTACTTCTCCATATAAGATATACTGTCCTGTGAAAACTTTACTGTCCTGGTTCGAGTAGAATTTGAAGGATGAAACTGTTCTTTGTAGAAGGTAAACCGCTGTTTATAATATTCTGTTTTGTAGATGGTTCCTGTGAGGGCGAACATTGTTACTCAAGATATACTGTGTTTATGTTTGTGGCCTGGAGAGAAAAAAAAAGAACTGGTGGTGAATATTCTTTTTTTTTTTTTTTGTGAAGGCTATGACTAATGCATATTATTCTTCCAATTGATGGTTGGTTTAGTGGATTGCATTTCATGGGAGCTGCAGCAGGAACCCTTCTTGGTTTTATTCATCCACTTGTTTCTAAGGTTACTTAAAAAGCCAAGCTGTTCATGAATAGCTCAATTGCTGCTCCATGGCAGTCTTGTTTTTAGATAGGCTACTCAGGCTGTTGATTGGTCTCTGAATTGGCTCTAAATTGGTTCTCAGATTTAGGATTTTGGGAGCTGATTTCCCACAGGCTCACTTGACCTCTTGAAGGTTGATGTAAATTCTGTTTTGTTTTGTCACAATTAATCATACCACTCAGGCATTGCCTTTGTCATTGGCGGAGGCCAAAAAAAAAAAAGGCTAAGCTTGTCTGAGCTTGTTAAGTTGAAAAGCGAAGCTCAAGCCTCATTTTATGCTCATTTATGAATGAGTCGAACACTCTGGGCTCTCCGAACATGTCGAATACGATTTTCATACAATGATTGGGCAGCCCAAAGCTTAGCTCTTCTTTTCTAATATGTAGCTTCACTTACTTTTCTCTATTTTCTGATCAGTCCCTAACATTTCTGAGCATTCTCTGGACCAAGTCAGAATTGGTTTGTAACCGAGCTAGCACATAGGCTCCTAAATCTTTTTTTTTTTTTAACTAAAGTAGATGATTCATACAATTCTAGTACGGATGGGACACTTCTAACCGCTCTTAAAGAGAACCCAAGGTTTCATGGGACACTTGCAAACCTTTTGATTAATTTTTCACTGATTAAAGAGAAGCCAAATCCAATATCCTTTCTCTTGCACTGTCTCACTTGTTCCTTGCAGCCCAAGCCGACCCAAATTCGACACGGTGTTGACCTGGCTTTATTTAGCTAGATCAGAAAATCTATCGACCAGATCCGCCACCCTCTCTTCTAACACTCTGACCTTGGGAATCGCCGGCCCTACCATTTGAAGCGTCAGCAAGAGCAAGACCACGACCGAGTCCTCCATCTTCCTCTCTAATTTATCTCCGCTGAGTGGTTGGACTTCCCATTCCCCCACACCTTGCTCCGACCCGCCTCCAATTCCAACTCTTCCCATCTATGCGCTGCTTCGATGGCGGCCCCCGGAGACGAGACAGAGAGTCCCCGACGCCCCCACCACCACCAGGTAATTCCAAATCCTGTGTCTCCTTTTCGCTTTTTTTCTTTTTTCCTTCGAGCAAATCGGAAGTAAACGGCGGCAAAAAGGGTAAATCTTTGCAAAATTTCATATCCCAATCCTCACTCTCATCTCCTCAGCAAACAAGACGGAGACCGAAGACGATGACGGCGGAGGGAATGGCCGGAAAAGGAGACAGCACCAGAGCCCGATGTCGAGCACCGCCCAGACGCCCACCGTCTCCACCGCCACCTCCCCCGGCGCCACCATCAATCTCGGCGACGAGTACACCCTCGCCGTCCAGACCAACTCCTACAACGAAATCTGGGCCAAAATCCACTCGGGCGATGGGCCGGCGACCGAGAACGAGGACGTAGCGCCGCCGTCGGCGGCGCTATCGCCGGCCCGATTGATCGCCCGGGTGCTCCAGCCGGACCGGGCGTCGATCCAGGAGGTCCTCTGCACCGCACCGCCCTCCCACCTCACCCGCCTCGTGTCCTCCTACTTCGACAGCAGCGAGAGCACCTCCGCCGCCTGCCTCTCTCTCCGCCGCGCCGTCGACCATGCCCGCCCCCTCTACGACCCCATCAGCAAGCTCCTCGAGCTCCTCCCTTGCACCTCCCCCTCTCCCACATCCGCCGGCACCGGCCCTGGCCCCCACCTCACCCCGGCCCAGTGCGACTGGGCCTTCGACACCTTCTTCGAATTCGATCGCCTCGACAACCCCTTTCCCGCCCCCTCCACCGGCTTCCAGGGCATGCGCCGGTGCTTCTCCGAGCTCCGGCAGCAGCTCGAATCCCACCTCCGCAAGGCCCGCCGCCGCCGCCGCCTGCTGCGCCGCGCCACCCGCGGGGCGGCTGCCTGCCTGATCGGCGCGGCCGCGGGTGCCGCCGTGGCCGCTCTGGTGATCGCCACCCACGCGCTGGCGGCGTTGGTGGCGGGGCCCGCCGTGTGCCTGCTGCCGGGGGATCTGCTCGCGGGCCCGAGGCGGCGGGCGAGGGAGCACATGGCGCAGCTGGACGCGGCGGCGAGGGGGACCTATGTACTCAACAATGACTTGGATACTATCGAGAGGCTGGTGGCGCGGCTCCACGAGACGGTGGAGAGCGACAAGAAGCTGGTGCGGCTCGGGCTGGAGAGGGGGCGGGGGATGCGCCACCCCATCGAGGAGGTGCTGCGGCAGCTCCACAAGAACCACCCCTGCTTCCTCCACCAGCTCGAGGACCTCGACGAGCACATCTGCCTCTTCTTTGCCGCCGTCAACCGTGCGCGGTCCCTCCTCCTCCGGCAGATCCACCACCACCACCACCACCGGCATAGCGGGTGACTCCTGATTGCGGTGCTCACCAATTCTTTGGTAAGATTGTTTCTGATGCTGAGCTGCTCGATGCACTGCCCATTGTTTACTCATGATATATTAACAATTCATGCAACTCTGAATCGCAACTCATTCTTGCATAAGAGCTTTTATTTCTCAGAAGGAAGGGTTGGAAAGAGATGTTATAGATGCTAAGAGGAATGAAAGATTTTATTAACCTGTGTGCCTTCTCCTTCTCCTTCATATTGACCTGTGTGCTAGTGTTCTTGTTAACGCTGTAAATCTTTCTAAAGCAAATTAGCAAGTATAAATCTTTCTAAATGATTTTCTCAAAAATCATTATCTAATGAAACAGAAGAAACATATCAGTAATCACATAATTGTCAAAATTGCCACGAGAGAGAGAGAGAGACATGTAATTCATAAGTGCGGGAACAATGTATACCTGTTTACAAGTAGGGCAAAGTATCACTCCTTTCATCCACTGAAGAATACACTGTATGTGCTGATCATGTGTACACTTGAGAATTACTTTTGGATTTTGTCTATCATATATCCTGCCATGAACAAACATAACCACCATTCAGAAAATTAAAGAAAATGAAAAAATAGTGTAGTCTTCTAAATAAAAGGAAAGTGAGAACATAACATGGGGGTGATTTAAAGTTATCATTCCCCTTCTCCCTGCTCAGCTGTTAATATCAAGCTATTCAGCTGTTAATATCATTATGTATAATCCGTCCTTACGCAATCTAATTATTTCTAGCAAGCCCTCTTCCCCTTCCCCCTTCCATATCTTGGAGACATGAATCATGAATAATATGGATGCATTCTTGATAAATAAATTGTAATTCAATAAAAAATAAATAAATGAATGATTTATTCTTTTTCTAGGATGATATGCATATGTTGAAGAGGAATTGCTCTTTCAAAAACACAACACAAAAATCATGAATGATCATAGAAGGGAACTACCGGTAAGATCGACTTTATGGATCAAGTATGATCCACCAAAAATCTGAGAACAGTGCAAACATATTAAAATTCTTATTGCTCTGTTCAATGTCTTTTATGTGCAAAATCTGCCAAAATATTTTTTAGATTTGTATATACGACAAGCCGAAGGAAGATGGAAAGTACTTTTTCCAGGAACCTTTGTTTTTGTTCTCTGTTGGGGGAAAAACCCTAAGTTATATATCCACAGAGGCGCTCGGCCGAAGAGCGCCGACCGGAAAGCTGCTCGGCCAAAGGATGCCGACCAGGAAGGCGCTCGACTAGAGGGCGCCGACCAGAGTGCGCGCCAAGAGGTGCCCAACCAAAATAAGCTGCTCGGTTAGAAAGTGCCGACCAAAGACAGCGCCGAGGCGCTCTGCTAGAAGGTGCTCGCCTAAAGGGCGCCAACCAGGAGCACTTGAAGCAACCCCGCCACAGGGCGCCCCATTGGGCGACCAGCTCGGCTCGGCACTCTTGCCGAGCCGATGCCTTAACCAAATGTTCAACCTCCGCCTAAAGTCCAAGGGACTGACAACTCCTACGGCTTGCGACCTGCCACTATCTCCAAGCCATCAAGGCATAAGATCTTCGCAGGTATTCGGCACGACCTGCCATTAATGCATGAGACTCTCTCAAGTCTCCGATGCACTCAGTCATTTAATGAACACGGCCCAAGACGATCTCCGGATCACTGAACCATCAGAGCGCATGGCTCTACCTGACCGCCGGTTCATTCGGTAATAAATGCACTTACCATCCACAGACCCCAGGCCCGCTACGGCCGACGGATCAACCACTCCAACAGGTCCGATCGACCGTGACAACTCCCTGGTTCCGGTCTGATTCGGCCTTTTTTTCCACCACGCCATTAATGGGCCAAATCGTGCCCAATTATCACATAACGGGACAAACCTCCTGTCACCTCCCAGGTAACCGAATCCTCCTATAAAAGGGAACCTGGGGGGAAGAGAAAAGAGGACGGAATAACGGGAGGAAAAACCCGAAGCTCTCTCTGTCTTCTCCACATACTCTCTTCCCTGCTCTCTCCACATACTTGCCCCCTCTGACTTAGGCATCGGAGGGCCGGCGCCGGGGAGCCCGGCCACCGGCTTTTTTGCAGGACAGGACAGGACTGGACGCACCACCCCTCTTCGAACTTGCACACCCCCCGCGGCGGAGGACGCAGCCGGCCGGCGCACCGCCGTCTGCCCCCTGCAGCAGCGGAGCTCCTCCTTCTCCGGCTTCGCGGCGGCCCCCGGGTCCAATTTCCAGCAACAGTTGGCGCTAGAGGAAGGGCCCGAGTTCGCCACCATGAAGCTAAGAAGCAAAGGGGCTTCCAACGCCTCTCGACGTCCTCCACCAAGCCCAGAATGTTCCGTTCGGAACTCATCACCCCCGGTTGAGCCAGCACCTCAAGTTCGACCAGAACAATTTGATGCCCTGGTGCAGCAAGTGCAGGCGTTGGCTACCGCCGTTCAAAACTTGCAACCCAGGGGCATCCCAGCAGCGCCGCCTCCTCCGGCTCCAGTTCAACTGGGGCCCCCTACTAGCGGGCTTCCTCCTCGAGGTCAGGACTCTCAAGTCCAGGCCTCCCTCTGGAGAGAGCACCCAGTCAGAGATCACGGAGGCTGGCCACAGCCTTCAGAAGCCGAGTCGGTTCCAGGGCAACCTGCACCCAGAGGAACCGCTGTAGCGATCCTCCAGAATGATGAACTCGACAAGAAGGTCGAAAAGCTGGAGCGCCAAATCCAAGCACTCCACGGGAGAAAATCGGGACGTAACGGCGACTTCGAGTTCAATACGAAGTCGCCCTTCTCCCAGGAGATTGAAGATGAACCGGTTCCCCTCCGGTTCAAAATGCCCCAGGTGGAGCCTTACAACGGCAAGGCTGATCCCTTTGACCACCTGGAGAGTTACCGGGTCTTGATGGCCCTACAAGGAGCCTCGGAAGCCATGATGTGCAAGGCTTTCCCGGCGACACTTCGAGGACCAGCCCGGCTTTGGTTCACCGGGCTGAAGCCAAGTACTGTCTCCTCCTTTGAGCAGCTCGGCAGACAGTTTGCCGGCAACTTCGCCGCCAGCCAGCCCCAGCGGCGGACATCCGACTCCCTCCTCGACATCAAACAAAAGGAGGGAGAGTCCTTCAAGGAATATCTGGACCGGTTCACCGCCGCAACATGGGAAGTCCGGGAGCTTGACCAGTCAATCGCCATGTCGGCGCTGAAGACTGGAGCCCGGTCCCACAGATTCCTCTTCTCGATTGAGAAGAATTTCCCAGCGGACCTCACCGAAATGTTCGCTCGGGCACGGAAGTATGCCAAGGCGGAAGAGGCCGTGGCAGTTAGGCGGGGTGGAACCGAGCAGAATCCCAAGAAGAGGCGCCGCGAGGAACGCGGCCGACCCAGAAGCTCGTCTCCACGACGAGCTAAGAATCCGCCCCGCCCGAAGAGTCCACCCCGGTTGAGAGGACCACCGCAGCAGAGGTCACTCCGCCCGAGGTTCCCGCTGCAGGCCCGTACACCTGAAGGGAGGTATGAAAAGTATACTCCCCTCAATGCTCCTCGGGCCGAAATCCTCATGGAGATTGAGAATCGGGATTGCATCCGGCTCCCCCCTCCAAAGCCAGACACCAGAATCCGGCGTGATCTCCGGAAGTATTGCCGTTTTCACCGGGATCACGGCCATGATACCGAGGATTGTTATCAGCTCCGAAATGAGATCGAAGCACTCATTCGCCGAGGGGTGCTCGATCGGTTTGTGCAAGGCCGGCGCGAAGGGAAGAAGCCAGCCGAAGAAGCAGCACAGCCTGAAGGTTCCAATGCCAACAGGCCCATCGCCGGCATCATCAACACTATCCGAGGAGGGACCTCGGCTGGAGAAGCCTCGGGGGAAGGAACCTCCTCGAAGCGCCCGCGCACATTTGAAGCTATCTCCTTCTCAGACGACGATCTAGAAGGAGTCGAAACTCCCCATGATGATGCCATGGTCATCTCCATGATCATAAATAAATTTGATGTAAAACGCATCCTGGTTGATAATGGAAGCTCGGCGAATGTTTTGTATTTTGATGCTTATTGTAAAATGGGGATGACAAAGGAACAGCTACAGAGGATGAATGCTCCGCTAGTTGGATTCACTGGGGATTCAGTCCCAGTAGAGGGCGAGATCGACCTTCTGGTCACAGCCGGGCTCGCCCCTCGTGAAAGTACCGTGGGTATGAGCTTCCTTGTGATACGCCTGCCCTCGGTTTACAACGCCATCCTTGGAAGGCCAGGACTCAACGCCCTCCGAGCAGCGGTCTCAACTCACCACCTGCTGATGCGATTCCCCACCAGCCAGGGGGTCGGCGAAGTCCGAGGAAACCAAATGTGGCAAGGCGATGCTACCTGGCGACCCACGAGGCAAAGCGACCCGCCGAGGTGCCTGCCCCAGCGACTGACCAGCCCTCAACCGAGGTTATGGAGGCACGGGCCAACCCCCAGAAAGAGCGGGTAGAGCCCGGTGAGTTATTAATTCAGGTTCCTCTACGTGAGAACTCTCCCGAGCTAACCGTGCAGGTCGGCTCCGGCCTTGGCGAGCACGAGAGGGGTCGCCTCGTCAACTTCCTGCGAGACAACATGGATGTTTTCGCATGGTCGCCTGCAGACATGCCGGGGATAGATCCAGAGATCATGGTCCACCGGCTCCAAGTAAAGCCAACCAGCAAGCCCGTGAGGCAGAAGAAGCGAGGCGCCGCCCCTGAACGACAGCAAGCAGCAGCCGAGGAGGTCAGCAAACTCCTTGAAGCTGGATTCATCCGGGAGATAGCTTACCCGGAGTGGCTCGCCAATGTGGTCCTCGTCAAGAAGGCCAACGGGAAGTGGCGTATGTGCGTGGACTACACCGACCTGAATAAAGCCTGCCCGAAGGACAGCTTTCCACTTCCTAGCATAGACCAGCTCGTGGACTCCACCTCGGGTCACGAGCTGCTGGCATTCATGGACGCCTTTTCCGGATATAACCAGATCCGCATGGCGCCAGAAGACGAGGAAAAGACAGCCTTCATCACCGACGGGGGAACCTACTGCTACAAAGTGATGCCATTCGGTCTAAAAAATGCCGGGGCGACTTATCAAAGGCTGGTCAGCCGGATCTTCAAAGACCAAATAGGCCGAAACATGGAGGTCTACGTGGATGACATGCTGGTGAAAAGTAAGGCGGCGCAAGACCACATAGCCGACCTCAATGAAGCATTCTCCACACTCCGAAAGTACCAGATGAAGCTCAACCCAGCTAAATGTGCATTCGGGGTCACCTCCGGCAAATTCCTCGGCTTCATCATTACACAACGAGGAATCGAGGCCAATCCAGAGAAGATCCGAGCCCTCCAAAGGATGACGCCTCCCAGGACGGTCAAGGAGGTACAACGGCTCACGGGCCGAGTGGCAGCCCTCGGGAGGTTTATCTCCCGCTCGGCCGAGCGCTGCCTTCCATTCTTTGCAGCCCTCAAGAAGCCTAAGAACTTTTTGTGGTCGGACGAGTGCCAGCAATCTTTTGAAGAGCTCAAGCACCTGCTGGCTTCCCCTCCCCTACTCACGAAGCCTCAACAGGGTGAGCTCCTCTACTTGTATTTAGCTGTCTCCCCTGTAGCAGTAAGCTCGGTCCTGGTCCGAGAGGAGGGGAAACTTCAGAAACCGGTGTATTACACCAGCCGGGTCTTAAGGGATGCTGAGACCCGATACTCCAAGCTTGAGAAGACCGCCTATGCTTTGGTCATCTCAGCTCGGAGGCTCCGACCCTACTTCCAAGCTCACACAGTGGCCGTGCTGACTGACCAGCCGATCAAGCAGATCCTGCAAAGATCGGATCGTGCGGGTCGGATCACTAAATGGGCCATTGAGCTCGGGGAATTCGACATTGAGTACCGGCCCAGACAGGCGATCAAAGCACAAGCACTCGCAGACTTTATGGCCGAGTGCACTATACCAGATGAGGTCAAGCCTGAACCTGAGCCACCGCTGGAGCAGACCCCGAGTTTTACATGGGCTCTGCATGTCGATGGCTCTTCAAACTCGGGGGGTAGTGGAGCAGGATTTATTCTCACCAGCCCGGAGGGGGTGGTCGCCGAGCAGGCCCTGCGCCTCGAGTTTCCTGCTTCCAATAATATGGCGGAGTATGAAGCGCTCGTCGCCGGGCTTAAGCTAGCCAAAGAGCTAGGAGTGAAGGACTTGAAGGCCTTCAGTGATTCCCAGCTCGTCGTCAACCAAATTGTGGGCGACTTCGAAGCTAGAGACCCGACCATGCAGAAGTATCTCCAGAAGGTACGGGATCTCGCCTCGACCTTGGACTCTTTCTACGTCCAACATATTGCCAGGTCGGAGAATCTCAGGGCCGACCGGCTATCAAAGCTGGCGTCCTCTCGCATGAGCGAGCTTCCCAAAGGGGCAGTCCTGGAATATCTCCAAAAGCCCAGCACGGACGAGACCGAGCGGACCCTCTGCACCGAGCTCGAGCCGAGCTGGATGGATGGACTCATCAGCTATCTGCAAGACGAAACTCTCCCTGCTGATGTACGAGAGACTCGCCGAATCAAGCGCCTCGCCACCCGATACATACTATACGAGGGAAAGCTCTATCGGAAATCCTTCACCTCTCCCCTTCTCAGATGCCTTCGCCCAACGGAAGCTAATTATGCCCTGCGCGAAGTCCACGAAGGAATTTGTGGAAACCATCTGGGAGGACGAGCCTTGGCCCATAAAATTCTGCGCCAAGGGTATTATTGGCCGACACTCCAGAAGGATGCTATGGATTTCGTCAAGAGATGCGACCGGTGCCAAAGGAACGCCAACGTTCAGCGCCGGCCCTCGGCTCTTTTGACTTCTATCAGCTCCCCTTGGCCTTTTGCCCAGTGGGGAATTGACATCCTCGGGCCATTTCCTCTGGCCACCGGGCAAAGGAAGTTCCTGGTCGTCTCCATCGACTACTTCACTAAGTGGGTGGAAGCTGAGCCCCTCGCCCGGATAACCGAGCAGAAGATGCGGGATTTCGTTTGGAAGTCCATCATTTTGCAGATTCGGGCTTCCCCGCATCCTTATCTCTGACAACGGTCGCCAGTTCGACAACATCCATTTCAGAGAATTCTGCTCCGAGCTTGGCATTGACCACCGCTTCACCTCGGTCGCGCATCCTCAGACAAACGGAGAAACCGAGGTAACAAATCGTACTATTTTGCAGGGTCTCAAAACCAGGCTCGACAAATCCAAAGGACAGTGGGTCGAAGACCTATACAATGTCCTGTGGGCTTACCGGACTACGTTCCGCGTCCCCACCGGCGAGACTCCCTTCAACCTGACATATGGGACGGAGGCCGTCATTCCACTAGAGATTGGGCTCCCCTCTCCAAGAGTCGAGCACCACGATGCTAGCTCTAACTCTTCGCAGCTCAGAGGCAACCTCGACTTGATCGAGGAAATAAGGGAGGTCGCCCGAGTGCGTATGGCGAGGTACCAACAAAAGACAGCTCAGTACTACAACGCCAGGGTCAAAGTCAAATCTTTCAGACCAGGGGACCTTGTCCTAAGAAGAGCTGAAACCTCCCGACCAACTGAGCGAGGGAAGCTGGCCCCGAATTGGGAAGGACCATACCGAGTCACGCGCATTCGCCGACCCGGAACTTATCAATTGGAGTCTCTAGATGGGACTCCCATTCCGCGGAGCTGGAGCTCTGAAAATCTCCGCGTGTACCACCAGTAGAACCCTAAGGGGTTCCCCATTATTCAACCATTGAATTTCATTCTGTGAATTTCATTTCACAATAAACTGATGGTTTGCGAACTTATTCCGAGCTCACCAATTTTCCTGATTATCTCATGGCATCAGGTTTATTCTTCTTCCCTGACCACGGTTGGGATGCCCCGATGCCTCGGGATGATGGAGTACCTGCGTGGACTCCCTGAAGATGTCCGTGAGTTCGTGGTGCGCTCTCCATCAACCAACGAGCTCGGCTCGTTCTCCTACCCTGGCCACGGTCAGGATGCCCCGAGATGTCGGGATGCCCCGGTTACCGGAAAGCTCGAGACGTCGAGATATGAGTAGCGGTCCTCTCTGACCGGACGAGCTCGGCTCGTGCTCCATCTATTGAGTAGCGGTCCTCTCTGACCGGACGAGCTCGGCTCGTGCTCCATCGACTATGAGTAGCGGTCCTCTGACCGGACGAGCTCGGCTCGTGCTCCATCTATTGAGTAGCGGTCCTCTCTGACCGGACGAGCTCGGCTCGTGCTCCATCGACTATGAGTAGCGGTCCTCTGACCGGACGAGCTCGGCTCGTGCTCCATCTATTGAGTAGCGGTCCTCTCTGACCGGACGAGCTCGGCCTCGTGCTCCATCGACTATGAGTAGCGGTCCTCTGACCGGACGAGCTCGGCTCGTGCTCCATCTATTGAGTAGCGGTCCTCTCTGACCGGACGAGCTCGGCCTCGTGCTCCATCGACTATGAGTAGCGGTCCTCTGACCGGACGAGCTCGGCTCGTGCTCCATCTATTGAGTAGCGGTCCTCTCTGACCGGACGAGCTCGCCTCGTGCTCCATCGACTATGAGTAGCGGTCCTCTGACCGGACGAGCTCGGCTCGTGCTCCATCTATTGAGTAGCGGTCCTCTCTGACCGGACGAGCTCGCCTCGTGCTCCATCGACTATTGAGTAGCGGTCCTCTGACCGGACGAGCTCGGCTCGTGCTCCTACCCCGACCTCGGTCGGGATGCCCCGATACATGGGGATGTCTTTATTGGCCAAGCAAGCTCGGCTCATTTTTTACCGGCTTCAGCCAACGAACTCGGCCCGCTATTCCATTTCTGGATTTCTCTGCCGACGTCCTCGAAGAACGGAGTCCGAGCAGAGAAGCGTCCTCAGTCGCCTCGGCGCAAGGACGCACACGGTACAAGGTACCCATTTATTTAATGTCTTTACATTATTTTATTCTTGGACTTTTCTCTGCCGACGTCCACAAGAAGCGGAGTCCGAGCAGAGAAGCGTCTCCAGTCGCCTCGGCGCACGGACGCATTTTATTTAATGTCGGCATTATTTTATCTATCTATGGATTTCTCTGCCGACGTCCTCGAAGAATGGAGTCCGAGCAGAGAAGCGTCTTCAGTCGCCTCGGCGCCAGGACGCATACGGTACAAGGTACCATTTATTTAATGTCTTTACATTATTTTCGTTTTCGGATCTCTGCCGACGTCCTTGAAGAATGGAGTCCGAGCAGAGAAGCGTCTTCAGTCGCCTCGGCGCCAGGACGCATACGGTACAAGGTACCATTTATTTAATGTCTTTACATTATTTTCGTTTTCGGATCTCTGCCGACGTCCTTGAAGAATGGAGTCCGAGCAGAGAAGCGTCTTCAGTCGCCTCGGCGCCAGGACGCATACGGTACAAGGTACCATTTATTTAATGTCTTTACATTATTTTCGTTTTCGGATCTCTGCCGACGTCCTTGAAGAATGGACTCCGAGCAGAAAGCATTTGCAATCGCCTCGGCGAAAGAATGCTCACGACACCGGCACATTATCATGCCAAGGCTGGTGAGCCCCTGTCACGAGTTGGCAAATATTCAACCAATCTGTGGGAAGAGAATTCGGTCCGACCCTGATAATTCAAGGCTCGGACCCGAAGTTAATTAACTTCGCTAAAGTTAAGTCCTAATGACCGCCCCAGGGCTTGGTCGCATTGGACTAGGCTCGGAAAGACTTTCCGAGCCCGAACCCTTTGGGTGAACGATACTCCAACTAGTTGGAGGACCAAACAATGGAGCTCGACGAGCCGAACCTAAACCCAAACCCTGTGGCGGGCGAGATTAGAGGCCATAGAGCCCATGTCCTCGGAACTCAAAACGGATCCGAGCTGGAAAACTTACGCTACGTAAACGAGTTTCCAATAAGAAATGCATATTCATTTCAAAAAGGCCCGTAGGCTAAGTACAAAATTCGGGTTTGGCCCTTACAAGAATGGGAGGCCATCCCAACCTTACAAGAAAGAACAAAAATTACACTAAAGGTTCGAGTTCGACCACCTCAGCCTCGGCGGTCCCGGGAGTGGTCGGCTCAGCAGCCGAGACCTCTACAATGGCCTCGGCAATAATAGGAGCGGCCTCGGGGGCGACCTCGGTCGCTTCAGGATCGGCTACGGCCGCCTCAGCTCCCGGACTTTCTGCCTCCGCCTCCGCCCTCCCTGCTCCCGGTTTGAGCAGGTTTACATCGAAATCCGGGAGAAGATGCCGCAACTGGTTGCGGAAATCCCGGAAGCCTTGGATTAACCCGTTCACGCCCTCCTCTGCTAAGAGGTCGCGAAACTCCTCCGACTCACGGAAGAGCTTGACGGCGTCCTGGGCCTGCTCCCGGGCCTCCTTCTCCCGAGCCTCATGATAGGCGGCCTTCCGCTCCAAAATCTTTATTTCTCTTTCGCGATCCGCGAGCAGAGATTGCACGTCAAGTAGACGGATCTCGAGATCTCGGACCTTTATTCGAGCCTCCCCCACCTCCTGCTCGCGTATAGCGAGCGACGATTTGGCCTCCGTCCGGCGGGCCTCCGCGGCGCGCACTTCGGACCTAGTCAAAGAGTGCGCGCCCTTCTCCTCTTCAAGTTCGGCGACCAGAGTCCGAACCTCGTCTTCGGCCGTCCCTAGCTTCGCTTGAAGCACTTTCTGCTCGGCCTCAGACGCGAGGAACTTTGTTTCGGCCTCCTCGCGCCCCCTTTGATGCCTTCGGGCCCGGTCCCGATAGTCCTGGATGATGTGAATCATCGTCTCGGTCTCGTGGAGGCGCTGCAAGAGGGACATGTAAGAAACAGTTTTAAGCCGAAACACCAATTTGCACAGAGATAAAAGCTGACTTACTCGGATGGAAGAGCAAATAGCAGAGTCCATGAACTCGCCGTAGTTCATGGACCGAATTTTGGCCTGGTCGGCCGGGAGCAGCGCGACCCGAAGAACTTCGCGCGCCACTTGTACATTATCGAGGGCCGAGTCGCCCTCGAAAACAGCCCATCCAGGAGCGTAAGGCACCCGCTCCTGAGGACCCGAAGGACCCGCCAGACCGGCCTCAGCTGGCCGGGGTGCGGCCGACCCCGTTGCTTCTTGTCTATTCCCCGGCTCAGAGCTGGGGAATTGGGGTCGAGTAGACGGCTGACCGGACCGCTGCGTGGTAGAGATGGGGCGTGCGAGCGCCAGATCTGCTGAGGTCCTCCCTCCCTGGTCGGAATCTGGAGCTTCCCGCCGACCAGGGACTTGCGAAATCGGCACCGGACACGGAGGTGCCATTGTGGCTCCGCCAGAGCCCACGCCCTCTCCCCGACCAGCCTCAGGGCGCACGGGGCGAGAAGCGCGCGCCTCAACGGTTGTGGTCGTCGAGGTCTTCGCCGAGGTCTTTGCTTTCTTCCTCGGCTCGGTCGGTTCTCCTGAGAGTTCAGCCGCCCTCTTTTGGAAGCGGGCGTAGAGGACTTCGCTTTTTGTCACCATTTTCGCGATGTCTGCATAGACGGACAAAATTAGGACATTAGAACAATTAAGGAAATAAAAATTACTGTAACTCTCCTTACCCTGAGGACGTGCCGAGCTGAGGCCCACGTTCACCAGAGCGTCCTCGCTGATGAGGCCGTTCAGCAGGATCCCGTCCCCAAGGCCGCGGATGGCGTCAAAGATCCCCTCCTCACGTGTAGTAAGCCGAGGGAGCTTGTTGATGGATTTAAGCTGAGCAGGCCTCCACCTGGGGTCAAACCCCCAGGACCGTTCAGAGCCCAGGAAGAAGAATTTCTCCTTCCAGCCATGAATGGACGAGGGGGCACCATGGAAGAGCGGCCGACCCACCCGAAGGGCGATGTAGAGCCACTCTTTGTCTACCGGATTCGACTTAAAAATAAAGAGTCGACGGAAGACGTTGACAGAGGTAGGAATCCCCTGTAGTAGACACAGTGATAGGAAACCCATCACTGCCCTCCAAGCGTTTGGAGTAAGTTGCGCCGGGACCAACTGGCATACCGCCAGCAACTCATTCACAAAGCTGTGAAGAGAAAATCGGAGGCCGGCCCAGAGTGACTCCGAGTGCACTCCGATCCGGCCTACCGGAGGATCGGTTACCCGATCCCTTCGCCTGGCGGGTTCCAAATGGAACCCGTGAAGAGGGAAAAACCACTCTTCGGTCATCTCGACCTCCAGGACACTCATGGTGGATACTACTTCGCTAGGCAAAGAACCCATTACAAGAGAGGGAAATCAAAAAGAAGGGGGACCTGGAAAAGATGCCGGAGAAAAGGGACTTCGGTCTGAGGAAGGCTGGGAGAATAGGAAGCTGGAAGCAGAAGGCAATAGAAAGAGGACAGGGGGCCGGGGGAGAGTTTATATAGACCTCCCCAACGGCCCGGATCAGCGAAGAAAGCGCTGCGTCCTGGTTAGATGATAACACGTGTCGGCCTAAAAGACAGAACGACGCATTTAATTAGGGCTGGCGCTTCGAATGTCGAAGCGCCCCATCGGATCGTGCGGAAAGGCATCCGCAATCGAAGATCGTGCGGCCCCATCATGAGCCCACGACGCGAGGACGCTTCGCAAAAGGTGTCCCAATAATGAGGCTCTTCGGGAAAGAAGAGACGCCGCCTATTAAAGGCTCCTCGAAGCGTTCGATAATTCAAAACGCACAGTAAATCAAAATTTTCGGAATTCGTGACGACCCAATTAAAGCTACTTCTCGCGCTCCAGCTGATAGCCAACTGGAGCTCGGAAGTCGGGGGTAGTGTTAGGGGAAAAACCCTAAGTCATATATCCACAGAGGCGCTCGGCCGAAGAGCGCCGACCGGAAAGCTGCTCGGCCAAAGGATGCCGACCAGGAAGGCGCTCGACTAGAGGGCGCCGACCAGAGTGCGCGCCAAGAGGTGCCCAACCAAAATAAGCTGCTCGGTTAGAAAGTGCCGACCAAAGACAGCGCCGAGGCGCTCTGCTAGAAGGTGCTCGCCTAAAGGGCGCCAACCAGGAGCACTTGAAGCAACCCCGCCACAGGGCGCCCCATTGGGCGACCAGCTCGGCTCGGCACTCTTGCCGAGCCGATGCCTTAACCAAATGTTCAACCTCCGCCTAAAGTCCAAGGGACTGACAACTCCTACGGCTTGCGACCTGCCACTATCTCCAAGCCATCAAGGCATAAGATCTTCGCAGGTATTCGGCACGACCTGCCATTAATGCATGAGACTCTCTCAAGTCTCCGATGCACTCAGTCATTTAATGAACACGGCCCAAGACGATCTCCGGATCACTGAACCATCAGAGCGCATGGCTCTACCTGACCGCCGGTTCATTCGGTAATAAATGCACTTACCATCCACAGACCCCAGGCCCGCTACGGCCGACGGATCAACCACTCCAACAGGTCCGATCGACCGTGACAACTCCCTGGTTCCGGTCTGATTCGGCCTTTTTTCCACCACGCCATTAATGGGCCAAATCGTGCCCAATTATCACATAACGGGACAAACCTCCTGTCACCTCCCAGGTAACCGAATCCTCCTATAAAAGGGAACCTGGGGGGAAGAGAAAAGAGGACGGAAAAACGGGAGGAAAAACCCGAAGCTCTCTCTGTCTTCTCCACATACTCTCTTCCCTGCTCTCTCCACATACTTGCCCCCTCTGACTTAGGCATCGGAGGGCCGGCGCCGGGGAGCCCGGCCACCGGCTTTTTTGCAGGACAGGACAGGACTGGACGCACCACCCCTCTTCGAACTTGCACACCCCCCGCGGCGGAGGACGCAGCCGGCCGGCGCACCGCCGTCTGCCCCCTGCAGCAGCGGAGCTCCTCCTTCTCCGGCTTCGCGGCGGCCCCCGGGTCCAATTTCCAGCAACATTCTCCATATGCAGTTAACAAACGAATGATCTATCTAAATATAAGTATTGAAGCACAATCAACCACAAAGATTATATGAATGGTGTAAAGAGAAGGAATGAAGGAGGATGGAGGGGTCTAACCGGCACCTGCACCGAGCTGCTCTTCTCTGTCGTCGTCGTCCTTGGTACTCAGGGCAAGAGCATGATGTACCCATGTTTCCTTGTTTCAGGATATGAACCCATAATGTATCCTTTCCCTCTCCAAAAAAGGGGGAAAAAGTCCTTTCTAATTCTAAACGAACTGTTCCTAGGTGTAGTCCGGAGGGCACCCAAGGATATATTGATTGTTTTACTGAAATTCGAAACGAACTGTGCTTTTGCAATTATAACGGAACTGTTCTAAATTTAAGGAGGGCGAATCCTTTTCCTTTTGTGTATTTTGGTTTGATTACTTTCTCAAGAATATGTATCATCTATGCATCTACATATGTGTTTGTTGATGAATCTCTATGGAAAGTATATTGGACTTGATTGATTAGGGGGATCAGATGGGGGGCATTGTTCCATGGATACGGATTGATTTCGGGAGGAGGGATACAAGAATAGTTGTAATTTTATATATCATAGTAAAGTAGTGAAGGTGCAACGCTGCCTTGGTTTGTTCACAAATATTTGGCAGAAAAAAGAGAAGAGAGAGAGAGAGAGAGAGAAGAAAAACTACAACAATCATTTCTTTCAAACATCCTGCTACTCCTAAAATTGAGCTTAACACAAATCTGACATGGGCACTGCCCCAGAAGATGTGTTGTATATTGAACTCTGTCAACTTCTTGGCCAGAAAAATAGCTGTGTGGCCTAGCTTTGTGAAGCAACTTTATTACATTCAGCATCTCAAGTCAACCATGAAACTATGCACTGCGGTACAACAAGTGGATTGGAATTACTCACTGCTGATCATAGCTAACCCTGAATTAATCCACTTCAATTTGAACTTAATGTATTTATATTATTCGTAGAAAAATAAAGACCCGACCACCAAATACCCAATCTTAAGCCAAAAAAACTGATAAAACATTAATAGAATATGTTTCTCCGAGCCTCCTTGGCTTTACAAAATTGAAATAATTAACTTTTACATAGTTAATCTTCAATACTCTTGCTGACAATAATTTATGTGTGGTGGATCGATTATTACATATAATTGGTTGATGATAGTATCTATTTATTCAATTAGCAGTTTGCAAATGGCTAAGCAATGTTGGAGGTTGAGCTGCTTGGAATGCTGTGTTCATGCCTCTGGGAGGTCTTAATAACGAAAAGGGAGCACAATATGGATAAAGAACTTTGAAGGTAGACTCGTGCATCATCTATAAGTTTGAGTTGAAAAAAGTCCATGCAACTCATGTCTTTTAAGTCTTATGTCGCCATCAGTAGCTCAAATTAGGATTAAAGATCGCCAAAATATTTCTTTTCACAAACTCCGAGTAAGCTTCCGTGGCGCCCCTACTCTTGAAAATCAAGCTTGCTGTTGAATTCCGTGGCCATAGGTTTGTTCCTCATTTACGTCACAGTAAGCCCCAAAAGAGAAGACAGCCTATAATAAAAGGTAGTTCGAGTAAGAAAGTCCACGGAAGAAGAGGAACTTTCACTGATGGACGGTTCCTCGTCGAGCACTCTTTTAGAGTTCGCAAGCGTAGGAAGAAGGTGAGTTAGAGATGTCTTGATTTATAAAAAAAATATAAATTTGAAAATTTTATTTTGAAGTAGCAGTTTTCAGGTATTTGTAGATATTTTTTATTCAAGAAGCTTATGTGTTGAATGGAGGAGAGGGAAATGTAGCAATATCGGGTCGTACTAAGATTTTTTTCTTCTCCCATTTTTTCTTCTGATTTTCATTTCTACTTGTTCGCAGAGAGAGAGAGAGAGAATTAAATTGTGAATTTTGATGTTGATGCCATCTTCTTTTTTTTTTTGTTAACTCTAAAATCAAGTCCAGCTTAACTACTCTATTTCGTCGAGCCAAGAAATGCTGTAATCTGATTTTGGTTGGAAACTAAATGTCTGTGGCTTTATGGAGTCCGAAGCCTGACAACACCATTCACATGCTCATTGACCTATGGTAAATTTGAATGCACAAAATATGGTGCGATCCAACAATGTTGATTTTATTTTTTTGTTTGGCGCCCCTTAAGCAATTCATCCATGTCATAACCACAAGGTGGATCAACGTTTTTATAGCAAAACCATTCAAACATTCAGCTAAATACAATCCATGGACTTCCTTGTCCAGTTTGTGAATAATATAACAACACTAACCTGCTCCGGACGCAATTAACGGGCATGGGAAGAGATAGTCCAAGTCCTTCAGCTGTTATTGTTAACAGGGAATCTACGAACTAATGTACCATTTTTGCAGCCTGATGAAGAAATTTAAGAAATGACTAGATGCTGGAAATATCTGCAAGTCTGCATCACAGATCAATGAGAGACTAAATTCAGATGCTGAAGTGGTGAGTCAGATAACTGCTCTTCTCCACCACAACCCATGCCAACATTTTAAGATCCATTGGGGTGAGGAGATTCGAGCCTCCATCTGCGAAATATTGTGAATATCATCAAAATCTACATGAAAAATATCAGAACATTAGTGCATGTACAATCGGGCTTTGAACTAGATCCAAGCAGTACCGTTGTGCCCTAAAATCAATTCCTAAATATTATGGAGCTTGGGTCGACATCGGCTATATTACCTGGCAACAATAATCTTGTGCATGAAAGATCTGTCTAATGAACACTCCTATGAACAAAGAGAACATGAGATGCAGAGCAATACATGCACATCGCACTGCAGCAGAGGAAAGAATTTGTTTCACAAATCCAGCATCGGAGCAAGAGCTCACGATGACATAGACCAGGAAGTTGGCAGCATTGCTTGCCTCTAATGATGTATAGTTATAGACATTCTTTTCTCCCCAATGAACTATATTGAGTGCTGCAATAAAATCTAACATGATTTTTTTTTTTTGCAATCATAAATATTTGAACACGTGCACCTTCGAGGATTGTAAATGACAGAGATCAGTAAAGCTAACAGAACAGATGGATTAAATTTTTGTTCCTATAATATTGTGTACCTATGATGATATGAACTTGCCCCATAAACCTTTGAAAACTTTTACTGCAGCTCCAATTGTCAGCACCCAAAAGACAGCAACCAGTCCAACCAGGAATGAGATAAAAAGAAATCCACCACTGTGGCTCCCCCTCTGCCTCCCAGAGGCCACAGTGCCTCCACCTGTTGCGGCATTTGGTTCTTGAGTACCAATCTGCCCTGCTCTGAAGCTCGAAACACGTTGAAATGCTCTACTTATTAAAGCATTCTCTGAGGCTATTGCAGGACTGCTCGGTACAGAATCTAGTAAGGCTGAGAGTGCCGAACTGAACCAAGAGTCTGAATCATCTCTAACAGAACTAAACTGCCCCTGGGTATTCTTCCCAACATTTGATGGAGCACTAGCATTTACAATACCTACATTATTCAGATAGCACAAATAAATGAGAAATAGACGAAGTAACAGCATCCTGACCTGTCAGGAATCAGGATGCAGCATTCATATAAGAAGTGATTAAGCACCTGATGCTGGTGGTGCCATGATAATATGATTTGTCTCTCCAGCAGTTGACGTGCTGAAATCCTGCTCATGTGTCCAGAGCTCAGTGGTGATAAAAGATGCTTGGCATTCATCAAAATATGGATTCTGGCCTGCTCCATCAAGAGGCACGAATTCTTCATCTAAAAACCTGGTGGCATCAAAATAATCATAAGCATCGTAAAATCCACCAGTTTCATGAATGATGTCCTTGTTGCTGGCATCATCTACTCTCCACTCTGTAGACTCTGGATCATTGAAATCTCTGATTTCCAAGAACTCTTCATCAACTTTGAGTTGGCCCTGATCGGAACAATTCGTGGATGTTGTCACAGGAGTCTCAGTAGGCAGAATGTAAGCAGGATCTGGCCTGGCGATCTGAAAGTCTGGCTCCTCGCTGCTCAGTTCGCACCAGTTGAGGTTCTGTTCAGTAAAATTAGCATCTCCAAGAGACGGCACCACAGGAAGGCTCCCATCTTCTGCTTCAACATCAATCTGCATCAATAGTGACAAATCCAATGGAATTGGACGATCATATCAGTAACAATAATTGACAGGAAATCCAACATCTTTTACAAGCAAGGTTTATTCAGTTAAAACAAGTGAATTGTTCTATGGGTCTGTCATTTTAAAAAATGCCATTAATTTTCTAAAACCTTAGAAAAAAGAGAGAGGGGGGGGGGGGGGGGGGGGAGGGTGTGGACTGTTCTATTATCCAACTCAAAATCAAGCTGGATTCTCCCATTCCTGCTCTAGTCTTATGTTTCCTTTTCCCGGTAAGACATATTGCCCTTCTTCCCTTCTACATCCCCTCCCTAATTCATGGTTATTTGTTTCTTTTAGTAATATATTTTATTATTGCTGCTTTTTATATTTAGTGTTCATTATATGCATAAAGACTAGTTTGCATGCATGGGTCTCAGCAAAAATATGGATCTATAAACAGACAGCATGCCATCTCCATATCCGTTAATTTCTCAAATGAATTTGGGGATCATATGGTTTTGGTCCATGTGGAAATCTAGGTATTAATTCAAAAATTATTCCCGACCAAACAGTGGAATCTGGAAAAAACGAAGTACTGAAGAAGGCCCAGAATACCTCTGAAACAAATGCAGAACATTCAGAAGGTTGTGGAATTATGTCTTGTTCATCCGATATTTGTAGCAAAAGGTCCTCCAGATCATCCATTGGAAGCATGCTCCCCTCACCTAACATGCTAGTGGAGTCACCACCCTGAGGATGTCCAGGCATGGTGTCTTCCTTGCTATCATCTTCCCACTCCTTTTCTACGAAAGGTGCACCATACTGTTCCCCATTCTTTGGACCGGGTCCACTCTTCCTAAAGACCTTATAGAGAGCATAAGAATCCTGCAAAGAAGGAGATCCATCGATGAGAGACTTACAAAACTTTTTATGGAAGAATAAGCAAAACAGTTGTTAAGTATTAAGATAGATGTTGCTTTAGCAGTGACTTGCCTGCACGTTGCTGCAGCTCATAAGCATCTGATCATCCAAGGTATACTCATACATGACCCAATCGGTGCGTTCTCCCTTAGGAGCACGACCACGGTAGTAAACAAGGGTCTTCTTGTTACCCACAGCCTTGGAGTTCTGAGAGATGGTCCGGTCCTTACCTGTAGTCTTCCAGTAGCCACATTTGGTAGCTCGATTGGATCTCGATCCATTAGGGTACTTCCTGTCTCTAGGGCTAAAGAAGTACCATTGCTTGTCACCACTCCTCAACAGTGATCTTTCTGCACGTATCAGCAAATCATAGTTCAGAATTAAGTTAGACACGCACACACACAAAAAGAAAAAAGATTTAAGTTACGCAAGAAAAATAACTCTCGTTCTGCCAAAGTATGACTCTGATTAAGAGAAAGATGACCCAGAAAACTTCAGTGATCAGGAAAAGCATTAATAATTCATGTTAATGAATGGTAATTTAGGTGATCGGCAACATGAGGATAGAATAAGAAACTGAGAAATGAGAGAAAATATAAAGAGAGTGTGTGACTAGCAATTGTAAAATAACCAAAACAAGTGCAGTAAGTAACTGGATTTATCCAAATTAAACAATAGAATTTAGAGGGAAAAGTAATATTGCACAGAGATGCTGCTATTCGTGTGAAAACCATCTCTAAGATCTGAGAAATAAAACATGGAGAAACTAAATTAGGTTCTGATATTGAACATATCTGTAACAAATTGTCGCTAAGAGAAGCCGAGCCGGCAAGCTGTCCTGATTTCAAAAAAGACCAGACTCCTGGCAAGGAATTGTAGTCCAAATTCTCAGCAACATGAGCCAATGAATAATAAGATAAGGGGAAAAATACCAAAATAAGGAAGGTGTCCAACCACAACCATTTCAGAATGCTGAATCAACTGGATTTGGTGCTGACATCCAACAAAGAACTAATAAATATTGAGTAAGTGTAACAGGATTCACGATGAATTCTAATTCATATGCTCATCTATGAATGAAAGTGAAAGTAGACAATAAATATGAAATAGATACAAAGAAAGCAAAAATTGTCGCTGAAGCAAGTGGCAGGAGACCGAATTTATCAAAATCCAGCAGCAAGTTGAAAGGCAAAATTATTATCACTTTGGGCGAGAATTAGAGTTATTCCAAAGATCTGACAATTATAAGGAAACAAATTATTGAGAAAAGGCACTAGCTGAGCAAATCAAAGGGCGTAACCAAGAATTACAATTCTATCCTCGCAGATCCACTTTCCCTTTTCTTCAGAAAGCAAGAAGAGAATCCCTAGGGATATCCAATTATCCAGTATGGTTCTGTCCACAAGAATTCGAGATGGAATATCTATAAAAGACAAAGAATAGAAGAAGAATAAGAGAGTGAGAAAGAGGGATTTGGGTACCTGGGAGTTCCCAGGGCTCCCACTTGTAGACGTCGACGTCGCCGATCATGGGGAGGCGGATGCGGCGGCGGCAGACCTTGCGCTTCAGATAGTAGAGCACCAGCTCCTCGTCCGTCGGGTGGAACCGGAACCCCGGCGGCACCACTTCGCTTCCCCAAGAGCTAACCCGGCCACGCCCTCGTCCTCGTCGCCGTCGTCGCCCCTCCTCCGGCTCATCGGCCCTCGGCACTCCGGCGCCGCTCCCATCGCCGGTCAACGGTTGATAATAAGAAAGAGAAAGCGGGAGAGCAGCTTTCCCTGTCTCTCTCCCCCCCCCACCTCCCTCGCAACCTTCCTTCGGCTCCGTGGTCGAAGGATTTAACGAGGGGAAAGAAAGGAAGAAAGCGGTGGCCTGGGGCCTCCTCGGGCGATGGAGCCTCTCTCTCTCTCTATTTCGCGACTTCAACCGTTGGATCGTGCACCCCACAGATCTCAAATCGTACATTGCGCGATCCAACGGTTGATGCCGCGAAAGAACGATACAACCCGAACCCGGAACGATAAAAGCCAGCTCTCTGCGTGGGCCCCGGTGACGTAATCCAGGACAGAACGGGCCGGGCTACATCTGGGCCCTGAGAGCCCACAAAATTCTTTTCCCATTTTCCTCTTCTCTATTCGAATGGAGACTTCATGGGAGAGAACCTTCGCAGCAGCTGCCCTTCCCTTTGAATGCTCCAATTTGCCGCGTTGACATATATTTGTTTCGACAGAAAGTAACAGTATTAAATTTGTTCTGGAGCCACAAAGTCAAGTCAGCGTCAGTGGGACGCAATGGTATAAGGTAACATGCTAAATTGCCAATAAAGAAACAAAAATAGGTGAAGGTTTGATTTGGTGTGGACTAAGATATAATGAGCTGCCTAAGTCTATGAGATAAAATCAGGGGATGATTTCTTAAAGTTTATGAGTCAAATGAGCCCACGATTGTGATTCCCCCTAATTCATCTATTTTCACACCTGACATTTTTTATCTTTTTCCTCATTGACTCTGTTCGCACCTGATGTGATATAGTCGGTTTCCAATGCGCTACCATTCTTTGTGCAACTTTGTGTGCATCATAGACAATTTTCTGGTTCAACTTTGGTGAATGTTGTACATTTTGTTTGAATAAAAAATGTAATCTCTTTTCGGATTGAATTATATGATCACAACATAGGTGAAAGCTTGACCAAAAATCATGATGTTGATAGTAGGGTTGAATCCATTTCTCTTGTACCAACAGCAAGAGTTTAGCACTTGACACCTAACACCTTCAACTTTATTTAGATCCGTTACCCAGTAGAAAACCTTGTGTCTAGGGGCGGTTTAACTTTGGCCAATGAGGGTAGGGATAATGCAATCACAGGCCATTGTTTGACTCATACATAGTAGTCATTACTGTTGTAGGAATAAAGGGTCCAAACTTAGTCCCACATCAACTAGATAACAGAAAAAGTCTGTTTCTTACATGGAGAGGGGCTACCCCTTTCTCTTCAGAGGCGCCTTTTGTGGGACAAAACTGTGCGTTGGAAAGAGACTAAGAAACTTCCTTCAAAGCAGACAATATCTCTGAGGAGAAGAAGTCGCTTCCACTGTCTAAGACCGATGGGGACTGAGCTCTGAGGTTCGGGGGCATACCCTCCGACCTTATCAATTACAAAATTAGTCCTCGCCACTTCAACCCCAAGTTTGAGATATCCTTAGTATTTTTACCAACTGAGGGTCTATTTGGAAAATTCAGAAAGATTTTTGCTGAATTTTCTACATGAATCAAGTTGGTCCACCTAATCTATATTCTTTTAAAGATCCATCCTAATTTTAACCTAAATTCCATATATGAATCTGTTGGCCTACAGGAAGAACAATAAGATCTTCATGAGTTCTTTTTTTTTCTCTTTTATAGAATTTGAACCGGAGAAATATTGGAGTGATATGGATCTACTGCAAACTCCAAGAATCCAATACGAAATTTAGTCTAATCCTACTTGATTTGCCAAATAGACCTCTAATATTTATTAAAAAAAAGAGGAAAATTTCTCTTGTAGGGAAAGTGGAAGTTTTCAGACATAGAATCCAGGACAAAATCTTTCCCCAACGGACTGTTGCCCCTGCCCCTAGTGAAGCAGCGGGGGGCCCGCCGATGCTCTTTTCATCGACCTCGACCCGGTCAATTACGGTGACTCGGGTGTCCCAAGCCATCCTCCAATCCGGCATATCCACGTGTCCGATTAGGTGTGACCACCGACGATTAGTACGGAAGCTCTGAGATCATCCCTGATCCCACTTAATTTCCTCCGCTGCTGTGCCGATGATGATAAGCTCCATCGGCCTGCGTGGAAATCAAGCTATTTCCATGACTTGGTCTCTCTCCGGGATATCATGATATCATCCTGATCAATATCTAATATTTATACATTGGTGTCATGTCCTTTTCTATCCCACATTCCCACGGATTAGTTGGTATTTTATTATGTTTAATCACGTGGTCTTTGTGACTTCAGTCTTCGTCCCGGAAGTTGCTTTGGTTGATGGGTTAGAATGTGGTTCTAACTCTTTCGTGCAGTAAAAGTTTTACTTACAGTTTGACCAAAAATTTTTAAAATTTACTTTTCTAAGTTGCCACATGGCGATGCAGACTTTATTTGTCGTGCGCTCATTTTGCGCTGCTGCCCCCTCATCTTGTTTTGGATTTTGCAGAGTGTTGATGCACGTGATGTGGGATATAATTTTTCAGATCTTAAAGTAATGGCGCATGTCTTTCTCATTATCCTTAAGAGGACCTGAAATTTTCTGCAACTGGAGCATTCGTTTGCTAATACAAATGTTTCATTTGAGTGCTCAATGTAAATGAAATTATACTTGAGAAATCCTCCATATCCACATTGCAGACATCTTATGCATGCCCCTCTAGCCTGGAAAGTTTGTGCACGAGAAGAGCTCTGTTCCAGCTCGAGCTGAGCGAGCCATAGTGTCCATGGATTTGGAGAAGAGGAAGAAGGAGACGACGACCTCTCGCAACATGGTGATGGAATCTTGCAAGATAAAGAAGAGGAGGCGGAGGCGGAGTCGGACGGGAAAGGATTAGAGGAGACAAGGACGCGAACAGGTCTATACGGGCTTGTTTAGGCTTGGCCCTCTTGGGTGTGACATTTCTGGCCCAAATAACGCCTGCCCAAGCTCTGACGGCGGTTCTTCAATGGATTAGCCCACCCCGACCCACCCATTGTTTAAGCAAATGAGGCATTTTAGATGTCATTTTGGGGATTATTCCTCAAATCACTTTTTTTTTGGTGAAGTGTTATTCCTCAAATCACTTGGCCACCGTAAATTGCTAAAGAAAATTATGATATTTCATGTGACACATTTATCAAACAAGGTCAAAAATCCAAAACCAAGCTCAACTTATTTATTTAACTAGGTAATCCAACCCAACCCATATCCAAAGGTTAGGTTTGGATTTTACTATATCTAACTTTTGTTCCATAGTTGGTCCATTGAGAGATTAGATCAGGTCCTAGTTTTGGTCATAAAAATGTGCATCAGGTTCCGGTTGGATGGAGAACAGGTCTTGACATCCATCAGGTATCAAGCATTATATATTCAAGAGTTAATCAAGCTAAAAAATCATGTCGTGTTAAAACAATCCATATAACTATTAACACATATTCTAAGAGTTTAAAATTGAAGGATATATGTTTGTTTGTTTGGACCCATTCCCAACCATTCATCGCCAAGTTTGGGACGAGTCCAGGTCAAAGTTGGGTCAGGGTTGCAGTGATAGCCTCATAAATCACATAGCAGATATGTCATACTGATTCAAGTTTGTGAAAGAAAGTTAAGTAGGTCCTAAAAAGGTTAATGAGGCTTTAAACGGTTTGAGCAGGTCGGTTATAATTGTTAACTCAATATAATTATTAAACATGTTAAAA
The DNA here is from genome assembly GCF_009389715.1 of Phoenix dactylifera. Taxonomy (NCBI): domain Eukaryota; kingdom Viridiplantae; phylum Streptophyta; class Magnoliopsida; order Arecales; family Arecaceae; genus Phoenix; species Phoenix dactylifera. Next base: position 2,187,696 of record NW_024067669.1, on the reverse strand, counting down.
CAAGTTAAATAGGTCAAGATTCTAAACCTAAACCTAATTTATTTAATAAACAAGTTATGTCGAGCCAACATATTACAAAATGAACCTACTTATCTCGAGCCTATCGCAGGTCAATTTGGTTGGCCGGGTTGCAAATTGCCACCCGGAGCTTCTCTATTTTGCTAACTCAAGGCTTGAGCTAACCTATATCCCATTTAGCTGAAGTAGGCCCATGTATGTTGGGCCTAACTGGGTAACTTGGGTTGGACTTAGCTTTTGCTCGTCGGTATTGGCCTACCCCAAGTTGTCCAATATGCATACCTAAAGGTCGCATGCCCCTTCTCTCCCTTTTTTCCCCCCCTTTTTTTTCTTTTTTTTTTCTGTTGTTTTTGGTTGTTGTTGTTGTTGATAGGATGGATAAATCGTACCACTCTAGTATGAATATATAAAAAAATAGAAAATAAAATTTAATGGAAAAGAAGAGGAATAGTCTTATAAATGTCCCACAAACAATCAATAAAGTGCTGAGCCACAAATGTAGCGACCCAATCAACTACCTTTTTTATCTTTCGGTACACATGATTGACCCAAAAAACAATACAATCTATCGCCAATCTGTGGATGTTTTGCAGTGGATGCTCCCCACTAGCTCCAAACAGATTCTAAATCCATCCGATCATTATCATCGAATCATCTTTAAGATAAATGCAGTCACATTCTTACATCTTGGGTTTTCTACTTATAAAAACTAAAGCTAGGTTGGGTTTGAAAATGGGACAATACCAAGGATGGCAGGGGATTCGTAGGTTATGAATTGTATCGAGCATAGTTGTGTTTGAAAACAGTAAAGTATCTAGGGTAGAGGAGCGTTCCAAGGGATAAGTAATGAAAATTACACCAATTGGTCTGATAATTGATCTCCAATAATTCAACCAGATATCCGATACAATTCAATGGTTCTTTATATCCCCTGGAATTTGGATATCCCGTTCGATTTATCCTATTTGATTTGGCACAATGACCATAGTCTCTTTTAATGAATAAAATCTAAACAAAAAAGATAAGGGCATAGTTGTCTTTTAACCCTAAAAAGGAAAAAAACACAATGTTGCAATTGCATTGCAGTATCATTTGATTATTGGATGATTTCATGCACTAATTATAACTGATCTTGCCCCTTTTTTTTGTTACGAAGGAGAAAGCACACTTGGAATTAAGATCGGAGTTAAAATGAACTATATGCATCAGCTTTAATCAAGTGAGCTAACTTGGTTGGGATCCGATCACTCCTTTCCAAGGATATATCAGCTTCCAAGAATGTAGAATCCAACGAATCAACTATCTAGTTTGCCCTCCTTGTAAATGTGGGTGGCCTTTAAGGCTCAAATAACTTTTTTCATCTGCAAAATATCTTTTAACAGAGGGTTAATTTGAGGCCTACGAGCATGCAAGCCATTAATCCAGGAGATGATGGTAACCGAGTCACCTTCTAATGAAACTTGAGCAGCCTTAAATTTGAAAACAGCCAAACATAGCTCCTCCCAAGCTGCAGCCAATTCAGCAAAAGAAACTAAACACAAGCTGATCTCTTTCCACCATCATGGACTAGACGACCATAACAATCTCTAAGAATAAAACCAGCACCTACGGCATTATCCCTGTCCGATCCATCAAAATAAAACTTCGACGCATCCATGAGCGGCCCAACGCATTTGGGGGCCTAAGACGAACTGACTAAGAGGAATCTTTCTGGCCTTCTTTGAGTCGGGGTCTTAGGTGACTGCTTTAGTCACCTAAGAGTTGGGTCAGCCCTAGACGCACCTGAGAGAATAGGTTAACTAGGTATGATATATAGTACCATTCAAGGTGGGAGGGTGTTACTATTCACGGTTACTCTAGTGCCATGCAAAAGTATTAAAAGGAGTAGTTGAATGACCTGAAGGAGGTTAGCATACAAGTAATGCGATCGCCTTATCACATCATCCGGGGAAGAGACCATCTTTTGGAACAATCTTCCGTTCCTAGTTTTCCATCTGAGCCAAGTAGTATCGGCCATAAGAGCTTTGATCCCTTTCTCTACTTGGGCATGGGTAAGGAAGTCCAACAATGCCGCCAGAGATGGAGGAACAAAGCTCTTGGCGCTCGTATCCACACTCGTTGCATGTGAGCTGCCGTTATACCAAAAAAGTAAAAAAAATTTGATGCAAATAAAAGTACTATATTAGCTCATCTTGACCACATTCAACATCAACCCATTACTTTGACGGTGCTCATTGGCGCGTGATAGCGCTTATTCCAAACCAGTTCCTCCACTGTTCCTTCTGCTCTCCTTGGTGCATGCTTGCTTACGTCAGTATTAGAACCACTTCCTCCACAGTTCCTTATGCTTTTTTTTTTTTTGCTTGTTATCTTTAAGCCCACGATTCCAACAATATTACTGTAAAAAACCTATACAGACATATATTTAGTCATACTTCGGTTATTCGCTATATAGATCTTCGGTATTTATGCAGGATCGAGAAATCCAAATAATACTTTCAGCTAGCTATTTTGGATAAGATCCAAAATTATTACAAATTGTATCAAAGTAGATCCGAACCATAACATATGTGGACTAAAAGACTGCAGCATAGATCCATTAAGGTTGACCACGGGCTGTGATGCTTGTGATTAGATTTATATAGATTTGAACCTTTAACCTGATGAGGACGTTAGGAATTTAAATGGAGAAAGTATGTGAAGATCCGTGCGAGCATATAATACTTTTCGACTAGCTATTTTGGGTAAGGTTCTGAGACAGTACGAATCCAGCCCGAATTTAAATTAGATCTTCATGGTTACATCAAGTTGTGGCTAGATAACCTAGTTGGATTTGTTGACACATTTTCTATGGGAATCAAGGGAGTAACTCTTTGTATCTCAATCAAACCCCAAGAAACCCAGGTTCTTAATCTAGAACATGCTAGAGTAAGAGGAGGGTTAGCAAACTGGATGCAGTTCGATAAACTTAATTACTTTTCACGGTGGAGATGTCCATCGTACATGGTGGATTTTGAGAGTCGGAAGCATCATACATGCTTGATGCCTCACATAGAAAGTTGCAAGGATTAGCATTTCGGAATCCCAAAGTCTCACGGGTGAATATAGTACTGGACGTAAACCGCACTCATACTAGTATATATATGTTACTTGAAATTTGGAGTTTTACAACAACAAAAAAAATATTGCTCGCATGATTGCACTTTCAAATTTGAATCATTCAAAAAATCTTTTGGATGGCATGTAGGATTCTTCTTGTCCAGACGCGGTCATTTAAAATCTTTTGAATATGAAACTCTGTAGCCTGCATGCAGGCTCCGCATCCTGCCACATAGCTTCTTTGCTTGGGTTTGCGGTCCTCAAAAGCGTTTGCCGGAGGGCGATGCTTTGAGTGGTACCACCTCCATTTCATTCCTTCGCACTCAGCCACCGTAGCTTGCGGACACCGGGAGAGGCCAGACAAGGCCCAAGTGCATGTTCCTCCTCTATCCCCACGCCACCCCTCAATATATGGTTTCCACCATTAATAAAATGAGATGGCTCGACTAAATCCTTGATGAAGTTGGCCTCCTCGTATGAAGCCAGAGTGACGAGGACATCCCTCTCTCTCTCTCTCTCTCTCTCTCTCTCGCTCGCTCGCTCTCTCATCCCACTCATAAGCTTTCTTCAAGTCCCCACTGGAAATGAAATATTTCATGTGATCGTCAGATAAATAGCTTCTTTCTGCGTGATTTCCAAGGTCAACAACAGTTTCATATGCACCATATAGTCCTTTATTAATAAACTTTTGTGCATTCAGGTGTTGGCTGACAATGAGGCCAAAGAGCCATTCCGCAAGCAACGCAAGTGGCACTTTACTTAAGAGACTGAAAAGATTGCGGGCTTAAAAGAATTGTCAGTTTCTTAGAGTGCAACTCTTTTTAAAAAAAAAATTTGAGGCATGCTATAAGTCAGACCAGATTTGATTCATTGCTTTGAATGATGAAAATGTGAAGAATGAATGCATTCATTGGAACAAGTTGAAGCATAAGACATGGAGATTTTTGGTTCCCACTGTTCTTTGGAATTCCTTTTTTTTAAAAAAAAACTTGATTTTTCATATTGATTCACCATGAATTGTCATGAACGTTATTTCATAAAAGCACTTTAAATAAAATGGAACTATGGGTTGAATGTTTCAGTGTCTAAATTTATAAAGATTTTTCTAATGATTGATTAGAATTAATAAAGAAAAATTCTTTTGCATTATGTTATGATTGCGATGAACTCTCCGTCGACCTCTTAAAGTTAATTAATAAGATGTCAATGGCATTATCAGGAGAGAGCTCTACAAATGACTTGGATGGTCTTTAATCATTTTTTAAGCAGCATCTGCCCTAAGCAACATCATCATATTAAATCTTCCTAAAATTAAGATTAGGATCCATCCCATGGAGGAAAAGGAGTGCTAAGAGCAGCAAAACAAGCCTTAAGACTTTTCGCATGCAATGTATCTCAACAACTTAACAGAAAAGTGGGAGAGGAATTTCTCAAGAGAAAGTGTACCTAAAGGGAAGGAGCTACAGTAGCAGTTTTTATCACCAAGGACACTCAAGGCAAGCAATTTTTTGACGGAGGGCCAACCCAAGCTCCTTGAATTATTGAAGAGGACAAAATAAAAAATGAGACATATTCAAACTAGAAGGAGATAGGATTATATTTTTGGATTATAAAGATTGGTGCCTTTTAAGCATGATGTTGTTCTGAATTTTGGCATAATCTCCTTGTTAATATTGAAATATGATGGCAAGATCCATGCCTAAACCCATTTTGCGCACCAAAAGAAAAGCAACAATCAATCCTTTAACTACTAGTTTGTAATGTGTCTACATACTTTGACATTTCAAGCTTTAGTTGGTGTAAGGTACCATACTGATATATATGAACATTAATATCTCTTGGTTGGCTTCTTCCATAGCCTTGGTCATTAAGAATAGTAAGCTTCACTTCAAGATTTATTGTTTGTGCTCACATATGGTTATTGGTACCATTTATGCATGCATTACAGTTTGCTCTATAAAGCAAGATTTTAAATCCTATGAGACAAGGTTGTCCTGATTTTTTGATGGATTAGGACACTCTTGTCCCCAAAGCTATCCTAATGAGTACCCTTCATCTTCTCTCCTTCTTTCTTTTCTTAATTCCTTTCTTCCTTCTTCTTTTCTTATTCTTTTCTTCTTATTTTCTTTTCCTTTCATTATTCTCTCCCTTTTTCCTTCTTTCTTTTTTTATTTATTTTTCCTCTTTTCGCATAGAAGGATTTTGAGTCCCATCCTAGTCCGATCGGATCATGTTTTCTCATAGAAATAAATAGGACGAAAAAGCTAATATACCTCTTGTCTTGTAGAAATTTAAATATTGCGCAAACCTATAATATTACGAGAAACTTGATATACTAAATGTCAGGATCAAGCGCTACCATTGCACCAAAAGCAATTGCTGTTAGTGAAGACGCAACTATATTTTCTTATAAAAGGCAGCGCAAAGCCCTATACTAAACGATAGATGGGCAGGAGGGGCTGCACCACATGGGTACCACGGGTCGAGCGGTTAGTCCACGGCCAATTACGATCTCCCGAGTCAAAGGGTGGTGCTGACCTCCCATAAGGCCAACACTATACTCGAGTCAAGTTATCCTTTACGTCTAAATTAGCAAAGGAGCCCCTCAATTTTTCACATACCATAATGACCATAATCCTTGCAATAGTACCAACAAAGTTTTGCTGGTTTACCTATATACAATGAGCAGACAATCCTAGGTTATTTCACCGGTTAATATTGATTTGGATTGGACCCATCAAGGAAGGATTCTCCACAATTAGGCTAGCCAAACCCTATAAACTCAGACTAGTCAAATACGAACACCTTAAAGAAGCCTATTTTCTTGGTGCATGCATTGAATTTCCATGCAAGCCATCTCATTTGCCGTCGTATGCCGCCTTTGCAGAAAAGTAATACCTAATTTCCCATACATGATGGCGCTATGACCGGACATGGTGGCCTTGGATGGTGACATTAGAGCCAAGTTTGGAGCTCGTCACACTTTCTCCAAGCCTTCCCCTGTGACAGCATTATCGTTTACTCCTTGCATTGCACATGAAATAAACTAAGTCGTAGATACCAAAGACTGCATAATGTAACCGTGTTTCCAAAGTTTGGTATTTTTGGCAGATTTCAAGTCTACCAAACCTCGCCTGCTAAAATTTGTTCTCTTTTCTTTTTTTTTTTTTTTTGGAACAACGGCTGCTCATACCATTTTGGCATGAGTGCAGCCAGCAAAATCAAAGGAAAGAAAATGAGAAGCGATGCAGAAATGTCTCCCTGACAAGACCACAGAACATCTTCTGAATGCTGAGCAGCAAAGGAGGCAATCCAGTCAGTTGCTCTGTTCATCTCTCGGTACACATATATAGCCTGGAAACTCTACACTTTCCACCATCCGAAGTAAGTCATATAGCAAAGAGTGCTCATCTCTCTTTCGACCCCCACCTCGCAGCCTCCCGATCACTAAGGCCGAATCTCCCTCAAGGATAATACGCTCTGCCCCTAAAACTCGCTTAGTATAGATGATGCCTTCCCATACTGTTCTGAGCTTCGCCCCTTTGGCTAACAATCTATTGGTGCTTTGCCCTCCGGCACTAATTAGTCTAGCATTATGACTCCTGATCATAAATTGATCCTCCCTTCCTCGAATTAGTTGAAGTCATTAAAACCTAAACCATATCGAAAATAATAAGGAAAACAGAAATTAAAATCTCGGGGACTCCGCCATCTTTTATCACTTAGCACGTCGTATTTTATATGCTGCTTTCTCAGTCCATCACTCACCTTTGGTCGATCTTATGAACGGTCATGATGAACCAACCTGCATGTTTCCTGTTTTTACAACCACATCGAATTCGTGTCCTTCTCGCCACAGTGCGACTCGCCGTCCGTCAAAATTTATAAAATAAATAAAAAATTCAAGCCATCGGCCTTGACTCTTAACAAGAATTTTTTTTTCAAGAAAAAAACGGAAAGCGCCTCTTCAAACACACAGGCGTTTCCGCCGGCTATTTAATCTCACCCCCCGTCTCTTGTTCCCTTGTCTTCTTGCTCTCGAGAGGAAAGCGCTAAAAGCCGGTGCCACTTCATCTCCTTTACTCCTCCTTTGCCATCCCTCCACCTACCTATTCCCCACCCTATCCCCTCTCTTATTTATCCCCTCTCTTATTCCCGGGATTTAAATCCCTTTCTTAAAGAGGAGGGAAGAGGAGAATATCCAAGGGGAGAGCGAGGAATGAGAGGATAAAAGGGAGCAAAAGTTATAGAAAGGAGGAGGAGTAATTATATATTTGTTAAGCGGCTTAATTTTTTCCGCCCCTCCTTTCCTTTTGCAGACGTCTGTTGCTTGTTAGTCGTCACCGACCGACTCCTCCTCCCTCAGGGGCTCTCGCTTCTCTTCCTCCGGCGGCACCACAGCTTCTCTCCTCGTGGCGTCTTGGTAAAAGAGGGAAGAAAGAGGAGAAGAGAGAGGAGAGAGATGGAGGAGGGGAAGAAGTCGGCGGTGTCAGACGCGGGGGCGTGGGCCATGAACGTCGTCAGCTCCGTGGGCATCATCATGGCTAACAAGCAGCTCATGTCCCCCGCCGGCTACGCCTTCTCCTTCGGTCGGTAACCCATCATCCCACCACCGCTGCTCACATTCGCACTCAATGGCACCGTAATCGCGTCAGATCTGTCCTTGCACGCTTTCCTTCACGTTCCGTAATATATATATATATATATATATATATATATCTTTTTTTCACGAGATCGATCCATACATCTGTCGATCTATCGCGATCAATGTCGTGGGAGCATCGTCTTGTGGGGGATTCACTTTCCTCCGCTAGGTGCTCGCCGATCCGTTCGTATTTGTGCTCGTTCTGAGCTTTGCAGGGCCAGATTCATATTTTTTTTCTACTGTGTTTTGCTCCCATTCCTCATTGGTACTGCTCTGCGTTTAATATTGTTCTCTGGCCACCTAATGTTTTGTTTCGAACCATTGTTTATTCTAAAACAAATCCATCTCTGCAAATTTTTTTAATTGAATGGATGCCCTTGCCGTATATCTTCTATTGCCTAATTTATCTTCTTGACTTCTTTCGTCGCCTTTTGTTAATGTCTGCTATTGGGTTTGTGATTTGCAGCCACCACACTGACTGGGTTCCACTTTGGGGTAACTGCATTCGTGGGCTTCGTGTCGAATGCGACTGGATTTTCTTCTTCAAAGCATGTTCCTCTGTGGGAGCTTCTCTGGTTTTCCATTGTTGCCAACACATCCATCACTGGGATGAACTTAAGTCTCATGCTCAACTCTGTCGGCTTTTATCAGGTGCCTATGGAGTGTCATCTTTCTGCATTCTGATAAAATTGCATTTATCAAGGCATTGGGAATGAGCGACATTTTGCTTGTTGTGCTGTAGATCTCAAAGTTGAGCATGATTCCGGTTGTCTGCGTGATGGAGTGGATCCTTCATAGCAAACACTATTCTAAAGAAGTGAAGATGGCAGTGGTGGTGGTGGTTGTTGGTGTTGGTGTCTGCACAGTGACAGACGTAAAAGTTAATGCCAAGGGGTTTTTGTGTGCTTGCATAGCAGTGTTGTCAACATCCTTGCAACAAATTGTGAGTAATTTCTTGTTGCTTCTAGCAATATGCGTGATCTACAATTTTGGGCACTCCCTGTTCTCTTGTTTGATACCTGCTAACTGTTTATCTGTATCTGAAAATACTCGCTTAGATGTTTAGAAATCAGAGGGATTAAAAGGAACCAAGATGTTTGATTCTTGCAAAACAGTTGCTTTTAATTGCGTTATCACTCAATTTGTTCGCCTCATGGTTGCTCTTTTTGTTTCGTTGTTTGAACTTGTAATTGTGGTATTATTATAAGTTATTACTTGTTTATAATAAGGTCTTCTAAATGGACATGCATGTTTTCTTTCCATCCCATGTGAATTGAATACGTCATATCGGTGCAGGATCTAACTTACATGTCTAGGATGTTGGTATCTAGATGATTTTGGTTGCTTTAATGGAGGTTGCTTCTTATTGTATTAGGATCTAACTTACATGTCCTACATGTCCTTACGATATTTTGTCAGTGATTGAAATCATTCATTTAAAAGGATGTTGGGACTCTTGTGGGAGGTCACAAAGCTGCTCTAATATGCATTTCAAAGATTGTGTGCAGATTTTCCCTTTGGTGGATTAGTAGGGTTTATAAGTGGGTGCTGGAAGGCTGTGCATTTCAAAGATCTTGAGTGTCGATTTTCCTTTTTGGTGGATTAGCAGGGTCTGTAAGGGGGAAAGCCTGGAGGTGCTGGAAGGCTTTTTTAATAGAAGTTCAGCAAACAGGACTATTCTTTTCAATATGCCCTTATATAGAAGTGAGAAGCAATTTTGACACATGCGCAATCCATATGTTTTGGCGGGAGGGGAAACCATCTTTGATAAATACCTAGTCTCTCATGAATGGCTTCATTTTGCTATGTTGGTTGCATAACAAGGGACTAGTATGCAAACTCAACTTTGAGATTCTCATGATAATATGGACTATGCTTTTATTGGTGTAAATTTTGAAGGACTTGGGTTCTTGTAATTTTGATGTAGTTTGGTTAACTAAGTATCTACTCGGCCAAGTTTCTTCAATTTCTTTAAGAAATAAGGATTTTGTTTAAAGTAATGATACTAGTGAGAAGTGCCTTATAGAGAAGTCATGCCCTTTCATACAATTGGGCATGCCATTATGGCACTTGCAGAGCAAGCATGTTAATTGATATCAATGGTGAAGTTTGAGAATAGATTGATCTCTTGGGGTTGTTGATATCTCTGCTTAAAAAAAAAGACGGATGGAGGGAGGGGGTACCATCATATTGTCTTATTTTGTAAGATAACTGAGAATTGGAATGCATAAGATTGAAGTGGTTACTATAAGTTGGTCCTAGAATGGCAATAAAGCGGTCAACACTTGGCTTGGTCAAGGTGAGTGACAAGTGAAGTATGAGTCTTACATAAGCGTGCTCATAGTTGGTCTTTATAGTGGCCTTTTTTAACTTATTAGTATTTCTTAATTATAAGAATGCATGTTCAGTCAAAAGGTAATATTCATTTAATACAAAAAAAAAAAATCAATTCTACTAGAGACCATCTTCATCATTTTAAATGCAAAATTTATTAGTCTAGCAAACTCTATGGTTAATGAATATTTTCACGAATTTATGTTCTTGTGCATTAGTAACCATACATAAACCTAGCTACCCTCTTTCAGGCTTTTCCTATAGTCTATTCCTTTTTCTAGATTGCTCCCTTCTATTTCAATATCATCCACACTACAAGGGATACCCACTTAGTTTAGCTGTCATATATGATTTAGAAGTTTCTGGGAATACAGATGTAGACAAGGTTTTAGTGTAAACTGATGTTCAGGCGATACCGAAACATGTAACTTCATTATTGCCACAGCAATGTTAGAGGAGTAAAGAGATGAGAGGTGTTTTCAATACTTTAGTGAGGGTGGATATTGCGAAAATGCACTTTGAGGGCATTCTGTAATCATAACATCAGCGAAACTTTTTGGATGATTTTAATAGCCATCACTTTTGCTGAACTTTCTGGAAGATTTTGATAGAAGTAATAAAGCTGTAAATGTTGTATGGTTTTGAACATTGGCTAAAAAAAAGCTCGTCCACAGCTAATCTAAAGACAATAGTCACGAGAATGTTCAGGTGCTCATTTTACCAGAGAGAGGCAGGCTTGCAAGTAAATTGAAGGATGCCTAGGACATGTTCCTGATGTTTTTAGCTCTTCTTTTTGAAAAAAAATGAGTATATCAAACCTGTTTTCCAGAGGATGAACTGAATAATTCCATTGAGGTCATTCAGAAGGCATCATAATATATCACTAAAAGCAAGGAAAGAAATGAATCTAATAGGGATATATGAGTCATTCCCTCCAACACAAAGGTTGATTTTGATGCAGCAGAGATTAGGGGCATTCGCCTTTCATGATATAAGGTGGGTCTGTGTTGTTTTAATTGCTTGATGTTGCCATTTGTGGTAGTTTGGTGCCACCATCATTCTTCTTCTGATGAAGATCAGAACCATGTTTGACAAGGGATGGAGTGATATCCTTCACACAATTCCATATCGTGTTTCATGTCTTCAAATCATGCATCTTCTCAAGGTAAGAATCTACAATTTATGGCTGCAGCTTAGTCTAAACAGGTGGATTTTGATTTTATTTGTCGAGTTTTTCTTTTAAGGAGGCAGAATGATCATATGTTGGATATTCTTCATTTGCTTAGTGGTTGTCTGATAGTATGTAAGATGGCTGCAGAAGGTAATTACTAGCCAGATGAATGAAAGGATCTCGTAAGAAAAGGTGGCCAAGATGATGCTCCAGTATCGATGGAGGATATGGCACATTCCCCTTTGACAGGAACAAGTGGGGATCCACAATTTTGGACACTACAAGTGGTGTAGGTTTTGATAGTTATTGTTATGATCATAATGATCAGACTAAAATTGCTTTTATTTCGAGAGCAACAAGAGTAAAGCTGATGTTGAATCTACTATATGCCAAGAAATGACTGGCATTTCTTGAAACAAATATACCTTGTTTGTTTTGTATTTGTGAATCTTTACTCTCCAAATTTAGATGGAGTTCCCATTGCATATCCATCTTTTTGTTACAGGTTAATAATATGTTATTATTCAAGGAACTTACAGTTTCTTTTATCAATTAATTTTTGCTCATGTAAAGGTAGGCAATTATACTTGTTCCATAATGACCTATGGTCCTTTGAGTTATCCTTGTATATTTGCCTAAATCCTTTTGGCATGAAGTGCACCTCTGTACACACTTTTGGTTGATAGTAGACAAGTGTAATTTTCTAAAATGACATAATAAATATTAAGAAGAATTATTCTTGTCTGTCAGCTAGGACTTCGGCTTTTCTGATTCCTGTCAGCTCATGTTTCAGTCTGTCTGTTCTTTCTATGCAGTCAATTGGTTCCTTGCAGAAGAAGTATTCAATCGGTTCTTTTGAACTGCTGAGTAAGACTGCCCCAATACAAGCCCTTTCTCTTCTGTTTCTTGGACCTTTCATAGATTACTACCTGAACGGCAAATCTTTAATAAAGTACAACTTTTCTTCTGGTGCAATTGTAAGTTTCAATATATTAACTATTTTTATTATTGCCGGTGTTATTATTATTATTTTTAATTCATAAGGGAATACAAGATAACACTTGAACTAAATCATGCAGTTCTTCATACTTCTTTCATGTGTTCTTGCTGTATTCTGCAACATGAGCCAGTATCTTTGCATCGGTCGTTTCTCAGCAACCTCATTCCAGGTTCTGGGCCATATGAAAACCGTCTGCGTCCTTATGCTTGGTTGGCTACTGTTCGATTCACAGCTGACACTGAAAAACATAATGGGAATGGTGATAGCCATTGTAGGGATGGTTGTCTACAGCTGGGCTGTGGAGTTGGAGAAGCAAGCGAGCACTAAAATTGCTCTTACCAAAACTAGCCTAACTGAAGATGAAATCCGCCTTCTGAAAGATGAAGTGGAAAATGCACCTGTAAAAGATGTAGAGCTTGGGGAAACAAAGGCCTAACTGCAGCTTGTGGTTTAATGAAGCATACAATATTGGGCTGTCTGGTTGAGCCTTGAATCTGCCATGTTAAAATGATAGCTGCAACAGATGCAGGTGACTCGACCCATGAAAAGTCAGCCCCATTTCTTCTTCTATTGTTCAAATTCTCTATAATGGGGTAGTTACCAACATCAGGAGGTAGAAGATGTAAAGGCTATCTTTTCATTACTATAGTATCCTAGGCTGCGTAATACACCATTTCATTTGTTTTGCTCATGCATGGTTTCCAAGGGAGGATAGAGTTTCCTACGTTGTCTGCATGCATTGACATTTAGCAAAGCCTTTTGATTAAATTAAATTTGTTTGATTTGATGTTGAAATAAATGATGTTTTGTTACAATCTGTTTTTGGCTTCAAAATGGTGAAATTGATCCCTGGTGGTGCGTGGCTGCCTCCAAAGTAGCTTTAACTGGTATCAAGTGTACTACCATGTTTTGAATTTTTTAACTCAGATATGTGTGGCCCGTGGCCCCCATGAATCAAGCACCTGTCTGAAATATTGCTTTATGACTATCGAAGTGCTTCCAGGTGCTATTATCAATTGGCAGGCACTTTCCCATTTCCCAGCATCAAGTTTATAGAACTTATAGAAAGGCTTTTCTGAGTGTCATATGATTATAGTAAGATAAGATGTGTCATCATAATCAGGTGGTCTGATCATGAGAATGTAGTCAGTGCACTGTAATTCAATGATGGGTGGTTAATGATATAATCAAAAAGGTTGCATTTGGTTTGTGAACAGTCAAAAGTGCAATTCAATTCATCTTCAGAGTATGAATTGTCATGGATTAAAAAATGTAGCGATTTCTGTTTTCTTTGGCTAGAGCTTTTTAATCTCTTGGTTGGGATGGTTCCAGGGTCAAGGGTATTTTTATTCATTAACCAGAAATAATTCTCCTCTAGCCTCCTGCAATTCATGAACAAATAGGGTTGGTGCAAAATAGTTATTTGTTTTCTTAATCCTCCTTATCTTTTTTTTTTCCGAAAAAATTCCTATTTGGCAGGAAAAGGCCTGGAAGACTTATTTGATGCATGCTTCCGGTCTTATTCATGAAAGAAAAAAAAAAGTGTAAGGTCTTGTTTTTGATTTGTGAATATTTTTATCTGGGTTAACTAAACAGATGTTGCTTGTGGCAGAAATGGATGGATCTACTTTATCTCATATTTCGCATAGTTTTATCCGGATTAAGTGGTGCAGGGGGATCTATTTTATCACATAATCAGAATAACTTTATCAGGATTAAGTGGAGTAGGGGAGGTTAGAAAAAAAAAAATCTCTGTATCGTTGGGTACATTGAATGCTTGAAGGTATGGGATCGAGTTTGCCGGTTCTTGTAAATTGGCAGATGCTTATTGTAGATGCCATGCACTAATGGTATTGCATCTGATCCACCGTACTCTGGAACATGTTGAGCAGTCATAAGTTCTCAAGAAACCTCAAATTAAACAGACAGGGAAGCTGCCATGTAAACGACAAGAGAAATTTAATGAACAATTCATCTGAATTTAGAATTTTGTAACTGGAAATTCTTGATATTGTAGAAACCTGAAAATTTCTGTATCTTCCATCCATGATTTAATTTTGCAGCCTTCAACAAACCTGCAAACTAAATACAAACGCCGTGATAGGGACTAAGATTTGCCTAACCACGAGATTTGATTTATAGGAGCTGTTAGATCATCATATGCTCCATTGAGCGCTTGGTTGGCTACTGTTCGATTCTCTAGCACCTAGATGCATGATGGATCTTTGATAGCAGGTGAAAGCTGGCGCTCCTATCTTCTTGCTTCAGCGCCATCTAAAGTGATTCAATTCACTTGAGAGCCCCCACCTCCTTGTTTTCTTTAAATTAACTTCAACGGCGGCACATTGCGAGCAGTAGAGCCAGTAGGGGTGTAGGTTATGCCATCAAAGGATCAAGCTCTGCTTTGATTGCCACGAGTGATTCGTATCGGTTCAATATCTTTGTACTTTTGGTCGAGCTTTGAGGAGCATGGAAAAGGCTTGTCCATGCCACTTCTACTTCGAGGACTAAAATAGTAGTTCTTGAAGGAGATTCTAATATTATGATTAGTTGGATCAAAAACTATACGGGTGCTCACCTCTGTTAATAGTTATCTAGAAAATTAGTATACACTTGGAGGCCTTTAAAGTTAATTATATTTATCCAAAAACAAACAGTATTGAATTAGATGGCATTTTTTGTGGCCAATTATTCAAGCTGGAAATTAGTATACGCGTGGAGGACTTTAAAGTCATTTTGGCCAATTATTCAAGCTCCGTTATTGGGTAGTTCTAAATACACCCCCCTATTGCTCAGGACACCCCCCCAAAAATTAAAAAAAAATACCCAAACTAACCTTTAGTGTAATTACCATATTGCCCTTGAAATTTTCTCAGTACACCCCCTTCCTCCTCCTCCGTTTCGTGCTCCGTTCGGCACTGGATCGCCGAACAAAATGCTTCTGTTCGGCTGAACGGTGCCGAACAGAAGGCTTCTGTTCGGCGATCCAGTGCCGAACAGAAGGCTTCTGTTCGGCAACCCTCAACCGAACAGAATCCTTCTGTTCGGCGGAGGGGAGGGGAGGAGGGGTAGGAGGGTGGGGAGGAGGCGGCGGAGGGGGAGGGGTAGGAGGGGTAGTTGGAGGAGGGGGAGGTGGAGGAGGAGGAGGAGGAGGGGGAGGTGGAGGAGAAGGGGGAGGAGGGGTAGGAGGAGGAGGAGGAATGGGAGCAGGGAGGAATAGGGGGTGGAGGAGGAGGCAAAGAAGGGGGAGAAGGCGGAGGGGGATGCAGAGTAAGAGGGGATGGGGATGGGGGGCGGAGGTAGAGGGGTGGAGGAGTAGGAGGAGGGAGGAGGGAGGAGGGAGGAGGGAGGAGGAGGAGGAGGGTGAATAGGCGGAGGATGAGGGGAGAGGGATGAGGGGGAGGCAGAGGTGGGCGGGAAGAGGGGGAGGGGGAGGAGGAGGATGAGGAGGGGGGAGGAGGAGGAGGCAGAGGCGGGGCGGAGGAGGAGGGGAGAGGGATGAGGGGGAGGCAGAGGTGGGCGGGAAGAGGGGGAGGGGGAGGAGGAGGAGGGGGGAGGAGGAGGAGGCAGAGGCGGGGCGGAGGAGGAGGGGAGAGGGATGAGGGGGAGGCAGAGGTGGGCGGGAAGAGGGGGAGGGGGAGGAGGAGGATGAGGAGGGGGGAGGAGGAGGAGGCAGAGGCGGGGGGTGGGGAGGGTGGGGGTAATTTAGGAATTTTTAATTTTTTAGAGGTGTCCTTAGCAAATGGGGGGGGGTGTAGAGAGTATTTAATTTTTTTTTAATTTTTGGGGGGTGTCCTGAGCAATAGGGGGGGGTGTATTTAGAACTACCCTCCGTTATTCTGTCCCCGCCCCCGTCCAAAAATTTAACCCAAAAATTCACGCTCCTAATGCTAACCCACGCGAGTCTTCGATCTCACCGTCATCGTCCCTCTCAGTCGCCGTCTCTCCGTGTGTAGAATTCTCTGATCAGTTTCGTCGTCGTCGTTCGCACAGATGGCGTCGGAGTTGGGCGGAGGCGACGACACCAATGGCTCCCTCTTCGAGGGCATGGTCCTCTTCACCCCCTCCAATCTCTCCCAGACGCCGGACCCTTCCCCCTTGCCCCCGCGGCCGGCGGTGCCGCCTCCTCCTCCTCCTCCTCCCTCTCACACCCAACCACTCGACGAAGACCTCTTCTCCGATCTCACCCTCCAAATCGCCGAAACCCTCTCCCCCGATCCCCCTCCCCTCGCCCCCGCCCCCGCCCCTGCCGATCCCCCTCCCCTCGCCCTCGCCCCCGCCCCTGCCGATCCCCATCCCCTTCCTCCTCCCCCCTCCCGCCAGATCTCCCGCAAGAAGAAACGCGCCGTCCGGATAGGCTACGCCCGCGACGACGCCACCGCCGCTGCTCCCGACGACCCCCCCTCTCCCCCCCCCAGGCCCCTGCCCTCCTCCTCCGGGGAGCCCGCCGTGATCGCCACCACCCCATCGCCAGCCGAATTGCCCCCACCGACTCCCCTTGAAATCGATTCGTATCCGCATCACGCAATCCCGGAGTTGCCGGATCAATCCAGAGGAGAATCAGATGACAAGAGCTCTGATTCGATTCTTGAAGAAGAGGAGAATCAGGGCAAGGATCTTCGGTCGGTCGAAGAAGAAATAGTTCCTTCAGAAGACTGGGCATCGACAAAAGATGATGCCTTTGGGTCAATTGAGGAGAAATTGGAGCTGGTGAGAGCGCGGATATCCAAAAAGCTGGATTTGCTTGGGAAAAAGGTGGCTTCGGTCGCAGTGGAGAGGAAGGAACTGGTAAGGAGGCGGAGGAAAGCAGCTGAGAGTGTGAATTTTGCGTCGGAGAGGTATAAGGAGCTGGAGAAGGAGCTCGAGGAGGCCTGTGAGGCTGAGGATTTTGAGTGGGCGGAGAGGGTCAGCGAGAGCCTTGCGGCAGTTGAGAAGGAGAAGGATGAGCTGCTGATCAGATTGAGGGAAGTGGAGATGGAGTGTGATTCTGTGGAGTCGAAGATGCAAGAGATGCTGGAGTCGCAGATAGGGGCGGAGGAGGAAGGTGCGGGTCTGCTGGAGCAGTTTGCTAAGGTATGGTGTTTGGAGAAGGTTTTTCTTTCTTCCTCTTGTCATGTCAATTTTCTATACGTATTGCAATTAATCTATTGTTTGCACTGTTGATCCAACTTAGCTTATTTTAACTAGTAAATGATTGTATTGTTTGTATTTTTGAAAGCTCCGATCGTGTTGGCTTGTGATAACGATGTATTTTGAAATCATGAGTTAATCGGCGACATTGAATTGGGTAAATAATTACACAATCAAGCTATGCATATACAAAAAGAGATCTGTTCAGCTTGGAAGAGATGATTAGCATAGTAGCCCTACTACATTAGAATAAATTTACGTTACAACTAAAATGTCTTCTTCTCTATTATGTTCTTTTATATTTATATTAGTTTAGCGTTTATTATATAATCCACGTGAATCCTTTTGCTGACATACTTACTTGGGTGTGGCACTTGTAATTGTATACATTGGCCCTTTGAGGTTGATAAATTCATTGCCATACTTAATTCTTGAGCTTTATGCAAGTCTATTAATTGCATAAGAGTCTTTCCATGATCAGAAGGGGACAGTGATGTCCTTGACATGCATCTAATTAGCTTGGAAGTTCTCAAAATCATGTAATGCACACATCTAGAAGGATATCCAGCCATAACACAGATCACGTATAATTGTATATCATTAGTTCAGATTTCTTCAACACCAAAACATGAGTAACACAATGTTTATATTCAAAACAAAACAAACTCTGAACTTACCTTAGATGACATAGGATTCTTTGAGCATGGTTTGACTAAAAGGAGAACTAGTAAATACCAAAGCTCCTCGGCAATGTTTTGATCCAATAAATTCAGCTGGTGGCTTTCTCTTCTCCATGCCTCCACTGGCAATGCCACTGTTCTAGTGGATCTCTAGATTATCGTCACTTTAGCATGTGGTTTCATGATCTTGTTGGACCTTGCTTCCAAGATTGCCGACCAACCATTCTAATTGGAACTTATCCTCTTGAGTTTGCATTAAATCTTCTTAAAATATTCTATCTTCCATTCAGTACTTTTAAAAGCTAAGATTTTTTTTTTTTTTGGTACAACAGCGGTTCACACCCTATGGGTGTGGATGTGGCAAAGCTAAGATTCTTTCACTTGTAGGTTTCCTGTAGGTTTTATTAGATTATGCATATTTTATCTGTTGTCGTTTCATTCCATTTATTTTTATCTGTTAGTTTTGTTTAGCCAAATTACAGTTATATTGAATGAGGTAGGGAGATTGCATGGTTTCCATTGGAGATACAAGTAGGTTGTAACTCCATGGTGATGCCCCACCTCGTTTTGTAAAGAGGACTGTGCTTGACTCCTGCCTAGACAATTATGGATCCAACACAATGTTGTCTTGTGTTAGCATCACCACGCTCATTGATGCAACAATTAACATGGTTAAGTTCAAGGCATTGTGATTTAACAAGTCCTCATGGTTTGCGGCAATTAGGCACAAACTAGCATGGCTCATGCATTGTTCGATGTGCTTCAGCTCAGTGACCACAATCTATTGCAGTCTGACACAGTACTTGTGCAGTTTGGCATGGTTTGAATCTTAGTTGGCCAATAGGTTCGCTGCATCTAGAAAATGAATATAGATTTATTGTATGCTTTTATGTCTTGAAAGTTAGGTTAATTACTTTTTAGTTTCAAATGTTGATTAGCCAGAAATGTAGATGCAAATAAGCATGTTGATTACATACCCCACCTCAACACTACCCTGTAGTCACCTGCATGTAGCTCAATTACCTTGCTTTGATATGATGGATATATGAAACCATTCAATTCTATTATGTTTGGTCCAATTGATTGCTGTGCATATAAAAAAAATAAATAACAAACAAAAGAGGAGTGCTAGAAAAATAAGAGGTCATAATCAGGTAAATTTAAATGCTAAACATGATTTTATATGGATGAAATCATGTTCAATCTATAGATTAGACCAAGTTGGGTCATTGTCTGGTTAAAGGGAAAAGGTGTGATGTGCATGTTAATTTGTAGCTATAACTTTGTTTATTACAAACTTTCATCAAATTGGTTGAGATCCCCACCCCCAAACCCCGCATCTATGTCAACACTATATTTATATTTATCAGACCATGTTCTTACTTCTTCCTTAAAAATTAGATGTTTTGCATGCTTTAATAATTAATTCATCTGTTCAAATGTGAATATAACTTTTATTATTTTTTAATACCTGTCTGCTTGTACACGTGCATGTAGGCTTTCATTTTCTACATGTTGTGGAACCACACCCTCCTCCCACTTGTCCGTGGGCCCAATTTGAAGTATATGTGGTGCTCACATAAGAGGGATGACGTGTGCAGTTCACACATGATGTCTAGGTGAGGACAAATCTCTTTTTTTGTGAGAAAAATGGTTTCTGTTGATCACATGCAATTATATAACATGTAAAAAAGAGAGGGTTGGTGGAGATTTGATCCATATGGAGGTTTTTCTTAATGATTTAACTGATAAATAGATATAATTATAATGGAGGAAAAAGAGATATCTGGATGATGTTAATGTCTGAATTTAATACATGCCATTAGATATAAAAAGAAAAAAATTGTTTCCTGTAATTGGGATTGACTAAGACCAATGTGGCAAAAGAATGATATGAATCTTAACATCTCCAAATACTCGTGCTTTGTAAATTAGTCTGTTTTCAATATCTGTAAAATTTTAGATTTATGTGTGATATGCTATGAAAGAAATAACAATTGAAGCTACTTTGTTATCAAGTTGAAATCATATAAAAAACCTTACGCATGTTTATTTTTCCTCAAATATGGGAATGTTTTGCAGTTAGAAACTTTTCCCATAGGTAGAAGCCTAAATACTTGGCATGTTTTCTGGCAAATAACACTTTAAAACCAGTAAACTTGGATTGTTCCAATCATGGCAGAATGACTGATGACATGAACTGTTTTTATTTATTTTTCATCTTTGATCTGTTTAATTTATCTTTAAACTTCTTTGTTTTTTGGTGTTGAATTACTGCAATTTGTAACTCTGTTTTTCTTTTTTCAGGATGCTGTTGATTCTGCGGCTCTTGTTCTTAAAAGTGCAGAAGACACATCTTCCAAAAAATTAGAAGAATGGAAATCATTAATGGAATCATTGGAGATTAAGAAGTTAGAGATGGAAATTCAATCATGTCTAATATCTGAGGCACGTTTGGGATTGGCGCATGGGATAGATAGTTTAGTTGAAGATGACAAGAAGGAAAAAGAAATGCTGAAGAGAAAAGGGGGTATTCTGGCAAAGGAATTGGATGAACTGTTAACATTGGTGAGATTGAAGGAAGCAGAGATTGCTGAGAATAATTCTCAAATCCAAGAAGTTGAGAGTAGAATTTCTAATGTGGTATCTGAGTTTCATGAGACACAATCTAGTATTGATTCGAAGCATGATAACCTGCAGGCAGCCCTTTTGAAGGTTGAGTCAGAAAGCGAGGCATTATTAGTGAAAAAGAAGGAAATTGATGAATTTATTTATCTAGCAGAACAAAAGAGGTTGAAACTGATAGAACTTGCTAGTGTTTCTGCAGATGAAGCAAAAACTTGTTTGGACTTGGTTGGATTGAGAAAGAGTTTGGCATCCTCCTTCTTGAAGTCCAGGGAAGATAAAGTGAGGTTGGCAAAGACAGAAGTAAAAATTCTGGAGGACATCCAAATGCTCAAACAACAAATCTCTGGTTCAAGAACCACTCTTCAGGTTGTCTACTAATTTCAACATGGGGTCCCCGCATTTCAATACTATCTGGGGAAGATAAATCATTTCGTGCCCACAAAATGTATATGCTCGCTATGTTGTCAATCATATCAATCACACAAATGCACTGTTGACCTTCCACACGGACACATGCATGTACCTGAACAACCTTTGTTTTCTGTAGATGGGCCTTGACACCTTCCTATAACTAAACTTCTGGTTTTAATTCTGTAGGAACTATCATCGTCAAGGGCAAGCATCGAGGAAGAAATTGTTTCATTTAAGCAGAGAATAGGCTTTATTGACAAAAGAGGCCCTGAGCTGGAGGCTGAAAAGAAAGTTGCTGCTGCTGCAAGAAATTTCAAGGAAGCAGGGCGAATAGCTGCTGAGGCAAAGGCACTGAATATTGAAAAGGAAGACTTACAAAATAAAAGGGAGAAGGCTGTTTTAGAGCTGGAGAAATTAGAGAAGGAGATCAAAGGTATCCTGGACAAAATACAGGAGTGCGAAATGCAGATTTCACAAAAGGAAAAAGAGGCAGCAACGACAAGTTTTAAGAGGCTCCAATTAATAGCTGCTGCTGCTAGGGCAGAGAGGGCAGAAGCTCTTGAAATGGGTGATGATGAAGAAGGTGACATATTACTTAAGGAGGCTGAGAGTGCAGAATGCAAAACAAGGGAGCTTCAAGAAGCATATGGCCTTGAACCAGACGGCAATGAGAAGACGTCGGATCATTTTGTTTCCATAGCTTCTATCATTAATCTTGCAGGACAACATTTAGCTGAAATGGCTTCATCTTTAAAACTACCCGTAGCCAGTGGGTAACAACTGTAGCTGGTAATATGGCCACCCAATCTGAAGCATGATGTGCTCACGAAACGTGCTAGTCGAATGGAAGTTTTCTTGGAGTCCTATCATGCCAGTTCTGAGCATTTTTTAGGCACTTTTTTTGTAAGCACGAGCAATTCCTTTAGTTTCGTGAATCAAGATCCGAGGCAGCTTGAGATTTTTTCTTCTCTTATTTTGCTTATATTTGAGCCTGGTTTTCTTTTTCCTTTTTCACCCATTTAATCTTAAGTCGAGTCTATTTGTTACTTTAATTTTACTAAACCCAAATTGCAATGCACTGGATGATCTGCACATATCAGCATCGTGATCTTTTGCTTTCTGTAATTTTGCTCCAATTCTATAATTTAGCCATATCTTATCTTGATTGGTTCTAGCTGTTGATTGATTTTATATATGGATTTAATTGCTAGGCAATGTGGTATGTAATATTAGTCTGTTTGGTGTTCTCAGTTCATTCAGATATTGATTGTTGAAGCCACATTGGTTTTGTTGTCTCCCACTGCTGTGATTTTGCATGTGTAATAACCTTAGGTGATGCAGAATATTGTTGCTTAGATCAAGAAATGGAAGCATGAGGAAGTAAGTTGATTTGTGCCGACTGGATCAAGAAAACATTTCAAGACCATTGCTACCGAATTCCTCTAGAGAAAGCTTAATGTACCATTTGCATAGGAACAGAATTGTACCCATAACACTAGCAATATTGAACCATGCAACTTTGAATAGCAATCTTTGTAGGTAGACATACATCAGGGAATTTGAGAAAACTAAAGAGGAGGATGGAAGCATCCTTCAGAATCCAACCGGAAACCATCTCCTGTGAAGCCGGGTGCGTTCCAGCCTCTGCTTCTCATTCCGGCACCTGGCACTCTCTTCTCCACAGCACCATTGGGGATAAAAGGTTTCAGTCTGTTTGGTGTTGCTCCTGCTTTTCCAAGAGGACAGGATTTGTAGGTCAGGGACTTGAGACAATTACCTGCCGAATCCTGGTCTTCAGTAAGTGGAGGCGATCCATGAGAGAAACCTTGAGACGAAGGTCAGCCAGGGCCGAAGGCAAAGGACTTTGCACTGGTGATGGCCAGGCTCTGGAGGACCCTTAGCTCTCAGGTTGCCGCTGCTTCTCCTCCAGCACCCTTAGCTGCATGCATTCAGCATCAGATGCACAAATACCCCGATTCAGATGGATTTGGATACCAAGGCCAAGACGTTAATTTCGCATGTAAATGTTAATCAATTGAAGAGCTTGAGATAGAGAGAGACAGGCCAGAGAGCATCTGCTTGCATTCAAGCATGCGCACAGTGGTCGAGCTCATCCAGCCTCCCATGCAGCGTCTCGGATGAAGGAAGAGTGCGGATTGAATTGCCTCTTTTGCGGCTTACCATTCTAAAGGTTTTATTTGGGCGAACTACATGTCTATGCTTGATTCCTTGTGTGATCTCTTTTTTTCTGACTTTGTTGGCCGCATTCACATTCGTCGTGTGTGAGCCGCTATTGTAAAAAAAAGAAAGAAAAAGAAAAAAAAAAAAAAAGAGGAGGAGGAGAGGAAAAAGAGAGGAAGAGTGTCAGCCCCTGCTTGAGCCTCTCAGTCCCTCGTAGTAGTAAATCACCCATCTCTCTCTGCCTGTGTGTGCCAACTCCTGATGCCTTTTGTGGGGTCGCAGCCTTTAAAAGCAGCAGCAGAATGGTGCAGGTTGATAAGGCTGTGAAACTTTTATATCTCTACGTGTACACCCCTGCCACTGGAATCCGGACTATGAGGAGAGGAAGTAGGATCGTGGACCGGCCGGGTCTCTCCATCTCTATTCTTCTGGAACTCCTCCGTGCACAAGTGACAGACACATGACATGCCTCAAAGCATCCCCATTTGCTTGCATTGGGGTTAAAAGTTTTAAACCAAAAAATCAAATATACCATTTTTTTATTTATTTATAAGATCCTAAATCGATGTGATTATTTGTAATCACTCTTAAAAAAGTACAAGCAACAAACAAGCTCGAAATGTCAGACTTGCTTTGCCAAACTCTTGCATGGTGATTTTCTGATTCATCAAAGGAAAACCCTTGCAGCGAATCAAAGTATAAGATTTATTTTTATATGGAAGGACTAATGTGAAAATGTTCATTATTGTCAAGTTCGGTTTATGTGAGATTGATTTTTTTCCTTAGAGCCATTGGTGAAAAAGATATTTACATACATCCATATTTTCATCTTTCAATAAATCCTACACTATAAAAGCAGCTAATAAGTGTTTGTGCAATGCTTTCCATCTTCTCCGCTATCATCCATTTGGAGCTATTATTTTTGGATTCTCTAATTTGATCTTTTATTATTGTTAAAAAATTTCTTACAGCTCTGCAAGCAAGCAAGTTTTATTTTGTATTTGATTTGTCATTTAGATTTTTTTTTATACTTTTTTTGGAAAACCATTTTAAGAATCCGGAATACATTAATAAACAAAAACCCAATAGGCTAATGAGACTAGAACAAAAATAGTCTCTTTGAAGAAAAAACAAGAAAATACACCTCTCAAAATATATTAATCTTTTTTAATATTTTATAAATTTATAAATCAATTTAAAAATATAAGAACTTATTATAAATTCTGTCTCTAAATAATAATCAACACTTTGCGTATATAACGGGCACCTTTGTGAATTTTTTGCATTATTTGTGGTAGATGATGGTGAGATGTTTTTTATGAAAACAAGGGGGGAGAGTGAATTATCTATCCAAAACTTTGTTTATAATATTAAAAATTTTTAAAACCTTAATTATTATCAAAAATGGGAAGAAAAAAAATCCCAGCAATTGAACAGAGAGAGAGGGAATGGCTGTCGCCGCGCGTAAAATGAAGGCCTTGATAACCATTGGATCTCGATCCATCGGTGAGTGTGCAATTGGCGCTTGATAGATCCAACAGCCGCAGGAGTCTTCCCTGGTGACCGTGCACTCTTCCTTTCCTTTCTCTTCCCCCCCTGCATCATCGCCATCGCCTTATCCCCATCTCTCATCACGCTCTTTCTTTTGGAAAAGGAAAGAAGAGAAAGAAAGAAGAAATAAACGAATTCTCTACGTGGTAAACTATTGATCAATCTATTCTGAGCGAAGATGGCTTTGGCACTCTGCATCGGAGCTTCCGCTCACCTCCGCCCTTTCCCCGGAACTCCCATCCCTCTTCGCTCCTCTTCCTCCTCCTCTTCTTCTTCTTCTTGGTTCCTTCCAAGGCGCAGCTCGAGCGTTGGGTCTCTGGCCAGCCTTCCCGGACCGAGAGAGGGAAATTCTGGCACGGCGAGAGAGCAGGAACAGAGATTGAGGGGTGATGTCGCCGAGGAAGGGAAGTTCGGGAGTGGGATGGCTACCGCCATAGAGGAATCGATGCCCGCCAGGGATTTCGTCACAATCGCCGCCTGTGTCGTCGGCCTTCTCACCGGCGTCGGAGTCGTGCTCTTCAACAATGCCGTAGGCGAATTTCTCTCTCTGAACTCTCTAAAATTAATTGCCATCTCCTTCGCTTGCTGATTTCTCTATCTATAGCTGATTCGCCTGCGTTCTGAAAATAAAAGGAGAGTTTTTATTTCTCCGTTGTTATTGTTTCCCATAAAGAATATATGAGTGGAAGGAGCCATTATTGCTTGTTGGAGCTTGTTTTCTTCTTATCTATTCTCTGCGTCATTGCAATAATTGCGAACAAGAAACATAATAAGAACACGAACCCACTTTTCTTGAGGAAAAGGTTTTTTTGTCGGACCTAAAAGTTGAAAATTGATCCATATGAAAAGATGATGTTCATGCAGATGACTGGGGAAACGAGAACGCAGTTAAATTAATACAATGCATGCTTGCATTGCCACAGTATCTTTTTCGAGTGTTGGGCGAATTGGAGGCTTGGTGTGCATAAGTGTACTGCTAGGAAGTGGATTTTCTGATGGATGTGCTGCAAAACTAGGAAGAGCAGAGTAAGATTAACAGAACGTACATTACTAAGTAGGGAACACAGTGTGGCATCTAGAAGAACTTTAAGTGAAGTTTTGACAGAAGTTGCTGAAGATGCTTATGTGAAGAAGGTCATCAGATTTAAAGGGGAGACTAGTGCACAGGCCTCCCACCACTGCAGGGTCTAGGGAGGGTCAAATGTATGCAGCTTTACTCTAGTGAGAGGTTGTTTCCATATCTCAAACTTATGACACCCAAGTCACAATGGAGAAACCATACTGTTGCGCCAAGGCTCACCCTTAGAAGGCCATCAGATATGACATTAGCGAATGGCCAAATAGTTGGATTAAGAGTTGCACATTGTGGTCAATCATATCCCAGAAAAATTTGGAACTCAATGCAACATCATGTCATCAGCTTAATGAAGAATCATGACACCATGAATGCTAATTAAAATCATAAATTAGCTTCCTGGTTTTAGGTTATTTCGAAATCCTTTTAAAATTGGTAGTGCAAATTTGTTTCAGTATTAAAAATCTGTCGCTTTTTTTTTTCCTTAGGTGCATGAAATAAATGACTTCTGTTGGGATGGTTTACCTTCTCGAGGTGCCTCATGGTTGAGGGAGAAGCCCCTTGAGGAAGTTTGGCAGAGAGTGGTATTGGTACCTGCTTGCGGGGGTGTGATAGTTGGCATGTTGTACAGCCTACAAAGTTCTCTGCAAGCCCCCTCAGAGGGAATGCTATCTAACTTAAGGGGTGCATTGAGACCATTCTTGAAGGCCATAGCTGCTTCTGTTACTCTTGGAACTGGGAACTCACTAGGGCCTGAGGGTCCTAGTGTTGAAATAGGTTCTGCCATAGCCAAAGGAGTTGGTCATATTTTTGAGTGGCGTGGTGATAAAAGGTTGTCTCTAATAGCTTCTGGATCTGCAGCTGGAATTTCATCAGGTCTTTTTTCTATCTTTGGTGCTCTTGATTGTTTTCTGTTTATGTAAAAGCTGTCATTGGAATTGTGCATCCTTTAACGTAAACTTATTGCAGGAGATGGTCTATCCTGAACACATGAGACATATTTGATAGCCAATCAAACATGGAACAGGCATATTATAAACCTTTGTTTTACCTACATCTTTGCTGATTCTATCGGTATTCATTTTTCTTCTGTAAATACTCTAACATGTCATCATTACCTTAGTAAAGTGCATCTATACCTTATACAAAACATAAAATGATTGTTCTGACATTCAGATGTATAACAAGGAATTTGAGAATGAAATTCCTCTCATGAGATATGGATCACTCACAAGCTGGAACAACTTCTGTTTTTGCATGATCTTGATTGAATGGGGAGATGTTTATGCTACTAAGTTTTTCTCAAATTAAATATCATATAAATTGTTTGCTCCAAAAAATATCATATAAAGAGAACAAGGATTTTTAAGACTGACTTATATTTGTGTATTGAGATTTACCCTTTATATTGTTCACAAAAATATTTTTGTAATTTTGATTTTAAAAAAGCTCATGATTAGATCGTTTACTCTCTCTTGAATCACTTGGTCTTGGTTTCCAACAAAAAGAGTGGTTGCTTTCAATGCCATCTATTTTGACTTTGATTCTCCATTTTAAGCAAATGCTTTCAAAAGTTTTTAAACTATCAAGCAGAATTGGGAGGACTGATGTCCCCTTTTCTTGTTAAATTTTTAGTAAATATAGAAGTGTTATCACCAAAGTATAGCTGTATTCCACTAATGCTCCCGCGGAAGCTATTATAAAAAAATATATATAGGTGCTAAGCAAATGATTGCCCCAAACGACCGGCTTCACGGCAGCCTTGACCTTCGGATTGGTTGCGCCCACTTTACACTATTAAAAACATAATGAATATAATTAATAATGGCTGTTGCACAATCTGCTGATCAGTTAATGACTTTCAGATCATCTCTTTGGGGAAGGTCGATTATAAGCTACAGTATCACTTGGCACTGTGGGATGGTTAAGTTTCTAAAGTCCATGGAGAAGACTGAAGAGACCTTTTAAAAAGAGTTTAATAGCCAACTTGTACTTAATCAAGGTCTTGAGACTCGATTTCAGATTGGTTTCAGTTGAGCTTGTTGTGCTTTGTTTTCTGTAGTTTTATCCAAGTTTTGGATTTCTGAACACAAAAAAATGACTGAAAACAACAGCAAGACCATAAAACATATATTATAAAAATTTAAAGTACATATTTTTTGGAGTTATTGGATGTATGGTTCAGTGTTCTAGAGTAAAAGATTGAGACCATAAGAAAATAAAAAAATTATAAATAAAATGCTTGAAAATTATGTTGCATTTGAAGTATGACATATAATTGAGTTGTTTGATAAATCCTGTTATCTACTACATCCCTAAATAAATATGTATAAGAGCAAAAATACATGTATAAAACAGCAAATGTACAAGAACATGGTACATCATATGGGTTCGTACCAGTTCATACTAGACATAGTGTACCATACCGATACCGTATTGGTTTGCAGTATTGGAGGGCGTACTAATTATTAGTATGCCAAACCGACCCTCATAACAAGCATACCGACGCTACACCAAAATGGTACCGGTGCGGTGTCGAGTACCAAGATTGCGAACCTTATACAAAAACTTATTATATGATTAACAAATTTACCACTCTATCAAGTACCAAATACCCAACATATAAATATAAAGTTTAATTATAAGATTGCAATTAGACATAGCTCAGATGTAATTCCAGTTCAATTATTGTAAATACTCATTTTAGGAGAGGGGGAAGGGGGGCTTGATTGACTCCATATGCTCTTTTATCTTCTTTTTCCTTGCAAATCTCTCAAAAATTTGAAGAAAAAAAATCATAGATCTAAGAAAAGTAACTTTCTCTTGAATTTCTTCAAACTAGACTGCTAATTGCTTCCAGTATTCTCAAAAATTGCAGCAAATGTATGTTTAATACTTTAATCTAATAAAATTGTTCTCAAGGTTAGATTTACAACTCATGAGTCAATAGTAGCACTTCTAGGCAACCATTGTCCGAATGCTGAATAAAATATTATTCATGTCAATTCCACCTTTAAAATTTTAAGTGCAAAAAATATGTTCAAATAATCTTTTTCTCATCTTTTTATTTTATTATATATGTTATCAATCAGCATATACAATGTATTTAAGTAGTCTTTTTCTTCATTTACCTATATATTTCTGAGGCTTAGGGGGGTATATAGCTATTTATTTATTTAGACATATTAATGCATAAAATTGATAAAACTTGGATTGTTGATGATTACTAGAATGAGTAATTCAGACAAGACATTCTACTATAAGCTAGAATTCCTCATTTATCTCCAAAAAAACGACCCAGAATAGCACTACTTGAAAAATGAATAAATGGTCGTAAACTGATACTAGAGGCAAAAGAATTACAAATACTGTTCATGTTAGTTCATGTGAGTTCAGCTAAAATTGGTCGAAACCTTCAAAATTGGATGACTGCAGGAACCCAAAACTTTAGGTCAGCTTCAGCTTGAATCTGGCTGAAACCAAATTTTGGCTTAAACCAAAACTAAAACTTTGTTCTTAATACTATAGTACACGTGTTAATATTGCTATATTCATCTATCCGTTTTTCTCCATTCACCCAAATCTTGCATAGATTGCATAATAGTTTCTGCATGGATTTCATATGTGCAAGCATGGTGTGTAATCTTTCTCATAGTTATGTTCTATATATTTGTTCACAGCATAGCCGCAAATGTTATTGTCCATATGTTCCATATACTTTTTTCCTTTTTTTTCAATTAAGTTTTTACGTAGATTTTCATGATAGTTTGTGCATGGATATATATGCAAGCATGTTGAGTCATCTTGCTTGTAGGTACAAGTCTTTTGTAAACATATATTTCTCTTTTGTTTCTGTGGCATAGTGCAACATACCATTATTTACTCCCGGATTTCATGAAATTAGGATTCGAGTTTGTTGCTCTAGGACACAACAATATTTGCCCTTTCACAATCTGAAATGAGTTGCCATAGAATCTCCTTTGTTTTCATATCATTCTTGATAAGTTTTGCTGAACTATCATTGAGGGAATATAGATCTACAACAAAGGTGTATAAGATATTTGAGGGTTCTCTTGTTTGGATGACAGTCAATGCTAAACCAACCTCCTGCCTCAAGTGACCTTGTCTGTAAGTTAATTGGCAAGTGTTACTAGGTTCTGTAAGATGTTCAGTCAGGAAGTCAAAGATATATTGGCTACATTTAGTTGTCTGGACATATGCAAAGGGCCTCCTACTTCTTCTTTCAGTTCAAGCAATTTAAAAATGGAGCCAAAGAAAGATGTACAGGGATGATCTCTTGTGATTGAAAAAATAGAGACAATCTCTTATCACCAAAAGATTAAATCCGATCACATACTAATTAAAGAATTAGGCTTGTTTGGTTATTGCTATGTTTACTTTAAGTAATTGAAGGACTTTGCCAAATTGTTTCATCAGTTTATGATTTTCACTCCAATATGATTTTGCTTATACCCTGGGTAAATGCCATGCATTGTAGGTTTTAATGCTGCTGTAGCTGGATGCTTTTTTGCTGTGGAATCTGTCTTATGGCCTTCTCCTGCTGATTCATTCTCATCTCTTTCAAATTCAACACCCATGGTGATACTCAGCTCAGTCATAGCATCTGTTATTTCAGAAATCGGTCTCGGTTCTGATCCAGCTTTCACAGTCCCAGAATATGATTTTCGTTCTCCAAGTGGTACATTCATTTTCTTTGTTACACAAAGGGGATGCTAAATATTCCATGGTACTGTCAGCTTCTGGAGTCACCCTCATATTTTTAAATGTAGCAAATTTGTTTTGTAGAATATTGTTCAAATTCTCTACTATTCTATTAATTTTTCTAATGCATTAGTTTCTAAATAAAGTTTAGACTTTTAAACAATCACGTTATCTTTCAACTGTTTTTCTTCCATTTTTAAAATTTATTCTCTAAAAAGTGGTTTGAAATAAGTTATAGTTCTTTATTGGTGGGTAGAAGAAATTAAGTTAATGATGCTATCTTTTAAGCCATTTTTCTCATGCTACAGAGCTTGACAAAATTTGAAGGTGTTTATGTGATTCAAATCATTCAATACATTTTCAGAACTTCCATTGTATCTTCTGCTGGGTATCCTTTGCGGGTTGGTGTCAGTAACCCTCTCTGTGTGCACATCATTTGCTCTGGAAGTAGTTGATAATTTTCAAAGGACCACAGGAATTACAAAGGCCATATTTCCGGCATTGGGTGGTCTGACTGTTGGTTTGATGGCTTTAGCTTACCCTGAGGTTCTATATTGGGGCTTCGAAAATGTGGACATTTTGCTGGAATCGCAACCTTTTGTTGATGGCCTCCCCACTGCTATCTTGTTTCAGTTAGTTGGGGTAAAAATACTTGCTACATCCTTGAGTCGAGCTTCTGGATTGGTGGGAGGCTACTATGCACCATCTCTTTTTATTGGTGCAGCAACAGGGATGGCGTATGGAAAATTTGCGAGGTCAACATTGTGTGGCCCCAATCCGTTGTTTCACCTCTCTATCTTAGACGTGGCATCACCTCAAGCATATGGTCTGGTAACATTTTTATGCGGAATATCTGTCTACTTTCATTTTACGTTTTGACAACATACTGAAAGAATACGCCTCAGTTGTTTTCTTGTTTCATATGCATAAACTCATCTCTAGATTCTCCTTCCCTTTCCTTTTGATTTCTATGTTAGCATTGGAAATTTTTTGTCAATACAATAGTAGTTGATTGCACATGGATTACTTCTGGGTATACATTTAATACTGCATATAGATATTCAGTATTACAAATGTTTTCACATTTTAATCTTTCAGGCGCCTCCTCTTTCTAAAAGATGGTTATACATGAGCACAGTGGCACAATTATAAGGAAACTTTCATCATTTTTATTCTTTTTATTATTCAGCAAGGCTATGTTTGATATCATGAGTAAAAGTAAGGCATATATTTCATTTTATAAAAGAAGAGCTTATACCATGTTTAACAATATTATATTTATGATTCTTACATTGTTCGACAAAATTATGTAACCAAATAAATGTCATGCTTTTGGTGTCCTTGCTGCATGTTGATACAAACTAATCAGTTTCCTTGTACATATAGACATGGGCAGAGCCAGATGGGGACAAGGGGGGACAAGTGTCCCCCCCCCCCCCCCCCCCCCCCCCCTCCTCAAACAGCACGTTTTCCCTTGGTACTCTTCTGTAATCACTGAATAATGCAGGCTTGCCCCTCCTAACGTTGCTAGTTTGACCCCACAAAATGCCAAATGAGATCAGATCCTTTGAACCGTTAGAATCTTTTACCGATCTTATTCCAATTTTCTGCCACCTTAAGGTAATAAGATAAGCCAAAAAAAACATGGGGCTGTCCAGTATGTCATCTTGGGATTTCCTTTGATTCATTGAATGGCCAAATTACAGTTTGGGTTACTATGGGGTCATCAAGTTTGTTACATTTACCATGAGCCACAAGCAATGATAGAAGTGGACACTATAAGCAGCACTCATAAAAAAGGAACTATACATGGTAATTAATTTCTTATGCACTGAATTTTACCAATATGCTTCAAGTAGGTTTTATTTGTCATTCTAGATAATTACATAAACAAGGATGGCTTGGATATTATAGAAAAAGAGAACCAGTTCTTTGTTTAGGTTGTGACTTGGTGGTGAAACCATGAAAGGACTTTATAGCTATTATGGAGATGTGCCCTAGTAGAATCAAATTGAATAGGCACTGTCTTGCATTTCATTATGTGCGCAACTTTGTTGCAACTTTTATGTGTCACTTGTGTATATTTTTTATTTCTACTATATACTTCTCAAAATTTTGATATCTTAGATTTTATAAACTAAAAATCAACTTATATCTAGCGATGAATAACAATCAGCACCCCTCCCCCCCTCGCACACCCATTTAACAAATCTTGGGTCAGCCACTGTTATATAGAGCCTTCAACTGATTAGGGTACACTAACACAATTTATACTGGTTGTTTTCTCTCTGTTGTCCTTCACTAACTTTATTTTCCTTTGGCAGGTGGGCATGGCTGCTACTCTTGCAGGTGTGTGTCAAGTACCCCTGACATCAGTTCTGCTCCTATTTGAGCTAACACGGGACTATCACATAGTTCTACCATTGCTTGGAGCTGTAGGGTTATCATCATGGATCTCATCTAGCCAAAATAAAAAAAGAGATGCCGCAGATAAGTTGGACGACTTTAAAGTAAAAGGAAACAGTCAACAACCTAAAGACCCATTATATAAAAGCCCGGAAATTAATTATCTAGCAGTTTCTGCTGAGGCGTCTGATACTGCTGATTTATGCAAGATCGAGAGTTCTCTTTGTCTATATGATGCCAGTGCTGAAGTCAGAAATTTGGCAGAAAGGATGACAGTTGCACAAGCTATGAAAACGAAATATGTTACTGTCTTGATGAGAACTTCAATAGTGGAAGCAGTCACTCTTATGCTTGTTGAGAAGCAATCTTATGCAGTGATTATTGATGACAGTGGTTCCTTAGTAGGACTGCTAGAACTTGAAGACATCCAAAGCTTCAGCAGAGTCGCTAGAACAAGAATCATGCAAAATGAGGTAATAGAACAAATATGTTTTATACTTTTTAATTTAAATTCAGTTTGCCTGCTATGGCTGTCAATTAGGCTGGACCAAACTCTCTCTCTCTGTGCCCCCCCCCCCCCCCCCCCCCCCCCCCCCCCACTTTAGCTGCACTCCTGATAGATTTGGTCCAAAGGTTTGTTGACCTTTACCCTTTTAGATTTTATTTTATCTTACTATATGACCACTAAGAACTCCCTGTTCTATGCACAGTTAGGGCCATATGCTCGACGTTGTTCCCTAGCATGTCTTCAGTAGCATCACTATGCTCACTTGATGTCCTTTATTCACATCTCCAACCAAGCATGCTCTCTTGGTACTCTATCATGAGTTTTTACATCAGTAAAATTATTAATAGGCCCTTCCTCCTTGTTATAAGTTGCTTTGTCAGCTGCTTCTTTGACAAATTTATCTTGATGGTCAATTAAAGAGATCCCTGTTATATTTGACCGTTTGATTTACATGATTCAAGTATGTACTGCTTAGAATAAAATTTGACTGTAATTTTTTACGGTGAAATCTGAAATGATATCATTGCATTAAGAACAAAATTGTGGTATTAATGAACAGTCTGAATCAGAGACTGTTCTGATTCAGTTTGCATCAAATTTCATCGTTGTGGTCTAATGAGATGTGTTAAGATTGTAGCCTTGTTTGATCTCCTTTCCTGAGAAAAATTAATGCCAAAACTGGCTTGCATGTGAACTTGATTTTGGCAATGATATCTGGATAGGATGTGTTGTTTTAGTTCATAAGTACTTTTGCATGCTAAGTTTGTGGTTCGCTTGAGGTCTGCTGGCATCACGTTCTTCCTCCAGAGAAAGAGACATGTTAGATGGGATCTTGGATGAAAACTAAAACATAAGGTGGTGAGAACTGGATTTTCTTGTCTTTGTTATCTTGATGTCTACCTTGATGACATGACTCTCTTAGGATGTGGAAAATGGTAGAAATGCAATTTGGATTAGATCCTGCGGTTCCATTACAGGTGTTGTTATTGATTGGTAATCTGAGAGAACGTAGTTCAAATCGGTCCTCATTAGGACCCTTATTTTCTGAGGTTGTGTCCATCAAAAGGGTTCTATATATTCCGAATTGATGGACCATGTGAACTTTGAACAATAGAAGCATTATTACCTGTTATGATTTAGTTGATTCTCCTTAAGTCCTTTGATCAGGGTTATGTTGTATTTGGGCGATTGGACAAATTTGGGCAGATTCGGAGTATATCATTACATCAGATGTAAAAACTCATCATACATGATTCCCTATGCTTCCTTGCCAGTCTATTGGCATGAAAAGCAATCATAAATTCTTAAGCACTGAATGATGAAATATCCAACTTTTTTCTATCTCAGTATGATATTGTTTTTGGCATTTAATAATATTTTAAATCTCTGTATCACAAACTTGCCAGCTTGTGAGACCATCAGTTAAGCAAAATGAAGCTCGAATCTGCATCATCCTTGCGGTCTTTCTTTTCCATTTGCACTGGTTGAAATGGAGAATCATGCTAGCATTCATGTTTACAGTTTCTCACATAACGAAACAAAAAAAAAAGGAAAGGATAAAGACGAACGATAACTCCACATTTCTTCAATTGATTGCATCGGTGCCATTTAAAATAGGTGTGTTCCATGCCCGTAAGGTCATAAACTATGAAATTCTTGTTTTATGTTAGATACTACCATTAGTTCAGATGTATGGAGGGATCTCTCTCTGACCCCTATGCAGTCAATTAGTATTGTTGTTTTCTAGCAGGTAGACAGGATTCAGGTATCTCACATCTGCCACCTGAAGGGAAATAATTGTAAAGCATGGACTGCAACACCTGACATGACACTACTTACTGCTGAAAGGATCATGGATGCACATGGGGTGAATCATCTCCCCGTAGTTTCAGACCACATCAACAGACAAGGGAGGGGAGATTTGGTTGGTCTGCTAGATAGGCAATGTATCAGCATTGCTTGCAGGTAATTTTCCTGATTAACCCCAGTAGTTTCCATGGAGTATCGGACATTCATGGAGGGAGAGAGAGAGAGAGAGAGAGGTGTGCTAAATCTTATAAATTTAGCAACCATAGTACACAAAGATATTGTTTTCTCCTACAACTGATATCTGTGGTTTTCTTTTTTCTTAATGTTATCCAGTGCTGCAGCAGCTAAAGAACTTCTCAGCAGCTAACTAATCAGTAGAGATGTGAAGCCTGATCAGGTAAAAGCAAACTGTAGCGCCATAACTTCGCTAGAGTTTTGACAGGTAATACAGCTCTCGGTTGATTTGCTGCAAACTGTAACTGGAGCCTGACCACAAAACTTTGCTGCTGATTGCTCCTTAACAAACTGATCATGGCACAACAGCTTCAGCATGTTAGTATTTAGTAATGACTTGCCGATGTCCATTCCTGCTCAATGTGCTGACAGAGAAGTGGTTTCAATTTGGCAGTTGCACGCTTATACCAGAAAGTTGTCCATGGCCTCTCTTATGTATACAAGATCCTCCCATTTTTCATGTGTACCTTTTAATATGATACTAGATCAAACTTCCCTTGAAACAAGGTTGGATGCTTAGAAATGCTCCTGCCTTGACTAGCAATATCTGTCAGCTTTCCATTCAAAGCACCTCTTATTTTTCCATATCAAGTTGAAAGCAAAATTTAGTACTGTGCATGGTGCAACAGTGATGGTTTCTCCGAGATCTGTGCAAGTGGATGAAAAGAGTTCAGAGTGCTTGGAGATCCATCTAAGAGCATGATCCAATGGTCGACGTCGCGAAAGAAGATCAATCATTTTTTTTTTTTGGATCAGATATACAACCCGAACCGCAAGGTGTGGTCTTTTGGCCGGTCCTCTTTCCGATCACTAAAATTCCTATCCAAGTCTTGCAAATCAAACACATGGCAATGAGTTCATACTAGTCGACGCCATTAAGTTGGTGATGATATTATTATTATTATTATTATTATTGTGAGGGTAGGTGGGTCCAAGTCTTTTATTAGAACGAGATAGTTGTCGAGCATTGTTGAGCTAGCTGCAACCTCTAGAGAGTAGCATCAGCCCATGAAAATTTCTATGATCTCCGCATGTTACGATGCATTCTCATTTCTCATGGGTTTTGACACCTAACCTTGCTTGCTGAAGCGGCGGGAGCCGAGAGCCATATAAATTTTGGCAGCGCTCGTAATTATGCCCCCGTTCATGTGGCCTACGTTTCAGGCATTGCATGTGATTGCAGTACTCCCAGTGAAGCTGGAGCAATAAGTCTTCGGCCATGGGATCACCAAATCTCATCAATGCTCCATCGAGCGATGATGAATGTGTTCATAGCTCCTCTTTGGACCATAGGCACATCAAAAAAAACTTCTCAAATTAACAATGTGGATGGACGCCATTTGAGGTAGCTGTCTCCGGGCAAACGCGTGAACCATTGAATCACTAAGAAATATTCATGACTTGGCTGTGTCTCCTACTCTGTGGCCCCTTTGGGAGCATGATAGCGCGCACCAAGTAGCTTGAGTTGCCTTGATGACTTTCAGTTAAAACACCAAGAATTAGGTAGATATGCCTTCGAAATCTAATCATAATGGGCGCCCAAATGCATGCAACTTTTTCCGTTGGATTGTTATGAAGGTGAAACGCGTTAATAATTAAAGTCGACATCCATAGACTCTAAGAAGTTATCATAGATTTCTAATACAACCACCTACCAACATACGAGGTTCCAATGTTATTATACTTTGCGCCTTATCTATACTGATCAAAATTGTTATTACGTGGAGAATATTTGTCAACCTGACCTTGGAATGAACCAAAATTTCCGACCTTGGTATTGACCGAGGTGTCGTGCCTCGGTACTGGCCAAAATGTAATCTTGTTCTGATCAAGCAGAGAAGAAGCACCACGTGTTTTCTTGAAGACCGTTGGAAAGTGATTAATACATATCAATCATGCAACTAAGATCTCAGGCAACAATTACTTCGACTCAGCCATAGTTGCATGATTGACCTAATTATTGCCACGTGCATAATGTGAAAAGTCGTTATTGTGCTGATATTACATAACGAGCTATTACCATGCAACTGTTGCATGCTCCATTGATGTCGGTAATAGACAACGACTTTTCTAGAATTCGACTAACTTGATGGTCGGAAGGTCCTCACCGAAAACCTCCCCCAAAAGAACTTTTTTTCAAGTCAAATCTATATGCTGAGAGTATAATCAGCCACGTCGCCATTATCACCTAATCCAAAGCTTTTTACCTCGGATCACAGCCGATCTCGATCTCGATCTCGGTTTGGGACTCAGCCGAGCTCAGCTTGCTTCGGATTTTATTGGCAGCAACACCTATAGACCATGTAGTGGCATTTGCTTTAGTACACGTAAAATAAGCTTTGAACTTGACAATGGACTTGGCAGGACATGGAATGTGCACATGTAAATAGTGCATACAGTCCTTTTTCTTTCTTTTTTTTTCTTCTTTTTTTTGATGGAAATGCAGTGGTGTGTACTGCCGAGCTGCAGTTTATGCGCTTTGCCGGTTGTATTTTTTGCGTTAGTTTATGGTCTCTCTCTAATTAGTTCGTAGTTCGTAGTTCGTGTCTTTATTTTACTGTAAAAAAGGGTGACGGGGAGCGGGAGGATTGAATTCTTTGGAATCTCCAGAAGCTCGACCTCTCTCTCATTTTTGCTGCTTCTCTTGGAGATTGGAAAATGGAATCCTAGGGGAAGCGAATCACCTTGGATCATCTATCGGTGCATGTAACTTTTGTTGGAGCCTTGTCTCTCTATTATTTTCTTTTATTTAATGATGAATTAATTCATTCCCCACCGTCACATGGGACTCCTGCCCGCCACCGACTTTTCCGTGCCGGTGCGAGGAAAGGGCGGTAACTCAGCCCTTCCCACCCCCTTGGCGAAGTGGAAAACACCACCTCATCTTACGTGGACTCGAATCGTCTAACCCTAACCCTAACCCGAACTAAATTATAATATAATAAAAAAATATTATATAAATATTTTTCTAAACATTGAATTTTGCATAAATATCCTTCCACAATTGATATTTGCATATATATTCTCGTAAAACACTTGTTTTGCTATTCTACTTTTTTATTCTTATTTTTGTATATGCACCCACACCATCTAACGTCGTTAAAAAACTAGCGGTTTCAAATTAAAATGACTAAAATACGTAAGTAGATATAAAAAAAAATACTTATAACGATCACGATAGAGAACAAAAAAGTAATTTCAAAATTTATTTTATTTTTAATTAAAATAAATATGATTTTTATTAATAGCGTTAGAAAGCTGCATTTGTGTAAAAACAGTATTTTATGAGAGTATAGAAATAAATATAAATTTTAAAAAAAATATTTACACAAATTTAATGTGTGTATATATATATATATATATTTGCTGGGGACCGCAGATGCACGAGAAGCCAGAAAATGATGTAATACTCAGAAGGCATACCTTGTAACAGGATTCAGATGATGTAAAAGAGGTCTCGAGAAGACAACGCGGCTGTTGAGTTGGGCTCCAATGAGCTCCCATGCATGATGAATGGGCGAGGAGAAAAGCAAACTCCCCCGTTTCCGAACTCTCAATTAGCAAACTGCCATTCTGGTCACGGGTTGCTGCTATAACATTATAGAAAGCAGAACTTCCAAATAGATAAGAGGAGTATAAAGCAGTGGTCCACCGGGAGGCTGACCACCGCCCGCCGGTCGCACTCTGCAGCTCACCAAAGAAAAGGACCGTCGGTTCCCAGACACCCAGGCCTCGCCTGTGAAGTTGTTTGCTTGCCGCCAAATAAACAAACAAGGGGTGTCTCAAAACTTGTCTGATCTCCAATGATCGAGTCAAAAGGACTTCAAAAAAAAAAAAAGAAAAAGAAACAGCAGGCCATGGCAAGCGAGGTAGAAACAGTTCGATTCAGTGCTGTTGATGACGGCAAAGATGGATGGGAGCATGATCTCAAAGTTGCAACAAAATGGATTGACATTAGATTAATATATCATTACAGAAGTATCTTGTGAACAAGGACGACGACACTATTATTACACACACCCAGAAGCAGCTCAAGGGAGACCCCATGGAGGCTTTGCAATCATGCCTGAGAAATCGCAGGGATCTTCCCATCTGATGTAATGACAGTTTTTTTTAACTCCTTGCTTTCCATTATCTGCAGATGTATTGCTAGAGATAGCAGGGATGAACATGCAGCCCAAAATGGAATAAATAGAATCAACTGAACACCTTTTTTTTTTTTTTTTTTTCTGAAGCTTCTTCATGTCTAGGTTGCAGGCAAGGCCTGCTTTATTGTGAAGAACTGGACAATATATAGAGATCAACTGCAATGGAACATGGACAATGTTGATCCTTCCTCTCCCATGTCATCCAACTAATAAAGAATTAAAGCTGCGGCCGCCTATCTTCTACGAACAAACTACACAGGGTCATCCAACTTCCTGATTCCTGACTGGAGCCAAGGGCTGGACTCGGACTATAAAGGAGAAACAAAAAAAATGCAGGGCAATCGGCATTTCTATCTACAGCTGAGCACAGAATTCCTTCTCGTACTTGGGGAAAACTCCGGAGGACGTCTACCTTTCCATCTGCGCTATGGCAACAGAGAAGTTGCAGGTCATGGCCATCTGAATCCAACCATTCTGTGCCTAGTTACAGTCTAATCCACACTCCTCCAGAAGAGGGCCATCGGACTTTGCCAGGAATGGATCGATCCGCACCCACAGTAGAGAGAAGATGGAGGCAAGGAGAATGGACCAGACAATGATGATTGTAGGGGTTCTGTTCTGCCGACCAACCAGACCTTTGAGGAAAGGATAAAGGTGGACGATCACCCAGAATGAGAAGAAGAGCTTGCCAAACAGAGGTCCCCAAGATTCATATCCATTGTTTATCGCATTTGAGACACCGGCCACCACACCAATGATGTTCACGATAAGAAGTGTGGTAGGAGGGATGAGCAATGTGGTCCATTTGAATGTGTAGAGCTCCGAAAACTTTTCATCATCACCAGCCTTCGTTGTCACGGTGAAGTTGGTATCTATACCAGCAAGGACCTTCAAAAGACCCTGAAACACTGCAAAGAGATGCGAAGAAACGCCTCCAATAACCCAAAACTGCTCATTTCTCCACCAGTCATCGATGCCGATGCCACTCCACCTCATTTCCAGGATACTCGTTGCAAAGATGCATATGAAAAGCGACAGAAACCACAGGCTAGCGACATTGCTAAGCTGCAGGGAATAGCAAGTGTGAGAATGCAGAGCAGATGCCAAATTAGGGGGTTCTGTTTAAACTCATCAAAAAGTCATACCTCTGGAGTGATAAATTTCCCTGTGAGCAAGCAAACAGCAGGTAAGGTACAGTAAGCCAGAAGTGGAATCGACGTCCAAGGATAAACAGTAGCATTTATGTATGAGAAACGCTCCAGCCATTTCAGCCCACCCCTATATCCGTACCAGAGAGGGCAATGTCTGCTCAAGAAAATCTCGACAGACCCAAGGGCCCACCTAAGAACTTGGTGAAGACGGTCAGAAAGATTGAGGGGGGCAGAACCTTTAAATGCAGGCCTGTCTGGTATGCAGTAGATCGACCGCCATCCATGACAGTGCATTTTAAAGCCAGTCAATATATCTTCCGTGACCGAACCATAGATCCAACCAACCTATATAGAGAGCAGAATAGTTAATTGAGAGCACAGATCTTCAGACATTTGGAGATCATTATCGAAGAATTAAAATGTTCAGAATAAGTACCTCTTTTCCCCAGTCTGTTTTATCTTCATAGCCACAGCTAATGACATGGATAGCTTCCTTCAACAGCGACGCTGGAGTAGCACCTTTCGGCGTCCCACCATTCTCGAGTAGAGTAGAAGCTACAAAAACAGGAGACTGTCCAAACTTCTTCTCCAACTTTTGTTCAGACAGAATTGATTTCTCATTCTCAATTCCTGTGAATGTTATATGAAAGTTAAGAAGTTGAAATTTATGAATGAAAAACCAAAGGACAAACTTTTATAGGTTTGACAAACATTGGGAACTTCAGCTATGCTATTTGTAGGGATCCCTAATGCAAAAAAGGAATAAAGAAATAGTCATCAGCAAAAAAGATCTCAACGGGACAGCTTGTTCTTGCCTCTAAACAGTTTCAGCACTTCAAAGTATAGTGAATATGGTCTAACAAATAATCTTTAAGAGCATGGCAGTCTCCTCTGTGCAACTTAAAAGCAAGAGTAGATGCATAAAGTAGCCTTTGATTTGTGATTTGGAACACGCGAGGCTTATCTACTTCAAGTTCATTTTCTGTAAGTTCATAAAAATTCTTTAACAGAATACAAATTCTAAATTGTTCTATATAATATTGTCTAAAAATGCTAGAGCAAGTAGAGCCCATTAAATGCAGATTGTTTAAGTAATTCAGAAACCATGTTAACAAGAAATCTAAAAAGGCACATCAGATAACTAGAAAAACCAGCAGGTCACTAATATATATCTAAACAATGATTCTAAGACAGTGTCATTGCAACAAACCATTCATCAGAATAACAAAACGTACAGGAATTTTTTCGTTAAAAAAAGAAAGGCAGCTATACCTTCAATGCCCTCTTCAATGCGCTCCAGAGTAAATGCAGGTGGTTGATTGTCGCCTTTCCTGAAACCCTTCTTTTTCTTTTCCTGTTTAGCTTTCGTGCTCTTCTTCTTCCTCCTCCCAGAGCAGCAGCACCCACAGCAGCACCACTTAGGCCAGCAGTTGCAAGTCCTTGTTGGGGGCTTCTTAGACTTTGGAGCATCATAACCATAAAGTGCCTGTCTTCGGAAAACACATCCAGTTCCAACGTAAATTGGCCCTTGAATACCATCCAGACCTTTCATGTTGATCTGTATCATAAAGCTTGGTGTAATTCTTCCATATATAGCCAGTGTATAAATATTGAAATCAGAAACTAACAATTCAAAAGAGAAAATAACATGATGTTCAAAGAGCTGGAATATTCATGCTTACATCAAAGAACACTATGTTTCGGTTAGCATATCGATCATGTCGATCAATACCATCGAACCTCTGCGGGAATTGCACATAGCATACGTTCTTCCCCACTAGTGGATCCATCATGAAACACATTGCCTCTCTTAGGGCCTTGCTGTTGTTGATGTAATGGTCACAATCCAAGTTCAACAGATAAGGTGCATTGGTGAGTACAGCAGACACTCTAACCTGTCAAGACCAATAACAGC
This sequence comes from Phoenix dactylifera, assembly GCF_009389715.1. Taxonomy (NCBI): domain Eukaryota; kingdom Viridiplantae; phylum Streptophyta; class Magnoliopsida; order Arecales; family Arecaceae; genus Phoenix; species Phoenix dactylifera. The sequence goes on along the minus strand of NW_024067669.1, from coordinate 2,144,880 downwards.
AACAAAGAAAGTTGTCATCATTAAATCAATCGAATAAAGAAAAACAAGTCTGACGGACAGGTTTTTACCAGAGCATTCATAGCACCAGCCTTCTTGTGGTGATTGAACCCTGGCCTTTTTTCTCTAGAGACATAAACCAAGCGTGGCAATTCGTTTCCTTCCATATCATGCCCACCACTTTGGCCCAAAAAGACCTGATAGTTCAGATAGCAATGAAATGTTCAATTGAAACTGCGAAGAAAGGAGTGATTATGATTGTTGCTTGAGAGGCAGAATGCAAGAATATATAAACTGCAGACCTGAATCATCCCCGGATGATCACGGACATTATTTCCAGGCCATGGAGTTCCATCCTGCATTGTCCACCCTTCTTCCGGAACCTTTTGAGCTTTTGCAACCAAAGCATTGATTCGTACCTTGAATTCCTCATATTCCCTCTGCAATCAGAATAACATGTCAATTATAAGAATTATTGCAGAACTGCAACAGAAAAATTTGAAGGATCGCTCAGCCTTTTTGCATACCTTCATTGCTCTCCGTTCCTTAACAAATGATGGTAAGACCTTATCAATTAGATAATCTATCTTCTGCTGGAAATACCACTCTGGCGCGCGTGGCTCGATATTGAATTTCTTACAGAAGGGGACCCATTTCTTTGCAAATTCAGATGTTTCTGATAATGCTTCAAATGTCAGCATCGCAGCACCATCATCCGAAACATAGCAGGATACTTTCTCAACTGGGTAATCTACTGCAAGAATGGAGAGAACAGTGTTTGCTGTGACAAGAGGGGGTTCCTTCATAGGATCCACTGTACTCACATATATGTCAAGTTCAGCTAGTTGGGAAGGTCGGCCTTCCTTCTCATACCTGAAGAGAAAATGCAATGAATCAGGCACATAGTTCAATCAACCACCTAAAGCTAAAAAGAATAATGAAGCTGGTAACTACAACTAACCTTAATGACAGTCTGTCAAGATAAGTTTCCCTTTCAATTGGGGTCCACTTTGGGAACTGGTCGAGAATCCATGAAATAGCAAACCAGATTTCACAGATTACAGATATGAGCCACAACGGGTATGCATCAGGAGTAGGATTCATGATTCGGTAATGAAAGAAGAAACCAAGAACTACGAGCCGGATTATGATAATCATTCTGTATGGGTTGATTTGGCTGGAAGGAACAGGCAGCTTTCTCGATAATGGTTGTCTAGCTTCATCCATTCTAGACGAGAAATACCAAGACAGATATTTCCATATTAGGAACAATAGCTTAAATTAGAAAACAGAAAGAAAAAAAAAATGAATATTGTAACTTATCAATATTGAAGCATATATTAGTTAAACTAAAATTTTGATACTAGAAAATGACAAAATGAGAAATCACTGTTTCCCTAAATATCATATAATAATTCATAGCATTAATGATGATAAAACATCTATGGTCCATCCTCACTGCTTCATTACATATAACCAGCAGGTCTTGGTCAAAGAAATTTGGCCCACTGAACAAGTTCATTCTGCCACTAATTTCTAGCCAAAGCACTAAAATCTGCATTGCCTTCTGAAAAATGTTTCCACCCCATTCCATCATTCCCTTAAAAAATTTCTACTATAAGAAATATAAAAGATACATATCCACCACTTTGAAAAGCCAGAAAAGATTTATTTTGAAAAATTGATGAAGGTTTCAAGAGTCCACGACCACGGAAAAGCCAGAACCATTAAAGATCCATGAAAATGACTATAATTACACAAACAGTGAAAACAATAGGAATTCACATGGTTACTATGAGAATCATTAAGTCATCAGAAATTATGTACGCAGAGGTCGCACGTATAAAGTGCATCAGATTGTCTATAACTTCAGAAGAAATATCAAGTGGAAAGGCATATTTCATTGCGCGACCATGTTCCTGGCACTCCATAGGAATTTCATTCCAAAAAAAAATTGATGCAATGAAGCTCAATTATCATTTGTAACAGAATGGCCCACTTGAAAGATATTTTTCCAGGTGCTATTCAACTCTATAAGCTCTTTCAAGATCTACTGTGGTCTAATATACATTATCATCTAATATAATCTCAAAATGGCTATGAAAGTTGGTGACAACAAAACACCATCTCTATAAACTAATCTCAAAGTGATTCTTCAAGTTATCTAATACCAAAGAGGCTTCAGGAGCTTACAGTGGTAAATCTGGCCCATTGCCCTCGTTATCCCAATCTTTACCATCATTATCATTCCTCATATGCATTTTCTCTTGCTTCTGCTTCCAATTCTCCATCCTCTCCTTCCATGCCACACTTCCATAGCCATACGCCGCAAGATCCTTAGAAGGATCCATGGATCGGGGTTGCACTGCAAGAAAAGAATTTTTTTTTTTTCAGTGAAAGACTATAAACTAGAATGCCAAGTGGATCAGGACTTGAGCTTCAAAAGATGGCACATCTGTCATAATTTTTTCTAAGCAAATCTAGGAACTAAAGATCCAATTTTGACTGTAAAATCCATATACCTGGAAGACTGGGATCCGCAAAGGGAAGTGGGTGAATCCTCTTTCCTCCCCCACCCATGAAGGAAGGGACGAGAGCGTGCTGTTCCGGAGGAATATCATCCACCTGAAAGGAAGAAAACCCCTTCATGAGTAACCCAGCAGGAGAAAAAGATCCAACCAATTGGCAGTAGAAAGACTGAAACAAGCTGGGTACCATCTCGCCATTGGTGAGCAGAGGGACTTGAGGCGTTACGTGAACAACTTGAGGCATATCGACATCACCCCCTCGGCCATAGCTCATGTGGCCCTGCAACATGGCTTCGGCCATGTACTGCATGTCCTCCCTAGTCCTTCCAGCAAAATTAAACTCGTTCTCAAGATCATCGATGCCATCCTCTTCCTCATCGCCGGCAACTCGAGCACACCCTGTGAACACAAACAATTCCTAAGGACTTGGCGACCAAAAAAAAAAATGGCTGCAAACTTGTTTGAGATTAAAAAGCTTCATTAAGGACTAGGATCTCCAAGGCAGACATTTTTACCCTTGAGACGCTTGAACCTGGTCTTGCACTGGGGGCAGACCTGGTTACCCTCCTGGCGCTCGTACTCATAGCAAGTTCGGCAGACGGGGAAGGCACACTCGTTGCAGGCGACGAAGAGCTCGCCGTCAGCAGTGAGGCCGACATCGTCGCCACAAATCTGGCAGATTTGCCCACTGAGCTGGTGCAAGGGCTTCGGCTGCAAGACCAGAAAGAAAAGATGAGGAAGAAGAAAAGAAGAAACCCTTGAAATGCCCTCCGCTTGATCCAACCCGAAGCCTAAGAATGCAGCGGCCTACAAAGCCCTAAAACCCAGGCGAAGACCCGCACTTACCCCAGATTCCCCCTCGCGGCGGATGACGACGAGCTCGTTCCTGTTGTGAGAGCCGGCGACGAGACCAGCGCTCGCTTCCATCTCCACGAAAACAGAAAACGCCGGAGAGATGCTTCCCTTCCACTCCAAAATAACCCAAATTCCCTCTCGATCTAACGATTTTCTCAGCAAACCAACCCCCAGATCCTAACTTTTTCCAGGAATGGGAGCGAGAACCGAAGCAAGAAGTGATTTTTATCCCTCGATTCGAAGAAAAGAGCTCCCTTTTGGCACCCAGGGCCGATATCAAAGTTCCCCCATCAGAGTACCCCTAAGATGGGGAAGCCTTGTGGGAGAGATGGCAGGAGGCCCCTGCCCTCTTCTCTCTCTTATTATTCCTCGCCTCTTACCACCCACCAACGGGGAAAAAAGACAGAGAGAGACCGACTTGAAGGGGGGAAAAAATAAAAAACCCAACTTCAGTGAAAAAACAGGAGAAACCCCTCACAACCAGAGAAAATACAGCTTAATTCAAAAAAAAAAAAAAAATCACGGCAGTGGAAGGCTAAACGAGAAGAACAAATTCTAGAACCAAGAAATTATACTATAGCCGGTAGCTGGGATTAGGAGCAACCTAAACTAATAAAAATAATGGAACAAATTATAAGAATATTCTCCCACACACTCTTTCTCCTCTCTCTCTCTCTCTTCTCTCTCCTTCCTTTCCCTATCTTCTCTATCTCTTTCACATCTCTCACCTGCCCCCTCTACGAAAGCTTTTATCTCAATGCCTCCGCCGACACAGCTAATGGCGTCAAAATTAACCCTCTCTCATAATGCCAGGAGATAGACAGCGGGGGGTGTTGAGGTGGAGCCGGTGGGGAAGGAAAAGGATAAACCCAGAACGCCCCGTGGACTTCTTAATCCCGAAACGGCCACAGACTTATTCGGGATAAAAGCAAAAGGGAATTGAGAAAAGGAGGAGGAGGAGGAGAGGTGGAGAGGTGAAGTTATGGAGGGATAAGGAGGAGAGACTGCGAAAGATCCAAGCCGAGTGAGGGGGGTGGAAGGTGGGCTAAAAGTGGGATTAAAAAAAAAACACCGCCGCTGCCATTACTGCGGCTGCTACCGAAATCTAAAGGGCAGTCGCAGTTCAGCACGCACATGTGGGTTTCAGCTTCCTACGTGCTTCGCCATGGCTCTTAGCCTCTTACTCCGTCCTCCAGCTCACCATGGCTTTGTGGTCATGTGGCAAATCCCAGGCGCAAGAAAGTGCATGACCTCAGCTTGGACCATCTTGGCCAACAGGGTTTTTTGTTTTTTTCTTTACAAGGATGGGAAATCTTGGCTAGGATATCAGCTTGGATAAAGGTAAATAGAAGTGAGATATTTTGGTAACTTTGCTGACATGGTAAGACAAAGATTGACCCCTTAGGGTTGGATTTGGATTGTATCTTTCTAATGAAAAAAAGTTGATCTTTTTTTGTGGCATCGCCCATTAGATCGCATGCCGCATGGCTCTCAAAGCATGTAGAATTTTTTTTTCATCAATCTGCATAGATTTTGAAACAATCATTGCAGGATTTAATGGCGGATTCGCATAAAGAAAGGTATATCCTTTTTTGGCGCAAAAAATACAACTCTACCTTTGACTATAATTTTAGATATTGATTTTGAGATTCGACCAGCTAGGGACCTCTTAAGAAAGTAATTGAAAGAATCAAGATCTAGACTGTTATGTTAGTACAAAGTCTTTGATATATTTAAGCTATACTAGATCATGTGAGAAGAAATGGTTTTGACTACACTATTGATTAGATTATATTAGATCAAGAGGCGAAAGTGCATCATGATGGTGTCCATCTAGCTCCTGTGAAACGTATTCTTGTCTAAGGTGCCCTAGCTAGAGAAAATGCAATTTGAGGAAACTTGTTGAATTTTTATGATAAATTAATTTTTCGATGTGTCTATATTATGGCATGATGTGTTAATTTTATGAGTCGTACCCACATGTAGTGTACAGTAGTTTGAACAGTGCAATATAAGGGGAAGTTGGAATGTGCGCATGCTAGCTAGAGGAGATAGAATTTGAGAAGGTTTGCTGGATTTCTCGTGACATATATTCCCCTTTCGACGTATTTATATTATGGCATGATTTACTAACTTTTATGAATCATGCCCTCATTTGGTGCACACTAACTGGAGGGTTGAAATTTGGGAAAAAGTTGGAAACGCCATGGCATGAAGTCATCTTCATATGTGCCCTGCGACATGGTTTATTCATCTTTGCAAATCATGTCCTCATCTGAAGTCACCAGATAGAGATGATATGCCAATACACTAATTTACATGATAAGATGAAGATTATAATCAATTATTTTTTATGTATTGATTTTGGTGTTTGATCGTCAAGAACCTCATTAAGATAGCAGTAACAGTATTAAAAGATATCGAATAATCTATCATTAACATGTTCATTGGTATTTTTGGAACATATAAACTTATAAGGACTAAGATAACATCGATAGTTTTAACTCCACCATTTATATGATTAAATTAGAAGTTCGATGCACAGCAAGGCATGAGATAACAGGTTCATACGAATTGTGTTTCTGTTCAGCATAAATTATCTAAATAGGATGGGATTCAAGGAGGCTGCTAAAATTCATGTGACACATATATTCATCTTTCGATGTGTTTATATTATAATAGGACTTGTGAACACCTTTACTAAGTCATGTTTTAGTGTACACCAATTAGAGGGGTGGAATCTAAGGAAGAAGTAGGAAACTGCATAGCAAGCAATTATCTTCATATATGGTGTGATTCATTTACCCTTGTGAATTGTATTCTTTAGAGCACAACGGATAAGATTAATACATCAGTAAGTTAACCAATATCATAATTAAGATTATAATTGTAATGTCCGGGCCCACAACCTACTAGGCCCAATAAGAAATGGGCCCAGTTAAGGGTTTGGGCCCAAATTTCACTGTGGGCAGTGCTGTTATAATGTAAAAAAAAAAAAAAAAAAAAAAAACGAAGGGATAAGACCGACAGGGAGGGGTTACCGCACCCCCTGCTGGCAGCCGTTGCCGGCGCGCCGGAGACAGGGGGGCGGCGGCCAGTCCCTAAGTATGGAGGAAAAGAGAGGATGGGACCTCTCAGAGGGGGGTTTCATCCTCTAAACAATGATTTAAGCCTCTGCCGGCAACCCTAAGTCACAGACCCCCAAGAACACTGAACGGGAGAGAGAGCCGAAGCCCTGGAGCCGAAGGCGAAGGAACCCTGAAGCTCCAAGAGGAAGGGCAAAAAGCCAGGTAAGCCCCCTTCCTTCTCTCCCCCTGTTTTGTGCAAAACAACAAAGAAACAAAGAAAGAAGGGAGGAAGGGGATTGATGGCAGACCAAGGGGAGCGGCCGCGGGCATCCCGCAGTGCCGCCGGCTTCTCCCGGCATCTCTTCCCCGTGGGAGAAGAGAGGGCCGCCGCAGGCGCGGCCGTGGGCTCAGCCGCAGGCGCGGCTGTGGACACCGCGAGCTCGGCCATGGCACCGCCGACTGTGGCTCGGCCCTCCCAAACCCCCCTTCTTCCTTCACAGGGGAAGAATGGAGAGAGGAAGAGAGAGGGTTTGGGAGTGAGAGAGAGAATATGGGGTGGTGCCGGAGGGAAGAACCAAAGAAAAGAAAGAAAGAAAGAAAGAGAGAGAGGAGGAAGAGGCCGTAGATCCGGCCGGAGGAGAAGAAGAAGACCGGAGGATCGGCCGAAATGGCTAGGGCTTCCGATCGGAACCAAGGAGAGAGAGAAAAAGGAGAGGAGGAGGGGACTTGCCCGTGTACGGCCGTGAGCGTCGCCGGTGCGGGCTCGGCCGGGGAAGCCGAGAGCTCGGCCGCGGGCTCGGCCGGGGAAGCCGAGAGCTCGGCCGCGGGCTCGACCGAAGAAGCCGAGAGCTCGGCTGCGGGCGTCGCCGATCGCGGTCCGACCCCCTCCCCGTGAGGAGGAGACCATCGACCTCCCTTTCCGCTCGTCGTGCTCCCATCGTCGGAGAAAAGAGGAAGGGGAGATCGGGATGAAAGAAGAAGGGAGGAGAGGAAGCTTCGGGAAGGAGAAGAAAAGAAAAAGGAGAAGAGAAGAAAAGGAAAGAAAAAGGAAAAGAAAAAGAAAAAGAAAAAGAAAGAAAAAGAGAAACAAAAAAGAAAAGAAAAAGAAAAGAAAAGAAAGAAAATGAGAAGAGAAAAGAAAAGAGTGGGTTAACGGACCGGAATCGGGTTCGGATCCGAAACACGTTAAGCCCAATTCAAGCCAATGTAATTAATTTGGGGGCCAAATTGATTCCGGATTGACCCTGACTCAGGCCCAAACGGGTCACAGTGACCCTAAACCCGAAATTAAACCCAATTAAGCTTAGTGGCCAATCGGAAGGCCAATTAAGACTTATGAGCCCAGCCAAGACCCCAATACAGAGGAATTAGGCTTGGGCTAAATTTCAGGTAGAAAAGGAAATAACATATTGTTATTATGACATGATTTAGGTGATTAAGGATTTGTCACCTGGACTTGAGCAATTTGGAAAGCGAATTGAGGTAAGTAATCTGCCTTAATCTTATCGTAGATCCTGTATTACATTTTATAAGATGAACCAGTGTTTTTTTTATACAATTTGAATTGTATGCATGATTAGTGAAGAATGTAAGTGACCTGCCCTAATCTTTATGGATCATACATGAAATTTAACATGTTATGCATGTACTGTAGGCTAAGAATGATATGTGTATCTGACATGCTCTAGTTATACAAGATATGATGATATATGTTTTATATTCCGTTATGCCTACAAAATACTGGGATTACGTTACATGCTAAGATATGAGTTATGAAATATGAACATGAGTGGTACATGTCAGTCACATGATTCATAGTTGTGCACATATTATGTTTTCATAGCTCTTGTGATACATGCAAAATGAATGGAGTTCCATGTTATGATTTTCTTAGCATGAGTGTAAAGAATGATAATGATTTGCCCTAGCTGCATATTGCTTGTAAGGGGGTACCTAAGAACTACTAATGCTACGGGCCGAATGCAACTGAGCCGGCCTTGCCAGTGGCCGATAATGACTGAGCCGGCCCCGCCAGTGGCCGACTAATAACTGAGCAGGCCCCGCCAGTGACCATTAATGAATTCGCCGTAGAATCTATGAGGTACTACCTATACGGAGCATTATTTATGAACTCTTAAGAGCTACTGACCCAATGTAACTGAGCCGGCCTTGCCAGTGGCCGAGAATGACTGAGCCAGCCCCGCCAGTGGCCGCCTAATAACTGAGCCGGTCCCGCCAGTGGCCAAGAATGACTTCGCAGTAGCATTTAAGAGCATGACCACGGTATGCCGGGGGCACGGTTTCATGTGCATGTTTTATGAAAATTTTGTGATTTGCAATACTGCTTTGTTTAAATTGCATACTTTATGAAAATGATATTTGAAGCATGATCATGAGGCTCGTTTCAGAGATTGGGTATATGAGGCGGGTGCTTCCAAATCCTGCAGATGTGTTTTTGGGGAGAAGCAAAAATCGGTGAGGGGTGAAGGACGCTTGCGTGAAGCCCCGGAACCGGCCAACATCTGGCAGGGGAGCCCCGTGTTTCCCCCTCATGTGGGCCCGATAGTCACGTGCCCTGCGCAGGCGGGCCGTGACATTTCTGAACGTGCTTGGCCAAAGCATACATGGTTTTACAACGGGTTTTTGTATATATCGTTATGAAATGTTGTATTTTGCTATAACCGCTATCTCCTTTAAATTGCATACATATTATGCCATGAAGATGATTAGATAAAATATGCATGTCAGCTTCTCAAACCCTGCATAAACATGGTTACCGTTATGTTCGATCCGGTAAGATTATGTATGATTACTTACTGAGCCGTGTAGCTCATATCCGTTCATTTACTTTTTCTTTCAGATCCTCACCACTGATAGCTGCCAGAGACACGTTAATTTGGTATCCGGGCTTCTTTCTTTTGGGGTAAAGCAAGTATACTTTTGTGTATATAAACTACATAGAAGCTCTGTATTTGGGTACTGACCAGCATGTTGTACTAAGAATGCTTTCATATGAAAAGATTTGGTTGGTTTGACTACCCTATTACCCAGGTATGAGGCTGCGTGCTATTGTGGGCGGTAGTCGGCAATAGCACGGCCGTGTCACGGATCCGGATCCGGGGCGTGACAATAATTACTATTTGATTTTTTTTGATTGATTATCAGGAATCTCGTTGAGATAGTAGTAAAAAGATTAAAGGATCTCTGCTAATGTTTTACTGCCAGTTTGCTTGATGTTCTTGAAATATATTGATCTGTACTAATTGAGATAACACAAAATTGTTGTAACTCATTGAATTACGAGGTGGATGCACATCATGATAGTATCCAATTCAGTCTTTTGAGTCATGGCCTTGTTTAGCATGTGCTAGTTGGAGAAGATGCAATTCAAAAGGGATGTTGGACTTCCAACTCACCAAACTTGATGACTCATATTCCCATCCAGTGTGCACTGGCTAAAAGGGTAAAAATCGAGGGGAAGTTAGAAACAACATGAGATGCAGTCACCTTTGCATATGCCTTGTGACATGGTTTATTGACCCTTGTAGATCATACCTTTACCTAAAGCACACCTACAATAGAGGATATATCAGTATATCGATTAATATCATAAAATTAAAATGATAATTGTTATTTTAGGTATGGATCTCTGCATTTGATGATTAAGAACCTCATTGAGACAGTAGTAGCAAGATTAAAAGATCTTAACTAATATAGTAGTACCATATCATTCGATATTTTCAGAATACACTAGTTTATTAAATAGCATGAAATAATTTTGACTTCTCCTAATTTGATCAAGTTAGTAGGTGGGTGCACGCTATTACAGTATCCAATTGGCTATCGTAAATCATAGCCTTGTCCTGTATGCAATAGTTGGAGATGGTTGGATTTCTGTTTTTACCTCTTTCATCTGGAGAGAGAGAGATAGGTATGCCAAAAAGCTTCCATTACTAGTTAGAGTACACTAGCAAGAGTAATGCATGCATCAAGTGCCTTTTAATGTCATGAACATGATTGATCAACATCTTGGTCATCAGAAAATAATACACCAAGGAATTAGGTAGAGAGAGACATCGCCAAGATACCACAATCCACTGTAACAACTAATTTTAGGACACCGTAAAGTATCCCCAGATCATCACTAGATTTTGGACAACTCCTTGAGAAGGGGAAAGGATGGAAGTAGAACAAAAGGAGCTTGTATTTTATCGATTTTATTCAATGGGCATGATTATCTTGGCTTTCTTACTAAATGTTCTAATGTTATCTCAATAGTCTCCAATTTGCTTTTTTTTTTTGGCCTGTAACCTAGATGAGAGACTCCATCCCTCTATTTAGTAATGCTCACTACCACTCATGCTTCTCTCTCTGGCCCCAATTAGGTGACATCGAGACAAAGAAGCTTGGTTGGTAGCCAGTCTCACAATGACCCTCTTAAAAGCCAAAGGATTGAAAGGATTCTTTGATGGTGCGCTGGCCCATTATATCATGCTGCACGCCACATATATTTGCTCTCTCTCTCTCTCTCTCTCTCTCTCTCTCTCTCATTTACATAACATTCTTCCTGCTTTGGAGAGTTCTAACAAGTTGCCTCTTTTTTCTTTTGTTTTTTTTTTGCTAGAACGAATAACTCATATCTGATGAATATGAATACATCCAATAAAATCAGAAAACAAAATATCTCAGAGTATCCGGTCCTATCCCAAACTATAAGGTACTATCTGCATAGCTGGTTACATAAGCGGCACCTCAACTTTATTGTCAAATAAGAAAGAAAGGGGGAAAGATGAGAAGATTAGGATAAGATAACAGTCCACCCTTGTTGTGCAGATGCTTTGGTGGATCAAAAAAAGATGAGAATACAGTCATTAACAAGCATGAAGGGCTTCCCTGTATTATTCTTTCTTTTCACCACCTTTCCTCCCACCAACTTCGGCAAAGGACTTTAACTAAAACATTTTTAATACGGTAGCGTAACTTATATATAGTGCTGCTTCCAACTGGATGTACGGTTTAGAAAACAACATTTCAACCGTAGGTGTAGCATTGAGCTTGGCATCTCTACGTTATATGAGGTTCATTTATTCCCAAGTCCTAAAAGCCGGTTAGTTGCAGGCAGAGACCATCGAATTATCGAGATCTGGAAGCTGCATTAGATGCCCTTTTCTACTTGGTTGTCTTTTCTTCCGAGGCCACACCGACAAGAAGGGGGAGACCTGTTTAACTGTAGATCCAGAGAGTGAAAGTAACCCATCAAGCAAGGTTTACAAATAACAGCCAATCAATGTTGTTATAATAATCGTTCCCCACTTCTAGTTTCAGGCCCCTCCCCATTTGTTACATTTATAATGACCATCACATAATAATGCAAATAACCAAGTTGTTATCATTCTCATTGAAAATAATGCAAATGCCAAGTTGGGGCTGCTTGGGTAAATGGGCACCACTATATAAGTACCAAAGATATATCAAGCGAATAACCGATGTAGGACTAAACACACGCCCGCACGGATCCTCACATATTCTTTGTGTTTAAGTTCTGACATTTTTATCAGGCTAAGAATTCAAATCCATTTAAATCTAATTACAAGCACCACGATCGACCTATGACCAACTCCAATAGAACTATGCTCCAGTATCCCCTAATCCATATAGGTTATGGACTGGGGTCCGCTTTTATATCATTTGTCGCAATTCAATATCTCACCCAAAAAAAGTTAATCGAAAAGTATTTTTTAAGTTTTTTAATTTCGTATAAGTATTTAAGATTTTCTTGGTGAATAACTGATACGGGATTATTTTTATTTTAATTATGAAAAAACAAAAAAAATCATCAATCAGAGCAAACATTAGCCATTATTTTTATTTCAGAGACAATGGTGGTTGAAAATCTTAGCACTGATACTATTCAAGTTATGGAGGAGGTCCACAATTCATGCTCTAAAAGCTAGGCCCAGCTTTTAAAGACACAGCGAGCAACAAATAGCATGCAGTTCTGGACTTGGAGAGAATCTAGGCAGTTGGTTAGGTCCGAACCATTCCAATGTCTCCGTTAGCCGAGTGTCATGTCTCATGTGCCCCTTCATCAACAGCACCTTAATGCCTATTCCCTTTGCTTGGGTATCCTCCTTTTATACATTGCACACGTTCTTAATAAAGGATGGAGCCTAGAGATCAACATTTTGTAAGAGGAAAGTGGATTTGGGAGCCCCAATAATTGCCGTTGCCACTACTGATGGAAGTTTCCCAAGAAGATTCTGCAATCCATGGCCTGAAAGCTACCTTAACTTTTTCTTCTATTCTTATTATTTTTCTCATACACCTCTCTCTAGTCTCTATATATATAAATATATATATATATATATATATATATATATATATATATATATATGTACAACGTGGCTTTTCTCATACATAAAATTAACTCTCTCACGTCTCTCTCCGCTGCCATCTTTAAAGCCGCCCGCTTTTCGTCATTTTTTACTACCTACTTACCGTTAGGTGACACTACATCCATAATTCTAATGAGTCATCCAATGTTTGATAGCTATTTACCGAATGGTGCCTCCCTAATTATTTTCTCTTTGACAACGACCCTTCTCTGCAACTCGGCTTTTTTAAGCCCTAATCATTGGGTAGCGATTTACTACTTGTAACAGTGCGTGATAAACTCAATTATATACGTGGAAGTTTGGGTGCTGATGATAGTGAAAGCCCAACCTACGAACCTGACACTGACTACCCATTTAATTCACTCGGTCCTCTCATATCCACTACTTGTCAAAGTAGCCCATTCTTTCAGCTTTTTCATCTTCTTCATATATTTTTTTTTACCCCGTCTACTGCTACTACTATACTAATATAAATAGATTTGCCAAAATCCGGTCCTTACTTTTATTTTTGTAAAAAGAGGGCTCTTGCTTTTATTTTACACCGAACTTTACTGAGTCATTAGCACCAATCTTATCTTATTTTATCAGGTGAAGACAGGAACTAAATCCAAGTGCAAAACTTTCCTAACCCTATCATTAGCACCAATTTTGGTGAAGAAAATTGCCACATTAAGGACTATGATACGATGCTTTGATAAATTACAAAATAAAATGTTCCGGGGAAATTACCAGAACTATCATTTTATAAAAAATTAAAAAGTGATATTGCTCTTATTACCATATATAGAAAAATAAGATATCAGGGGATATCAACTTTGAGGGCTAGAAAATGATGAGTGTCTAAGGATATTAAAAAGGGCCTTCGAGCCTCAGTTTTAAAAAGTCAACAAAAGCAAGAAGGAGAGATTCGGCCACCGTGATTGGCTGGTGACTCCAGCGGTGGTGGAGCGAGCCACCCCTATTTTAAAATATATCGGGGCTATGATGAGTGTTGGCATGGCCTTTCAGACTAAGCATGTGTTCAGAGAGGCAAACAGAGCTGTGGGCTAAGTGATTTTGTATATGTTTAGTCACTTTAAGTATATTTTGTGGACTAGAAAGGAAGAGTTGTCTAAAATATTTTTAAATTTGTTATTTTTTTAATTTTATTGGATATACCTATATTTGCATTGTATGAATTATTTATTTAAAAAAAAAGAAAAAAGAAAAAAAAAAAAAAGAAGCAAAGAATAGAAGAGCAGCCAAAGAAAAACGAGACACGAAGAACAGGTCGAACAAAAATATACAAAGGGCGACACGAGCACCACTCACGCCGACGGCAGCTTCTCCCTTTCATCACCAGCGATGTCCGGTTCTTTGCGGGCCCGGGGATATAATCTACAAAAACAGGAGTGCAAATATCAAGATGCACATAGCAAGGAAGAGGCCAGGACGACGGTGGGGCCCCTGCGTGGGAGGGATCCAGCACGGCATGGACCAATGGCGACCGTCCGATCCACGACTCCAACGGTAGATATCTCATTACAGCCTGGCTGGGTTCCGGACTTTTCCTGCCGACAACTCGTCTCACCTTTTCTTTATTTATTTCATATATTTTCCTTAATTATAAAACTAAATTTTTGAGCGCCAGTTAATCTCCACGTCACTGAGTCGCCGTTGCTTATAAAATTAAATTTATTATTTATTTATTGTTGTCTGTAAAATAATATAAGTATACTAAATAGTTGATAAGGACGTGAGATGTCACGTTTCTTAGATGAGCAAAAAGTTAAGGAGCCCAATCACAATACCGAATCGTTTCTTTTGATATCCGGATTCACGTGCCATAACCTATCGGTGCTTATAACCGAAATCACACGTAACAACCGAACGTGGCGTGACGGCTGAAGGACCAGAGTTTGGTACCAGGATTGGGCTTCGTAGACGTGAGGTTAATACGGGCAGCGGGCAGCGGGCAGTGGGCAGCGTCGGCAGCGGGCAGGTTGACTGGGAGTCCGCGGGAGAGCGAAATGCGCTGCTCCGCGCGCGCGCATTTTTTTGAGAATGGAGATGACGGCATCCACAGTCGGCAAATCCCCAAGTCCTTCACATCGGAGTCGTCACAATGGTGGGGCCCGCCGTCTAGTCGTAGGCTTTCCATCGAGAGTTTGTTTGTTACTTCAGATCTTGAGAACATGATGAGGTATTGAAAGTACGCAAAAAAAAAAAAAAAAAATGGCGCACGATAGTTAAAGAGAAACTCGGGACAGCGCACTGGTGGCACGTGGGTTCGGGTGGGATCTTTTGCAGCCACCTGCACGGATCGTAAAGCGATCTTTGCGCGATCCAACGGTGGATTCGCGCGAAGGAAGGTGAATCCTTCATTAGGGAATGGGCCTTCTTTTGGTTCGGTCCAAAAGGGTCACTTAGGATCAAGGGGCCAACTTGGAGCCCATATTCAATTTTCAAAGCATGACTGCCTCTAACAAGGATGTCTTCTATCTAGAGACATGATCAAAGAAAGGTCTGTTCTCCTCCCTTCCATCCTTCTTCTTATAGACTTAGGTGAAAAGGGTCAGCAACTGAAGGTAGTGCTTGTGCTAGTTTTGAAATTGAGTATGGTGTTTTATACAAAAGAGGCTATATCAGAAATTACGCAAGCAAGAGTAGTTAGAGAAAGAACATGATTGATTAGAGCTTGTCCATAAAATGTTGATTTTGCTACCAATAATGTTGGGCTCTATGATGTCCAATATCACATGAATAGAATTCTATTGAGCGAAAATCTCCATATGTTGCACTGCCTAAATGAGTAATCATTTTGATCGCCTGTCTTTTTTTTTTCTTTCTTCGCTAGTTCAACAAAGAGGCCCCGATAAATCAGCACGTAAGATCCCTCTAGAATTGAACTTCCATTTTTCATATAGAAGGATGTTTTAAGTAGCTAGCAATAGCTTGGACTTCGGTGTAGGGTTGGATAGTAATCTCTTTTGTTGTTGATGGGTGATGATAAATATTAGTCATGGTCCAAAACAAATAATTAACATGCTATATTTTTACAAGTTTCTTTTTTTTCATGATGCGAATTAAGGTACCTATGAGAACTAGGGTTATACTAATTTTTGGGTCTAAGCTGTCTTTTCCAAGACATAACTTGAGTTTTACATTCCCATTTACGTCACAAGAGTACTCATTTCAAAGCTAACTTCAGTCTTGAAAAGTTTTAATTATGAGTTTCAACTTGTTTGCTTATATAGGGATCAAAATTAGGCTTGAAGGTGATAAACAAGCTTATTCCTAAGTTTGAGTTGTTTCGGGAGAGACTTTACTTATATGTTTTTTTTATGTTTTATTAGGAGTTTTTAATGATACACTATTGGCTGAGAATGTCCTTCAGGTATCCTATTTGATCTAGGAGTTATCTTGATGGTTTTATAAATAAGAAAAGATATATCTATGAACTTAATAATTTTTTTCTTATTTACGAATAAAATTTCTTTTCATGGTAGATCTTATAAAAAAGGTTCTCCCCTCAATTTTTTCATTTTGCGTTGCTCCAATATTGTGATTTAAGCATAGAAAACAAGTCCTCCTAACAAGTTTTTATGAAGATAAGTCATCCTAACAAGTTGTGAAGTTGGTCAAGGAAGTAGCTAGGGATCTTAGACCAACAAGACTTTACAAAAAGCGGGACAACATCTTCTACATTTTTCGATGAGGAAATCATCCTACTGGTTATCTTGCAAACTTGGCTCATAGTCACCCAAGTGCTTCTTCGTGGCTTCTCAATTTTCCTGTGATATTATCTTGTTTGTAAATGCTGATGGTCAGGGTTGCACCTATTTAATAATAATATAAAGGGTATCCCTTGCTTCTTTCCAAAATTTTTTTGGTAAAGTTGTTAACCATGAACAAGTTGAGACTTGCTAATGGATTAGCATTTACTTTTCATGCCAAAGAAAACTATGGCAGACATTTTTTTGTCTCATATGGAGTGTAGAAAATTATACTTTCATGATTTGAGTGGAGTGTTTCTTGATATGTATATGTAAGGTTTTTTTGATGCAAGGCTCCCCTTTCTTATCCTTTTTTTTTTCCCCACCTATTTTGTCAAGGGGTTTCGGCGTGTCCTCTAGATAATTTACACTTATAATTGGGATCAAGGAGGTAGTCTATTGACCTGCCATTGGCATCATGTTAACGGTAGCCAGTGACATTTTTTAGTATGTTTTGGATAGAAAAGTTAACTAAAAACATTAGTTTTTATATATAAATTAATATATATATTAATTTATGATTTATAAATGTACAAATATATTAGAGATACGTTTTGTTTGAGATCTGAATCAGAATTGAAATCGAAATTAGAATTGAAATAAATTAAAATAAAAATTGGAATGGCCGTATCTTTCAATATGTTTGATTTATAACTAAAATCAAAATGAGATTTGAATACTTGAAAAAGGTGAGAATTGAGTTTTGAAATATTGGAACATTTTTATTCTCTTTTGAATGAGAGTAAAACTTCTTCTAACTAAATAACTCTAATTGAATCACTTGTTCACGTTCCCATTTCACAATCCAACTTTTTTTCATCCAAATATGCTTTAGATTTTTTTTTTTTCGGTGAAGGCATGGAGTTAGCCTAATCAATAGTTGGAAATTGAATAAATGTGGCTTGAAAACCTTGGCACTAAGTAAAATATTGTACAAATCCAAAGGGCTTCCATTCCAAATGCCATTGAAAGGATGGCATATTAGAGAAGAAAACTTTAACCCTCAAGCCGACGTCTCCATGTAACGAGCCTTGTCCGGACCAGACTACCAGTTCACCCATCCCAACCCATCTCAGCCACTCGTTTTCTGGTCGATTCCTATCGAACGGATGCAAATAGAGATCCTGTTCCGAGCCACTAAGCCCGTGTGATCCATGGATCCCGCGCCCAGAGTCCTCATGTTATTAATGAGCTATTTCCGGCCTCCCCAAATTACCTTTTTCTATCATCTCCTCACCGTCGTCTCTCCTCGGCCGCTCCCCCGCCCACCCCCCCCCCCGGCGCCGGCGCCCCGGCCCCGGGGGCACCCTCCTCTCTCTCTCTTCTCCTTCTTCTCTCTCTATCTCTGTGCCCCCATCTTGCCCTCTCCCTTCCTTTTGGGATCTCTTTTCTCGTTTAAACCCTATTGCCGATGTCTTCTTGAGGCCCCAATCTTGCTTCGCTGGGCTCGAGATCGCATCGTAGTGTTCGACTCAGAGGACGGTTTGATCTCCAGAAGCCGCAGATCTGTCTCGCTCCTCCGCGCGGCCCTTCCCGGATCGTCTGCTCCCTCTCGGCTTCGGTGAGTTTCCTATCGGTTCTTGAAGTTTTGGATGCAATTTATGGTTTGATTTCGTCGCGTCAAAAAGAGGCATATATTAACTTGGTTTATTAATCTAGAAGGAAAAGCCAGCCGTACGTGGTTTTCTTTTATCCTGTCGAGTGTCGTTTCAAATCTGGAAGGATTAGGGCTATAAAAGTAGAAAACAAGAACTGATTTTGGATTGTTCTTTCCAGATGTCCGCAAAAACCCTAGAAAACTATCGATTATCGTGAAAATTTTTCTTGTTTACCCTATCGAATATTGTTTTAGATCTGTTCGTGGCATCCCATGTTTACTATTAGTTCCTTCTTATTAGCATGGAATTTGCATGATCGGAATGCTGTTTTTCATGAACAGTTATAATGATTAATAAAATCGGTTATTTATTTGTTTTTTTTGTTTTTTTCCCACCGTTATCTGCAATCAAGATTTGATTATTCCCCATTTGATTTTGTTATTTGCATAAGAAGGACTGTTGGGGTTTTATCATATAGTAATAGAAGCATAATAGAAGTATCATGTAATGATTTGGTGCTGGATTTATAAATCTGTCTTGCCTTTAGTTTCCAGCGAAGGCCAAGTTTTACATAATGGAAATGTATTCAAATTCCTCAGTGCCATCGCCGTTGTATTCAAGTTCCTTCCCACCACTATTCCTAGGTTGAGATCTTGATTATACCACTAACCAGTGACAACAGCATAAATAAGCATGAGTGGCATGTTAATTAGAAGCTTGATGGGGTCAATTGAGGTAAGATTTGAGTGAAAATGCTACAAATTTAAATTGAGGTCCTATCGGGGAATGTCAAGGATATGGGGTTATTAATTTACAAGTATGTAAAGGGGGAGTCTCTATATGCGAATAACATATAAAAGAAGCATTTTTATGCAAAAGCCTCAAATAAAAAAAAAATGTTATTCTAAAAGCCATATTATTTGTAATGTAAAGAACTGCATGACAGGTTTAAGGTGTTTTGAGAACAAAAATTGGGGCAAACTGATTATACCTAAAATAATCCTAAAATTCAAAACCGTCTTTCCGAAGAGTATAGACTGGAGCATAGAATGCAACACAGACTGCATATTCAACCATTAGATTGGAACTTATAATATGTAATAATTGTGAGTTGTCCTTTAATTGTTTCAGTCATTGGCTTCAATTTATATTACTGACATGCTTCCAAGGATAGATCAGTACTTAAGGTTTCCCATGATATGCGATTGTACCATATCATTAGTTAAGTTGTTTCCTTCTTTTTAATTAGATTTGTCTACCTATTTTTGACTTTATCTCTTCAAGCGATGTTATTTGATTTGTTTAACATTTTCAATTTCAGTTGACTTGTCATCATTTTTGAGTCATGGGATGAAAGGTTTTGTAATAGCCTAAGATCTCACCCAAAAAAGCTAGCCGAAAGGTGTTATTTGAATTTTTTGGCCTTGCATTGTTACCTCAGATCTACCTAGTGCATACTGACGTAAGGACCTATGCAGGCGTTCATTAGTCCCATGTCTAATATGCATTGGGCAGATCTTAGTTACTTATACAGGACTAAAAAATCCATATAACACTTTTTGGCTAGCTTTTTTGGGTGAGGTCTTAGGTTGCTACTAATAACATCGAAGCAAACTTGACCCATGGCCCGTGCGGACTAGGGGATGCTGTTGCATGAGCCTAGTTGGGGCTAAAAACTAGCTGGTCATAGTATTTCTGATTGGATTTAGCTCTTAGCCTTGCGAGGACACTAAAGCTTACATGGGGAGATTAAGTAAGAGCCCATATTGGCATGTGTTTAGTCCCACATATTTTGTGCATTGGAGAGATCTTGGATATATATGCAAGGCCAAGAAAACTAAATAATACATTCTAGATAGCCTTTTTAAATGAGGTTCCGGGTTATTACAGGATCACTTTCTTCCCCTTTTTGCAAATTTGGGTTTTCTTTACTAGTTAAGTGATGCAAATGCCTAAAAAGTATGAAAAGGTTGAGTTTGCTTCTCTGAACATCAGAAACCAATAGTACCTGGAGTTTAGAATTTGTAGTGGGTGCAGTCCATTTTCAAATTGGACCCATAAATCTATCCTTAAACTAAATATTTGCTCAGCTTAAATATGCACTTTCTACGAAATCGTACCTAATAGGTAAAGTGTTTTTTTTCACCATATGATATCTGTAATGGTCAGAAATATCCATACAGTGTGTGGTCCCCAAGAGGGGTAAATTGAAGGAAGATAGAAGGGTAGTCGCATTTGGGTATCTGGATATAAAGGTCTCGTTGTCCCCAAAAAAAATCTTTGATGACTAAATTTTAAGCTGCAACTTATATTTTGCATGCTAATTGGTAGTACTTTATTTTGACAATGGTCTAACCTTTTCTTACTTTTGAGTATGTGCAACATATCATTGAATTAGTAACAGAGCTTTACTGTTTCTCATGGTGTGTATGGCATGTTTCCTTATTATTATTCTTTTTATAGTTTCTGGTCTTAGTTTTATGTGGAATTACAATTTCTGTTAAATCAATGGTTGTCCATCTTATATATTTTCTTATTATGTTTAATATTTGCTAAACTAAAATTTTTATAGGTCATTTTATCTGTCGCTCTTGGATAGGCCAGCGATGAGTTTGTAATTGTTTCCTTGAGGTATGAAGTTATATTCCAAGAACTTTTCTCTTGGATTTTTTCCTCATGGTTGGTGATGCTATTATTAGTGGTGTGCAACAATACCAGCCAAACCATAAAACCGTTCCGAACCGGTTATTTCGGTTCGGTTTGGATTTTTTTTTTTGGTAAATGCGGCAATTTATATAGCTCTAACTTGAGTACATCCTGCCAATTTGTTTTTTCCATATTCAATTCGATTTTAGTTTGGATTTTTGGAAGCAGAAAAATCAATTCTGTTTAGGTTTAAGTTAGAAAAAAACCAACTTAAACCGAACCGATGTGCATATATACTGTTACTTAAAACGGGCGAACCAACCCAATGCATTGATCACACCCAAACCCATAACCCTTAAACCAAACCCAAATGTAAACTCGTCTATATTACGCTTCGGTGAAAAAATCTGAAAGGATTCTCCCTTTAAAAGAAGAAGCTTTCAATTAAATAGCCGTTGTGGGACTAAAAGGAACCTATAAGTTATCCAAACACATATGAGTCATTCGATCAAATATAAACGGCCTCCATCCCCCAAGCCCTAATATATATTTGAAGCGATGGATTCCCCTAAATCCTAGTCGTCCTCTTGCCTCCCTCCCCCCTCCAACTCTCCTTGCTGCATGGCCTCCTTCCCTTCGAAAATTGCTGCCTCTCTTGCGGCTCCCTGCGAGCCCCCAGCCATCCAACGTCAAGCCTCTCTTGCTTCTCCAGCACTCTCCTCATTGCTCGGCTTCCTTCCCTCAAGAAACTGCCGCCACTCTCATGGCTCCCCCCGAGCCCCCAACCATCCAAGGCTCCTAACCCAAACCAATGATCCCTCTTCTGACCCCCCTCTTTGATCCCCCTTGTCGGCCTTCTCTCATGGTTGCCGCCACCGTCACCTCATCTTTCCCCCTCTGGCATGGATTGGGCGCTTTCTGCTCCTTCACCAGGAGTTTTGAGGCCAATGTGAGGAGATAACTCTTATTCTCTCCCCAACTTCACCATTCATAGCAATGGCGAACCTCACAATGGAAATCATTTCCGGTTTGGTTACCCAACTTCTTCCTAATCCTCTCTTCCCCTAAAATTGTCTTCCAGGATGCAATGAAAAGGAAGTAATCTCTACCCAGATTGCTGGATTCGTGTGTGCGGATCAGGCGAGATGATATACTTCTATATGGTTCGTATTCACCGAGCATCCAATCTACCATCTCGTTCTTTTTTTTTTTTAATTTTTATCCGAATTCAATCTCTAAAACGAAGGCCCTATGGAGGGATCGCTTTAGAATGATGCGATCTTATCCAAGTTTGCCTTCAAATAGGAAAAAAAAGTGATTATTGGATCGGCGAATTTTGAACTATGTTTAAAGTTTGATCTTTGATCTGTCTGTTATCAGATTTTGTTTTCACACTGAGAAATTGGGTAAAGACCACTCATCTCCCTCCTTACTCTCTTTCTCTCTTCATCGTCTTTTCCTCTTCTAACTCGATAAACCGAACTGAATCCAAACCAAAATTTTCGGTTCAGTTTGAACCGGTTTTCCTATTAGTTTGGTTTCAGTTTTAGTTTAAGGAAACCAATTTAAGTTGGTTTGGTTTCAAACATATATTTAAACTGACCAGACCTGAATCGTACACACCCTTAGCTATTATGCTGCCCTCTTTCTCCTGCTACCGATATGCTCTCGGCAACCAATGGGTTTAGACTGCAATCAAGAAGTAAATTATAAAAGGATGTGCTAAGGCTTGTTGAACTACTTCATAGTTTACATTCATGATTCAAGATTCAAGTCTGACAATTATTTGAATATGATATGGTGTGTCGGTTTCTAACTTTCTGTTATAAACTTGCATGGTACACATTTTAAATTGACATTATGCTGCTTATGCTAACATCTTTTGAGTGTCTTATATCTTTATCAAACAAAGCTGCAATAAAAAATGATGGGCATAACAAACTAAAGCTTTATAAATGTATTTTGGGCATATATGAGCTGAAACATTGTATATTTTGGGCAAAAATAAGCTGGAAGTTTGTTTGCGTATTTTGGGCCTGAAGCGAAAATTCACACCGAAAGAACATTGGCACTCTTTTTAATAGATGCTAGGATTATTATTTGATCGAGTCCACATCAGCAATTCATGATTCATATCCTGAAATCCAAGGGAAAACCCTTCAGTCATCTAACAGCAATTTAAGGAACTCCTGGATGCTGGTTTTACCCAGCCATCAAAAGCACCCTATGGAGCCCCCTTTTTTTCCTGGAAGAAGATTGATAGGGCCTCCATCAATGTATCAACTATCAGGCACTTAACAAGGTGACCATCAAAAACAAGTATCCCATCCCTCTAGCGGCAAGCCTCTTTGGTTGGCTTGGTGAGGCCCGATTCTTTATTAAGCTTGACTTGTAGTCGAGATACTATCAACTAAGGATCGCGGAAGGGGTCGAGGCCAAGATAACTTGTGTCATTATGTATAGCTCTTTTGTGATCCTGGTTATGCCATTCCATTTGGGTTGATGAATGCTCTAGCCACATTTTGCACCCTCATGAATAAGCTCTTCCAGCCCTACCTTACAAACAAGCAGCAGTTAAATTTTCGATGCACAAGGTTCATCTGTATGCATAAAACAGTGTAGAACAATTTAGCTTCAGCTAAGGGACACAGCATACAGCACCAAAACCTCCAACAATCGTATTTACACTTACCTTAAGTTAATGAAACCAGTACTAGAAAGTAGTAAGTGACAGAATGGGTACTTCATGTTGGGAAGAAGAATGACCAATATTCTTTGTTTTTTATGTTAGGAAGGAGGAGGAGGAGAAACAAGTTGAACATGTGCACATGCATGTGGCCATTGGACAAGAAAATCACAAGTTCGTCTAGGTTCTACTAGTTGATAAAATAATTAATACAAAACTACTTGCATCTATACTTCCAATATAGGACTAAAAACAATGAACTAGTTAGTAATATTACTGGCATGGGGGTTTTATAAATAATGTTCTGCCTAAGCATATCTTAAGCTGTATCAAAAGGAAAGAGCAGGTGGGGCCTTTTCCGTGCCGATGCTGGCATTTGTTTTGGTAGAAGATTATATCTGAAAAGTTTATTCTAACGGCAAATTACTTTGAATATTAGAAAATACATGCTATTCTCTGGTTAGCTTTGACTAAAGTTATCCATATCTCAACTCTAATTGAAGAGAATCTTTAGAGGAATGCTAAATTAACAAAGGGGTCTTGCGGAAAATTCTTAGTAAACAGTATCAGGGCCTCAGGAAATCATTGTGAGGGGTGACGTCCATGTTGTTAGGTGGCAGGTCCTTTGGGCAAAGCCTTCTTGCGGCCTCACTCTTTTAAAAGGGATGTATATAAGTGTTGTTGCTTGAGCAATTCTTCTCCGGGTTCCATATTGATCACGTTTCTCCCTCGACGTCATGCACGTCTGGTGGTAACTTGTGTGATCTAAAGAGGCACTTCGCGTTATGTTCCTGTCAATATTTTTATTCTCTGCTCCTTTTTGTACTTTCATTTGTTGTTTACGCGGGAAGGTCGTTTGCGGGTGAATAAACAGCCTTGGTATATCTTCCTTCCCCGCCTACCACCCTTCATCTTTGTTGGCTTAGTTGTGCTATTTCCACGGGCCCTTAGGCCAGGAGCTATTCTGAACATGACTTAGATCTTGATGGGTTGGCCGCCTCTCTCTCCTCCCCTTCTCATAATCATTCTATCGGGAATCAGGCTTGTGGAGAATCAAATCGTCAAGACCCGCTTTCAGAAATCCAGGTTATGCAATATATTCTACTATGGTTCAATTTTGAGTGGAGTGCCTTAACCGGTTTCATTTATTGCAACTGAGATATATTCATTGTCTAGGTGAATCTGGTTGGGCTTTGCCAAAGTCTTTCACTTGAAAAAAAATAAATAAAAAAACAATATTCTCTAAGGTATTCATTTAAAATAAGGATTTTTTTTTAATCTTTTCTTGGAGCAAGGTATACGGAAAGATGCGTATGTTTCAGCCTTGGTTTAGTGACTTTCAAACAAAATGAATTCTATGTTACCCTGTTACTCGCAAATTGGAACCATATTGTGCGTGTTGAAACAGCATATTCACGTCTCTACATCTTTCACTTTGATATTTCTCTTCAGTTATTCCTGCTTAATTACAGGCAGGCCATTTTAAGCAGTCTCGCATTTGGAATAAATGTGTTCCTCAATTATAATTAATTTTCAATGCATTAGCACCTCTCTGGTTCTTAATGGTTTTGATTTTGTCTCATATTTGGAATAAATGCATTCTTCAATGAGAATTAATTTCCAACGCATTAGCACCCCTCTGGTTCTAATGCATTAGCACCACTCTGGTTCTTAATGGTTTTGATTTTTAGTCTCGAACATTTGGAATAAATGCATTCCTCAATGATGATTAATTTCCAATGCATTAGCACCCCTCTGGTTCTTAGTGGTTTTGATTTTTAGTTCCTTGATGGTGGGTGATTCATTTGGCATTACTTGCTCGAAGATAGGAGGATTGAGGTTTAGAGTTCCTCCATTTGGCATGACTACTAAAAGACAGGCAGGCATATGTGGGATATTTTCAGTTTTTGGAAGTGAAAATTAACTTATTGTCTCCGTACCCGTGCCTTCCGCCAAACACTGATGCTCCTATATCTTGTATGGTAAAAATTGAGGCCCGACTTTATGGCAGTCGGAGGATCTCGCCTGGCGAATTTTTATAGCTTCCTATAATCATCGGTTTGTTTCACATTCATCAAGCTGGCAGCTGCAGTCCTTTGCATGCTATTGCTGTCTAGAGCATATGTATACACCTGGCATTTGCCTTGGTTCCGGTGTGGGCTCAAAAAGCCAAATGAGTTTTCTAATCAATTGGCTTTGCTTTGACAGAAAACAGAACTCTAATTTTATTGATGCGTATATGATTGGATATTAAAACATAGTTTTAGCTGTAGAAAAGTTTTCAACGAAATGGTAGCGCTCGAGTAGATTAACGGGTAACATCTCTGTACGAAGCTAAACTCGATTCACCATTTTCCTCATGACCAACCGAATTATTTAAAGGTCTGGAGTTGCATTGCTGCATTTGTGGTAGGTTGTGAAGAAAAGAGAGGGCACGGCGCGGAAGCCGTCTCTGCCGAATGGCTGGCCTGTCCAATATTCTTTGTGCTGAAACACAACCGTCCCTGAGACAGAAAAATGATCCTTTCACCTATACTCCTCGTATCCTGATAAATTTAAGATTTGTTTCTATGTCATTTAGTACAACCATTACGGGCTTTACCGGCTTGATAAGCTCTCATTCATGCAACAGAGATTTCTCCCTGCCACTTGTTACAAGGAGATTAGTGTGGCTTCCAGAAATTGATGCATCGTGAAGGCTGAATTGAGTTGACAAGCCAGCATGACATGGCCCAAAGGAACGTCGTTTCATCTGCACTAAACGGGCAACCTCGAAACATTTCCAGGGATAATGGACAGTGCCGACTCTTAACATCCAGGCGACTGGAGCAACAGATGGTGGTTCAGGTAGAGAGCAGAGCATCGCAGAGGGTTGCAGACAACTCATGATGAAAGAGTCTGCTTGACGACCCACCACATTATTTTTGAGCAAGGTCCTTTTTCTCCTGACCACCACTACAGGAATCCGGAGCGAGAAATACTAGACGATTCTCATTTACCTGTACGCCAGCAGAAAGCATTGGGGATTAAAAGAAAACATGTAGTTCTCCGCGTCCACCCTAATGTCCATATCAATCTTGTGATCTAAATATTTTGGAGGATACCCTTTTCTGCCCACAATAGAATAGACTTAGTAAATGCGTGGCTTGCATGATAAAGCCCCATATTTTACAACTTGATTTCACAAAAGGATCAAAACATCGCTGTACGATTGTTATGCATTAGGCAAGCGTCGTCTCCTGTCTGAGGCGAACTTAAGCAGCCTTTCCACAATCCACAAAGCTCCCAGGGTTGATGGTTATACTCTTAGTGCAATTGTCAGTCTTATAAATGCCTACGAGTCGGTCAGCTAGTTCAAACATGTTATTTCTTAGACTGCATGCAAAACAAAAGAATTGGTACGCACAGTTGCATGTTAGCAAGGGACAAAATCTGTAACAAGAATATAAATCAACTATTGACAATAACAATAAAGATTAAACCAATGCATGAACATAAATCACCCAGGAAAAAAAAAAAAAAACAAACGAGCTTACCTAATGATAATAAATTGGGCATCTCTTGTTCGCTCCTTGACATAATGACCAACGATCGAAACATTTTTGAAATCTACGAGGCAGTGCTAAAAGCCAGCTCAAAAGAATAATGACAAGAAGCAAATAGAAGAATGAATTGAAAGCACATACCCAGTGCAGCATCTATCTCATCCATAACATACAGTGGAGTGGGCTTGTAATGATGGAGAGCAAATACAAGAGCTAACGAACTAAGCGTCTGCAAGTATCAGTTTTGGTCAAACAATGATAAATGGCTTTTCTATCTGGACTCTAGGCTATACCAGTATTTAGATAAAACAGAATGTACTGGCAATTAAGATTTTAGGAATATCTTAGCATTTAAAAGCCAATTTTTATTCCAACCCCCAAAATTCAGGAACTTTAATTAAAGGTGAGAAGTAAATTTTTATTCTTACGAAATTTGAATTTGTGTAATTTCATTTGACTCAGAAGGAGGGTGTTTCTTATTAGTATGTCAGATCTGACTTAAATGGATATAAAAAGAAATACATGAAGTTTAGACCTAACTTTGGATAGGCTTTTGATAGAGCGGATGTAAGTATAAGACAAGGATTTTGCGATCTTTCTTTGGTATTAAACTACAAGTAACTTTCTCCATGCGTTTGAATTTAATATTTGATTGGTGTTTTCAAGTCTTGTCACTTTCAACCTTATGCATTCATTTGAATTTCTAAACTATATTATTGTAAGCCCAGGCCAAATAGCACATTCTATGTTAAGCCAATACCGGCACCTTGCAGAGGACGACATGATACTAAGGGCTATGCAACAGATTTCCAAAAACCAGTTTTATCGGTCAAAGGGCATGGATGTTAAATGTGTCAAATGAATAAACTCCATTTATTTTGCTTGTTTATTTATTCTATTATTTGAAATTGAGGGGGGAGAGAGAAGGATTAATTTGGCAAAGCATTACTGATATAAAAGGAATACTCTATATGCTACTCTCTTTGTGAGCTGATTGCAATGAAGTTGTACAAAAATATTCAAGTGATCTTAAATTCTTAGATTAAATGTCACTTCCTCTGGATTGCAATCACATCCATGGAATAGTTCTTACCCACCCATCTAATAAGAAATCAAGAGAGTCACCCTCATCAGCCACTTAACATTATGAACAAAAATGTAAACAATTTGTAACTCAATGACTTGTCCTGCTTGATCCATGCTTTCTTTTAGTGTGTCCGCTGAGAAGAAAGATTTATTAAAATAGGCTCTTACTTCTTTACTCTTCAATTTTTTCCTACCATCATAACCTTAATCTGAGCATCAAGGTCTCATATATTGGCATCAAGATCTGTTACCCCATGAAATAATTTTGACACATTGGTTTATTTCTTATATATTTTGGGTGAAGCAGTTTGGAACTAGAAAAGAATTTTTAAAATAATAAGAAAAAAGAGAAATATTCATGATGAATGTCCAAGTAAAAAAAAGGTAAAATGTTATTTCAAACTTCTTGTAATGGTGTCTCTATTATAACTATAAAGTGTACTTTTTGTTGATAGATCAATACATTCAACAAGTAAAAAGTGTTGATTTGCATATGTCATTAAATAGAAAAGAAAAGAAAGTATTCGCCAATATAAACAACAGTTTCAACCCAACAGAATAATATTGATAAATTACAATTTTGGCATCTGTCTAAATTTCATAGGTTGATTCAAGATTCTTCAAGCTAAACAATTTATTTCAAACTAAATTTCATGTCATCCCAAGTGATTTTTCATAATTTTGCCATCTATTGATATCGCTGCTAGTATTCCTTTGATATTATCATCCACATTATTCCTCCTCTTTACAAGCATATACACAGGTCCTTCTCACTTCCCACCAATCAGATTCATGCAATTGAACTGGTCCTATGGCCTCACATAATGTTCTTTTGGGTCTCAACAGAGCAGAATTTTTACTTGCACACAATGTTTGATCCAGTTGGAGACATCCTCCACTATCTTCTTCTAATTCAAGGTAGTCAAAGAAAGTTTTGTTTGGCAAAACTCTTGTTCCTCAATTTTTTTACCTCTGCCGCTATAACCATTTAGGTGCAACTGCCTGTATACTCAATTTTGTTACAACTATTATACTCAAAAAATTTCATTGATATCACCTTTTTAAGCTATTTTCATCCTAATCTAGAAATCTCATCTACCAATGCTTCAATAATTGCAAATAACAAATTCTAAATGCCTTAAGTAGAGGTAAGGAAAAAAATTAAAACAGAGTGAAGGTCTATCCTGACTTTGACATTGTAATCAAGGCTTCAAGCAAAAGCATACGTATGATACAGCCAAATGTTATGCTCTACTTTTCAAATCTTATGCTAGTAAAAATGAGGTAAGTTACCAAGATTATGAAATGGCAGGTAAAAGGGCGGAACTTACCCAAGCAGGCCATAGTAAGCAATAAGAGTATTGTAGTATGATATGTCTGATGCTAGAACATACCTTCTCACCACCAGATAAATTAGCAATATTCTTCCAGCTTTTCTTGGGGGGCCTAACACTGAAAACAACACCTTCTGAGAAAGGATCCAAGGAATCAACAAGTTCCAGTTCCGCATCACCTCCAAGAGTGATCATCTGCAGTCCAAATTAAAAATTTTCCATATATATGGTTTATAAATACTACTCTCATATTATGAGAAAAAAAAATGAATATACATCTTGATAAACCATCTCAAGAAAAACCAATGTTACAAACAGTTCATACAAATGACAATGAAAACAAGGGAAAGATAAAATTTCCAGCCACGCACCCCAAAATTTAACTTAAGAAGTTATTTGCCATACCTGATACATTTCCTTCAACTTTAGGGATATTATATTGAATCCCAACATGAATTCGTCTAACCTGAAATGTCATTCAACCAGGCAGCAATCTGATTAATATTTTCAGGAGCACATTAACTGGTCAGTGCACATATGGATTCACTTGAAATAGAAAGTGAGGAAGCACTTGCCGTTTCTTTCTCAATCCATCATATTGCCTTTTCAGATCATCACGCTCCTGTGTTGCGGCATTCAGCTCTTCAACACGTTCATTATACAAGAGAGCCTTCTTCCGGTATCTGGTCAATCCAGAATACTTTTTTAAGCATTTTGAGCAACAATGTTATGAAAGAAGTCCAACTAATGAAATATTCATACTCTGAAACTGAATCCAGGTTCGGATTCATGTCTTTCAGCTGAGCTTCTAGTAATGCCACTATTTCCATTGCTCTTTTCATATCACAGGCATCGTTTAGTGACTCATCACTTATAGTTGCTTGAAGCTTTTCTGGGTCAATTGCATCTTTTTGAATTCTGCCACCACATATACTCATTCAAAAAGCTAAAATGAACAATTGACTTGAGAGTTTCAGGAATGCAAAGCAATCGCAACTTACTGGTCCATGTGTTTCACAAGATCCCTCTGAATATCATCAAGCTTTTTATTAAAGCCCTTCACCTTCATTTCCCAGTCCTTCATAAGCTTCTTCATATCTTGCAATTTGTAATCAACATCAACCTGTAATATTGGTAAATGTTACTGTGGGTAAATGGCGGCGAAAAAAGGTAAGACGTTTGTTATAACAACAGCAGCAGAAAAGGATTGGATAGGTTCATCCAACAAAACCTCAGCAGCTCGTAGCTCATCCATAGATTTCTTTAGTTTGTTGTATTCTGCCTTTGTTTCATCCAGTACATCCTTATGCTGGTCAAGGAGCTGCAGAAAGCATAAGATTAGCACAGTGCATTTGAGATGAAGCCATGCATTTAACAATTACTTTAGTCACTAACACCAGGTTAACAAAAGCTAGCTTAATACCTCTTGAGTTTTTTTATAGTTTTCTTGAACCAAAAATGCCTTCTGCTCTATCTCTTTAAAAACAGTCATCATTTTCTCCTTCTCCTCAATAAATTTTTCTTTTTCCTTCTTTGACTCTTCAATTCCTTTAGTCAATTTTTTTACCATCTTCTCTCCAGTAGCGATCTTAACTCTGTGGCGGTTGATTTCAGTACTGGTTTTATCGATATCCTGAAAGGAAGATTGCAGATATCAACAAGATATTTTCTGGCACCAAGACAATCCACTAAAACATATACTCACAGACTGGATCTTCATGACTTTTAACTTTTGATTTTTCAGCATTTCACCGCCAGCATTTTCAATTTTCTTCTGAAGTTCAGTGGCCTAGAATTACATAAAGAAGCAAACAAGTTATCAAAAGTTGCACAATCCCACCGGTACCAATAACTGTGTAACCATTACTATATGTCTGAAATTATCCAGAAAGCAGATAAATTACAAAGCTTGTGGAAGGAACATGCTTTTAGGACATATATGCTCTACCAAGACAGGAGTTATTCTCCATGTATCTGCAACTTGAAACTAGTAAGAATTCTTCAAAACCAACTCTTATATTTGACCACTTACTCTCTCTTTAAGATTACTAGAGCATTTAACAAGTCTCTCTAGTTCTGCTTGCTCAGCAGATATAATTCTATCCAGCTCCTTCAATCTGTTCACCTCATCTTTTTTCGGTTCTGTTGCAGACTTCAGTGAATCAAGCTGTTTTTCGATGTAGCTGTGTTGAACATTCAGACTGTCTATCTGCATGAGAGAGAATTAACACATCATGGCATCAAGTGCACAGTCATGAGGCACATGGAAACACAATATAGAAATTATCTGCTGCAAACAGAAGCACAACAAATACTTGCCTCCTTCTGACTCTTAGCTAATTCCATTTCTAAATGGGCTTCAGCTTTCTCAGAGGCCTGATAACGCCTTGTAGCTTCACCAATTCTTTGACGCAAGTCATTGAGTTGGTCAACAAGTTGTGCGAGCTCCTTGTCAGCATTTGCAACAGCTTCTCCTGAAACACTTTCCCTGATTGATGTACCCATCTTACCACCTCGGGGCTTGCCCCCACCACCACTCATTGTACCAGACTTCTCAAAAAGTGCACCTTCCAGTGTCACCACACGTCGAAATTCTCTCTCTCCACCATACGCAATTCTAGTAGCCTAACACAAGAAGGAAAAGGACTTCAATCAAAGATGAACAATTTTTTTTCAATCATTACTATCAGGAGATGATTTTTTGCATCATAGGCTGAGTCTCCAAGAAGGAAAAGGTAATAGCCGATGAAGTCTTGCAAGACCAACCATGAAACCCGTACAGACAAGTAGCAACAATGAGTCCATAAAAATTCCTAAAATAAAGCACCGGAAAAATCTAATCTCTCCTTTAATAAATGTCAGCTCAAGCTGCTCAACAGCGGCTAATATTTACTCGCACAGGACCTTCTGTGAACAGATAGTTTTCTTAGTGACAGCTCAGAATAAATTACACACTGCTGAAAAATTTTAGGCACAAGTATATGAATCATTCCTAGCAGCCAAAATAAAAGCATAACATTTGGTTAGCCAGGTGGTGACAGCATATCATCTCAGAAACACAAAGCAAGAAGATTGTCCCACCATGTATACCAATTTTCATGGAAACCAGAACTGTGGAAGTCATGAAAAGAGTAAAGAACCTTACTTGATCAAGGTCTTTTGCTACAACAGTGTTTCCCAATGCAGCAAAAAAGGCTAGCTTCAGCCTCTCATCCTTTACTGTAACCAGATCAAAAAGGCGAGGAACTCCCTCGGGGGTTTTGACTTTCTCCTTCAACTTGCGTAGATGATCTACCTGTTTTTCCTGCATTAGAATATAAACAATTTATACTTCAAGCATGACAGCTCAGCAACAACATAGGCAAGATGCCATAACTTGCGTAGTGTTTCCCAAAACAAGGCTGTATTTAACATTTAGGTGAAAAATTCAGTGAACTAAGATTTCTGTTGTTGCTGGACGGCAAGGATAAAGGAGACAAGTTGAAGGAGTTATGGCAAATAAATGTGCAAATAAGAGTTTAGATTTGATAAACATAAGGATTTTTTTAAGTCGATAATATAGTATAATCTAGATCTGACGTCAAGAGATTCAAAATAGCTTCTTTGCAGAAAGAGCGTACAACAAAGAAAAAATCATGATCTATATGAGTAGGAATTATGTTAGTCAAGGTTGTCAAAAGTAAAAGGAGCCCTTAATGTTGTATGCTCTTTCTAAAGGCGCTCATCTAAAGAAGCAAGGCACCAATTTAAAGAAAATTCAAGAAAATCATTAAAAATAAATACCATTTGTATCTAAAAACA
Organism: Phoenix dactylifera; assembly: GCF_009389715.1. Classification (NCBI taxonomy): domain Eukaryota; kingdom Viridiplantae; phylum Streptophyta; class Magnoliopsida; order Arecales; family Arecaceae; genus Phoenix; species Phoenix dactylifera. The sequence goes on along the minus strand of NW_024067669.1, from coordinate 2,111,586 downwards.
ACACTACCATCATAACGTTAATTGTTCAAATTTTAACATCCCAAATCATAATCATCTAGAAGATTAGACATCATTTTCCACATATTTCAAAACATCAATGAAAAAACCACTTCACCTGACATGTTTTTACAAAAGGCAGCAAAAGTTAACAATTGGACATCCTAAACTATCTATGAAGTTCAAACAACATCAAATTCCCACTTTTTAGAACGTATTTCTACACAAAACATAACAACAAAAGTAAATATCTACCATCCTAGAGTAGCTTCAACATTCAAGCCTTCAAGCATTGTCATATTAATCACAACTAGAAGTCTCGTCGCTTCCATCTCCACTAGATCTATAATCATCATTATACTTGTCTATCTCTTGTCAGAATTAGCCTCCTCCATTAACCCTCATTTGATATCAAGTTCGCTGGACAAAATAACTTTAACACCACTCTCAGGAAAAAAAGGCATAAAAGAGAGTTAGGGTGGGTAATGGATCAGGTCTGGTATGGTTCAGGTTAGGTTGACATATAGGCACCAGGGGAAACTAGTCAACCCAATCTGACCAGTTTATTAATCAGGTCAAAAATCCAAACAAAACCCCACCTTTTTATTAAGCAAGTAACTTGACTCGACATGCACAATAAACAGGTCTAATTAAGTCAGCTCTATGATAACATGTTAAAAGGGTCTTAAATGGGTTGGGCTGTAACCATGTCAATTGACCTAATTATTAACAGGTCAAAACAAGTTAGACAAGTTAAATAGTTCAGACTCCGGACCTAAAATCAACCCATTTAGTAAATGGTCTAAGACAAGTCGACCCATTTACAACTAAAATATATTTATGTCAAACCCAAACATTCTTATCTCAAGTCCGTTGTCAATCGAGTTGGCATATGAAGTCACAAAATTGCCTCCCTTAAGAATAGGCTTGCAACCTAATGCTTCTCACCTTGGCCTAGGTGCTTAACTAAACAATGCATTGCTAAATCCACCATGCTTAAGGATTTTTGAGGTGCTCCAGAGCTGCCTCGCCTCACTCAAGTGCCTTAGACAACACCAATGTCAGTGTTTATGGGAAGGGGAAAAAAGATAGATTTCCAGATCTTTACAATGGATATGGTACAGACAAATCAATCATAAAAGGCTTTAAAGTTGGTCATTGATGGAGAGATCAATGCAACTAAACCCAAAATTCATCCTTGGGTCTCAATGCAACTAAGCCCAAAATTCACCCTTGGGATCTTGAAATGTTGTTCACCTTCAATATGGAATCCACGTAATAAAAGCACTTTGCTGAAATTAATTATGATTATTAGCACTGGAGAGTGTGAGAGAGCAAGCAAACAAGGAGGGAGGGAGGAGGATTGACTATATTTAATTCTTTATGTACCTAGTCACCTATAAAACCCCTCATCACTTTTCCTATTATGATGACAAAAACATAAAGCAATCTCTCAAGCACTTATGCCACCCCGCTTAATAAATACAATATTCAGTGAATAATTGGAAGTAGGGGGCACCTAAAGATTAAAAGAATAATCAAGAAATATGCAAAATCAAACCTTTAGTGACCTTCAGTGACAATTTGATGCTCATAGACAATTTAAGAGGGAAAAGGCAAAAATACGTAAAGCAACCTAACAACACGGTGAAGTTAAAGCATAGTATCTTCTCTAGAAAAGACAAAGTAGATCACTCTCCTTCTATTCCTGTGGAGAAAAAAGAAAATACATAACTAAGTATTCCAAATAAATCAATAGCTCATAAGATCACATCCATCCATCAGATATTCCTCTTGCTACTTCATCATTTTTTTTATTAACATTTTTTAGTTATGTATTTTTTTTAGTTTAGTTGTGTTGTATCTTCTTATCCTTTTCTCCTGTATTCTGTTTTACATTCTGTTTTTACTTTTTCTTGGGTTATTTCTTAATTTATTTTGTTTGTATTCATTATTATATATACTTATCTTTCAGTAGACATGCCTTTGTCATTGCCCTTTTGCTAGTAAACATGAAAAAGAATACTACTACTACTCTTTGAAGGTCAGAGAAAGGTGATCAGAGATAAAAAGATTCTGAACCATTGTTTAACTCTAATGTATGGTAATTGTATGCCCAACCAATACTAGAAAAATACTTTAAACTTCCAGCATTTATATTGACCTACACAGTTCGCGCAAGCACATGGTGGTCGGCAAGATAAAATACAAGGTATATAAATTTTTTTATCATAGGCAAACTATTTATGTAGCTATCTAACCTATGCAACATGGCGGAGAGTTGCAGAAAGGACATGCAGAAAAATTTTAGGAAGTAAAACGTAAACCAGCTAGCAAGTACCAGGATCATGAAAGTTGCGATGCCCAGATTTTTCCTTCGAAGCAACTCCACACATGCTTGTGCTGCAAGTGTTGTCTCGACCACAATGAAATCAAGTCCAGGACATGCTGTTGATATGGCAACATTATATTTTCCTGCAGCAAGTCGAATTTACTAATATAAGTATCCACAAACCAGAGCATACCCTCCCCTCGCAGTTTGGGGTAATGGAGCAGGGTTGTTAAAAAACAAAGAGATTGAATGATAGAGATAATGATGGAGAAATAAATAACACATAGATATGGAATTTTAAGTGTCCAGCAGAAAGGGATACAAATTCCACATATCGACATGAAAGAATGATTCCAGGTCTTTCCTTTCGCACAGTCTTACAAGTGAATGATGACCAGAAAGGTGTCAAACCCCCCACACGCCCAGGGTAATGGATAAGATTTCTGTTTAAATTCTTTTCAGTCTACCAGAGCATGAAAGTTACTGGAATACACTGGCATGCATTATCTTTAAGCAAAGCTCAACCTATTATTTGCCCCCCAACCTATGACTTTGAAGCATCAGTAGCAGTTATGCCATCAAATATTGGTCCAAGTAAAACAATTCCAAAGATATTCTTTCACAGCATAATTCAGTCTGAGACATGTGACTACTTTTGATCATGAAAGCTTGCATCTACAACTTGCACTCTGCTATTATGTTAGGCATATCACTAATTCTAGGCCCCAAAAACATCATCTTGCCAACAAATTATAAATCAGACCTAGCAGCATCTCATAACACTATGGTGTAATTAACTAAATTAAAGAAACAGTGAGCACATTTCTGAATAGCATATTTTCTTATAAAAATAGAAAATACAGTTTCAGCATGCATATGCACTAAGCATTTGCAAATAAGGCTACGAAATTATGATAATGCCTTAATATGCAACGTGATAAAAACCTGAAATACAAGAAATTTACCACTCTTCTACCAAAAATAGCATCTGAACAAATGTACAGTACAAACCAAGAAACCAATACTTACAATAAGCTTTGAGCCATCAAGATAAGATTTTATATATATAAAAATTTGAAGGCAATCTTAAGTAAATCAAATATATGTGAACAAAACTCACCATCAATTGCACCAAGATGCCCTAATCGACCATAAATTCCTTCTATTTCCTTTGACTCTTTAGCATGCAATATTGCTTTTAGAACAGACCCCTGACTCCTTTCTGATTCCAGAATAGACATAAATTCTGTAACTTTCTGCCTGGCTGCTTGTTCAAGAGGAATAAGTAATTCTTGCTTCTTTATGCATTCCTGTGGAGCGTCCCATTTTTATAAATTATACTATAAAATAACTACACAGCAGGGGAAAGGTAGGATGGAGTTATGATACAAATGGATACCTGTTCCAGTTTACGAGCCTCCGATGCTTCAAGCCTGTTTTTCTCTATCATAGTTTGGACCTCAGCATTATGTGTCTTCTTTTGTTTGATTTTGCCCACTATATCGTCCATTTGTCGCTGAGCATCCTCAAATGCTGCCTGAGCAGCATCATGCTGAAGAAAGATGGAAATGATCAAACCAGCTCAAAGACAGTATCACAAGTGTACAAGTTCTAACTAGAGAGTTTCGCAGACTGCATGATACATGACTAAGCCATGCAGATAAGTAGAAGGAAAAGAAAGATTAAGAAAAGAGTCCTGCCATGTGAAACAAAAAATAAATATATACCATAAAAATTCCCAAGATTTTACTTAGTATGTATAACAAGATAGAAAGTGTCAAAATGCTTTAAAAAAATCAGATTAGTCAATATGATTACAATAACTGTATGCTCCTAGTCTTGGTTTTTATATAAATTCAATGTATACTCCATTAGTCAAAATAAAGGTACACCCACCTTTTGTTTCAAAAGCTTACTTTCAGCACAAGCAACATCAAGTTTTCCTTTGTGCCCAATCAGTTGGTTCTCCCAAGGTTCCAACTCCGCGCGAACCTCCATGAGCTCAGAGCGATGCCTCTCAGTTTCATCTGTCTCTCGAGAAAAGAAAATAAAGCAAAGAATACTCAATAGAACAGTAGTAACCAAGGAATTGATCAAAAAGATGGCTAAGATCAATAAAGAGATGATAGATGTTTTGAGAAAAGGTTCACCTTTAGATCTTTCTTTTATTTCTTCCAAGATTTTTTCTTCATCCAGCAGGAGGCGTTGCAGCTTTGGAATCTCTTGCTCAAGTTTTGGAATAAGATTTGAAGATTCCTCATTCTCCTTTAGAAGCTCATCAATTTTAGATGTGTCCTGTGATTCGAAGATTCCTCATTCTCCTTTAGAAGTGACTCAGGTGCATATCATTTCTTAGCTGGAATATATATGAAATATTTGAAATACCTTTTCAAGTTTGTTCTCTGTTTTTTTGATTTTTTGCTTTAGGTGCTTTAAATCTTCTCGATATTTCACATCTTGTCTCTCAAACTCCTTGAATTGTTCTTTGCAAGTCCTCATGTCAGTATCAAGCTCCTGAACATTTCATCAGCATAAGTACCAAGAAGAAAATGCAGTTAGTACCACATGCATATGGCAACATTAAGAACACATCATCAAAATGCATATTAAGGGATAACATAGATGATGTTTAAAGTGGAAAGATTTAAAAAGTAGCAACGCAAATTCTTTCAGGGGTTTGGAGTAATGACAGCGTACGAAAACTTGTGTTTAAAAATTAGGAAGCCAGGAAAAATTTGCATCAAGGTTTGCATTAAGGGGAGGAAAGAAAAAAGTTATCCCAGTGTACAGCAAATACTTGGACTAGATAAAACAATTGGTTAGTTTTAAAAGCTCATCTATACACATAGCCAAGCATGATAGATCACTAGGGGAAAAAACAATTACGCCAGTGCACATGAAAATCCCGTGGAAAATGAGATTTAGACTGGACAAATTTGATTGATTTGAAAAGCTGGTTATTTGCATAAGATTATTGTGCATCTGATAATAAATTAGATAGTGTCCCCAACCGTAATGGTATGTATAACACAGAAATTCGTTGCACATTTGTCGATGCTAATTAGTATTATCAACTTGCTCTATTGCACATTAGTTTCTATATTGCTGTCATACTAATTAAATATCATTGTTATTAACAATGCTATCGATGTGCATCCTCTGCCATGTCTACATGACTGAGTGGGAAAAGAAAAAAAGAAAAGAGAAACCTCTGCATATAACTAACTAATATCAAGTGACTCACTCATCTCTCACACTCATATAGGTTTTCTGGGGAAAATAAAAAGAAATACTCGTACTTTTCAAACGTGCAAACAGTGGCCATCATTTTGCATGACCTTATTTAAGCTAGAAGTTAAACATTGTAATAACCAAATGAAATCTTGCTGACAAGAGCATCCGAATGTAGACTAATTCCTGTTTAAAAAAGATTGCTGACCAAATTATCACTTTCTGAAATTATTAATGTGACATTACCTGCCACTGTAAGACATGCATTTTCATACTTAAAATATACAATAATAAAAATAATATATGGACAGAATTCAAGTTAGGTTGACAATAAGTATCATGGGACAAAGGAAAACTACTTGCTTGTCATGATTAGCCCTGAGCTCTGTGTCTAGTGAGGCTAATGGAGAGCATCAAATGTCTTCACAAGCAAATATACCTCTTGTCTTTTCATATATCTGTTGTACACAACCTCTAGTTCCTTCAAGGCTGTAGAATTTTGTTGAATCTTCTCCCTGGGATATGAAGCAACATTTTTAGCTAGCACATTTTCTATATTTGCAAAGTATCAAGAAGCAGTGACATGACGACCTTTCATTTGTGAGATTTTCTTGCAAGCTGGATACATTCTCTCGCAATGGAGCAATACGGGAGGTAGCATCATCATAGGCCAATTTAGTCGCCTTCTCTTGCCATTTCAGAAGGGTTAGTTCCTTCAGCATATAGGCTTCTGCTTCATTCTTGACACTCTACAGAACAGCATGTACATAAAATTAGTTCCTTTATTACGAACAGTGCAAGAAGACAAAGCATGTATTTCACCTCCAAGCTGTCCCTTTCTTTCTCAGCTAACTTCACCAACTGCACTGCTGCAGTACGTTTTTCATTGAGGACCTCAAGCCTACAAAGACCAAAATTTTGTATAGCAATGATGTGAAGAATCTTTGTAAGGATAAAAGCTATCAGCTCCGCAAATGACATGACTAGAATGATGTTTTCACATAACTGTGGTAAAATTTCATAAATAAAGTAAAAAATATGCAATAAGCAAACACTTTTACAGGAGAAAAAAAGGAAAGGATATATGGATAAAAGTGGAGGTGTAAGACAAAGATATACCATGATCCTAAGCCAGTACGAAGCCAAAACACAGAAACAGCCGGATCTAAGAAGTTCAGCTATCTGAACAACTCGAGCATATCTGCCGAAGAAGTATCGAGAAATGCTCTCGCAAATCCTTTTCTTTGACCTGGCATCTCCCTGAATCATATGGATTTTCTTTCCTTCCCTACCAGATGCCAAAATTGCATCTGGGATTGTCTTCCAAAACATACTCCACTTTTTGCAAATTGAGGAGTCAGAGATGTGCAAGAAGAATTATAAAAAAAAAAATTCTAAGTTCCGAGGGGCACCCATATTATGGAGGCCCTTTTCTGTTGTTAACACAAAAACAGGTATGAGATCTGAACTCAGATCTGATTTACAGAAGATAATTGCTTCACAAGCAGTGGAAATGAGGAGAAATTGGAAAAGAATAGAGAAGATTAAGAGTGGAGAAGGGAGAGGACTAGCGAGAGGATTAGAGGAAGAAGGTAGAAAGGTCTCCAGCCTGTTTATTTCTCCAAGTACAACATAGAAACTTCAATGACCCCCTAAAGCTAAAAGTAAATATTGAAAAAACACTGAAAATAACTCCTGACGCATCAACGCGCCTCCAAGAAAGGTTAAAGGAAAGGATGTAACCTATAAATTTTTAAAATGATCATTGGTGTACCCCGTAAAAATAGGAGCTCAACACTCTCACAACAAGTGGTTCACATTCATACAAATTTTTTGCACCCTGAAATGTCTCACTAACAAGCTCAATAACATAATGAGCATCATCTGTTGATGCCCACCAAACAACCACATATGGTAATATGCCATATGACATGTACGACTTATACTAACTAAATGCACGTTCCACCTCCTATAGGTATATCTTTCCAACACTTGAGACATTGCATGAAACGAAACTGGTTGGTTCTCAATTCTCAAATATGCTTGTTGCAGGTCTTATTATTAGCTCAGCTGGTTTCATGATTTCTCTCTGGCTTGTAAAATTGATTCCTTTAAAGAAAGGGTATTTCTATGCATCATCTATGTTCTTATAGATTAGAATTATAAAATTATAACACTTTCTCTTCTCCAATTATCGAGCATATTCACTGTTTCAGAATCTCACTAGTAATTTGATCAACCAGCCCAGCCTAAATAATAGCATAATCCTCCACACAACTGCCAGAATACCATATGTCCTAAGGCCTTGCCCCCTCTACATTATTTCAACAATTCCACTAGTTCAGCTATAATAACCTCCAAATGTTTATGTCAGTCTACTTGGTTCTTCTATGTATGTTTCACTCGAAAAAATTAATCATATTCTGATCTAATAATTTACAATATTATCTATTCCAATCATCCATGTCTGAACTGTGAAGCAAGAGCAATGTCGCCTCACTCCAGACTTTATATGATTTATACCCCTATTCTTCCAGTACCTCAATAACGTGGTTTATAGATGTATGTGTGTCCCTCCCTTGCGACTAGTCTACTGTATATATCACCATGAGTTGTCAATTTAAGCATACTTCTTGATTATTTGACTTCTCATGAGGAGACATGGTATCATCCAATGCAGTATATTATGTTGATATGTTCATTCCTCGATCTTTTGCAGTGAATGCAAAGAATATTCTAAAATCTAAATGAATTTATGTGGACATTGGAAATCACCGAATGCAAGAAAATGGAATATATAACACCTTGTCCATACGACATGCTATCATGCAGCAGCTTTGCTCTACAAGTTTTTTTTTTGAAATATATATATATTAGCACATGACTAGCATTCCCATAATTGTTAGTTTTAAAATAAGTTATGTGCAGAGCAATGCTAGCATGACTATACACTACTCCTCTTTGCCAATCAAGCAATTTAAGAATCCACTAAAGTAGTTATACCTTAGCATTAAATTTCTAGCTTGCATGCATATGTAAACCAAGAATATATCAAAAAGTTGAAGAATGAAGAGATGTGCAGTGCCAGATTTTTTCAAGGAAAGAAATTAAAATATCAACTTACTGTTTATAGGCTTCTTCAATCTTGTCTATATATTGATTTGTTCCAATGATATCCTCAAGATATTCTAAGAAGCCTTCATCATGGGGCCCTTGAGCCTTTGGTTTCATTAGTGAGATCTGCTCAACTTCACCCTGAGTAGCAATCATGCAAATGTCATTTGGTTAGGGGAAGAAAGAAAAAGTTACTTTCCTTTAGTAGAATCCAATTGCACCAACAGGGAATAAGATCATAAACCAATTTCTTTTTGGGCTTGATTTTGTACAATATAACCAGCATCCTTTACCCCAACTACTAGGGATTTTAAGTATGAGCCATTATTTTCCAATCATTTCTTTTAAAGCCTAAGCCTTCGCCAAATAAGATATTTTTGAGAACAACTCTTGCAAATTATGGGCCCAAGTACTCAAAATAATAATAATAATGATGGTAATAGATCACAGACCTGGAGGATCAAAAACCGATTGTTGTCCAAATCCACTCCTTTTGCTTTCAGCTTCTTGGTGACCTCAGTGAAATTACTTCCACGATCATTTATGTAGTACTTAGAAGAATTGTCCCGGAATGCAACTCTAGTAATGATAAAGTCGCTGCCCTCAACAGCCTTGTAGGTTTCATCATCCTGAATGATCAGAGCACCCAAAAATGAGAGTCTGGTATGATAATTAATCTCCAAACAGCAAAAGGCATACCAGATCAATAATTTCTTGAAAGTGAACAGAAACCCCAGCGCTTTCCAGGTTTTGGTGGTTGCTGGAATGATGTATCAGCTCGGATACTTTGTTCAGGCGCATCTTCAATCAAAACAACCAGCATTAGTATCGTTGAAAAAAATCATAAGTAACTGGTGACGAATTATATTGATCACCATTCAGTTTTTATCATTAATAGCTTTTCCTCTTTGATTGGTAAGTCGTGATAGACCTAGAAAACCTCAAGATTTCAAGACCAAAAAAGTACAGGCGAAGCATGATAGGATCTCTTCGCATTTGATGGGTCAGTTTATACCGGAATGGAAATTTACCTGCTTTGCCCGCTTCCCAAACACAAAGAGCATTGCATCGATGACATTGCTTTTTCCGCTCCCGTTAGGCCCTACAACCGCCGAAAAGCTCTGCCAAAATAGGATGTTGATTTAGAGGAGTAACAAGAAAATCAAAAATTCCCCCAAAAAAATCGATTCTAGGGTTTGCAGATGACGCCACTTCAATCCCCTCTATATAGACAAATACCCAAAAAATTATGAAATTAGTTCGACAGAAAGTCACGAAAATTAGGGAAAATGGCGCTGGCGAACAACGCCTAAACGGCATTCCGGGGCCTTTTGTTTGCAGATTCTGCTGGGTGTATTCGTACCCGTGTAGTATGATATGCCCGTTCTTAGCAAAAAAAAAAAAAAAAAAAAAAAAAAAAAACAACAACAACGCCTAAACGGCATCTGATCCTTAACAATCTCAAGAAAGAATAATTTATAGTAAAATAAGGAGTAGGTCAGGGGAGACTGGAAAGACCTTGTGGAAGGGGCCAATCCGCTGCTCGCCGGCGTAGGATTTGAAGTTCCGCAGCACCATTTTCTTGATGAAGAGCCGCGGCTTCCTCGACGACGGCGCCGGCGACCCAATTCTTGGATCCATGCCTGGATCTCTCGACTCCGTCTCCATGGCGGCTTCCGTGAGCTCTATGGTAGGAGGGTTCTTGGGGTTTAGAGGGGGAAAACGAAAAGAAGGGTTTCGAATTTTTTGGGCGGTTTGGGAGGGAATGTACGCGGAACTGTCCATTTCTAGCGGGTTCCATAGCGGGTCGTCTCTTGGATGCGGGTGGCTACCGAAACCAAAAACCCGTTAACCCGGATTGGGTCCCTCTAAATGTTGGTGGATCACGTCCATAATTAGATCCAGGCCTTGCCACCTGGATTGATGGATGCAATTTTTTTTTTTTTTTGGTTAGAGCGGGTATATTCATACCTGACGAGTATGAATGCACCCAATAAAGTCAGAAAATAAAATTCCCCAAAGTGCTCAGGGTACCTCACCGTCTCCAGCCCACAAGATACCTTCAAAGTGACTGGCCACGTAAGCAGCCAGCCAGCCACCCAATTTGTAGCCCTATTGGCTTCTCGAAAGACATGCTTGGCCTAGAAAGCCCTCGTCCCTCGCCATAGCCCAAATGTCATGACATGCTGCTATTCAGCCCATTTTTACTACAGTGATAACGTCGAGTTCAGTCATGCCTCAAGTCTCTCCCTCTCCCTCTCTGACACACACAAACACATGTGATTTTGATAGATATTTTTGTATGAGCTTCCAAATCTATGGTCCTCATAAAAGCATATAGTTTTGATTTTGATAGATATTTTTGTTTGAGCATCCAATTCTATATTTCTCTATGTTCCATTTTTATCTAGCCAAGCCGTAAAACCCATCAGGTTTCTCCTATTTAAAGAGACAAAAAAATGAAACAGTCGCTACATATTTATGACTGTTATTTTAGATTGATTAAAAATTATTTTTTCCAATGAAATTTGATTTTTTTCCCCATCTTTCACCTGCAATACACATGTTAAACATTAGTGTCTACTATTTAAATGACAAGTATTCTTATTATGGTCGGACTCTCTTTTGTAACCAAAGATTTTTTTTTTTCATCTGGTTGAATTTTTTTGAGAAATTTTTTAAAAGTATATTTGAAATTTTTGACAGGATAGGATGAAGAGACTGAATATGCCAATAAGAACCGATGACGTAGAATCATCTCGATGCTTTAGCCTATCTTTTGCAAGATGGAATAAAGGTTTGCATTGAAAAATACTAAAGTACGGTGGGTGCAGAATTCACTTGGTGCTTGTAGTGGTACAAAGAAGAGGTGTACAAGCTTGGTTTACATTGGGGTAGCCAAAAATTCATATATATAAAGTGCGAGAGATCTTGAATGGAATCTTCTTCCTCTATTTATTATAGATTGGTAATTATTTTCGATAACAACCACTTGCACTTTTAAGCGATTTTTTGTTTTGGTGACTTGATTTTTTATGGATGGGGATGATTACTTGCATTAATAACTCCTTATTATATTAACAACTCCTAAATAGTTAGTTTCAGCAATCAACCATTCAAATACAGTGGCTTGTATTGGTGACAAGCGACCAAATTATGAACAAAGTTATTAACTAAATATTGGTCAATGTAATATTATCAACTACATTTATCACACTTGGTTAATTATTTTGGGGTGTTGTTGCCGCTCAAACCGGCTCGACCGGATGTCGAGTTACCAGGATCACTGCACACCTCCATGACGATGGTTCGGTGGCTACTGCGCTTGATCGGTAATGATCTCGATACCGAGCATATGTGAGTTGCTATTAGACGGTGAATAAATGGCCTTAATCAGTGCTTCGACACTAGCTCAAATCTGAAGCAGCAAAAACAAAAAAGTCTACCTACCATAGCGTGTTCAGTGAGAGATCTTTCGATGCCTAAGTTAAACACATCTCTCAAAAAATAAGAGGAGACTAAAAGAGAACTTATCTGAAAAATCGTCGGAAATGCAATATATAGACGAGGTCGGAGTCTACCGCCTAATAATTTGGAGCCATACACTAGTTAACAAGATAATAAACAATGTATCTTGCCTGTAAATTATGCTCGAATTTTTGGGTTGTGTGGATCGCATTTGTTAGGAAACGGTTAACAATCACGACCGAGTTGTTTGGAGCTATGAAGAGAATTTGAAATATAGAGAATTCTTTGTGCATCTTTTGGGTTAGTCATATAATAAGCTTTAAATGGTTTGCAGCTTGATGGCTAGCCTTTATTAGTCAGTTTGCTTTGCTGGTAGAGATCGGTTCCAAGAGGCAACGGATGTAAAACAGTAGCATAATCTTTTTCATTATAAACTGCAGGCTGACTCCGTGGGATATATATATATTGTGCAGACCTGCATAACTATTTAAATTATTAGTTTTTGAATAAAACGCCAACGACATGGCACGTGAGAAAAAAAGAGCTTTACCACCGACAGCTGGTATAGGCCTCCCAGGCCTATATCAAGTGGGTTGTAGCCTGTAGATTTTACAGGGACACGAGTCAAGGTACGTAGGGCCCGATCTTGCATGCTTGCCGTGCTCATGCACACGTCTACGTATGTTCAACAATCAACCAACAAGGAGAATCTAGTTTTTTCTGGCGTTTTGGTGGGCTCTGCATGCAAATCTAACATCCATCTTCATTCTGACCAGTATCTGAATGGCGACAGCCCCAGCCCTTCCACCAGAGATATTGGTAGTTTCCTCCGTCGTGTTCAATAAGCACTTTAGCTGAAGGGCAGCCACTTTATACGTGAGAGAGGAAAACCAAACAGTGCATGGATGTGTTTGGTGAAAAAATTGATATATGTTACCGCTAAATTTTGAACCGAGATCATAGTGATGTTCGGCTTGCTCTGAGGTTTGTAAGAATCGAACTAAATGAGGTTGGATAAGACTGAGATGAGAAAGATCTGGTTGCTTTCAAAACCAACCTATAAAAAGTTCACTTGTCGTAAAGTTTCCGGCGGGAGACCCTCCGATGTCTAAATTAGAATTATAGAACAACAGTGTGGAAGGAAGAAAATTTATAGAGAGAAGTCTCTAAATGAGCTTACATGAAGATCTCCGGACCTCCTCTTTATATAGAGTAGTATACTGATCCGTTATCTGATTTGGCGCGACGTGCCTTAACTATATGGTAATAGTCGGTCGTACGTTAACAATGTAGCAACTATCCTGCGTAAGCAGCACGTGGCGGCAATTATGCCGATTATGTGTTGACTACGATATCTATAACTACTAGTCTTTATTAGTACGAGCAAAATGATATCTCAATTTTTATTGAAGTTGTTCACTTCGGTTAATACCGATGGTCTAATCCGAGGCGAAGACATCCAATATTTTTCTCAATCTCAAGAGACTCTCGCTATTACATACAATAATTTTATATAATGTTAAATATCGTGACACCAGACGGACTAAACCAATTCATCTTATCATACCAACATAACTCTCACATGAACACGAAGAGAGCTAGGCAAAAACAAGAGAGAATCGAGCCTATCCATCCAATGGTAACCCCAACAACCCCTCTCGTAATCCTTATATTACTTTCAGTTAAAGAAGATACTGAAGTTATTCATGCTAGCAGACTTCCTCACCTTCCTTGCATCCCCGCAAGCTGGGCGAACAACTCATTGGCCACCGCCGTGCTAGAATTCTCCACTGCATCACGGCTAATGGCACGGATCTCAGCCGCCTCCTCAGCCACCGCCCGAGGGGAATCACCCTCCGATGAAGAAGAAGATCTGGCAGACACGCTGCCGTCGCCTTTCTTAGGAGCCGGCGGCGTCGGGGGGTTGGCATCTTGCAGCTGGAGCGCGTACTCGAGGTTCCACAGCACATCGCCCATCGATGGCCGGTCGACGCCGTGCTCGGCCAAGCATTTCTCGGCGGCCTCGACGAACTTGTTCAGCGAGTCATTGTTGATCGTTCCAGCGAGGTACGGGTCGATGATCTTTTCGATCAGCCCCTTCCTCTTCCACTGCATTGCCCACTCAGCGAGGTTCACCTGCTCCCTCGGGAGCGCCGGGTTGATCGCCGGCCTCGCGCAGAGGACCTCGAGCAGCACGACGCCGAACGAGTACACATCGGACTTCTCAGTGAGCTGCTGGCACCGGAAGTACTCCGGGTCGAGGTACCCGAAGCTCCCCTTCACAGCCGTGCTGACATGCGTCTGGTTCATCCCCGGCGCATCCTTCGAGAGCCCGAAATCGGAGACCTTGGCGATGAAGTTCTCGTCGAGGAGAATGTTGGTGGTCTTGACGTCACGGTGGATGATGCCCTGCGCCGTGCCGGTGTGGAGGTAGTGCAGCCCGCGCGCCGCCCCGATGCAAATCTCGAGCCGCTGCCTCCATGACAGCGGCGGCAGGTCCTTCCCGTAGATGTGATCTCTGAGAGGCCCGTGCTTTATGTACTCGTACACCAGGATCATTTCCGAGTTCTCGTCGCAGTATCCGATCAGCGAGACGAGGTGGCGATGACGCAGCTTCGACAGCATCTGGATCTCAGTCTGGAATTCGGTGATCCCCTGCTCAGACTCCGCATTCGCGCGCTTGACGGCCACCTTCGTCCCGTCATCGAGCTCGCCGAGGTACACATTCCCGAACCCTCCGACTCCGATGATGGTGTTCGGATCGAAGTTCTTCGTCGCGGCCTGCAGCTCGGCAAAAGACATGTACCGGCCGAGCCCCATGGTCGAGGAGAAGGTGAAGCCGCTCTTGTGGGAGCCGAAGCCGGATCCCTTGCTGGTCATGAAGCTAGAATTGCCGGTGTGGATGGGAAGGAGCCATGAAGAGAAGCTATTTCTCCTCTCCCAGTCCTGCGGCCTCTTGTACCACTTAACAACCATGGCGCCGAGCCCGGCGAAGGCCCCGAACATCATGGCGAATCCAACAGCGGCGACCACCTTGCGGCTTGAGCTGCTGTCGTCGGCCTTCTTGCCGTCTACTCCGAACGCACCATCCAAGCTCCCGACCGAATTGTTCATCTTCAGAACCTCCACGCCATTCAGCAATGCATCGATACTGCCGGTGTCCTGGTTCAACGGGCCAATCTGCAAGGTGATCTGGTCATCGCCGGAGTTGATGGAGAAGTCTTTGTAGTAAGCCGCTGCGAGGTCTCCAGTGAGGGTAGACAAGTCAAGCCCGGAAATTGCCATCTTCCCATTAATGTAGACGTTGAAGTAGAGGTCGTTGAGCGATTTGCTGATGATGTCGCAGAAGTGCAGCCGGACGAGGTAGCTGAAATCCAAGTCCACGTCGAGACGCCATGAGACGTTGAAGTTCTGGCTCCCGGTTTTTGCGTCTGCCATCTTCGCAGCGGTGGCGTAGATCAAGCTGGGGGCGATCAACGGCGAGGTTCCGTCAGGAAACTTAACGACGCTGGGGGACACCGACGCATTGGCGGCGGTGGCATTTGACGTCAGATACGGGGCATCCCGCTCCCATCGGCGGCCGAGGGTGTCATTGGCGGAGGCGAGCTCGGGCCCGCCCACGTTGAGCCGGTAGACGGTCTGATAGGCATGCCTCGAGAGGCCGTCGGTCTGGCCGACGGGGACGAGCGTGGAGCCAGTGTCGGAGATGAGAATGTCGGGGGCGGAGACGACCTCGATTCCGTTGATGAAGGCGACCTTGTCGGTGAGCGGCTGGAATTTGAGCTTGACGTGATCATCCTCGGTGGCGTTGATGAGGAACTCCTTGAGGACCCACTGGTTCGGGTTGTCGACGCAGAAGTTGTGGAGGAGAACGTTGACGTCGGTCTGGACGCCGAAGGAGGCCTTGGTGAGGTCGAAGTCGGTGTTGTTCACGGGGTAGAAATGGAGGCGGATCCAATGCCAGCCGGGGCGGTTGAGGCGGAAGTTGTAAATGGCTTCCTGGTGGAAGATCCGGGCGGAGAGGTAGAGCGGCGAGGGGACGTCGGTGGTGGCGTCGGCGACCGACACTCGGATCTCGTCTTTCGCCGAGAGGTAGGAATTGGCCTGGGGGTCGGTCTTGAAGGTGCGGCCATCGGGCATGGTGACAGGGGAGGTGGCGCCGCAGTCGATGAGGATGTTGTCGGTCGGCGTGAACTGCGCCGACGGGCCTCCGCTCACCGACAAGACGAAGGCGAGGAGGAAGATGACCGGGAGGAATAACTCCATTTTATAGCGAATCATGGCCTAGTTTTCTCTATATTTTTTTCCCTTACTCTTTTGGGTTTGAATTGAATTTTTAGAGGGATGGGCTATGCAATGGGGTTCTCTCTCGGTGCCTTTCCGATCCCGGGAGGGAACTCGGGAACGGGAGAAGGGGGAGAGAGAGAAGAATAGGTGATTTTGAGTCCCAGAAACGCGGCCTCTGCGGTGTTTGATGGCGAACTGATGGCCTGTCCTGCTTGACGGAACTGCACTTCGGCCGTAAAGAGGATGATGACCGGGTCAACTAAGGACCAGAATTCTGGTCCACCTCTCCCCTCAGCCGCTCGCCCTGGGCCTAGGTTTTTCTCGCGGCCACCTCCTCTCTCTCTCTCTCTCTGGCCGCAAGACACCAACGGTAAGGATTCAGTTTCTGATGCATATATAGCTTGCAGTAATTAGAAAATAAAAAATTATGAAGTGCCCCAGACAACTCCGTTTTTCCGGCCCACAAAGTGCTTCTAGCATGACTGGCCACATAGATGACTACCCGATCAGCTGGCAATCTCTTTTGCACTTCTTTTTATTTATAAATTAGCACTTCATCTTTCACCATAGTAGATCGATGAGCGCTCTCTCTTTCATCAAACCAAGCTTTAGCAGCAACAATTAACACACAAAAAGAAGGAAAGAAAGCAACCATCCTGATAGAGAGAAACAGAGTTTCATCACTAGGAAAAATGAAAGAAAAACAGAGAATGTGAGCTGAGAATTGGAACATGGGAATTTGAAAGAATCGATACTTTTATTTGAGATCATTAGTTTTTTATTTTCTATATTTTTATTCTCTTAATTTCCAATTTTCCCTCACATATTACTTTAGCAGTACGCGAGGACTTTGCTGAACCGGGATCGAAGCAATGTTCGATGCAAGTGGAGTCATTTATACAAACATATGGAAAGGAGCATGGAGGCAAAACGCTACTGCAGAAAGATATTTTCCCCATGAGATCGCTTCATTGTGGACTAGAGTGATTTCGTTAGATGAGATGTGAACAATGACAATAAAAACAGCTGAAAGAAAGAGATGTAGAGACGGAACAAATAGGCACTTCGAGAATTTGATTCAGTAGTACTATAAAATCTACAACGTTGAGTGGCTGACAAGGTTTGGACGTCTAAGGTTTTGGAGTTGGATTACGATGTTACAAGCAATGCAGGCATAACTCCGGTTCAACAGAAAAGTCTCTCTAATATAGAGATTGAAACGCGTTTAATGATTTCAGATCAATCCTAGAGTGCCAATGAAATTTTCAAGGGAAAAAGGTAACGTAATTGATGCCTACTTTTTTCTGTTGCAGCGTTTTTGAGGACTTGCACCATGGTAAATGTAAATGAGTTGTCAATGAGATTAAAAGTAGAACCGAGACACTTCAGCTCTGGACCTCACCATTCACGTTGCTCTGCAAAGAGAATTGTCTCTAGCAAGCAAAAATAATTTAAAAAGAAAAAGTAAAAGAAAGGCTCTACATCAGCAAACGGAAATATTCCTTGATTTCGTGCAAGCTGCACCCAACAATAGATAGACCCACAGAACTTAATTCTTGGAGTGGCCTCCGAGAACAATTATCTGTTGCTTAGCTCCTCTAAAGGTGGCCTACTTAAAGAACAGAATCTTCGATTTCTTTTATATTTGTTATTTTAAATTACAGAATCATATTCCTATTAGATGATAATGCATACATCAAGATACGTTATCTCGATATCGGGCTTTGTGATGGTGCCATCCTATTATTATATTGGTATCTCCGGTATGAAATTTGCTCGGCGTACCGAATATCATAACGTCCTCTACACCATATATTGGTATGCTCTTTGTACTATGTGCCAGTACCGATCTGGTATGATGCGGTATATTCCATAAGACATGCCATGGTAAGCGTACAGGCAGGGAAAACATTGGTGATCAGAAAGAAAGCTGGGATGTAGAGCGGAGTTCAATGAAAGGTTTGAGAAAGGAAAATGAAGCCAAAATACAGAAAATAACTTCAATAATCAAAGCTAATCCCTTGACTGTTCATACGATCTTTTATCCAGCTCACGCATGGGAACCCTGGGACGATCCAACGTTGGAATAGTCCAAGAGAGGACTGGATGTTAGGTTTCCCAGGTCAAAACCTTAGTCCACCATCAGTCTTCTCATTTTAAACTACAATGGAATTCCCATGTCAGTCTAATTCAAACCTAATACACTAACTGCCGTCATATACCATCTAGTTTGACTTGAACTCAAATTGAGATGATCAATGTTCGAAACTCACTTTGGATCAGATGGTATGGTTTCTGCCATCCAAAATAGATCTATGAGTATTGTCATTCAATAAATGATGCCATAAACCTTGCTGGTAGATTTTTGGTCTTGGATTGCACTAACACTGCTTCAGTAGTTCGACTACAACTTCCTCATCCAAGCTTTGATTGAGGTGATTTAAGTGGTGCTGCAAAGATTGTTCGATGTCAGATTGATGAAAGTGTTTAAATGAGTTTGAAATTCAATTTGTACCAATCAGGATGAAGGCATCTTTTGGGCTGATATATGCTAAAATTCATTTTTCATTGCACTTTGACCTAATTTAAAAAATGTTGAGTATTTTGGAGGCTTGCAAGTTAAGTGTTATTTAATATTCTCTCGCTAGTTGTGGGTCTGAAGGTCGCCTGAGAGTCTTATGATGGGGGTTGGTGTGCATCATTAACATTTGAAACCATTACCTACTCCAATCTCGAAAAGGAATAAGGGAATACCCTAGTTTTGGAATATGTCCTTTTTATTTAATGATGAGAAGCTTTTAATTCGCCATCAACAATTGCTAGTAACATTGCTTATTACCTCTCTATCCATTAGAGTAATTCTAAGCTGAATCAAGTATCATAATTAATTGACCCCATGATTTACATGCTATCAATGATGAGTAATGAGAGAAGTCCCGGTGTTTTTCATTTTTTAGGAAAAAAGAAATTAAACTACTAAAAAAAAATAGCATTGTGAAAAGGGCTCGAAATAAGTTTTTCTATATCTTCTTTCTTTGATTTCACTTTGAATATGTTAATCAGAGTAGATGACTTTAATTAAACTTTAGAATGTTGAGACATAATTCGACCTAGGCGCTGAGCTAACAAGGTGGCTGGAGAGGTTGGTGGATTTGTTATCTAAAACGAAGGGGTTAGCGTAACAATCGTTGCATGTCTTTGAGGAAGCGAGGGCACTCGAATGATAGCTCCAACCTAAAATATTACAGACAAAGAAAGTCCTCTTACCGAAGAGTATCCGATGAGGAATCCTCCGATGCTTAAATTAGGCTCAATTTTCACAAAATCGTAGAAGTGTTTTAAGAGTGGCAGTGTAAGGGAATGGATGTAAGAGCGCTCCAAGGACTCAATAAAACTTAGAGAATCCTCTGAGAGTGGTTTATATAATTGAGGGTTGGCGGTTGTCATCGAGAAAATTGGGAGCACAAATCGGCCATTTTTTTGTAATAGATCATGCGTCATGAGTATTGCGTCTGGGCGTTTTGCTCGCGCATCTTATTCGTTTGTCACGCGGTTATGATCATGGCTAAGTTGTCTCTGATTGGGGGAAGAGCTTGAAATTTAATTCTGCTGGGTGTATTCGTACCTGAGTCGTATGAATTGCCCGTTTTAGCAAAAAAAAAAAGCTTAAAATTTGAGGATTCTCTGCACGTCTCTGGGTCGGCTACATGGTGGATTTTTATCTATTATTTAAAGGCTTCATAGCGAGCTCTCATTGGTCGGTCTGCCACATCGGTTGTAGCCGTTTTAAAGATATATCAATTTTCATAAGCAAGATTCGTCATCTCAATACTAGATCCTATACTAGTACTATTCTATTATAATATCAGCATGCGATTTAGTATAGTGTAGCTAGGCATATCGAGTATCGATATAGTATTGTACAATATACCGGTTCGATATTGATACCATACTGGTATGGTACAATATAGTAAATCTTACTCATTAAAAAGATTGATTGAAGCGAATGTTACCATCTAGCTACTCTAGTTATCATTTTTGTTCGTGATATATAAATAACGTAGCATTTAAGTCACTTTGATAGCATCCTGACGGCACAAACAGTTTTCTACTTTTGGATAAATTCCAAGCCAAAATTAAATGTAGAAATTTCATTATTGGAACAAAACTCAAAAATTAAAATTCAAATCCTTCTTGATTTAATTAACATCGAGAATCATATACGTAGCTCCTGCCAGCTCCAACTTCTCCCCCTTCCTACCAATAAAAACCTCCCGTCCAATTGCTTCTGAAGCACACTACTTGCTAAAACCTCGAGATCCAGAAAATAACAAAAGCTCTAACGAATCGATAATTCAAAGTTTCAATAGATCGAGAAAATATTTGCTTACAAAAGACTCTAATTTTGATACTTGATTTATTTTTTTCTCAAATGAGAAACGAATCAAGCACGCTCACGGATTTCAGGTCTGAAATTAATTTAAGCCAGACCTGATCGGACCCCACGCGGACTTGACCCATGCGGGGCTCCGTGACGCGCCCTGCTTGCTTGCGTGCTTGCTTGCTTGAGAGTGAAGAAGAATAGATGAGACACAGCACACAATTATTAAAATGGGAGAGAGGGGCATCTTGGGGATCCTCGAGATTTTGTTCGTACTCCGTGCTTCCCGAGCCAACCAGCCTCGTCTTCTCCCGAGCCTCCCTCCAAGCCTAAGCTCCCCTACTTTTTACCACAACAAGCAACGAAGAAATAGAGAGAGAAAACAAACCAACCCAGGGCAAAGAGTAAAGAAGAAGAAGAAAATAAAAAGAAGAAAGAGGAAGATAGAAGAAAAAGAAAAGCAGAGAGAGAGAGAGAGGTAACAAAGCGGAGGCCACCGCATCTCTAGTGAGAACACACAACCGAGCATCGCGGGCTCTCGAGGCTCTCGAGTTCCGAGCTCCATCCCACTAATACTCGCTCCCTGTAGCATTCTCTCGAGCACTTAAATAGCTTATACTTGGCTTCTGGATCTCCAAGTTCGGTTCTCTAGGCTGAGCTTGAGCTTGTGATTCTCTTGATTCTAAAGATCCGGCGGAATTTGGGGGCGATCTCGGTCTCGCGGGCCGGAGAATGTGAAGAGATTTAGAGGAGAATGGCTGGAAATGGTGGAGGAGGCAGCACTAGAGTCAGTGGGGCTTCGATCAGCGCCGCGGCCACGGCCATTGGCTCGGCGGAGACCAGATTTCGCCCCACGGAAAGGGTCTGCTTTCTTCTCCTCCTTTTGAATATCGATTTTTCGGTTCTTGTTTTTTTTTTTGGTGTTTTGAGCTGAGGATCTTTGGTTGATGGTGGTTTATATGTGGTTGCAGCGTTTTGGTTGTGGTGGGTTTCGCTTTCTGCGGGCATTTTGGGAAAAATGGGGGTAATTTTATGGCTTCTTTTTATTCTAGGGTCGTTCTGGCTAGATCTAGGGTTCTCAGCTGTCGATTATGGTGATTTTGCTTGATGAGTGGCTTTGGAGCTGAATGCGGCTTATTTTGGTAGCTTGTGAAACCAATTATTTGTGGATTCCTGGAGAAAGGGTTTCCTAGTGGGAATGACTGGGCTTGGTTGGATGAAGTTGAGATAAAGGCGTATCAGTTGATTTCTATCTGCTTATGGTCGCTGAGATTTGCTTTTTATTTTGTCATCTCCTTCTCAATTTTGGATCTTTTTAGTTTCTTTGTCTGATCTACTTTGTAGATATGTCCTTGTTGGCTGACCATCATTGTGGAGTATTTCGGATGGATCTAATGCATCTTGAAATTTTTGAAGGTGAAAATGCCTTTCAACTAGATAGAAGCCGTTCTGATCAACTTAGTAGAAGAGAATACTATTTCAAGAGGGCAGAAAAACCTTTTCCAACTAGATAGATTTTAGTCACAGATCACAAGTATGGTTGCAGTTTGTAATCTGACTTGTAAAACTGAATCTGTTTTTATTCACAACCATGGAGGACGATTCGGTGCTTACAATTCATGATTTTCCACCGAAGGTGCTGCTGTTATGCAATAATATTCTTTAGAAGATCTGGTTGCGGGATAAATTTCACTAAGCTTCTTCCTTTACCTTCTATACTCTACGTACAAATGTCTATATTGTATCTTCATATATAAAATTAGTAGGGGAAGTTCATGTATAATTTATAGAATACAGGCTCATGCAGTTCCATATTGATCTTGTATATGCTGGGCCATGAGGTTATTATTCATCTTTGGAATCTGAATTATCATGGTATAGCAAATTTAAGGCCATCCTTACTATGGAAACTCTAATTAAGTAGGTAGTTCAAGATTCTCGATTTTGACTACCTGGCATGCAGCCAAGTTGGTTCCCATAGATTACTTTTACTTGTCTTAGTCTTTGCTTCAATACATTCTTATATCTTCATACTATGACTATGTTAATTCTCATAATAGTTGGTGCACCATGGTGTATCACTCTTGTTTTTATATATTCATACAATGATAGTTACTCAGTCATTCTGAATTTTTCTTGCATTCGCTCTTACATTTATTAAGCTGGTAAATAAACTAAAACTATGCAACCTTTACATTCTTCAATTGCTTGTTTGCCTCATGGCTGCAAATAATACATTCATGTTATTTTGCATATTTCCATGTCCTAAGTGAGTTCAGCTGCTGATTTTGCTGGTCTTGAATGTGGGAAATGAGAGCTATGTATGACAAGGGTCTAAAATTAGTACAACTTTATGGAAATGTAACTTGAAATGAAGGCCCAATTGTAATTAATTGCAAGAGAAACCAAGTATGATAATCAAAAATTTTCAATAGAGAAACACCGACATTAGACAAACAAATATCAACTAGAATTTGAAAAGGAAATGAAAGTTGTAGGCAGTTTTGGAGAATTGTGCGACCACTTTATGAGTTAGATTCAAATGTTGTATGAATTAGAGTCTTCGATTGTAAGAAGATCCAAGCACATTAAGTAGCATGACGGAAATGAGAATACTAATGTCTGCAAAAATAAGGTTAGAGATGAATACATTTTAGGAAGCATAGAGTTGCACCAACCGTAGTGGCAGGGCATTGATAATGATGGTATGAATATTGATGGTGAAGTTTTGAGGGTGCCATATAAGGAGTGACCTATGCTTGTACCATAAGGGAAGGCCTAAAATTGATATGGTTGGGAACATTGTGACAGTCTTTTGAAAAGTTGGTGGCTATATTACATGTGGCTCTTATAGGATCCAATAGGTAAGAAGGAAATGCAATGTTGATAATTGGGATAAAAGCTGATTGTTATAATAACACAACGCACTAGATGACACTGTACAGAATGCTTGATTATTTTTAAGGACATACAGATAATCCTATTGGAAAAACATCTTTTTGAATGTGGCAAATGGATTTGATAAATTTGAGTTGGTTTGATGAAGTTTTCTTGAAAAGCTGGTTAGGTGCATATAATTGTAGAGGAAATTCGTGTGCTTAGAATTTTAGGCTCGCACTGAGATGACAATTGAGAGTTACTAAAGAAAACAATAGTATGGCTTAAGATAATTGGTGCTGAACATGGAAAGGAATGGTTGACCTCATCAGAGAGTAAAAAATGTCTACATCTCCTTGGGGAGGTGTCCATATTGAGGAGATAAAATTTCTAAATTGTAGGTTAACAATTAACTAAAGGGGTTAATTGAATGATAAACAATATCATTCATGAGACTCAAATCTGAGTTCTATATATTATTGGTTAAATAACAGTTGGTGAGAAAGTTGATCATCAAAGTCAAGCTTGATGTCTATTTCCACGAGAAATTATGTTATACTATTTGGATAGTAAGATGACCTAAATTGCTGTGAGGGTGAGATCCAAGGTGGCAATGATTATTATAACCAATAATTTTTGGGTACAGTCATCTTCAAAGATATGCTTCTATTTGAGTTGCTAGATATGCGAAGTAGCACTTTCTCTGAATGTCTTGAGATAATTGGTAAGGATGATTGATTCTTAGGTCTGTTGGCATACAGATCCAACAACTCCAGTAGAAGTCGAGAATTCTAGCATGAGTAGGTAAAAGGGTCTTAATGTTTAGAATGGACCTTAAAACACAAGGTTCTCTCTTGAAAGATCGAAAGAGAGTCTAATTTCAAACTTCTTGAGGAAGGAAGCTTTGGTGGATATTTGTATTTATAAGAAAAAATGTATTTGAAGTTTTGGTTGACCTGCATGGAGTCTCTTTAGCTACTTGAAACATGAAAGGTTTACTTAATAATAGAACAGTAATTTATCAAAACGTGGTTGAAGAACTCATGATTCTATTGGATGATTCCTGAACCTGTTGTAAGTGGTTGGACAAGTGATGATTCTATTAGAAAGGTCATCAATGGCCAGTTTTAGTCTTCATATTTCTTAAGTGAAGTATTTAAGTTTTTTGTTGCTTATTTATTTAGGTTGTATATATGTTGAATTAGGGAAGTAGTGGAGTCATTAAGATTATGTGTCATTGTATGATTTCATTCGAACCCAGTCTTTGTTATGTGAGATTATTTTAGTAAACAAAGAATTTGTTCTTCTTCCTCATATTCTTTCTCCTTTTTTCTGTTTCCTTCTTTTCAACTGGTCATTTGCCGGAGGCAGCAATACAAACCAGAAACTACTGTTTTTCTTCATCTATCTCATCTTTCTATTTGCCTTGGCCTTTGTATTTATTGAAAACCAGCAATATTTTCCTATCTTTGCTCTTGTTCATTGTTGTTTCTCTTCTTTCTATTCTTCTTTTCACGGTGGCAGCAAGCAACAGCAACAGCAACAACCGCCGCTGCCCCCCAAACCACCTCCCCCCCAACACACACACACACACAAACAAAACCTGACCTACCCACCCACACCAATAATATTTGATGATTCTTTTCTTTTATTTACTCAACCAAAAGACAGATTGTTCAAGAGGTAGTATCGGCCTTAAGTTTTTCCAAAACTATCATAAGATACTGAAACTATCTCGTTTTTGCATCATGTTGGATCTTGATTGAGGAAGGTAAGAAAAGATTCCATCGGGATGAATTGTAAAGTTACAAAAGTTAGAGCAATTGCCTGAATGAAGGAAACAAAAGCTTTTCCTTAATTCACGAGTTGGTCTTGGAGGACCAAAGTTTGAAGGACTTGATGGATATCTTTGAGAATTAAATGACTTCTTTAAGTTCCTTGCCATCGTCTCCAATCCCCCCAGCGCAGTCTCCAGTAGGGAATGATGAATTTCACTGATTTAGAGGCACAATGAAGTAAGTTTGAACCCTTAAGAAATGTTACAAAGAGAAAACTTGTTAAAACAATCCTCCCCTCGAAAGAGAGAAGTTTGCCTAATCACCTCGAAATTCAGATCCACTACATTATGTATTGGGTCCAATCATGTTTCATTGTCTTTTCTAGACTCAATTGCATCTCTACGTATTTATAGGAAAATATATTATTGTTTAAAAATGGAAGTTTTACGCAATAGCCAATGCAGATAGGAATCAAAGCCAATTGAAATGATAGCCCTAAAATCAGCTCAGAAATATGTAATACACCTCAAAATTCAGTCCATAAAATCAAACTGAACGAAAGTCAAGACTTTATGTAACTTTGTCTATAGTGATTTCTGCCAGCTCAGAAACCTTTAGAATGTAATTACATCCATCAGCGATTCTAAGTCACCAATGAATCTGTTTTTGAGTAGGAAGCCAACGTCAAGTAGGACTAGGGATAAATATTGACTCAGGATTCGTAAAAATGCTGGTCATTTCCATGCTTTGACAGAACCAAACCCACTTTCTGCACTTATATCTTTTCTTTTTTCTTGTTTTGGCTTAGATTTAAGATAGGCAAAATGATTCACGTTAAGCAGGCTCCGCCCATCTGGATTCCAGTAAGAAAATTTTCATAATAAATTGCTCAACTTATAGTCTTTATATTATTAAGAAAAATCTTGTTTATATTTCTATACTGGTTAATGTATGCTTGTTGATGTCTTCTGCAAAGTTGGAACGCAAATGCATGCACATGTGCTATTACATTCAACTGATTCATGTTTCTCTATTTTGGCCAGCGGAGTAGATGGGGAGGCTGCTTTGGTGGATTATCCTGTTTTGGATCACAGAAAGGGGGGAAACGTATTGTTCCAGCATCCCGTATCCCAGATGGAAATGCATCAACAAGTCGTGCAAACGGTTCCCAGCCTGGTGGACTTTCTAATCAAAATACAGCTCTGAACCTGTCACTTCTTGCTCCACCGTCCTCACCAGCATCTTTTACAAACTCTGCACTCCCTTCGACGGCTCAGTCACCTAGTTGTTTCTTGTCAATATCTGCCAATTCTCCTGGAGGTCCATCTTCAACGATGTTTGCGACAGGGCCATATGCTCACGAAACCCAGTTGGTCTCGCCTCCTGTATTCTCAACTTTTACAACAGAGCCTTCTACTGCTCCACTCACCCCTCCACCTGAGCTGGCTCACCCTACAACTCCCTCGTCCCCAGATGTGCCTTTTGCACGGTTTCTTTCATCTTCAGTGGATCTTAAAGGTGCTGGTAAAGAGAATGGAATGCCTTACTTGTCATCAAATTATGCTATGGGTAGCGATCTCCAAGCAAATTATCCACTTTATCCAGGAAGCCCTTCTAGCAGCCTTATATCACCTGCTTCAGGAACTCCCAGGACTGGGTTGTCTTCGCCTTTTCCTGAGCAGGAGAATCCCGGACAGTGGGATACTGCTGCATCTGCACATGCTTCACCCTATTCCAGGACTGGGTCTTCCAAACTTTTTGGACTTGGTTCTTCTACCTCCAGAAATTTTATGTTGTCTCCGGATTCTAGTTTCTTTTACCCTGCGGCATCTGCACAATTTTACTTGGACCAGGCACAGCAATCATTTCCTTATGGTGGAGCACGGCTGAGCATTTCCAGGGAGTCAGATGTTTACTCCAGTAGTGGAAACAGACACAGCAAAGCTTGCAAACAAGATGTGGAGGAGATTGAAGCTTACAGAGCATCATTTGGATTCAGTGCGGATGAAATCATCACTACGCAAAACTATGTGGAGTTATCTGATGCACTTGATGAGTCCTTTACCATGTCTCCCTTTCCAAACAATAAAATATGTACAGAGCAATGCCCAATAACTGAGTTGGGCAGTGAATGTCAAAAGATGGAGACAATACAGTCAGATATCCCAGACACTGCAAGTCCGAAGGTAGTTTTAGATCAGCTGGCCAATGGAGTTCATTGTGAAATGCCCAGCAACACAAATGCAGGTGAATAATTTTGAGCTATTTTTAGTTTCCTAAGTTGGATAAATTATGCCTTTTCTTGGGTAGGAGGATAGATTATGCTTTGTGAATGCAAAAGAAGCTTTCTTGTATCCAACAGAAAATTTTCTGTTACGTGCTGCTCAACATGATTGAACACGAGCTATCCAGATCTGCATTCAGCCTTAATTACTCCACTGGCTTTCCAAGTTAGGAATCTCCAGAGTACTTGCATGTGAAGATCATAAAATGTGACACAGCAACAAAGGAAAATTTTATCAGGCTATTATATATATCAATTCATATTCATTTGGTATTTTCTTCTTATCTTCGTGTATCGCAGGTCCTCAACCAAATTGTCAATCTAAAGATGCTTCTCTTTGGCATGATGGCAACCATTCTGTAAAGGGCGCGGAGAATAATCCAAAGGCCTCAGACCCCTTAGTCAGCAAGAGAGTTCGGCCAGGTGAGTCATGCTCAGATGCAGAAATTGATTATAGAAGAGCAAGAAGTTTGAGAGAAGCAAATGGCATTCTGGCCTGGCGCAACTCGCTGCCTTAACTGGCAGCATGTCTGTACTAATTTGCAGGATAATTTTATTTTCGTAGTCAGTTATCAAGAATTTGTTTGAGCTGTCTCTGGAGAAAGTATCGGTCTTTATGCTGGTTGTACTATTTGTGAATTCTAATTTCTGATAGCGCGTTGATATGTGACAGACGCTACTTCTAATTTCATTTAAGTTGCTGTGCTTCTGTAACCATCGACAGTTTCATGTCTGCAATGAATTGCTGATCGTGCTATTGGAATGGATATGAGCCTTGTATGCTATGCTGTTCATTTTTAGTCCACTGCAAGGTAGCTATATCCTGTATCCTTATTCCAGAGGCAGGCAGTGATGATGTCGTGATGCAAGCGCAAGAGAATTTTGGTCTAGAAATAGGATATAGGCTGATTTTCTTTCTTGAATTTGCTCCTTTTATTCTTTTCTTTCTGAATCTGTACTGAGATATAGACCTGCTGCCGGTGGTCGCTGATGAACAATGAGCAAAGAGTGCCATGTTTTGCTGTAAGCTCCTGCGGTTTTATTCCCAGAGAAACACAGATTGGTTCCATGGATGGCGGTCTTGCTCTGTTTTATCGGGACACTAGTTTAGCTGCTGCATCTTAACTGGCGTTAATTCCATTCATTTAATAATTCCAATCCCGTTAAAAGTCAGGAAAACCCTGGTTG
Organism: Phoenix dactylifera; assembly: GCF_009389715.1. Taxonomy (NCBI): domain Eukaryota; kingdom Viridiplantae; phylum Streptophyta; class Magnoliopsida; order Arecales; family Arecaceae; genus Phoenix; species Phoenix dactylifera. The sequence continues at coordinate 2,082,649 of NW_024067669.1, read as the reverse complement.
TATATAGGCAGCTTTTACCTCTGAACGCCAAAGTTACTTGTTTCAACATACGATCAACATCTCCTAGATATGCCATCAGCTTTAGCTTCCCTCTGAAAACACCACTTTTGTTTGAACCATTTAACGTTTAAGCGGAAGCCCGGCTGAATAGCAGGGTGAAAGCAACACCTTGAAGGTCTCATCGGTGTCCAAGACCCCGTAGGGGGCACCGTGCCAAGCACCCTACCTGTCTGATGGTTCCAGGAAAGCCGAGGTACCGAGATACACCAGAGAGTTGAACGAGCGTTGATCTTACCATTGGAGTGCCACCAGCGGCTTCATAGCTGCCCAAGCCACTTCATGGATCCATTTATCACGAAGACTCCCCAGAGTAATTGGTGAGGCAATGATTATAAAACAACAGCCCCGACACCACTTCCCTAAATAGATGACGCCACGTCACACAGACAAACAAGCTTACCTGGCATCGGAAGGTCCCAAAGACTGACGGCGACCAAATCACTCGATAGGATGCGGCTTCGTATGGTTAGGTCATCACCACAACAACGTACTCCACACCCTTTTTAACTCATCTTCTCCTCCATTCTGGCAGGGAACTCAAGGCTTATTAGCTCATTACAACAGAGCTGGGAATGCAAGGCTTTAGTCTATTGAGTTATAATAACACCAGAGCAATTGTTTGCAACGCTTAAGAACATTGGCGAAAGCAGAGAACATCAATGGAGGTCAAATATCAGTTCAGCACAGAACTTGGAACATGCGCATCCAAGCGGCACAATTTTTAGACAAGATTTTCACTCAACCACGTAGCAACTGACTTGGAAAATACATTCAAATCAGCTTCAGCAGTTACAGGCAAACTAAGATGAAACTAGACTTTCCTATCAAACTCAAATTTGTAGAACAAGTGCCAAAATACCTGTTACACATCTAAAGACGCTGCAATCGGAGCTTGTATGATACTTAAGAAGGGACAAAACTCAATTAAGGATTCAATATAAATTCAAGTTGGACAAGTCATGACACAACGAGCAAAAGCGAGAATATATTCCTTAGAAATACAGCACTGAAAGCTAAAGCTTGAACTGACCAAAGCAAGAAAAATTCAATAACAACCAGAAGCACTGTCTTTGATCCCCTAACCCTTTGCCTGATATTTGGCTTTTACTTGAGAGGAATGAAACGGGAGGAGTGGGTGGCACCAATACCAGGCCTTCCATGCTTCACAGGCTTATATGAGATGGAGAACTCCGCCAAGTAGTGACCAATCATTTCAGGCTGCACAATTTAAAACACAAAAAGAGTATAAGATTACTCTATTGCCTGAGGAAAAACAACTGAAAATGACTTCACATTTGGATGCCTCATTCAACTTCCAACTATAATTCAACCTGGTGAATATTTGCTTAAGCAGTAACAATATTTTACTCTAACGGGTGTTATCATTTGCACATGCCAGATGCAGGTCTAGACACATGCACAAGTGCAGTTGCATGTACACGGTACAGCCAGGTTAATGGAATGATGATCAAATGCAATGAGCCAAGTTAGTTCCTTGTGGATAATGAAATGATTCTGAAGGATTACATAGAGAAAAAAAATAGATGACTGCAAAATAAACGAAGAAGATTAAATAAATGAATTGATGAAAACCACCACCAACAAGAAGTTGCTAAATCTCAACCACATGTAAACAGATCAACTTTTCGTGCCTATCTGCATTGTCTCTTAATGGAATGCCATAATATATCATCCCTCCTAACACATTAAATTTAAACAAGAACCTTACCTTGATTTCAACCTGGTTGAAAGTTTTCCCATTATAGACACCGATAATGCTTCCAATCATCTCTGGGACTATTATCATGTTCCGAAGGTGGGTTCTCACAGGTTCAGGCTTCTCCCCAGGAGGAGCATCACGCTTCTGCACACATCCCACCAACACCAGAAAACGATGTACAATATATTAGTTATATCATGTTCCGCTTCTTTAGTCTCATGGACTGAAGATGAGACAACTGACATCAGCAACTTCAAGAAAAATAAGAAAGGCATAACAACAACTTTGATCATGGCTAGTCATGTAATGTACATCTAAAATGTAATAAACAATATCCCCATGTATAATTAAGCTAGAAAACAGAGATACGAAGATTAAAAATTTGGTTATACAACCAAAAAACCATGAACACTCCCATATGCATATGATCGGATATAATTTGATTTCACATGAGAAGTTAGGGGCACAGAAGAATTTGGCACATACATGGTTGTGCATGCATGTCTACTTACAGCGGATGAAAATCATATAAATGAATACAACATGTGTTTATTTCAGATGCAGGCAGGCCTGAAATGTATCTGATATGCATATATTTATGTTTTCATGCATGTCTAATACATAGTTGTTCATTCAAGACAATGATTGACATGTTCAGTCATCCAAAATGCCGTGAAATTAAAAATTAAATGATTAGGAGAGCTAGCTATACATTTAAGATCACTGGAAGAATAGCAATAAAAGACAAGAAAAGTATCTAGTTTGAGCCCATGGGGAGGAAGAAATTAACTAGAGTATCAGCCTGCTGGATCTCATTGAAAGAAAACATTTTCAAATTCCGTAATCCTAAATATCTCGAAAGATAAAGAAAACAAATTTAAATTCCATCATTTTGGATAAAATTAGAAACTCAACCAAATATTGATTGGTGATAATACACTTGTTTATAAATGTTAACCTTTACATGGAATTTACTATGTCGGCCACCAGACCAGATCTAGAATATCACACTCAAAAGTGCACCCACTTCATGACATATAATTCAGTTCAGAAGGTGCTTCCAACATTCATTTCAACATATCTTATTAATATCCCTATTCCTAACAAATCAACCTTCCTCAAGACTAAGTATAGTTGTTCTTATCAAATTCTCATATTGTTAATTCAATCCATCATTTGTTTTCGTCTTAAAATGCAACCAACAGATTGACTTATATATAATACGAAACAATTTATCTGGAATAGCAATTATGCTCCCAAGGAGCTCCTATTTCTGCAATTCTAATCTGCCAAACTTTCCTTGCACCACTTCCTGATTCACACTACCTGTGCTGGTGTAAAAACCATAAAACAGTCCCCCTCCATTCACCCACGTTTATTTATTTATTTTTTTGGTACAACGGCATTCACCCACGTTTATCAGTGCTTAACAATGGATCTAAAACGTCCAGCAGGCACCCGGATTCTTCTTACAATCAAAGGATCTATCCAACGAATTTCTGCATAAATGATCGTAATCCAGAAATAGATCAAAGGACCGGAAAGAAAAGCTGAAGATTTAAAAAGGCCTCAAAAACTCAAGACAAACAAAAAAAATCAACAAAATAAATCTCAAAATGCACTGGCTCCAACATACCACATAGATCTGCACAAAGATCAAATTAACATTCGAATTAAATAAAAAGGAAAATAATAGAAAAATACCGCCTTGCGAAGCTTCTTGATCAGAGCCATGGGCTTCCTCTTCAGACCTCTCTGAAACCTAACTCAGAGGAAAAAGAAGTCGAACACGAGTAAAATTAAACCTGCAACTCAAAACAAGAAACTCAACGATCACGGAGAGAGGAGCACCAAACCTTCTGCGAGCTCGGGCATGGAAGAGCTTGACAAGCTCGTCGGTTCCCATGTCGAGGAGCTGATCGAGATCGACACCTCGGTAGGAGAACTTCCTGAAGGTCCTCTTCTTCGGCTGCGCCCCTCCCACGTCCGCCACATTTGAAATATCCGCCTACGAAACCAAGCAAAATCGAATAACAATCAGGAAAAAAAAAGAACCATCAAAAACCGTAGAAGAAACCATTAGCGATCCGAATCGAAGAAGACGGAGAAGAATCGAGGACTAACCATGGTTGTCGAGCTCGTCCTCTCTCCGCTAGGGTTAGGGTTAAGTTTTGCGGCCAGTAGGCGAGAGAGTCTAGGGTTTTGGGGCGCGGCGTGGAAGGTTGTTTATAGGTGCCGTGCCAGGTACTTAATTTACCATTATGTCCCTTACTTAAGCCTTTCCGGAAGCCGTCTCTGGTGTTATTCTTCTCAAATATTAGGGCTGAATATATCCTTCCATATTGGCAGGCCGGCCTTCTGGGCTTATGCCCATCAGTATCTGGAAGCCCATCGCTCATTAGATTTTTGAACGAAATTTTCTCTTATTAAGGAAAGCTGTAAAAGTATGAAGGGAAATAATAATAATAAGACCTAAATATAATGTTTATAAATCAAATTATTTCATAATAAAATGATGATATCATTGTAATATATGTACCAGATTATCATCCTTGTATAATATTATATACAACATCAAACATGCTTTGTGCATAAGGCCTTTTATCGTTATTTCTTTTTTTTGTGTTTTGGGTAAAAGATGGCAACGGGCGTATGTTCGTAAAAAAATATTAGTTGGTTAGATAGGTTTATGTTGTTAAATATGGTGGATGGATTGGTCATGCATGTATATGAAATGAACTTACCAATAATTTTCTTGCATTTGGGCTTCAAATTCGAACCTAGGTCTATTCTCACTACCAAAACTAAGCTAGGTCCATTCTCCTACCTAAATGCGATCATGACATTTTTCTGGCTAACACTTGGACATCGAGGAGACTTATTGACCTCATTTTTCCTCTTTTTTTTTCTTTTCAAAGTTTCAAAGTGTGGTATGCTTGCGCTGATGGTACATCACAAGAGTTTTTCATTCAAATACATCATAAAATATATTGAACTTATAGTTAGTGATCATAATAACTTTTGATAGCCCTGTCGTATTTAAATGTCATATAGATTATCTCTATGTCACCAAATTTTAAGAAAAAAACTTTATAATGAATAATTTTCAAAGGCAACCCTTATTAGAAAAATAACTTAGTCCATTGAAATTTTTGCTTATGGCAGTGCACTTCATGTAAGCATGAGATCAACCGCCGCAGAATATGAATAAGTTTGATGCTAAATTAGTCTCTCAAGGGAGTGTATACTACTTCCTTGCTTCTAATCATTATTTACTCTTAAAATATTTTTCTAGCAAAGATTTCAACATTTAAATATTGCTTTTTAGTAGACATCACTACAATTTATCACTGCAAGAAATTATACTATTATCAGTGGCCAAAGCAGGCAATAAAAATAGCTAAAGCTGTGTATATTATTATTGTTGATAGCTAGTAAAAAAGTTAATGACACAAGTTAGGTAAAAAAGTTTGGTAAAAGATCCTTGCCGACAACATGGAGCCTACCTTTATATAAATTATTAAATGTTAATGATACAAGTTGCATCCATGATTTCAATTATACCATAAGAAAAGAAAAATAGAGATTTCAATGTATGCCATCCTCAGCCTTCTTGGCCTCCTGCCTTCCTCACTGTTCAGGGTGAGGGATGGGTAAATCCTTGGCCTCCTCAGCCTCCTGTCCCCCTCATTGTTTATGGTGAGGGATGGGTAAAGGGAGTTATAAGTAAGACATCAAAGTGAGGGTGAACGGAATTTGGAGAGGATCAACTATGAGCTTCCTTTAGCTAGTTCTCATTGCATGCTCTCCAAGGGAATCTCAAAACTATCCACAAAGAATGTAGCTAATTAACTCTGCGTATCCATTAGTGCAATCCAACTTGATTAGATCATCTCGACCTAGCCAGGCTGATCTTGTTCCAATCCATCCCAATTCAACTAAACCCAACCCATCTTGACTAAACCAAGTGCTAAATTAACTAAAAATTGCGCATAAAAGACTTGATTAGGCCCCATACAAACCCAAACCAACAAAAAATCTCTAACCTCATTAACACTCACGGGGTCAATTAACCAACCTAAAACAAGCCCTTTAAATCCAGACTAAAAAGTTCAAAAGCTTGTGGCATTCTGTTAATTAAACCAAAAAAATAAAGAAGTTAAAAGAAAAACAGATAAAAGTAACATAGCCATTTCATTTCTTTTACATGACACATGCAAATACATTAATGGGGTTATATAACTAACTTAAATCTGAATATAAATAAATACATACATAAAAGAAAATGTTTACTTCCTCATGTCAACAGGTGGCTAACCTCAATCATGCCTGTTAATTTTGACACAAAGGAATGAGGAAGCAAGGAGAAAAGTGATAAAAATGATGATTGTCATTATACTTAATTTTGACCATTTCAACAATAAAGTATGAATAATTCATGAGATTCGCAGTTGAACAATTTGTGAATAATTCAATTCTCAGGAACAATTCCGTGAATGATGCAACCAAGACAAGTTCATGGTATTTGAAAAATATCATGACGCTTCGAACCATGTTTATAATATGACAGGAATTTATGAAACGAGATAGAATGAATCTTTTTCTTCGCCAGTTTTTCATCGTGCACAACCTATCTAGAATTATTTCAAGAGAGATCTGTGTGTGAACTTTCCACATGATCCTTTTTACCTCAATGTTGTGTACTGCCTATAAATCCCATCCGAATGAGTAAGTTCGGAGAAGAGGCTTCATAGAAGCAACTTGAATATTAAGGTTTGATCCAATCTATTACCCTATTAATATGGTAAGTAATAGCTATTTCTTATCATTGATTTCTTTTTCCCCTCATATATAGTCATGTTATTTTCATCAAACTTGAACACTATTATGTTTTGTATTAGCTTAGTAACCATTTTCAAGAAACAAAGCATCATTTGCAATATCCTGGGATACATCAAAATCGAGATGAAACACACATATAATGCCAATTACTTGTACCACTATCTCAGAGATTTTGTGAAAGCAAATGTCAAATTACATCTGACTTTACTTTCTCAGATACATGCCTCTATGTGCATCTGCAGAGTTAATGCAGACATTCTACATGTATTTATTTTCTGGCACTTCCTTCTTTTTTGCAGTTGGTAACACTTCTTTTTATATACTTAAATAACCTACTGGATGTGCATGATCTAACTGAATTAGTTTCTATGCGCACATCCACAGACCTGGTGCAGCATTTAGTGATGATGGCTGATACATTAGGACTGGATCAGCTCAGCAAGTCAAGTCACATGAAGCAAAATTATGTGAAGAATTCGCTGCTGACACAATAGCAGCAATTTTGCATAGACTCTGCAATAGCTGGATAAATATTACGAGGTAGGTACTCTGAAATGATTTACAGAATGAAGAAAGACCGGTGAAGAGCAGATGGGAGGTTAAAGAAGATTAATTGTAGTATCTCGATAGTGCCGGCAAGAGAAGACGAAAACCCAAAGACAATAGGTCTGATGAAAAAATTTTGGAATAAGGATAGGATTTGAGAGGACGAAGAAGAGGTGTGAAGGACATTGTTGGTTTGGATGGACATGATGCGTTAAGAAAAGCAAGAATGAGTGGATGACTGTAATGGCCATCGACACGTAAAAGATTTTCCTTTGCATGTATCTTGATAAAACCTTCCAAATTTTGTATCATGCATACCTTTATAGAGAAACAAATCATCAGGAGATGTGCATATGCTAAAAGTATCTTCATCCAAAAAAAGACCTTATGTGCAGTCTGACAATGTATTTTTTTTTAAAAAAAATTGCAAGCTGACATGCAACTTAGTGCATGAGATGGAGCGTTGATATTTGAGATTAGATATGATCAATTTTTTTGTATCCTTATGTCGTTGATATGTGAGAAGCAATTAGAAAACTAACTCTTTAGGTTTGTTTTCATCTAATATTGCAATATACTTCGCAGAAGGGTCAAGAAACAGCAGATGCTATCAATTACAACTCTTATCTAGTCTGATATCCTGACTCTGATTTTAAATAATTATGAAATGGCAATCCAGAAGCAAGATGATACCTTCATCAGCCATGTAGTCTGGTAATCTTCTCACTTCTGCATATATCCTTCATTTCAGGGTGCTGCGGGTCTGCAACAACAAAAGCATGAACTCTTCTCACCGATTCCACATTGATAAGCATATTTACCATCTTATTACTGTACTAGTCCAACTATGATTAATATTTCCTTGATACATTTTCCTTTCTAGCCACATTGTTAGGCTATATATTGATGTACATATTGCTGTAACAATGAATACAAGATACTGAGATTATCTCTCTTGCTCATTTTTACTCACATCATCCCATCTGCCCCAGCCAGCATCTATGTTTGACAGCAAAGTGTAAGCAGAAGAATCCTGCGAGCCCAATTCCGTCAATCTCTCTCCAGCATATGCTCTTATATCACAACATTGTGGTAGCCTGTCAATGGGTACTGATTCTATGGAGTCTTTGGCTTCCTTTAACATGCTGACTTGGCTAAGGTTATCAACCATGCAAGCATAGCGTTCAACCCTTGTTGCTGATCCAAAAGGATTTTGTGCATCTATGTGAAGTAAACCCATCCTCTGTCATCTTGGCCTACGTGGCTACAAGCACAGAAGCAGTGATGAATGCAAGGTTTGGTACCCTCCAGCTTCATCTCCTAAAAAGAAAAAAAAGGTGTAGAGCTTCATTTCCATGTCCATTTTGTGAAAATCCTGGTATAGTTGAATTCCATGCGATGACATCCCTTTTCGGCATTCGTTCAAACACACGGTTGCATTCTTCCAGATTCCCACACTTTGTGTTCATAGTAGATATTATGCTCCGAAAAGCAGTTTTTGCATATTTGGTTGGCTATGGAAAAGTGAAAATTGTGTAAAATATCCATCTAAAAACTTAAGAGCACTTTTGAAAAAAAAATTTCTCCAATTCCAGCATATGGTAATTGGACTTTCCATCTTTTTCTTTCGAAAACTCCAACCAAATGTAAGGTATTTCTCCATTTTTTTCATTGGCTATTGTTCCTCTTTCCTCTTTTCTTGCCGTACGAAACGAATCCTAATTCCCTTACATTTGCTTTCCTTGCTCCAAGGCAGCGAGATTCGAGCATGCCTTAAGGATGCTAGCCATGAGTGATATCAGCTTCCAACCATCGAAGTCCATGGAGCGATACCAGCCTCATGCAGCTGAACAAATCCTTTTCTCGCATCGACCGCTTTAAATGAAGTCAGGAAGACTCAAAGCACCAAAAATGCCGGTGAAATCAAACTCGTTGCTGCATTCACTCTTCCCTTCGGCATCAACTCGAACAGCTCAAAAGCGTCGGATCCCCTTTTCTCGACAGCATACCCCGAAACCATGCCGCCCAGAAAACCGAGTTTCTTTCCCGCATCCCATCAAACACCATCCGAGCATCGGGAGAAGTCCGACTTTGCGGTACATGTTAGGCGGCGAGCTCCCCGTAAAAAACCATCACTGCAATCCGCCGTCCTGACTGCGACAACTGGTGGGACCTGTCTAAATTGGACGGTCCGTGATTTAACGGGAGAACAATAGATGGAAACTTGACTCGAGGCTTAGCGGTTCTTATTCCATGGTTCATTATCCCCGGCTCGGGTTAAATACCCCGAACCATCCGGAGATATTTATTTTTCTGGGACTTTATCCCGTCTTCTTTCTTTCTACCTCTCCCCCATTCCTCCCCTCCGCTCGCTGCTCTAATATGCGGGCGTTAGCAACGGCGGCGGCAATTCCTTCTTGCGTCCAATTCCATGACTATTCCCAGGAGCCAGTCCACGGTCTCGGTTTGAGGAGGAGGAGGAGGTGTTATCCCTGCGCTCGCGTGCCCTCGAGCAGCCGTACTACTCGGTTTCAGGTCTTTCTTAGCCAGAGACCGCCGGACCATGTGCGTCGCACCTCTCTCCATTACTTGCTCTCTCATTTTCTACTCCCTTTCTCCCTTAAATTTCTTATTCCCCTTGCTTTCTCCTCTGAATAAATCTCGACTCGCTTAACATCTCTTCCTCTTTTGTTAGCTAATTTGACTTTATCTCCTCAGTTCAAAGATCGGCTATTAGAAGATATCAGTTGCTATAATACTTGCAACGGTTAAATGTGTTGCAGAATGTCAGGGGACGAGACACGGATGAGATGTTCGACGATTTGTTAAAGAAGTATGGCAAGGTGGTGTATGGAAGTGGTGATCGGCAGCCCCCCAGTGCAGAGTCTGATGATGATGCCGTGAGCTTATCCTGTATGCTCATTTCGTTCCCTGACTTATAAACTTACCTTCTTCGAAATCAATGCAAACAGTAGAATTTATATGCAATGTCGGAAAAAAATGGAAGCTTAATTTCTGGTATGATTGGCAAAAGCGTCTTAGAAAATGGTTAGGTTGGAGATATCAACCATTTGATGGGATCTCTGTGCTAGAGAGAGGAACACTGGAAATCATTTGGGCTCCCTGGCCTTGCATGGCCGAGTAACCCCCCTTATTCCTCTCCTTCTTCCATCTCTTTCTCTTCTCCTCGCTCCTTCCTCTTATACTCTTCAAGGCTGGCAGAGCCCTTTGGTATTGTTACTAGGGCGAGCTGCCCACTGTTGGGAGCCCGAAAACGGAGTTGCGGAGGAGGTGAAGGAATAAATGGCCAGTCCGATGGGGCTCAGTGAGCCTGCGGAGTTTGGTCGGAGGTAGAGGATTTGGCAAGCGTAGGTGGTAGATGGCTGCAATGGCGCAGTTCTTTGGCTGCTCTCTCCCCATTGAGAATGTGAAGCTATGTTTGGTGTACCATCTTGACATTAATGGCGGGGTGTGGCTGTTGGCCTACTAGTTCTGCACCGTGGGGATCAGTGTGTCGTCTGGGATGCATGACCAGCTATCCTGGTTTCATGTTTGTATAGGTTCTCTTCTTTGGGTTTGTCGCATCTCTTGTGTATGTGTTCTACTATGGCCTATGGGTGATTGGACGTTGCATGGACCTGCATGGGGCTCTGCCTCACATCCTCTTCTACTTCTCATCACTTTAATGTAAACTACTTTGTAAAAAAATAGATTGCTTGTTCTTTTCAGTATGCTCATGGACAACAGCAATTTTGCCTTTCGAAGAATATTATGATAGCTATTAATTTGTTTTTTCTAAAACAAACTCAACTGTATTATGTCATGAGATGCAAGTTGCTCTTTTTTGCAGTTGCTGTTACATTAGCTAAAGTTGCTGATGAGGTAAAGGCTGCTGATATCCGTGTTCTCTTCGTGAAGCCTCTGGTTTATTGGACCCGGTTTTTTATCATTGTCACAGCCTTCTCCCGCCCTCAAATTGATGCTATTGGGTATTTTACCTTACTATCTATGCATCTACTTGTTCGAGTTAAATTCTCATAAGATAAAATTACCATTAAAAAGATGGCTGCAGAACATTCAAATCAAATCAAACCAACAAGTTGATTGCTTAATTATAATGTTCCATCAGTAAACTTTATGCATGGAGCATGATCAGTCTAAACCTTCTTTGCAAATTAAATTGTAGGTCAAGAATAAGAGACATAGCTGAGAAGCAGTTTAACAAAGTTGCATCTGGAGATACCAAGCCCAACTCATGGACCTTACTGGACTTTGGTTAGTCTTCCATTAGCCGATCTCTTCAATTGGCATTATATTATATTTATTTTATTTAGTCACAAGTAATATACCATTAAGATATTGATAAATTTGTATTCAGTTGATGACCTTGATCCTAATTATGCTTTGATAGTACTTACTGCTGAAGCAACCTGAGTTAAATTGGCAGTTTCTATGAATTTCTATTTCTTAGTTCAAGATCCCTCTTTCTGAAATAAAAGAAGCAGTAGATCTGTTTCGCCCAAAATGGGAATGGGCTGGATTGAACAAAAACCATTTCTTTTGGATTGTCTGTGTTCAGTTATTTAATATTTACCACTTGGTTTGAAGACCTATTTTCTTTTCATATGTATTTGGTTTTAAGTGTCAATTTACTTATCAAGCTTCCCCTGCAGGTGATGTAGTTGTTCATATATTTCTTCCACAGCAACGAGCCTTCTACAACTTGGAAGAGTTTTATGGCAATGCCACACCCATTGAACTACCTTTTGATAATCAATCCCAATTTCGTAGCTGAGACAATTTGAATCGCTTCCAAAGGCATGAAGCCTCTGAGCAAAAGCAGGTTATCCTTGTGCTGAACAAGTCCTTTCTTTTGTTAGCCACTTGGGCACCTTCTAAATCATCTTAAGGCTGTGGTAGCCTCCTAATGCTTGAAGTTCCCAGGAAAACAAGGCTTGCTTCTGCTGCTATTATCTGTCAAGAGTGGTTTTTTTTAAGAACAACTTATGTTAAATTTGAAGAGACAAAGCAGGATAGTGCTTTTGATTGCCCAAATTGATGAAGGAACACCTCTGATTACGCAGCCATTGTACCTGCATCAGATGCTTTCAGTGAAAGGAAGGAAACATAATTGTATTTTAATTATTTAGCTTATTATTGTCTCATCCGTGCCTTAGATTGTATTCATATTACTCTGTGATGCTTTTTATCCAATCGGAGAGAAAAGAAATTCATTGAAGTTGCTCAACTTGAATCTTTTAAAAGCATAAGAAAAAAATTAAGAGATTTCTTATTAATTAAAATATGAAAATAAAAAAGAAAATAAAAAAGAAAGAACTTACTTCAAGTTGCTCAACTCGAAAGTGGGGTTCCGCATCCCTTTTTTCATCAATTCAATAACAGAATTGATCGTGATGCTTTTATTTGTACAGGTCTCAGCTATAATATTTAAGTTGAATTCTATTTCTAGTTGAAAGAAATTATTGCTTTTGCGAGAATGGCCATAATTAATGAAGATAATATAAAAATAAAAAAATCTTTCTATAGCTAAATCTTGATTTTTTACATTTATGTTGTTTTTATTTGTACCGTGCAACTTTTTGTGGATTTAGGGTTATACTCGGTCAAATTTTTTTCTGAAAAGAAATTTTTATTTTACTAGCTTTTTTATGGTCTAAACATTGTTATATGCTCTTGATCAGTGCGCGTGTCAAACATCATAGAGCATGATATATCATTGTAGATCTCGAAAATAAGCTAATTTGTGAACAAAAGTTTTGATGTATAATTCATTTTTTGATATGATAGATTTTACTTCTAGATTTTATCCTGATCTATCCAAAATCGAAGTGGTCATAGACGGTTCCGGTGATCCTCATGAATTAGGATTCTCTCTATTTGAAGAATTTAGCTTCTACTAAATTAAGATTAGAGAAAGAAAAATATTTGATTCCCTCTTTTACAATCGAACCACTTGGTCTTGTTAGAAAATTGATTTTTCTAGTGAATCCAAAAAATATCGTTATTCTCGCACTTGGTTTCTACAACATCTCTCATGATTTTGATGTATTTATTGAAACTTGGAAGTTGATAATCATTTGAGCTCAAGCCAATTTTTTATTTAGGGTGACATTGAGTTTCCATGACGGAATATGATGGTCTCTCATTCTTCAACAAAAATCTTGCTTTTGTTACCTTACCACCTTTCCATGGCTAAAATAACAGAAATTATGCTTCTAGTCCAATTCTATTTTCTTGAGCCCTAACTTTTTTATCTTATTGTGTATAACCTTTAAATGTTCATTGTCGTAGGGCATCATAGAACAATATGATCTCTTGCTTTAAATTCTATTAATTAACTTAATTTTGCATGTAAATGATGCTCACCAGGATTAAGAATTTTACTTTGCGCTTCATGTTGGACTGTCCAAAATCTTAGGATCAATTTGTTTGGCAAAGTTTGGACGTCGAAATTTATTCACAGTATTCATCATGCCAGGTATCTGGCCAGCCAAAAGCAAGCTTATCCATTGATTTGATGTCATTTGAACACCAGAGCTTTTTTTTGTGCAATCTATATTTTAGATATGGGCATGGCGGTGGTCAAACCCTATCCAAAACTGATCCGCTGACTCCGTACAAGTTCCAATCATCTCCAAATCCGCGGCCGCCGTAGTGAAAAGAAGAAACAGGAATGTTGGATATCCCCAGCCGTTGATTGCATCAACACCGCTCTCTCTCTCTCTCTCTCTCTCTCTCTCTCTATTCTCTCTCGTTTGTCGCTCGTCTCTTTAAAATCTCCTCGTCCCCGTACTCGAACGAAGGCCAAAACAAAATCCTCGGGCAATCTCCCTTCTTACCCTCCCCTTGTTTTCTTTTGATGGAGACGACCGAAGCGCCGCTTCCACTCCTCGACGCGAACCAAAGAAGCAAAAGCGGCGGCGGCGGCGGTGGGGCCACCTCCGCCCAGACCCTCGGCAACATCGTGGTCTCCCTCCTGGGCACCGGCGCCCTCGGCCTCCCCTACGCCTTCCGCGTCTCCGGCTGGCTCTCCGGTTCCCTCGGCCTCGCCGCCGCTGCTGCTGTCGTTTATTACTGCATGCTCCTTCTCGTCGGTGCTTCTATGCTTCTCCTCTCGCCGCTCTCTCTTTCTCTCTGTGTCACCATACATATAACATCTTCTTCTCAACCGTAACCCTTACATTTCTTGTTTTTTTGGTTTTTTTTTTTGTTATGACGTCGATCAGATAAGATGCAGAAATAAATTGGAAGAAGGACGAGATAAAGATGGGGCGGCGGTCCAGATCCAAACCTATGGAGATTTGGGCGCGGAGGCATTCGGAGTCCCCGGCCGCTGCCTGACCGAAGTACTTGTCGTCATCTCCTATGCCGGCACCACCGTCTCCTATCTCTTCTTCATGGGTGAAAACCTCTCCTCCGTCTTCTCCTCTTACGGCATCTCGCCCTCAGCATTCGTCTTTGCGCTCCTCCTCCCCCTCGAGGCTGCTCTTTCCTTCATCCGCTCCTTCTCCGTGCTCGCCCCCTTCAGCATCTTGGCCGACGCATGCAATGTCCTCGCGATGGCCATTGTCCTTGCGGTGGACGTTCAGCAGCTTAGAAAGCCTTCGAGGAAGGCCAAAAGGAGCGCTTTTAATGGTGCTTGGAGCTTGCCGTTCGCCGGAGGTGTGGCCGTGTTTTGCTTCGAGGCATTTGGGTTGACGCTGTCGCTGGAGGCATCGATGGCGGAGAGGAGAAAGTTCCCTTGGGTGCTGCTTCAGGCGTTTCTTGGGACTGCAGCGGCTTATATATGTTTTGGAGTTTTTGGCTATCTGGCTTATGGCGAAGACACAAACGATATCATAACGCTGAATCTTCCAAGCAACTGGCTTGCTTGCATTGTTAAGGCGAGTAACTTAACTTGCTCTTTGTCTACCGCTAGTACTCATCATTCCTACTATCTTACTACTTCTATTGCATTCTGAATTAAGTGTGTGTTCTAGGTTTGAAGCACACTCTAGCTAGGGCCCTTAAAAGGCTTATATTGGTCCGATCCTTGCACTTGTTTCTTCTTTTGTTTGATAGAAAAGAAATTTGCCTTCTCTTAATGAGTATTCTTCTGAGCTTTAAGTTAGTTTCCTATGTGCTTCCCACCACAGATTTATCAAGTACCTTAAGTTGTTATTTGAGAAGCTGAACTTGGTATTGTAGTTTCAAATCGGGTAAAATATTGTAGTGTACTTTGTTATTGAGAAGCTGAAAGATTCTTAAGTTGTTATTCAGAATCAGGTCTTTTATTTGTTATAATTTCAAAAACAAGCACAAGAAATGTTGTAGTGTACTATAGTATTTTAGTTTTAAACCAAGCTACACCAATAACCGGGAGAATTCAAGAAAAGCAAAATCTACATACAAACCCCAGCGAGGCTTACAAAGAGCAGCAAACTCTATGAAAAGTATCCTTGACATCGGCTTTACTAGATGAAGATTACTACTTGCTGTTGTGACTGAGAGATGCATCATTTTTGGGGGATAGGATGTGTTAGGGTGTCTTTTGTTTGTTGTACTGCTAGAAAAGATATCATTTTGTTTGTATTATTTTGTCAAGCAACAAAAGGATTTCTTATACGATGCCAAACATATTCAGACTCTTAACCCTTATAGTTTTGAATCTGTACTTGGAATTACTAACCCGTAATTTTAGTATTCAAGATGATAAGTCTTGCTACCATAAGAAGCATATGCAGTATGGTTTAAACCATGACACACAAAGAATCACTGAAACTATTTAGCTAGCATGCAACATATTTCTTAGATTCCAGGAAAATCTTCATATTCAACCTACATTTCATGTTAATATGCTGGGCTGCCAATATGGATATCCTATAATTTTTGTATTAACTAGTAACATTTTGTGTGCGTGTGAATATCAAAAATATTAATATGAAACAATTTGAAATGCTGCAAGTAGTGATAGTGTTCAAGGAGCTGCAAAAATTGTTGATTCTAGGGTGTATCCGAGTCCAAAACCAAGAGATAAACTTTAAGCCTGCACCACTTTTATCTGTTACAGTATAAATCGACATCTTGCTGCTCAAGAACCTCGAGACTAATTAGAGATATTTCATTCCCAGAAAGATTTATTTAACAAATCGAACTAATCTTTTCTAGTTTTTTTTTTTCTGTTTGGAGACCATCTTTCCTTTGAGTGTCCTTGTAAGATAGTAGGCACTAGGGAGAGGGAGGATTTAGGAATTCTCTTTATAGCCTTCTTTGTGCCATGCTGAATTTTGATGCATCTGTTTACATAAAAAACTGAGCAATCTAATCAACGATGGATGAGTTAGGAGGAAAAACATCTGCTATTTTTTTTTTCTTTCTTGCACTCGAATTCATTCATTCTGCTAAACATGCGTGCCGGATGCTCGAACAGGTTGGACTTTGCATTGCTTTAGCATTTACCTTTCCGATGATTATTCATCCAGTCAATGAGATCATAGAGAACAAGCTGGACTCGAGCGAATGGTTTCAGAAGCTCTGCCAGAATTTACCAGGTAGGAATTGGTTAGGACTGCAAGCTGTCCGCTTGCTGATTGTGGTGGCTGTGGCCTTTTTAGCTACTTCAGTTCCAGGCTTCGCAATACTCATATCATTTACAGGGAGCACGGTCTGCGCGCTGCTCGCTTTTGTCTTGCCTGCCACATTTCACCTCAAGCTCTTGGGGTCTTCCTCGACTCCATTGCAGAGAGTGTTGGATTACAGTATACTTGCCACTGGCCTGGTATTTGCAGGGTACAGCATTTACAGTGCCGTGTCAGGTCACTCTATGGGGTTCATGACTTGATTTCGTTTACAGGCCTGTGTATCTTTTTCCTTTTTCTCTTGATTCATTCTTCTGTTTTTGTGACAAGAATGAGGAAATTACGTCAACTGGTTTCAATGAGAACATCACATTATGGGATTTGGTTTTGCGAAGGGCAAACTGAAGAAATTTTTTTCCCTTTGCTTGCAGCTCAGCTCGATGGACATGTTTGCATCGCTGTTCGCATCATGCTAGTGTATAACTTCCATTTCCAGAGCTATCAAGGTGTGGTAGTAGTTCATTATATGCGATTGCATGAAGCACAAGATTGAAAGGAGAGCAGGAATACGGGGAGCTCGACCATTTACATAAGTTCCTAAGGCCACCATGTCGCAAATCTTGCATATTATCATGCAGTGATCCCACTGGAGAAAGCAGGAGATACGACAAGTGGGAGCCTGACACTGTGATTGGATGTCGGCAGCAATTGTTCTTGTTTCACCCATCGCAAAGGCTTTTGAGGAAATGAATTGGGGCTCACAAGTATCTATTCACAAAATAAGCAACAGAGAGCCCAAGCAAACCATCCCAAGCCCCTTAACATTCAGAACTCCTAGAACTGGCCCAAAGGGGGATGACGTCTCATACTTGGAGGCTGAACGAATTTATATGGCCCAACTGTAATCATCCTTCCTGTAAAAGTTCTTTATAACAGGTCAAAAAAACCAACACCTTTCAGACAATTACAAAAAGTTAATGCTCACAGATAAAAACAAAGTATATCATGTCCGTTTTATTGACTCTGCAACTTGTGAGGGACCCCAGCGTACAATGTTAATTAAAAATTGTGCGGTGTGACGATTGATTCAAGAGATCTTCTCCTGGGAAATGCTGCAAACTGGACGCTAGTTATATGCTTCTCCAAAAAGATTACACAAGCGTCATGCAGCCGTCCCGCTAAGCTATAATGACTGCATAGGCTTACATTACCAAGGACATGAAGGCTAATCCCTCAGCAACCAGCTAAGAGCTGTTTATCCTGCCACCTGTGACTTCATCCTATGGAATCAAGCCAAGAGCGCATAAACTGAGGCTGAGATCTCCTCTGACCAACAAAGTCATATCAAGAACTGATGGAATGGCCCGAGATGGCGTCATATGTTCCATATAAAGCAAACACCAGACCAACAAGAAGTATACAGTAATCCAACATTCTCTGCCATAATGCCATTGATGAACCCAGGAAGGTGAGATGAAATGAGGCTGGCAAGACAAAAGAGAGCAGGGCACACAGAGTGCTTCCAACGAAAGAGATGAATGCCCCAAAGCCCGGGATAAATGAAGCCAACACAGCCAGCGCCACCAAGGCAAGTATGCGGATCCCATGCAAGCCTATCCACTCAGCAGCTTGGACTCTGTTGCATGCCTTGTGAAACCATCTGCTTGACTTCAGCTTTGCCTCGAGAATCTCTTGAATTGGGTGCATCATGATCGGAAATGTGAATGCTAGAGCAATGCAGAGCCCAACCTGTTGAATATTAGTAACCACATTTTAGAAAAAAGCATCATTAAGGCTATAAACTCAAGATGTACAATGTAAAATGCAAGCACCATGTAGCAAATGATGTGGTGCACTTTGCATACATAAACTAATATAATGCAAGAGAAGTCAAATATTCTGACTTTCCAATCAATATAGCATGTGCTATCAAACTGTCAAATAATCACTAATTAATTATACAGATTAGTGAAATCACTTTCAGAGGAGAGATTCCAATTAATCATTTAAAAGAGAAAAAAGTACAAGTTTTAGCTCTAGAAGAATGGTTTGCAATTTCAACTGATGTCAACAAGAATTTGCCACTGTCTGTGACCGCATAGTGTAATTGGAACCAAGTGATGCAGGTGATATATTCATTTCACGTAGTGAACAGTCATCTGTTAGTAATTTCACGGATAATTTGTAACTTGTTTGCTATTTTACTGCAGAAAATTTAGAAAACCAAGATATTCAGAATGGAGTGGGCAATCAATCTGAATGAATAAAGAAAAGCTAAGCTCTAGTCCACTTCAATCTTCAATAAAAAGAAATCTGAAATTGTCAAACATACTAAAACAGCACCAAAAGCTTGTATCAGCCGCTTTTATCTATTTTCTTCTTTTAATGGATTGTATTTGAAATTTGAATATTTTTGTACTCTCATAATGCAAGTTCAACACTGGATCATAGTCTAGAAGGTTGCTCCTTGGCTGCATGAGCTGAAGTTGCAACTTATAAGGTAGATCTCCTTACCTGCTAACCAGCCATATAGGTTTCATGGCATGGCCTCTTCTGCCTATACCTGCCTTGATCAGGAACTATGCATCATTTTTTAGAGGATTCTGGCAGACAGCTGGTTGCAAAATCTACTCAGTCCTAATGGAGCTATCTTAGCCAATTAAACATTTTATGGAAGAAGGTTTTGAGGATAATGACAACAACGAAACAATGGGAAATCAAGGGTCAGGCCTGTAATAGCAGTTGTATTATGAGAAAAAATATTACGAGGACTGTTCATTTACCCAGAGTACACGCACCGGAACTTAGAGCCAGGTAGGGTTATGATTCTTGTGTATAGGTCCTCAAGAAAAGTTTTTTTAAAGATCAGAATGATTTGATGCCTAGGCATGGGTCTGTAACGCATAACCTTTTACCTAAGTTCATGTAACACAGATGGTAAGTAGACCGGTCAGTTTGAAGACATTGGCTTATTGGAATCCTTACCATACCAAGCACAGACACTTTGATCTCTCTCTTTCATCCCTATGGTGCAGCAATCTAAAAATGCAGCGTATATGTTCCTAAAGAATAACTTCACATGGCCTCCAAAGCCAAACAACAGTCTAATTTATCCCCCAGTTAAATCATTTGCCATCACAGTTATTTGGGATCAACATACCATGTCAAACATGCACAGACACTAGCTTTGGGAATGAAAACCTCATTACTTGCATACCTTAGCAGCTAGAATCCTCCAGCTAAGCTGTTAACCTGTTGTAAATGGTCCAAAATCTTGTGCACTACCTTATACTTACACCACTGTCTTTGAATATCTTTTGTTGTGATTGGATTTTATTTATGCACCTCTTGAACACAAAACCATCAAACTCATGGTTCTTTATTGCTATATTTAGATACTTTTTCCTTTTCTTTTTGATGTGCATTCGCACTATAACATCCAATTCAAAATATTTTTTAATACACATGCAAAGCAAAACATTAAGGGAGAGAAGAGGCAGAAATTTTGCACTAACCTTCACTGCAATAGCAGACCAGTTGTTGGGAAGATTGAGCGTTATGATATCTTTAGTCTCATCACCATAGGCGAAGTAGCCAAATATCCCAAAACAAATATAAGCAAGAGAAATCCCAAGAAATGCCTGACAGAGCACCCAGTGAAACTTCTTTCTTTCAGTCATCGTTCTCTCCAAGGCCAGAGTCATGCTGAAGCCCTCAAAACAGAAGACAGCCACCCCAGCTGCGAATGGTAAACCCAAAGCCCCGTTAAAAGCATTCCTTGTCTTAAGGGGCCTATTGAATAGTTGGAAATCCTCCTTCATGACTATAGCCATGGAAAGAACATTGCAGGCATCAGCAAAGGCACTGAAGGGGGCAAGCGAGGCAAGAGATCGGATGAATGAAAGGACAATTTCAACTGGAAGGAGGACAAGAAAAATAAAAACAGAAGGTGAGATTGGTTGGTCTTTGGTTTTAGTCGAAGAGAAGACAGAGGAGAGGTTCTGTCCAATGAAGACAAGGTAAGCTACAGAACCTCCAGTTTGGGCAACTAAGATAAGAAGTTCAGTTAGATAGCGGCCTACCGACCCAAAGGCCTTTTCACCCAAATCTCCATAAGTTTGGATTTGATTTGGCTTATCTATTTCTTCTTCTTCTTCTTCTAACTTATGTCTGCACTGGACCTGTGAAAAGTAGAAAAGTTGAAGCATCATGATTAAAAAAAACTAATGGGAGATATCCAAAAGTAAACTTCTATTCTTATAAATATTTAGGCTTTGAGTCTTTTAAGTGAACATACTGTAGCGTATACTGTAGACATTTTTTTGTCTATCCCAAGAGATATTATTGATGAACCTACTGCTTAAAATAACCACCTTGACACTAAAATTTGAATTTGCAAGCACTTTCTTTTCTATTATAACTCTGCACCGACAAAAGATGAAGTGATAAACAATTGCTTCTTTCAGGGAGAAATATTTCATGGTATGGTGGATGTCGTTTTGTTGCTGGTAAACTAAGCTGCAAAGTTGCAAAGTTCAGAGAAGCAACATTTTAATGGAAATATTACAAATTTTTATAGTGATAGAACATTAATTTAAAGTCAAATGTTCCTTTGATGGTTGAATGTTTACAGGGGAACAACTTCAAAAAGAAAGTGTAGCCATCCAAGTATTACCAAATCTCAGATGAAGATGTTTGTTTGCTTCCTTACTACATTTTATAAGCCTATTTGGTCACATCATTGGACTCATCAATGGGCCAATGAACCAGAGATGCACATTGAAAATGCTGTATAGTGATTCAATAAAAGATACTATGAATTTTTTTTATTTAATAATAGGGCAGTGAAAAAGCATACTTCAGTAATGAAAGAAAAGCAACCTAAATGAAACTAAGCTGCCCACTAAGATGTTGACACAGAAAAAAAAATGGTGGATTGTAATGCTGCTGCATGCGGTTATTTTGGTGCGAAGTTACTAAGAACCGAAACACATTTCTAACTATGAAAACTCATATGCAATCAAATCCGCATACAGGAAACCAAAGAAGCAGATTTATTATCAAAGAAGGATTAGAAATAAACCTTACAAACCAAGCTTTTGGATATTGTTCTTAGGACTTCCATCTGCCCTTTTCCAGGTCTCACCTTCTTACTCCCTAAGCATCATAGAGAGTCAAGCATCCCCTTCACCTATGCCTCTCCAATCTTTGTTCTACATGCCTTTACCATCTCAAAACATTTTCCCATCAATTTATCTTTTAATAGTGGAACTAATATGGCTCTTTAGTTTGCTAGCAACCCATGACCATTTTAGCTTCTACATACATTTCAGCATTCTTATATCCGGAGACTCATCATTTTCGCTTATGCTATATATATATCATCTAAAAGAACAGATTGTACAATACAACTGAAACACACTTATGAGAATAATGTGGATCGGTGCCAGCTTGATGTCAAACGAATTCAGTTTTGATGCTTCAGAAGATAATGGAAAAAAGTATGTACCTGAAGTTTTGTTCACCTTGGGTTTTACGATTACAATTATAAAGGGAGAGCCAAACTGAACAACCATGGAGGTTTAAAACGGACCAACTGTTAAAAATGTGCATGCTTTATCAACATATCTCGTCCCAATCATATAATATGAATTCAGTACTACAAAAATGATTCCAATTTAATCTAAAAAATTGTGGCCATCAGTAAGTTGATTGGAGATGGCCAATCATTACAATATTTAAGTTTGTTGCACCCACGGAAAGGATCCCTTCTCCAGTAGCCTATTACATTAGAGAAGAAAAGGTAGGCAGTTCTCAGAGTTCTGCTACACTGTTCTAGTTAGTTCTAAGAAAAGGATGTTAACAAGAATTTAATATTTCAACCACATTTTTTCCTTCTAATTTCCAAGTAACTTGGTGGGATACAAACTATCAATCATTCTATATAAAATAACTAATTGACCTATCTATTGAAGATAGATTTCGTGAAATAAATCTGGCAGCAACGTAATTCCCCAAGTTTGCTTTAAAACCTTTGCAAGAGTTAGATGGTATTATTATTTCAATTTAGGAAGAGACCCTCTTCCACATTTCTACATTATAAAACTATCATCAAAATAATGCCTGATTATTTTTGTGCAAACGCTTCTCGCTCCAATTCTGAAGCCCATGATTCCTCCCACAAATATAATGCTTCTCGAAACGAAACAGTAGCAAAAACAAGATCAGGATAAATTATTCCAAAAATGAAAAAAGAAAAAACAGATCAAGATAAATACCTAGTACTAAAGAAACAGATTGCTCAAGAAGGAGAGGAGGAGGAGAGATACTGACGAGGAGAAGCATACAATAGTAGTTGCCCAGTCCGGCGGCAGCGACGCCGAGGGAGCCGGCGAGCCAGCCGGCGACGCGGAAGGCGAAGGGGAGGCCGAGCACTCCGGTGCCGACGATGGAGACCACGATGTTCCCCAGGGTCTGGGCCCACGTGGCCCCTCCACCGCTCGTCGCCTGTCCATCCGGCCCCCGCCATCGCCCCGGCGATCCCGCCGGCGAAGAGGGCCCCAGCAGCGGGACCGCCACCGCCTCTTCCGCCTTCTCTCCCATTCTCCGGAACAACGTCTCGTCGTCTACTTCCGCTGCTTTAGCTTTCCGTTCTTCCTCTCTCCCCCCTTTTCGCTACGACCTAGAGGTTGCAATCGGATCGGGCCCCACGAGACCACCAGATAGTTATTACAAGCAAAACGAAAACGGTGTATAAGTAATGGCAATGGATAGACCACCTGCAAAATTTACCATATCCATTTCAGAATCTATTTAAAATTTTGCTATCCGAATCTATCCGAAATTTGATTAAAAATTAGTACACAAATCCTAAATGCATTCCATAAAAAATCATTAATTTCGTTGGATATCCGAAGCCGCTCAATTAATCTTTATTCAGATCAGATTGAATCGGGTACCGGATAAATATGAGAAGAAACAAAATTAAAAAAGAGGGAAAAAAATAAAAAGATGAACGAGCCCAAATAACCTAAAAGCCCAAGCTGCCTCATGAAGGTCAGGCCCAACCTAAGGTAGCCTAGGTTGTTAAACCTACGCCACGATGCCAAGCAACCCAGCTCCTTGGCTACACCACTGGCCCACTCAATCACAGGGGATATGCGGCTCGGGTTGGGTCGGGCTAGATACGGGCTTGGTCGGATGTAAGATCAGTCAAAAAAAAATTTTCAACCCGAATCCAATCTATTTATTAAACAAGTAAACTTACCTGATCTAAAATAGGTTGAAACACTACGGTCAGTTCAATAATAGACTAGTTTAAGCTTCTCTAATAACACGAGGGGAGCTAAAAAATTACCAGAGGTTGAATTTGAGCATCTTGGGCTTGCAGCAATGTATGAGCTTGGTTGGGCTTGACAAGAAGCCTGGTTGAGCTCAAATAAAATGGCAAGCCAACCAAGCTCAAACACAGCACATCAGCTTAACCACTCCTTTCTATTAAAAGCTGCGCTTGAGTAATCTACTGTTTCAGCTTGGCTCAGGGCATTTATTTGCATATGATGCTCTCCATCCAACCTAATCCCATCTCTATGTGATACACATGGCGGATGATGATGAACTAGGACTAATTTATCTAGTTAAAGCACAGACCTGAGAGGATCCGAACCTTCTATATGCTAGTCTTAGTAGCCAAGTCAAGTCATCTATACTTAAAAAAAAGAGTCTCCTTTAATTTTCCCTAGTCCAAGAGCGATGTTAGAAAATACAGGAGAATAGCTCAAGAGGTGCAGTTCATCAGAGATTGCAGCGTGTAGAAGCTACCTAGAAGTATATCCTGTCAGGCGTTAGCATATCCTCAGCTCCTGATATCACCCTCCTCTCCACACGGATTTTACTCGTTTTGACTAGAGAAAGTCGAAGTCACAAGTCAAGAAAAAGAAAAAAAAAAGACTCTGTAAAGTCGAAGTCTAAGGTCAATCACGAAATTGCTGCGAAGTTCACACCTTCTCTATGTCCGTTTGCCTCCGTATTCTCAGCTTTCTTTCTCTCCATTCATATGGGCACCAAAAAGACGCTGGCCCGGCCAACCATAAGGTAAAGGAAAACCAGACGTTAAACTGGGGATGTGGCTTTCCAAGTTCCATTGCTGGCTTCTCGAACGCTTTCCGAGAGTAGGAATCATCGGTAACAAGGCCAGATTGATGGGAATCGGGTTGGGGGAAGAGTTTTAGTGAGATTCTCACGGGAGGAAGACCAACAGTAATCTTCCTGCTGTTTGGTAGTAACTCAAAATAGTCTATTATCTGCATTCCGTGCATGGACTGTTAATATTCCTCTTCTCCTTGATAATTAAACTGGGTTAGGAATTCCTAACTCTTTTCTGAATAAAAAAAAAAGATAGAAGAAACTTAAACACACCTACTTCTATGCGTATACGAAACGCAAAGTTGATTATTATTTATTGGTTTACTTAATCAAACCCAACTCGCACTGAAAAATTTGATTGTTAGGATCACTCATTAATCCTCGAGTCTTTCTTATTAATTGGTCAACAAATTTTGGTTGGGCGTGTGGTTGCCATAAGTCCGGGACAATGCTTCTTTGGGGTTCAGGTTGTATGTTTTTTTCATGCGAAAGAATGATTGTTCTTCTTTCATGATGTCAATCATTGGATCACATCCAACACAGATCTCAAAATACTCCAAATTTCTTCATTCATTCATCTAAGCAACCATTGCATGATTCCATAATAGATTCGTGCCTGCAAAGGAAGGAAAACCCCTCTTTCATATGAAAAATACACCCCCCTGTCCAATTCTCAATTTGAGTTGGGCTCCATATGACATTGAAGTGGCAATTTTTTTTTTTCTTTTCTTTATTGACCACGTAAATTGGTGGTCCTTATTGGCAGCAATCTGTATGCGGGAGAGAACAATAACTTTCTTTGATGACTAAGTCAAATTTTATTGGCAATAAAACTTGGCTCTGGATCCCCCATGTTGGGGGTTGAATTGGAGAAGATCAGTCCTATAATCATCAGTCTCCATGAATCGTGTGATCATCTGCGATTGCACTGATACATCCTACTTGCGGGGCATTCTCCATGTGCAGCCAAAGGCCCATGCAATCATGGGCGATTGCATGATTTACATATGGCTAACACAATTAATTTCGAGCCCAAATTAGAGATGAATCTAACCATGTGTACGATAGACTCACGAAGTTGATAACTAGATTTTCTACAATAGCAGTTTGTTTTGTTTGAGGCATCGATAACGATTAATTAAATCAATTATCATATTCTAATCTATCCTTTTTTAAGATTGCATCTATATATCTGCACTCTCTCTTGGCGTAGCCAAAAACGAGTAGACCAAGGCTAATGCTCATAGCATCGAGATTCTAAAAAATAAGAGCTCCAAAGAGATGATCGACGTTCTTTGCTTAAGAGACAAGGGATGATACCATCCGAACTACTATTTGGTGGTTACCTAATTTTTATATTTAATATCATCATGGAAATGGGTTGATTTGATTTTTTTAATGATTTGGTCAAAGGAAATATAACAGCCATCCACTTGATTCTTGGTTCCTTTCGAACCAGCCAAAATGAGAGGATATTTCCTTACCATTTGGCCTACTTTGTTGTATTTTTATTCGATTCTTATCTCCTTTGGAACCAACCGAACATGAGTTACGGGGCATTTTTCTACCCTTTGGCCCACTTTGTTGACGTTTGTGGTTGTAGTCGTGCACGCTAGATGACCGATGACCTGAGAAAAATGCTGCTGCTAAAAATATGAAGCTTACTAGCTCATTCATATAAGATGGTGTTATTAGACAATTTGCGAGAGATTAAACTATTTTTTAGATGAGTCATATCTACCGCGAGGCCAATAAAATAGTGAATTGGATTGCAATATTCTTTATTGCATGAAACTAGGTCTTTCTTTATGCTCGGTATACTTATATTTGATTTGTGTGATTTGTTAATTCCTTCCCTTGAAGAAAAAATTATAACTTAGTGCATGTTTTGCTGCAAAATAGATATTAAACAGTCCTAATCTAATTATGATGCGGACCGTGGGTGAGAAGAGGCTGCACCCTGTCGTGTTTCATGCATAGGATTGCGGAGCCAACTAATGGGTTGGGTCCAGTGTTACAACTTAGATCTCATTTTGGATGCAAACTATGCTGTCTCGAATAAGCTAAGACTCTATAAGCAACTTGCCGTGCAGGCTATCACAAATGTTTTCTCGTGTCTAATTTTCTTTCTTATTACAATAGAATGCCGCCGTCAATTCTTACGTCTACATCACAGGAACTTGCTCGGAACCTTCGCCTCCTTCAGGAAGGAGCTTTCCTGCTTGAATACGTCGACGGCAATGGCCGTTGAGTACGGTATAAGACATTAAAAGTCTTTTCAGCCACTCTATATATACTTAAGAAACCCCAGGCCAAGATTCCAAGCTCGCAAAAGCTTCCTCAGCTTCAATCCCTCTCTTCCTCCCTCCTCCTTGCAATAAGGGGATCCATATTGTAGTTGAGAAACCTTCTCTCTCACCCACTTTTTGACCCAAGTCTTCTCTCAGTTCTCACCATGTTGTACTCTCTAATATGCGGCCATGAAGCTCCATTCACAAAAGCAAACAATAGGTGTACTTCCCAACTCTCTCTTTTCTTTTGCTTTCTGTAACTTGCTACTTCTTGTTTTCCTCTATAATCCATTCTCTAGTTAAGCCCTGTCCTCCAGTCTTGTAGTCTATTGAACTCCCACCATTCCTCTGAATGGCAGGTGCACCCAATTACCCAGGTCATCCTAACCTTCCACCAAATTCCCTTGCTTCTCTCACTATGTCGCACTCCTTTGCCGATTTCATGAGATTTAATCACAATCCAATCTCAGAACAACGCCTCTCTTTAATCTCCATGGAACAACAGTCTCTCTATAGATTCACCAGCTCCATAGCTTCTGCCCACTTCTTGTGTTTATGAGCTTGTAGCCATCCAAATTCTACCCGAAGGAAACATTGGCTGCCAATTTCTGCGTTCAAACATGAAGTCAGAAGCGGGAGCCTCCACCAGCTCCACAGCACCTCAGAAGAAAGAGCGGTCCTTTCTCGGTTGGCTGAGCTGCATCCTGTGGCCACCAAAGAAGGAGCAGCCTGAAAAGGCCAAGCCCATTGGGCCCCCGAAGGCATCTCGCATGCTATTGGCTGGGCCGAGTACCCCGCCGTTGCAGCGGCTCTTCCGCTACTTCGACGGCAACGGCGACGGCAAGATCTCCCCGGCGGAGCTCCAGAGCTGCATGCGGACGATCGGCGAAGAGCTCTCGCCGGAGGACGCGGCAGCCCTGGTGGAGTCCACCGATTCTGATGGTGATGGGCTGTTGGCCTTTGATGAGTTCGTCGAGCTGGTGACCCCCGAGGGAGAGGAGGAGAAAGGGAGGAATTTGAGGGAGGCTTTCCGGGTCTACGAGATGGACGACCAGGAGTGCATCACACCCACCAGCCTCAAGAGGGCACTTGGCAACCTTGGAGTGTGCAAAACAATCGAGGACTGCACGATCATGATTCGTCAGTTTGATATCAACGGGGATGGTGTGATCAGCTTTGATGAGTTCAGAATCATGATGCTATGACTGCTAGGCCATAGTATGGGTGCATGTATGTCATGTGGTTTGTGGACCGGTGACATAGTGAATATCAGAATAATTATTTCAGACTCATTTGGTTTGTGAAAAAAATTTTAACTTGCTCAAATACTTTTTCTGAAAAAATTGATACTTGAATATATATAATACTTAAAAAAATAGTTTTTACATATTTGGTTGATCATAAAAAAATGATGTAGGGGCAACGTTTGAGCTCAGAGCAGAGGAGGTGTAGGTTTTGTGATCAGGAATAGGGCTGGCCCAATCCTTAGGCAACTGAGGAGGTCGCCTAAGGCTCCGATCTAAAGAAGGCCCATCGCAGGAAAGACCTCAGAGACAAAATGGAAAGGAAAAAGGCCCTCCTGTGAGTTTGCCTTAGGCCGACCCACTGCAAAGAAGGCCTCATAGACAAAATGGCTTTAGGCCTTTAAATACATTAGGTTGCTCTTGATCAGAAATCATGATTCCAGGTTGATTGCTGTTAGGGGACAACGCACCTTTGGATGCTAGCCACAGGGTTGGAGCTCAGGGTAGCACGGAAGGGTATCACTTATGTGAGATGGGTTTTGGGGGCTGAGAGTATCCTCCTTGAAGGGGACTCAATTACGGTGATTGAGTGGATACGACATAAGGGGCGGGAGGGAGATGGATATTCGTTGCTGTGCGACATTCGTTGGCTGGAGAGAGAGAGTGCAGCGCCTTTCAGGCTGTGCATATACCGAGAAGCGAACAGAGCTGTAGGCTGGGTCGCCTCTTTTACTGCTCAACACTCAGGAGAGGTTCTCTGGACATATCATGCAGTTGCTCCACCTCTATACTATCTTTTCTTTATTGACTCTCTTGGCTGTACTCACATTAGCTCTGTTTGAGCAGCTATTGTACCAAAAAAAATAATATAGAAAATATTTTTTAGAAATGACTTATGTTTGGCTGAGCATCAACTTTTTTAGAATAGTTGTATAAAATATATGTTATGCCTTTAATAAAGAGACTATAAGAAAAAAAATATCACATGCATAATTTTTAAAATCAAATATTTGGAACATCAAGGTCTAGAGGTTTTGATAGCTATTTTTACATATTTTTAATCATAAAAATATTTGTTCCTGCGGCTGCTCTATTTTTTCGTTTAATAGAATGAATTTTCTTAAAACATCAATTTATGTTTGGTTTAAAAGTAAGCTTTGGTTCAAGGATAAAATTGCTCCAACATGATCTAGAGATCATGAGTTCGAAATATGAAAATTGTCTTTCTACATACGAGGTAAGGCTACATATATATATATATATATATATCAACCATTTTTAGACCCTGCAATAACAGCAACCATGTGCACCAGCCACCTTTCATGAAAGTGAGGCTTGGCGCAATAGTAAAATTATTCCATTAAGTTCGAAATACAGAAATAGTCTTTCCATATACGAGGTAAAACTACATATATCTGAGTCTGATTCAATAATGGTGGAAGCCTCATGCACTGATCATCTATTTTGTTATCTAGTTATGTTTGTTTCAAGACCAATTAGCAATTATCTTAACATTTCAATAGGAAAAGAAGAAGCAAGCATTTAAAAAATGTCGGTCTGCCTACCTGCCAAGTCCCCATATTGAGCTGGCCACCGGTGATTGGAATCCTCGGCATATGTATGTATATATGTATGTATATGTATATATATGTATATATATTTTTATATACTGAAGTTTTAATACCATAAACATTCAGAGAGAGATGGCATTACCACCAAAAAAGGAAAAAAATACATACATCAGGGCACAACTAAACATCGATGATTTGATGTGTGCTAACATGTCATCAGCTAACTCTCTCCTTTGATCTGACACTAATCAAAGATGCTCAAAATCACTTTTTGGCAATATATACAATTAAGCTAAAAGGAACTAACTATAGCCTATAGGCAAAGTTATTGCTCAAAATGATAAGGAGAGACTTTTCCTATAATGTTATTAGACTGTAGAGGTGGCAATCTACAGGTCATGTCGGTTCATGTTTAGGTCAAGTTCAGATCATATGCAAAAGACCATAGAGCCTGACCAAACCCGATCGACGGCCAGCCTGCCGATCTGCAACCAACCCGACTAGCTTCACTTGGCCCAATTCTATCTAATTTTGGAGTTTACACCATGTGAGTACATTATTTTTACCATAATTTTCAAACTAAATCACATGACATAAAAGAACAGCATATATCACAAATCTCTAAACAAGTATTACATACCAATTCGAGTTTTAAAACAAGCTAACAAGATCATTGATCCAATGGCTGATATTCACTCCACAAAGCCATAAATATGAACCCGACCCGACCCGCTTGACAAGCGAACCCAAACAGGTGGGAATTGGGATAGGCAAGTGGGATCCAGTTCGGTCACGGGGCAAATGGGTTCAGTTCAAAAATTACCACCCCCAAAAATTAAGTTTATCTGATCCATATTTTCCTTTTGGTTTCTTGTTTTGGTCGGCATGTCCAAATGAAACTTTTTTGTCACCTCAGAAGGGTTAAACAAACAAACCCCCCTTCCCCAAGTAGAACTAAAAAGATCACATTCTTCCCAAGTGAAAAACACTGGAGGATTCGAAAGAAAGCACTCAAATTCACAGAGAAAAGGAGGAAAGTAGACAAAAAGAATTCGACATAAAATAGAAGCATAGAGTAAAGGAATTAGGAAAGGGAGGGATTAGAGGGGAAAGGCTCTAATTTTTACCTTGTAGGTGATGAGACGGCAGCCTCGCCTATGGGAAGGGATGACGAGGGCTTTTTTTCTTTTTTTTCTTTTTTTGTCAATACGGTATTTGAATTCATATAGTTCTAATGTGACTACAATATGCCAAATCAAGTAAAAGTAAATAGTAAAAAAAAAGTATGAAATACTAGCTAAGTTTGTCTACAGGACTTTTCTGGAATACTGAACGACATGAGAGGTGATTCAATCTGCTGCACTGTTCGTCTTTAGATATATATGAGCTATCTGAAAAGAGGTCAACTTCTTCGGAGCCCACTTGGCGGCCATGAATAGAGATAGGCATCGGGCCGGGCCGGGCCCGGAGCGCACTTGGCGGCCATGAATAGAGATAGGCATCGGGCCGTGCCGGGCCCAGGCCCACCGGGCCACAGACCAAACGGGCCGTGCCTGGCCTGGTCTATTACTAAACGGGCCGTGCCTGGCACGGCACGAGACGGCCCGTCAGTCCAAAAAAATAGCCATTATGGGCCACCCATAACGGCTATTTTTTGGCCCATAACGGCTATTTGTGGCTTTTTACCCATTTTGCCCCTCCCAACAACCATAAAACGGCTAATTTGATGGGTATTTTGGGGAAAAAATTGGAGTCCTATAAATATCCCTTTCCTCCCTTATTCTCACCACACCAAACCAACTCTTCTCTCCTTCTCTACTACTACTATTTCTCTTTTCTAGCAATATTTAGCAAGTGCTTTAGGCTTCTAGCAATTTAATTTTTAGTTTGCATTTAGCAAGTGTTCAAGTGCTACACAAGAGGAAGTTATGTCTGCCATTGCACGTGATATTTTAGCTGTGCCGATGTCCACAGTAGCATCGGAATCCGCTTTTAGTGCAGGTCGGCGTGTTCTTGACGAAAAGAGAAAAAGGATGACTGGCGAAACGGTTGAGATGCTTCTATGCTTCCAAGATTGGTTGGATGTTGAGGCGAGACTTCAAGATAAAGGTGGACATGATACAACATCCTCTGATGATGATGATACAAACACTACTGAATAGTGAATACTGATGATTAATAAAATTTTGATCATTTATTTTTATTTCTTAATTTTTTATAATTGTATATTTTTATTTTTTTAATTGTTAAAGTGAGTCATCTCTATTTTTTCTCCTTTCTTATTGTATTCTGGAGGTCAGAATAAACCTCCCTTCATGTACCATTTTGATTTAAATTAATAAACTGGTAGGGGTCTATGCCAAATCTCCCACCATTAAGGTGGCTTTATATTAATAAATCCTTAGTTCCCAACATTTATTAATTTATTAAAAAAAATTTATAAATAAAAAATTTTATTTCTATTTATTTTAAGGGGGACGAGCCGTGCCTGGCCCGGCCCAGGCCCTTGTGGGCCATGCTGGGCCCGGTTCAGGCCCTTATGGGCCGTTCCGGGCTGGCCCGCGGGCTGTGCCGTGCTTGGCCCACGAATCGTGCCAGTCCAAACCCTTATGGGCCGTGCCGGGCTCGGCCCGCGGGTCAGAAATCCTTAATCCAGCCCGGCCCCCTTTTATGAGCCGTGCCTAGCACGGCCCGTTACTGTAGCAAGCGGGCCGTGCCGGAGGCAGCCCGGCATGAGGTACGGCCCGGCGGGCAGCCCGCCGTCCGGCATGGCCCGGCCTGGTCCGGCCCAATACCTATCTCTAGCCATGAATTTGGAGGAAGGGGTGTTCGAAGTGACACAATAGTTTGTAAAAGAGCTCCATGCCTTTTTCTCATACACAGCTTCCTTCGGTAGGCTTTGAAGTGGCCAGTTTTTAACCCTCCAGTTTGGAGATGGGACTGGAGACTAACATCATTTTTTATTTATTATTTAGCGATTACGACAAGCGCTTGCAAGTTGCAACCTTGTCTCACGAGGACCTCCCAACAACCGATGAAAGCACCAAGGCGGAAGCATCTCGTCTCTTTTCATGGCCAGCTCACCCCACTAGGTGCTCTTGTTGGGAAACGTATCTAATTAAACCTCGCAGCGCCCCTCTAAACCCATAGTTGATAAGCCCATTACTCTTTTCCATGACAAGGCTGGATATTAAATTAATCTCCATACGACATTTATTGCCCTATTTTAACGCCTACCGTCCCTTCTTTCTCTTAATTATATATAATGATACTGCAAACTTTTTTTCTTTTCTCTTTGTTAATTAAATAATATAGTACTCACCAAGCAATAATAGTCCGTATAACCTAACTCAAATAATTAATAAATAAAATAATCAAACAATTATACATCATAATTTTTTTATATAAAAAATCTTTCTATATATGAAAAAAAACATCAGATCTAGTCCAGACAAAAAATTCTACTATTTAAAATAATAGAATTATAATAGATCCTCTCTAGTTCAACTAGAGGTTGTACAAACATCAACAAAATTTAATCTTGGCTTCCACAACAAAGATTTATCACTAATAAGACAGATTTCAGCAATAAACAATAAAATAGGGAATATATCTCACCAAATGTTGAGGCTTGAAATCATCAATGGAGAATGCTTTTCAAAGATCCAAACCGTTCAATCTGTAGTTCTCAATGCCGAAACAACATATTGAAATTTCAACCAAATTTACATACAATCAATTGTCCAATCATCTGACAAAGCAACACCTTTCTTTCTCTCCTTCTCTATTTTTTTTTATTCCGTTTCTGTAAAGTCCCCGACTCCACAGTCTCTATTTGCGATAACCTCACCCAGCCAGCTGTTTCTTTCTTATTTTTCATTTATTTAAATAATATGGGTCCCCCATGAGGAGGAACCACATCAACAAATCTTTCTCTTTCAACTCATCTGGGAGGTTCTACCAAGCCCACTTTCTTTCTAAAAGCAATAATTTTTTCATAAGCAAGATTTTAATGACCCATTATCATCGGTATGAATTTTTTCAAGGGACAATACCTTCATCTCCAAAGCATCCCGAATCCAATGATATCTCACATCAATATGTTTGGATCTCAAATAAAATGTTGGATTCTTTGAGAGATGGATGATACTTTGTCTGTCATAATAAAGTATATATTTCTCTTATTCTTGGCCCAACGCTTGTAAGAAATTTTTTATCCACAAAAGTTCATTACAAACTTATGTAATTGCAATATATTCGGCCTCCGTAGTGGACAAAGCAACACATTTCTGTAGCTTAGATTGCCATAACACTTCTCCCACTGGAAAAGTCATCAAGTACCATGATGTAGATTTTCTATAATCTATATCACCGACTATATCAGTATCTGTATATCCATCCAACATAGGTTTACCATTACCAAAACATAAATAGACTTTAGAAGTGCCTCTGAGATACCTGAGAATTCATTTGACAACTGCCTAATGTTCCTTACCAGGATTAGAAAGAAACCGACTTACAACACCAACTGCATGAGCAATATCCGGCTTTGTGCAAACCATGACGTACATCAAACTGCCAACTACGGATGCATAAAAAATCTTCTTCATTTCTTCTTTATCTTTCTGACTTGTAGGACACTGCTTGGAAAACTTTAAGTGACCTATAAGTGTTGAGCAAACTGGTTTGGACATGCTCATGTTGAACCTTTCTAATACTTTTTCGGTATATCTCTCTTGAGATAACTAAAGCTTTCTATTTTTCCTATCACAAGTAATTATTATGCCAAACATTTGTTTAGCTAGCCCCAAGTCCTTCATAGCTACCAATCATCAAGACAAGCGCATGGCGAATGGATCCCATAGGAACAAGACATGGAGATTGGTGTAGTGCATGACCGCCTAGCGATAAAATACTTACTCAAATCTTTTAATGATGAAAGTAAACAATTTTATGGCCAAATTTTTTGTTGTTAAAATTCTGAGTTTTTTTAGTGAAATAAGCCATGCAGTAAAACATAAACCGTTGGACATTGTCTCCATGGCCTGGTGGCTTCAACGAAAAGCCACTTTAGTAAGATACTGAACCAGAATGAATAAATATCTCAGGTATAGAAGTCCTCGCAGGAGGCTGCATAAGTTAATTTTAACTTTTTAGAACTAGAACAAGTAGAAGTCCGGTAGATTCAAACCCAGGTCACTAATATTAACATCCAAGAACTTCATCAACCAAGAATTGAATCTGCATCTTTTTTGATGCAATGTAAGATTTGAATCAGCTAGATGTTGTAGAATTGTTTCTGCAGGTCTGCCTCACATTGACCAATATTTTGTTGTCAAAAAATGTTAGTGTCTCATCTCTTGACACTACAAGAAATAGGGGCTTTGGCGATGCTTTTTAAGGCTTTTACCGACGCTTATAAGCGTCGGTAATTTTCGTCCCGACGCTTTCCAAAGCGTCGCCAAAGCGTCGGCTATGTCGGGGTGGAAAAAAAATTGCTGACGCGTTTGAAAAGCGTCGCTAAAGGTTATTTTTAGCGACGCTTAAAAGCGTCGCTATAATCCGTCTAGCAACGCTTTAAAGCGTCGGGTTTAATTACTGTTTTTAAGTTAGCGACGCTTTAAAGCG
Source organism: Phoenix dactylifera (assembly GCF_009389715.1). Taxonomy (NCBI): domain Eukaryota; kingdom Viridiplantae; phylum Streptophyta; class Magnoliopsida; order Arecales; family Arecaceae; genus Phoenix; species Phoenix dactylifera. The sequence goes on along the minus strand of NW_024067669.1, from coordinate 2,047,024 downwards.
TCGTCATAAATTTTTTTTAAAGAAAAAAATATATAAAAATATATTTTCTTACCGCAACCTGAGGGGAAAACCGATCCGGGCCTCGTCGCGCCACCGGATGGCGGTCTGGAGCTTGGACTGGGTTTCTTTGAGGGAGATGAGGATGGATCGGAAGGAGCCGTAGGCGTCAGCGAAGCGGAGGAAGTCGTCGAGGAGGCGGTCGGTCCAGGGGGTGGAGGAGCGGCGGTGGAGGGTGTCCTGGGCCTGGGGGAGCTGGTGGAGGTCATCGAGGGAGGCGTGGAGGAACTCGATCCGGGCGAGGCCGGCGCAGATCCAATCCGGGGAGCCCGACTCTGGCTCCGGGCGGGACTGCCAGGACCGGAGGGCGCGGATCTCGTCCTCGAGCGAGGCGAGAAGGCTTCGGCGATCTGCTTCACGGTCAGCGGGACGGCGCCCTGAGCCCTGCGAATCTGAGATTGAGAGCATGATCGAGAACAAGGATTCAGAGGTCGAGACATCGAGATCGTGATCTCCACACACAGAGAGAGAGAGGCAATTGGTACCTTGGCGGGGGAGAAGGAGGAGGGATCGGGGGCCTGGGTGGCCTAAGAAGGCATGAAGCCGACGCCGGAGAAGAGGGAAGAAGCTCCATCGGACTATCTATGAAGCATGGCCGCTCTCTCTCTCTCTCTCTCTCGCTTCTTGGAAGGGGGCGAGCGGCGGCGAGCGGCGGCAAGCAGGGGAAAGGGTTAGAGATTTATAAGGGAGGGGGTTTGAGGGATCGGGAGGGTGGAGGGGAGGGGGGAGGGGATTTGTAGAGAGGAGGGGGGAGGGGGCGAGCGGCGGAGAGAGAAGAGGAGGGGGGAGGGGATTTGTAGAGAGGAGGGGGCGAGCGGCGGAGAGAGAAGGGGAGGAGATTTGTAGAGAGGAGGGGGGAGGGGGCGAGCGGCGGAGAGAGAAGGGGAGGGGGGCGGCTGGATGGGTTGGGATCGGGAGGAATTTGCAGGCCTCCGACGACGCTTTCTAAAGCGTCGTTGGAAAGGAAAAAAAGAAAAAAAAAAGGGAGATGGCTTCGGTTGGAAAGTTTTCGGCTTCCGCCGACGCTTAAAAGCGTCGGTGTAATCTTATAATTTTTCTGCAGCATCGTCTTAGGCCAGATCTACTCACACTTTATAAAAGCGTCGGTAAATTTTGGCGCTTAGCAAAAATTACCGACGCTTTTACTTAGTGTCGGCAGAGAAAAATCGCGAAAAGTACTTTTTTCTGTAGTGTGATCTTGATGATCATTTTACATCTTAATCTCTAGCTGTTTACGTATTTATATACAATTGCATGCAAAACACATATAAGTGTGTAGAGAAATAGATTTAATGATGTGGACCAATATTTAACTATATATAACAGCAAGGACTAACACAAAATCCTAACCAATAGCAAATCTAAAATATACCGGCCAGTTCAGAAGCCATTCAATACCTTAAGATCCACCTGAAAGGCCTTTCTTAACACCGCATTTTTCTTTTTCAAAAAGGACGGTTATACATAGGTCATCTTCGTTGAACAAAAGATGCTATTTCTAGTAGTTTTTGTTGACGTCTCTCTTTTTTTGATGAAGCTTTGTGACCCCTCTTTAATTTGTTGACCTCTCTTTTTGTTGACCTCTCATGGCCACCTAACTGCTACTAGTAGAAACGGTAGAGCGAGTCTCAATTCACTCCCTTTTTCATTGGTTCTTTCTTCATCGGTGAACGTCTACCCAAGAACTCATGTTTTACCTTCTCCTCTGCTGTCCCTCTCAACATACGTATTGCATCACCATGAATATTCCCTAGTTTGAAATTATCTTCATATAGGTAGGTGTCTATTCTTTGATGGACCCCAAAGGAAGACTTTAGCCTCTAACGGGGCTTTGGTCCCTCATTTTAATCAAGCCGACTGGGGCTTTGTGCCTCAATTATTGGCATAAAGATAACTAAAGCTTCAAGAAGATGATATCCTTTTTATTCACATCCATATTTTATCCATCTTCAGAGTAACTGATCTCCTCAGTGGGCCGGGGGTGGTCCTCCAGATATTCCGGAAGTCATCTATTTGATCTACGTAGTTCGCCAAATCCAGATATTTACCGTAGCACGTTGTTTATCCTCTGTATATGCTCTTCTCCGAATCCCTAAACTTTGTTTATACGACGGGAAAAGTACTTGTGAACGCCCAAGTGCCTTTGAACACTTTAAACCGAGGCTCATAAGGCTATGTATGATCAGATTTAGTAATTGCAGTCAATCGATCGTGAAATCTTTTTTCCATGAGAATGAGTTTGGATCCTCTATAATGCACTGCGGAGGATGGTGCATATATATTTGGATGGATGATTTTATTGGCATACCAAACACGCTAGCTCGATGAACACCATAGGTTGAGGGACGGGCCCCAGCCATCTATATTATCTCCAAGATAGGTGGGGTGTTGCGCATCTCTCTCTCTCTCTCTCTCTCTCTCTCTCTCTCTATATATATATATATATATATATGGTGCAAAATGGACGTTGCTCTTATCTTTCGCATGAAAGGTTCATCAACCCGAACCCATGCAAAACACGCGGAGGATCCAAGACATCCATCCATATAAGCTCACTGAATCTGACGGCCAGAAATACTCTAGGTGGACTAAAAGTAAACAGCAAACTTTGAAGTCTTTGTCGCACCTTGTTTAATATAAAGTACTCGTACTCCGGCAAGAGCACCATTGCTGTCATAATTGGCCTTTAGCTTTTGCGTCGTTCTGCGCTGGGGGAATTGCTTAGCCGGGCTATGAGCCTATGATGATAATGGAGTTCGTCAATGTGGGGCAGCCGTGACGCCGGAGCTCTGTCAATTTAAAGGATACCATAGCCCAAAATAGATCTGCAAATGGAGCAGCACTCAGCCCCCCTTGTGAGGAAGAAGCTAGAAAGAATGGTTTGGCAAGCAGCTCTTCTTGTTCAGTTGGCGAGCCTTGCAGCGGCATCAGGAGAACGGCATATCGCTCGGTCCGGCTGCCAGGCGAAGTGCGGAAACGTCAGCATCCCCTACCCTTTCGGCATCGGCGAAGGCTGCTTCCTCCATGGCTTTGAAATCACATGCAACACATCCTTCAACCCTCCCAAGGCCTTCCTTGGCAGTGGCAACATCGATGTCGAAGAGATCCAGCTTCTCAAGGGTCGTGTGGTCGTCAATAAGCTTATAGCCCGTGACTGCTACGCCAAGAATGGCAGCCGCCGCAATAGCACGTCCACAAGCATCGTGCTTTCCAAGCCCTACATGTTCTCCAGCACCCGCAACAAGTTCGTGGCGATCGGGTGCGACACCATCGGACGCCTCGAGGACATGGAGTCGAAGTTCGAGACCGGGTGCTTGTCGCTGTGCAATAGCACCAGCTACATCACTAATGGGACCTGCAACGGCATCGGCTGCTGCGAAACAGTTATTCCAAAGAAACTCAGGTCCTTCGAGGTCTACGTCAGCAGCTTTCGCAACCACACCGAGTGTTGGGATTTCAATCCTTGCAGCTACGGCTTCTTGGCTGATGAGGGGCGGCTAAACTTTAGCGTCGACAGCTTCTCTCGTCTTGCCAGCACGGAAAAGATCCCGGTGACGCTGTCCTGGGCCGTACGGGACAAGAGCTGCGAGGAAGCTCGCAATAACCGGACGAGTTTTGCGTGCAAGGCCGAGAACAGCTACTGCGTGAACTCCACCAACGGAGGGGGATACCGCTGCAATTGCTCAGAAGGATTTGAGGGCAACCCTTATCTAGAAGACGGATGCCAAGGTAATTCCGTTTCTCTTCCCGGTAGCCAGAATTCCGTCTTGACTTGGCAAAACTGAGTATACGCACCGTGCTCTTCCATCCGAGGTTCAAATCTTGGTTGGGAGGTCTCGCCAGGTGTTTAATTAAAAAGCGAATATCTTCCTTAATTGTTGTATGAGAGAGATCCCTCTAAACTTCCCGCTCCTCGTATATATAGCTAATAGCTTGAATAATTTCAGAAACACACCATGTACAACTCATAGAATATTCCCAATCTTTCAACTGAAGATGGCGACTACCGATCACAACTTAATCTAGTTTTCCATTACTGCTAGTTATCGTTCCATTATAACATCTAATAATAGTTATTTCATTACAAAAAAATCCAATCAGATGTTTTACTATGCAAATGATGACAATCATGTTTTCTTAATACTATAGACTCTGAAACTTTTTGATGTCTCGTTGTTGGGGGATATTAGGCTATTAGCCCTGTTCAAATTAACCTTGATCATGAGTTTGAATCTCTAGGCATCAGGAAGATCACAGTTGGGCTTTGTGTGGTTAAATGTATTCTTGAGCTTATATAGCCTAATACTACTTTGCCCACTCATAATCAGCTGGGTTATTTTCCTCTCGGCAGAACAACAACACGTTCATTTAATTTTGAGTGTTGATTACTCGAGTGATAACACCCTTTTAAGAGTTGGGAATGGTTTGCCTAATTCCTATCCCACTATCTGGAGAAGTTCAGAAATTCTTATTGGTTGGATCAGGTCACCACGGCTGGCCCAACCACAAAGAGACGCGTACAAATAGACGGGGAGCAATAGCCAATAAGAAGCGTCCCAATATATTTAGGGGCTTAAGGTGATTTTGTCTTTGCGGCCTTTCCTGCAGTGGGCCGGCCTAAGGTGAACTCATAAAGTGGTTTATTTTCTTTCCATTTTATCTTTGAGGCATTTTCTGCGGTGAGCCTTCTTTGGGCCGGAGCCTCGGCCATCTTAGTCGCCTAAGGGTTGGGCCGGCCCTGGATGTTTGTGTGTTGTCCCAAATTATGGTTGGACTGGTCTATCTCTGAGTTGGCCAGGCATCTCTTTCACCAAGCTCAGGCATCTCTTTTTGGTCCATCGCCAACCCCAAGCCTCAGAGTTTGGTAAGGTTTCGCCAAGCTTACTCAACCAGTCAAACTAGAGGTCCACTTGATAAACCGAGTTTGGGTTGCGAAACTTACATCCAAGATTGGGCTCAGGGTTCGCATATAAGCGTGCAGGTTGTGAGCCGAGTCATGTTTGGCTCAGAAATTTAAGTTGAGCTCGGCTTCCTCTGAGATAGCCGAGCCCGAGTCTTTTCTTTTTCTTTTTCTTTTTCTCTTTTTTTTATTAATCTTGGAAGTTATATGAGCTGCATTTGAGCGAGGCTCAGCTAGCTCGATTTTGGTTCATACCCAGCTCAAAATTAATAAACAAGCAAAGATAAATATCATATAATTTTTTTTATATATTAAGATATTTCTGAGCCCTTGGCGACGATGACGCGCGGTAGGGTGGTGCAAGAGATCGTGGCGTCATAGGCGAGGATGGAGAATTAGAGAGGAGGCTGGGCGTGATGGAATAATTTCAAATTATATTTATCATATTATATAATATATATTTATATTTATATTATAATATATATTATATAAAATCAGGCTTGGGTTGCGTTAATGTAAACTCGTGCCCGGCTCGTTTATTGGTCGGGCTTAAATTTCAGACTTATCCAATTTTGGGGGCTTAAAGGCCAAGCCGAAGCCCATCCACAATGGTTCAGGTACGAGCAGAGGCCCCGGTATTTGAGTGGCTATAAATTAGACCTCGCTCTGGTAATCAAGCATTCTGTCCGATCTTCACCCTTGTTATCTTAGATTCGGTGGAGGACAGGAGTAAAGGTGGCAAACCATTTACTTGTTAGATTTGGTGGCTGACTTATGTTATCTTAGATCTCTGCTTGCATGCTCAAGTGGGAATATCTTAGTACTCTTTCTGACTAACATCTTGATGGCTACTCTCTAGATATTGATGAATGTGCATCTTCACCCTGCGTAGAAAGATGTGAAAATTTCCCTCCAGGAAACTATACCTGCCGTTGTCCTTGGCACATGTATGGGGATGGCAAGAAAAATGGAAGCGGCTGCAAATCTATATCCAAGCTCCTCCACTGGGTTCTAGGTAAGGCTCTCTACCCAACCAAACTAACCAAGTGTTATTAGATCTTCATGCATGATATACATTGCAGATGAAAGAGCCTGGTTTCACATGTATATAAACTTCCAATTTACCTCTACGTACTTATTCTTGTAGGCTCAGGGTTTGGTCTCTTAGTTCTCGCGGTCCTCAGTTCTTTGCTTTATCTGATGATCAAGAAGCGAAGACACATTAAGCTCAAGGAGAAGTTCTTCAAAAAAAATGGAGGTCTTCTGCTACAGCAGCAACTCTCTTCGCTAGAGGGTAGTGCCCCAGTGACAAGGTTGTTTACCACAGAGGAGCTCTTAGCAGCTACTGACAACTACTTGGAGAGCCGCATCCTCGGCCAGGGAGGTGCCGGGACAGTATATAAAGGAATTCTTTCGGACAAAACAATCGTGGCGATCAAGAAATCCAGAATATCCGATGATAGCGAAATCGAGCTGTTCATAAATGAGGTGGTGGTTCTTTCCCAGATCAACCATAGAAACGTAGTGAAGCTCTTGGGGTGTTGTCTGGAAACCAGAGTCCCACTGCTCGTTTTTGAATTCGTGCCCAACGGATCCCTCGCTCACATGTTACACAGTGAAGGTGGCAAAGCCTCGCTGTTCTTGGAGTGCCGTCTGAGGATCGCAACAGAAGTAGCAGGAGCGCTGGCTTACCTGCACTCCGCAGCCTCGGTGCCTATTATTCACAGAGATGTCAAGCCCAGCAACATACTCTTGGATGAGAACTACACAGCGAAAGTATCTGATTTCGGAACTTCGAGGCTGGTTCCCTTCAATCAGAAAGCATTTGAATCATTGATTCGAGGGACCTTTGGATACGTGGATCCTGAGTACTTCCTCACCGGCATGTTCACCGACAAAAGTGATGTCTATAGTTTTGGGGTGGTTCTGGTCGAGCTCCTCACAGGTGAGAAGCCAGTAGTACCGACAAAATCGATGGAGTTCACCAATCTCGCCTTGCAGTTCGGTTCTCATGTGAAGGAAGGCCGTCTTCTCGAGATTCTGGAGCAACGTCTAGTCCAAGAGGGATCTCCTGAGCTGCTTCTAGCAGTTGCGGAGCTTGCGACCCGATGCCTCAGCTTGAAGTGGGAAGAAAGGCCTACGATGAAGGAAGTCGCCATGGAGTTGGAGGGGCTGAGAACATCCAGCAGGCATCCTTGGGTTGAAAAGAACGAAGAAGAGGGAGACCGTTTGACGGCAATTGAATGCTCCACAAGTACCTTTGGTGAGGGTGATTCTTCCTCGCACATCATGCTGTCCTTCGACATCTCGCGGTAATTGGATTGGATCAAACTGCTCTGGGATTTAATATGCTGCATGTTCTATATCTTTATTTTCAAGATAAGGATGTTTGTCTAATTTTGAACATCACATAACAACTTGTATGCAGTTTTTTTTTATAGGGTTTGGACATGAGTATATATTATTTCTAAGATATACCAAATGTGTTGGAATAGAAAAAAAAAAAAACCTTTCTCTCTCTTTTTTTTTTCTTCTACAAATATTTTAACATAGTACCTCCGATATTAGCATAATTTTAGAGGTCACGTAACAATATGTATCAGCCTATAATATTTTTTTTATTAGTATGATCTTGTTAAAATAATTTTAAAAAACACAATAATTTCATCAGTAAGTATTATTTTTTTATTTAATGTCCGAGTATATATAACTGCGGAGATGTGCCGAAATAAAAAAATAAAATTACTTTTTTTTTCTCTCTTCTTCTACAAATATTTTAATAAGGGAGACTGCAACATGGCAGATCCAAAGGTTCTAAAAACTACATTAAAGTCTCTTTTTAGCTCTGTTTCTTTAGGTTTATGAGTAACTTCTTCACCCTGTGTACTTTAAGACAAGCTTATTAGAATATGAAGAGTAGTATATATTAGACAATCTGAGCCCAAGGCGAGGTAAACAAGATAAACATTGGACACTACAGTACTAGCAGTCGGCATAAAAAAACTAAAAAAAACATAAAAGAGACATTACTATTTGTTTTTATAAGCTACATCAATTGCCGAGGTTTCAACAATGTCGTAATCTTATAATGAACTTAAAATCCTTATTGATTCTTGCTAGAGAAAATATTGCACTTCGACCTCGAACTAGACCAATCTCATTGACCTCAGATGTAAACCGAGGCGAACGATGTCGGCCTCAACTGGGGAGCATACCAGCTTAGGAACCTCCAGCCGAGGAGAACAATCAGTGAGCATCGACAAAGACTGACAGCCCTAACAACCGACAACCTTGCAGGCCGTAATTGCGGCAGCACCACACTCTGCGCCAGGCCTGTGCGGCATGCCTCCCACGTGGACTGATCTCTGCACTACATCCTATCACTGGTTATTGCCTATCCATCATTTTACGCCACGTTGGCCCAGGTAACAACAAAGTTGATTTTTCTATATAAAGGGGGAAACTTGGGGGACCTCACAAAGCGACCCTCTACTAAAATCCTCTCCCTTCCATATCGTTGCCTTGATATGCATTGAAAGGTTCCTCTCCAGAAACTCTCCAAAAGTGGACTTCTTGAAGGCCATCCAGTGGAGGAGACCAGCGCCCGACGCCTCAACTAGCCTACTCAGTCCGCTTCTAGCAGACCTTAGGGTCGTCCAAGCTGCTCTCCCACCTTGGTCCGAATTCGAATAATGGTTATATAGCAGCCATTTGTTCTCCAAATTTGCCGAAATTGGGATTATTTTGGAAGATAGATTGTGAATAAAATATAGGTGGGCATTTTGGCGTGACAGGGCTTTGAACATTTCCGGCTATCGTCCGAGAAAATGCAACCGAAAAGGAGTGTATCAAAATTGGAAATACTAAAAGTAATTGCGTTTCCTTTCACGAAATAATCCTAATCATCTAAAATTGGTTGAGATAAATGGATTTGCTTGTGCTATGAACCAAGTATAGCTTGTAGTATCCTCGGTATATGGTTCTATTCTCCTTTGGGCTATATTTGGGCTTGGACAGGCCTGAGGCCCGTCAGGCTTGGCCTCAGTTTCAGGTAGTGGAGTCCAAACAACAATGAGGCTAGCCCGACTCGAGCCCAACATGGCTCAGCCCAGTCTGCCACCTAACTGGAATATAGGAACCCTTCACCCTTCCTTCCTTCCTTTCCATCTCTCATCTCCTCTCTCTCTCTCTCTCTCACAATTCCCTTCCCAACTCCCTTATCATTTCTCTTCCTGAGAGCCTCCGGTTGGGTGGTGCCGTCCCCACTGCATCGGGCTAGATTTGGATAGGGCATGTTGGATATTTCGGCCGGCCTTGGCTTCGGGCTTGAGTTGGGTTCGGGCTTTAATCTTTAATATTTCGGGTCTAGGCCCAGACCAAATCTTGAAAAATTCATCAAAACTTGAAAAAAAAATCATCTAAGCTAGGACCATGCTACATGGAAACCTGACCCAACCCAGACTAATAATTCCAGCTCTAACATCCGATAAAAAAGGGTGCGACCGTGTTAAGATTGACGAATATTAGTCCATGGAAAACATTTCATGGGATAGATAAAACATGGGGCTATCTGGTCAACAGAATTAGTGAAATTAATGGGACGAAGAGGGTACCCTGTGAGCTCCTCTCTTGGGAAGTTTCACCTACTATCAAACAAGTCTTGTGATGATACATCCAATTTACCATTGTACAGGTCCTGTGGTTCCATTTCCTTAAAAGGAACATGTGCTACATGACAATTAGTTACCTTTGTTATATGTGCGATCAACTTTAATGTGTGAACAAATCTTGCATATAACATTAGATCTTTCATATCTTCAGTCCTAGAAGTTGGGCCAGCCCACAGACTGAGTTTTATATTGTTTGGAATAAATTGCTAGGCTTTCTTTTTTAATAAAAAGAGAAAAGTTCTGAGATGGAAGTGATGTCATGGTCTCATGGAGTCGCGGCAGAGATATCGTACAGAATAGAACTTTTTTTGAAGGATTCATGAGAAAATATTTGCTAGAAATGCAGAGAAATCAGTTTCAGGCTACAAAAATCCAAAATTTTCATCAATAAAAAAAAAAAATAGACACAAGGGTCATAGAGCATAAAATTTTGCAAGGGAGCCAACCTCTCTAGTCCCTATATTTTGCATTGTAGAGATCTATATAAAGTCAGATAGCCACCATATCATTCATCTCGGAGATGAAAAATTATGTCGCACACTACATGCACCAGTATGGCTGTGCACCATGCTAATTATCGTGTCTCATTCTTGTGGGCCAATCATGGACATGAGAGTATGACGAATGGATCCCATAGAAACAAGACACGGAGGTTAGCATAGTGCACGACCCTAGCGACAAAATACTTTTGGTTACTAAAATCTTGTAATGATGAATGTAAACAATTTTATGGCCAAATTTTTTGTTGCTAAACGTCTGAGTTCTTTTAGTGAAATAAGCCATGCAGTAAAACATAAACCGTTGGACGTTGTCTCCAGTATGCCCCCACTACAAGAATAATGGTCATTAGCGACGCATTTTTTTTGCCTTTAACGACGCTTTGAAGCGTCGGTAAAAACCATCCCGACGCTTTCGTAAGCGTCGGCAAAGCGTCGCCTATGCTACAGTGGAGAAAATGTTTTCCGACGCATCGAAAAGCGTCGAAGGCTTTCCCGACGCTTTTTAGCATCGGCAATTGCAAAATTAGCGACGCTTTAAAGCGTCGCTAGCTGTAATTTAACGACGCTTTAAAGCGTCGGTAGCGAACGACGCTTTAAAGCGTCGCTAATTGATTTCTGGTCGAAATTTTAGCGACGCTTTAAAGCGTCGTTAATTGTCAAATTGGCCATACCAGGCTAGGGATACAGCCATAGGGATGGTATGCTCCATGCCCCATGCCCTAGTTGTAGTTTTGAACCCTATCCTCTTCAGGAACCCTATTCTCAGGGAGTCTCTTGATCACCTCAGTACTCCAGAATTTGACGATATGATGTCGATTAGACAAGCAATTTTTTGAGAGGGGAGAGTGTACAGGTAATTATCTAAACGTCAGTACTTTGGATGCATCATCGAACCCAAAATCTTAGTTACTAAGCAAGAGTGGTAATGCCTAGTAGGGCAAACCTTTCGGTCAATAAAACACAAAAAAGACCAGTAGGACAAACCTCATTTCATACAGGAAGAAACAAAACATGAAACCGCATTTCAATGAGCTAGTTAACATTAACAACAAAGTTATCCCTCACAGTCGAGAAAGACTACCATCCATCAAGGCTAACAAAAGGCCTCTAGCGCATCCAGAATCACTGTCAATCAAAAATTCATCAGGTCAATTCATGACACCTCTCAGAATAGCAGAATTTGTAGAAACCTAATATCTGTAGTCTGTCATACAAGTAAATATGCCAAAAGGTAAAATCCTAGGAGTAACCTCTTAAAACATTCCTGCGATGTTGCATGCATCTCTGCAGAGTTCCATGATCTTATTTTAATTGCTGGATTACCGCAACTCAGGGCGGACAAAATCTGCATCAGGAGGCACCGATATGTCAATTGTTGGCCTCAACTGTGCGCAAACTTCGATGGCACCGTGTACTGGATCAGACAAGAAACTGCTGAGGAGGTCCTGATTAAGAGAAGCATACTTGTCGACAGCTACAAATGCCTGCTGGGTGAGAATGTAATCAAATCGTGGTGCCCACTTCCTTGATCCCAGACGTGCAGTTGTGGAACAGTTATCCACCATGAAAGAGACACCACGAGCATGCATAAAAGGATTCAATGAATCCACTGATTCGATCACACTCTCATTAATAATCTCTGAATAAGAATGCCCCTTCTTCCTCAAAACCTCAATCTGCATACAAATGAAAAAAGTTACAATGAGAGCCTATGGGAAATTAGGGAGATAACAAGGAGCAAATAAACTATACCTGAGCCATCATTAGCGTCGCTTTAAAGCGTCGTTAGAATATTAATTTTTTTTAAAAAATAATTTTTAAAATTTCTAAACCCTGTTTACAAAATCAAAGCCACACACACTAAGCGAGATATACACAAAATCAAACATATTTATCTAAACATTCATATTGTCAAATTACATTCATACTATCAATTTACGTTTACAATGTACTTCAAAAAGCATAAAAAAATACATATAAACTCCAAAATAAATGCTCCAGGGGTCGCTAGCATCACCATCTCTACGTGCAGATGAACTATCAGGAACCTGTAATAAAAAAACTAAAGCAGTTAAGAATACGAAAATTATTAAACTCTTTAAGAAAAATATGATACTTATGCAAAATGTTCAAGTAGATGTAGTAATTTACCTGAGGAGGGACAAACTGATGCAACAAAGATGTAATCTGATTAATCTGAGCCCTCAAAGATTGCATCTCTGTCTGGTGGCTCTGCTTCAACTCTTTTATCTCTGCCTTCAGATCATTAACCTCTGCAGTGCTACTACTCTGTCTAACATCTTGAGTATATCTACCCACTGCAGACAACTGAGTGGGGGTAACTCCAACGCCATAACCCCTCACTCGACCATAACGCTCCGAGCCCATCAACTCGGTAAACACCTGAGCTTCGACACCTCTGGTGTTGCCGATTGAAGATGACTCTCCGATACGCTCTGAAATAAGGGATGTAGCTCTGTCCTATATCTCTCAAAAACAATCAAATTAATTTTTGAAAAATTAAAATATATAAAAAATCATTGCAGAAATTATTAATAAATACATATAACTATATCTCTCGACTCCTCTCGGACAAAGCTGCCATCTCGGTGGGTGTGAGTCATCTTATAGAACTCCACCTCACCAGGTTTTCTCCCATGGTCTTCCATCTACAACAAAAAGTATATTGGAAGAGTTTCATCTTATAGAACTATATCATGATACATGCTATATGATACAAGAGTTTCAAAAAGTTTCAAAAAAACTTACGAATTCAGCTCTGAGCCTCGCATAACTCTTCGAGCCTGAAGTGTGAGGAATTGTCTAAGATGCTCGTGCGGCTCGACCAATGTCAGAATATGTCTACCACGAAAAAATTAAACATTGTAATATATTAAATATATTAAACATTATATAAGGTATTGAGAGAGAATACACAACCTGTCCTCTCTCGGAAAACCAATAGTGAACAAGCTCCCTCCACTGATGATGGTATACATCAGGAGGACAAACACGAGCAACCTCCTCCTCTGTCATACCCTCGCGCTTCCAGTCGGCCTTTAACTTCGACTTATATTCTTTCCATTTGCGGTTGAGGGACTTTAGCACCCAATCATGGCTCTCTGGAGGGAGCACAAACTTTTTCTACACCAAAACAAAAGAATGTTATAATAATATTAAATCAAAAAATTAAATTTATAATAGTAAGCAAATTAACATACAGTAGCTATCAAATTAACAATATTAAATTCAATTCTTTACCTGTACAAATTTAAGAAGCTCAACTTTATAAGAAGGAAGCATATCATTCCACTTATGATAGTTGAGCGGACACAACTGACCCCTACGCGCAACTGATCCTAAGAAACTTGATAAAAGGCTTCCAGCCCTCTTGATGGGCTGCCCTAGTTCGTTGCATTCGACGACCATCTTCTCATCCTCACGAAGCTGCCACACATCCCGTGCTCGAGAGGAACCCCGTGTCAACCTCACTCTCACTTGTTCATCTATAAAAAATAATAATTAAAACATTGGAGGTAAATTAATTAAAATAATTAGATTGTAAATGAACTTAATATATGCACTTTAAATCAAATTACCTTGGATATGCAAGTCATCCATAACCTCCTGGCCTGGATGTTGCTGAGACTGGAACTCATGCTGAGACTCGGACTCGTGCTGCTGGGGCTGCTGGGATCGCATGGACTGAGCAGAAGAAGATCCCACCTGAGACTGCTGGAACTCCACATCTCTGAATCGTTTTCCTCGGTGCATTTTGTTACCTAAGCAAGTACTTAAGCAATTGAAATCTGTTTAAAAATGCAAGAGTAACTAATGTATAAATCATAAAATATTAAAAACAATGGATGAAGCACAAACCTTTTCTCCAACTAGGCCAGAGCAGACAGAAAATTTCAAGCATTATAGGGTTGCGGATTGGGTTGCAGGAGATCGTTTTTTTTTAACCCTATAAAATCATTATAGGGTAGAATAAACCAAAAAAATGTACAGGTACAATTATCCATACAGGAGCCAAGTCAGCCAGGGAAAAAAATCCTGGGGCAATTCCATACATATCAACAGTTCAGGGATTTAAACAAGTATCCAGGGGTGCGCAAATGCATGTTCAGGGAGGGGAGAAATACTAATCATATCAACAGTTCTTACTTTTTTGAAAATTGGGTTTATACAACCCACTTACATCCAAATACCAAATGCAAGAAACATATACTTGATTTTAAAAGAGGCCAACATAGTATAGAAACAATATACAATATTAGAGTAGCAGAAATTCATATTTGACTATGTCCATGACTTGAAATGAACTGCACGTATCAGACTGCCTAGTTTCTAACTCCACATTTATACTTGATGGTGGAACAAATTAGTATTGAAGAGTTATTGGCATTTAAATTAGTATTGGAGAGTTATTCGCATTTGTAATGTCGTTTAATGTCGTTTCCTCGAGTTGTAAGTTAGGTGATTCTGATATCATTTCCTAAAATTGATTATTGGTCAATAAAAGAGAGATACTTATAAAATGATTTTCCTTTTTAGTTGATACTTCATACTACTTGATTTTCTCCATAAAGATTACATGTTTGCTTTATCTAATAAAGATTTTAATTTATGCATATATTTACTGTTTAAGTGTCTTGAGGTCGTTTTCCTCACCTCAAGGTAACATGTTTTCTAAGCCAAAATTTCCTTTCTACTAATTACATTTTGAAACACATATCAACTGGGGCCAAGCAATAAACTTGTATTATTAGAAGTCCGCAAGAGACACATAAAGGTACTGCCACACCTAATCTGAATATTCAGGTTTATCCAATAGAAAACCATCTACCTGCAAGCTTAGAGATGCATGGACAGCTAATACAATTATTGAGGAAAAAATGATATAAAATTAGATAAATGAAATTTTATGTTAAGCTACTTTGCCTTCGAGTGCTTGATGATGGTAGAAGTAAAACTCTTCAAGAAATATCCAAGTTCAAGAAACTAATTTCTAGGAGTATAGAGTTCGCGATTAAGAAGAATGATATTTGAAACAACCCAGGTCATTGAAACCAAGCCCCAATGTCTTGTTTTACCAATTGTACTAGTTGGCACCTTTATATTAGCAAACAAAAAGCCGTAAAAGGATAGTAAAAAAGAGATTAAAAAGCCATAGATAACAGATAATCATATTAACTGATATCCGAGATATATCAATTTATATCAGCTTAGAAAAGCATAGTTAATAAGAGCTGATATTTAGTATCAGACCAGTAAGCGCCCACTACCAATACAATTAACCCGACAAGACTTGAGCTTTTCCTTTTTACCAGGTCCACTTTAGTCTGTGTATGTTCATGCCATCTTCGTCGGTTCTCCCTTGATTTTGTCACCAGCAAGTGGAATTGACGCACTTCTCTCGCATTCCTTAATTCTTACCTTATCCTTTCTAGTATTAATCCAAAACCATCACATCATTCTCATACTGGCGCATCCACTTTATTTTCTCAGGCCCTCACTGTTCTGCAACTTTATGAACAATCCAAAGTGCTGGCCTCATGTTTCGTAAATTTGTCCTGGAGCCATCTCAAAAAATACCTAAACCACACCCCTCTACTTCATCTATCTCTATCTGTCTCTATATTCTTCTGTATGATGAATCCAACAGAAGAAACTGATGATGCCATTGCATATAATTACCATAATTTTTGACTATGGCTTCATTTATGTTTCCATTTCTGTTGATATTGATGTGAACATATATGATCAAGAAGTGTTTTGGGTCGGGATGATAATTTTCAGTTAGAATATAGTATCAGATCCTCGCATAAATCAAATCCAACAGCATATCAACAGAAATATCAACAGAAAGCAGGTCTGTGTTCCGTAGTATACTGGTCTGAGTCGGGACTTGCGAGCGAAGACCTGTTCATCCACCATGAATTGGGGAAGGAGTCCCGTAGGCAAGGTCAGATTTTCACTCAAACATTCCAGCA